>NC_049201.1:53894055-54619055 GCF_013347855.1 Anguilla anguilla | reverse complement strand
ACACACACACACACACACACACACACACACACACACAGGAGTCCTCACCTTGACCTGCTCAAACTCTTCCGCCTTGGACACAATGCTCAGGATATCGGCCTCGGTCTTCTGGGCATTGAACAGCTCGTTGAAAGTCTTCATGTGGAAAAAGAGAAGCTGGCGTTCAGATATCCCACATGTGGGCAGCAGCAGAGCTGTGTTAAATGCTACACAAAGGGGCCTGTGCTCCATGCTGTGGTACACACTATGTCCTCGTTACAGTGTTTTTGAGCTTGGAGTGCACAGCTCGCCCCCATGGAAGGCTGTACTCAATGGAAATGCATGCATGCAAATGTAACTTGACAATTATGTATTAGAGGAAAAGGTGTGTATAACACACACACACACAGTACAGAGCCTGAACTAGAGAAGCAGCTCGGGTGTCTATGGCGTTTGAATTTGACATGTAAGTGCACATCATGCTTCTGTGGAGTTGAATGGGAGGCGTAGGTGTATGGCATAAATCTACTGCCTTCTATTTGACATGTCAGAGTACATCATATCTCAATGGTGCTTAACACTAGAAGCGCTAGTCTTTTTTCGAGGACGAGCTGATGTGTAGGTGTATATCTCCATCTATGCTGTGTCGTTTTTTATACAGGTAAATATCATGCATCTAGTGTTGTACCTGATATACAGATTTCTATCACACATCTTTAATGTTGTGTATGATAGCTATGTTTATTTCGTACCTCTATGGTGGTGTACCTTAAACAGATTTACATCACTTGTATCTTTAGTGCTGTATATGATATCTATGTACATATCATACCTCTATGGTGCTGTAACAGAGACACAGATTTAGACGTATCTTTAGTGTTGTATATGATATCTATGTGCATATCATACTTCTATGGTGTACCTGTGACACAGTTACATCACACGCATCTTTAGTGCTGTATATGATATCTATGTACATATCATACCTCTATGGTGCTGTAACAGAGACACAGATTTAGACATATCTTTAGAGTTGTATATGATATCTATGTGCATATCATACTTCTATGGTGCATCTGTGACACAGTTACATCACACGCATCTTTAGTGTTGTACATGATGTCTATGTGCATATCATACCTCTATGGTGTATCTGAGACACAGAGTTACATCACGCGTATCTTTAGTGTTGTATATATCTATGCGCATATCGTACCTCTATGGTGTTGTATCGGATGTAGAAGTGGCTGGCGGTTCTGCCCAGGTCCGTGGAGGAGAAGTACCCAGTCCGCTCCTCAAAGCGGATCATGCGGGCCTTGTCCAGCTTGCGGCCTGCCTCCACCACCAGCTCCTTGCGGTACAGCTCCAAGCCTGGATCCATCTGGGACGGGAAAGAGAAACGTGCTCCATTCTCTAACGGATACAACTGTGATCTGCAAGGAGACACTGTAGTCTGGTGGTACTGGCTTTGAAGTTTAAAGGTTCAAATCCCAGCGCTACAAAAATAATCTGTTTTGACAATTGTGTTTTAGTATTGTAATGAGACTTATGTTTTTTATATCAAGCAGAAAATATTAGCTTATTTTAAGGTACTGCTTGGCAAGTGATAATTTGTCAAGCAAACAGTAACTTCTTACCCCAGTAGCAAATCTAAAGTCAGTCAAACCTGTCTCACTTCCAATAGTTTTCACAACATTTAATCAAAAAAAAGAAAATATATAGAAATAAGACATTAAGTCTAGATATACAGTAAGGCCAAAAGACTTCTTGAGTTTTACTTATTTTTTGCAGTGAGGGAAGTCAGTCCCGTTTTCCCCACCGAGAACATTCAGCAGATAAATGGGCACCATAGAAATGTTAAGTGTTCAGATCACTCTGGATGAGGGGCACACGTTCAGCAAATGAACAACGGCATGTCCCGGGGATGTCAGAATTCTGACTCAAGCTGCGCACTCAGCCTTTTACTGTGTTGCTTTTAAACCAGCCGAACGGGCTTGTTGTAAGTTCCCTGTGGACACCCGTCTCAGAGGTACCGAATGGGGAACGGTGTTATTGGTGGGATATCAGGCAATGGAAAATCCCCTGAAGACGGGCAGGGGCCGCGTCATAGGAAGCAAAGTCGTTGCGGGGGGGGGGGGGGGGGGGGGGGGGGGGTTGAGCAGTCGATGGAGAGGATATGGCATCTGGGGGCAAACAGTCCTCCCCCCTCAGAAAGAAAAGAAAAAAAGGCAGGAGAGAGTGGGGTGATAAATGTAAGCTGAGGAAAGTCTGGGAGAGTAAATCAGTGCATGAGAGAGAGGCTGAAGGAACAATAGCAGGCCGTTTCCTCACAGGGACGGTTTCTCTCACAGTAACGGGGGCCTCACGCTCGGGGGGGGGGGGGGGGGGGCAAATATTTGTCCTCTTTCGGTGGCTGAGGGGAGGGTGACCAAATGCCAAAGTGAAAAAACAGCGGGCGACGAGGTGTGAAAGGTTAAAGGTGAAAGGTGCGGCGCACCTGTGCGGCCTTGCAGGTAACCGCAGGTGTGAGAGAAGGACAGACCCGCTCCGCCAGGCACGCCCGGGCTCTGCATTAATCACACCCTGAGGCTCGGGGGTCAGAGGTCACAGCAGAGAGGCGTTTTATACCAGTTCAGCCCCGCCGCTGATCAAAGCTGGAAGGTCAGAGGTGCTCTGTAGCTGATAGGCTCGTGGTCTGCGAGAGGTCAAAGGTGAAAGGTGAAGGGTACCTGGTAGGCTTTGTGATTGATGCCGTAGGCCAGCGGGTTGGCCCTCATTCGCACGTACAGGTAAGCGTAGCTCAGCCACTTCACAGCTTCCTCCACGTTGGTGACGGTCCCCAAAGCCACCTATGGGAGCAGAGAGAGAGAGAACATCTCTTTACACAAATTTAAAAAAACAAAGAAGTTCCAGGAACATTGTGCCATGCACTTAAACTTCTTTTTTAATGTTGCAATCACAATTTTAAATCAATAATATCAATAAAAACAAATAAAAAATAAACCTCAGCCACACTGTGTTGGACATAGTGATTTTTCACACCATATATCAGGTATGATTTTGGATTCATCCTTACCCTTATACTCATGAATTCTGTTTTTATTCCATTTGGAAGTACCTTCTTTCCTTCAATGAAAGGTATTATATAAAGTGTATTATTATCATGAATATTGTCTGGCATGCTCAATATTGTGTAATATGGAGCCATACTATACATAGTAAGCCTGGGGTTAATTCGACACAATCACCTAAAAAGCATTTAAAGCACACTCCCCTTGGCCACACCTCTAGAGCCCCCACCCAATGACATCATTAAAACTATGCATGCATCTATGCAGCACACATGAAAAGCACACCTACAGTGATCACTAATCCGGTGCGGCTCAGTCTGCACTTAAATGTAGAACACAGGAAACCCCTCCCCCAGTACCCCCTCCCTCCGCCCCTCTCCCAGCTCGCAGAGCAGAAAGGGTTCATGTTTTATTAATGCGCAGAGCGTCGCAAACGGCGCTTTCCCTCAGATTCGGCCATTAAGGAAATCTATAACTGTGCTAGGAGCGTCTCTGTGTACTGTTATGACCGGCAGGCAAATATGCACATATTTAACAGAGGTCGCACCAGCGGAAACAACCACTTCCTGTGAACAAAGACACAGGAGAAGCCCGGACATACATTACACATTCTGAACGAGCCCCGAAAAAACAACATTCACAAAAACAGGAAAAAATGATAGACCAGGGCAAAACAAAAACAAACAAACAAACTCTGTTTCTGCAGGCTAGCCAAAGTGTGTTATTTTTACCAGGAGGTAATGGCGGTTGTTGACACACCGCTCCTACGCAACCAGAGCTTGCGCGAGGACGCATCATCGCTGGCCGAACGCGGAGCGACACTTCTACGTTTGCCGAGCTTTAAGAGAGCGCATCACGCACACGCAGCAGAATGGGCCTTCTCTCAGCGGATCTTTAAGTCACGGCCTCGAACCCGATTCTCGTGACGCGTGAGCAGAATGCGTGTGTCCTACAGTGTTCTTTTGCACTTAGAGTAGCAAACTGTACACATTTCCACAGGGAAACTAGTTATGAGGATTTCAACAGCCACAATAAAAAACAGGAAAAACTAACTAAAAAATATGAAAAAAAAAAAAAAAAATCTGTTGTAAACATTTTTACAAGGAAACCAGCTCAAACTTCTGTAAGAAAAAGCAAACAAATTCAGTATTTTTACAGGATGAAGTTTCCTTGAGAACGGGCATGCTGCATCAAAACAGAACTGTTTTTCTGTTGTTCCTCTGACAAGAGAATGCACACTAGAACGTAGGACAGAATGACTGATTCATACCCCACATGAATCGAATGAAACAACCCGAATCCGGCGAGTAGCAGAATCAGGACAGCTGTGGTAGAGAGCGACAGAACTTTAATCTGCCTGCTGAATCTCGTCGGCAGGAAAACAGAGCGTGTTTTTCTCCAGAGTGCATCAGAGGCGTGTGAAGTCGTACGAGATTGGGGGGTTGGTGGATAGGGAGGGGGAGGAGGGGTTTGGGGTGTCCTTTTAGCGAGCGGGCGAATAAAACAAACACAATAAAATCTTTGCGTTCCCCGTTTGCTCAGGTACGGGATCCCGTGGTCTTATCCCCGACACATTCTCCCACATCCCCGGCTCCTCAGCGAGAGCGAGGAGGGGCGCCACTCACTGGTACACACTGCCCCCTCTGTCTGCCGAGTGCAACTGCGCCCGCCGCTCTGTTCCATTTCCTAGCGGGTCTGAGCGTGAGCGAAGGGAGGCTCTGCCACCAGTCGAAACTGGGGAAACTAGAACGCTTCCTCATTCAGGCTCTGGCCTTGAAGAAAATATGTAACATTACACACACACACGCACACGTACACATACACGCACATAAACACGCACACACACGCCTCGTTTCAATCTTCTTCAAAAACGAGACCTCCTTTACTAATTCCGCCATCTTGTGGTTCTCACCCACATCTGCTCTGTCCCCTTCCTTCCTCCTTCAGTGGTCTGAGACACCAGGGACAAGAGGGCCAGGCATGTCCCTACACAACAGTACAACACACACACACACAAACGCACACACGTACACACACGCACAAACACACACACGCACACACGTACACGCACAAACACACACACACATGTGCACACATGCACACGCACACATGCAAGCACAAGCACACACATGCTCTGCTGTCCGGCCTGCACCATCTCTGTCCGCTCTGCACACACCTGCCTGCTCTCTCAGAGCCAGCCCATGCGTGTGACACTCAGGAACGCCACAGCGCTGGCAGATGACTGGCGGCGATGGCGGGAGGCAGGGACAGGTGAGCGTGCGTACGGAACACAGGGACAGGCGAGCGTGCGTACAGGACGCGTAGGGACAGGAGAGCGTGCGTACAGGACGCGTAGGGACAGGCGAGCCTGCGTACGGAACACACAGGGACAGGCGAGCGTGCGTACGGAACACGCAGGGACAGGCGAGCGGGAGTACGGAACACACAGGGACAGGCGAGCGTGCGTACGGAACACGCAGGGACAGGCGAGCGTGCGTACGGAACACGCAGGGACAGGCGAGCGTGCGTACGGAACACACAGGGACAGGCGAGCGGGAGTACGGAACACACAGGGACAGGCGAGCGTGCGTACGGAACACACAGGGACAGGCGAGCATGCGTACGGAACACACAGGGACAGGCGAGCGTGCGTACGGAACACACAGGGACAGGCGAGCGGGAGTACGGAACACACAGGGACAGGCGAGCGTGCGTACAGAACACACAGGGACAGGCGAGCGTGCGTACGGAACACACAGGGACAGGCGAGCGGGAGTACGGAACACACAGGGACAGGCGAGCGTGCGTACGGAACACAGGGACAGGCGAGCGTGCGTACGGAACACACAGGGACAGGCGAGCCTGCGTACAGGATGTGTAGGGACAGGCGAGCGGGAGTACGGAACACACAGGGACAGGCGAGCGTGCGTACGGAACACACAGGGACAGGCGAGCGTGCGTACGGAACACAGGGACAGGCGAGCGTGCGTACGGAACACACAGGGACAGGCGAGCGGGAGTACGGAACACACAGGGACAGGCGAGCGTGCGTACGGAACACAGGGACAGGCGAGCGTGCGTACGGAACACACAGGGACAGGCGAGCGTGCGTACGGAACACACAGGGACAGGCGAGCGTGCGTACGGAACGCGTAGGGACAGGCGAGCGTGCGTACAGGACGCGTAGGGACAGGCGAGCCTGCGTACAGGATGTGTAGGGACAGGCGAGCGTGCGTACGGAACACACAGGGACAGGCGAGCGTGCGTACGGAACACACAGGGACAGGCGAGCGTGCGTACGGAACACACAGGGACAGGCGAGCGTGCGTACGGAACACACAGGGACAGGCGAGCGTGCGTACGGAACACACAGGGACAGGCGAGCGTGCGTACGGAACACACAGGGACAGGCGAGCGTGCGTACAGGACGCGTAGGGACAGGCGAGCCTGCGTACAGGACACACAGGGACAGGCGAGCGTGCGTACGGAGCGCGTGGACGCGTCTGCTTCCTCAGAGCGGGGGCTGGAGATATCTCTCTGTTCATATTACCGCAGTCACTGAGGGGATCTCTGAATCGCGTGCGCGTGGGGACAGGCGAGCGTGCGTACAGGACGCGTAGGGACAGGCGAGCCTGCGTACAGGACGCGTAGGGACAGGCGAGCGGGCGTACAGGACGCGTAGGGACAGGCGAGCGTGCGTACGGAGCGCGTGGGGACAGGCGAGCGTGCGTACGGAACACACAGGGACAGGCGAGCGTGCGTACGGAACACACAGGGACAGGACGCGTAGGGACAGGCGAGCGTGCGTACGGAACACACAGGGACAGGCGAGCCTGCGTACGGAACACACAGGGACAGGCGAGCGTGCGTACGGAACACACAGGGACAGGCGAGCGTGCGTACGGAACACAGGGACAGGCGAGCGTGCGTACGGAACACAGGGACAGGCGAGCGTGCGTACGGAACACACAGGGACAGGCGAGCGGGCGTACAGGACGCGTAGGGACAGGCGAGCATGCGTACGGAGCGCGTGGGGACAGGCGAGCGTGCGTACGGAACACACAGGGACAGGCGAGCCTGCGTACAGGACGCGTAGGGACAGGCGAGCGTGCGTACGGAACACAGGGACAGGCGAGCGTGCGTACAGGATGTGTAGGGACAGGCGAGCGGGAGTACGGAACACACAGGGACAGGCGAGCGGGAGTACGGAACACACAGGGACAGGCGAGCGTGCGTACAGAACACACAGGGACAGGCGAGCGTGCGTACGGAACACACAGGGACAGGCGAGCGGGAGTACGGAACACACAGGGACAGGCGAGCGTGCGTACGGAACACAGGGACAGGCGAGCGTGCGTACAGGATGTGTAGGGACAGGCGAGCGTGCGTACGGAACACACAGGGACAGGCGAGCGTGCGTACGGAACACACAGGGACAGGCGAGCGTGCGTACGGAACACAGGGACAGGCGAGCGTGCGTACGGAACACAGGGACAGGCGAGCGTGCGTACGGAACACAGGGACAGGCGAGCCTGCGTACAGGATGTGTAGGGACAGGCGAGCGTGCGTACGGAACACACAGGGACAGGCGAGCGTGCGTACGGAACACACAGGGACAGGCGAGCGTGCGTACGGAACACAGGGACAGGCGAGCGTGCGTACGGAACACACAGGGACAGGCGAGCGGGAGTACGGAACACGCAGGGACAGGCGAGCGTGCGTACGGAACACGCAGGGACAGGCGAGCGTGCGTACAGGACGCGTAGGGACAGGCGAGCCTGCGTACAGGACACACAGGGACAGGCGAGCGTGCGTACGGAGCACGTGGACGCGTCTGCTTCCTGAGAGCGGGGGCTGGAGATATCTCTCTGTTCATATTACCGCAGTCACTGAGGGGATCTCTGAATCGCGTGCGCGTGGGGACAGGCGAGCGTGCGTACAGGACGCGTAGGGACAGGCGAGCCTGCGTACAGGACGCGTAGGGACAGGCGAGCGGGCGTACGGAGCGCGTGGGGACAGGCGAGCGTGCGTACGGAACACAGGGACAGGCGAGCGTGCGTACGGAACACAGGGACAGGCGAGCGTGCGTACGGAACACACAGGGACAGGCGAGCGAGCGTACGGAACACACAGGGACAGGCGAGCGTGCGTACGGAACACACAGGGACAGGCGAGCGTGCGTACGGAACACACAGGGACAGGCGAGCGTGCGTACGGAACACACAGGGACAGGCGAGCGTGCGTACGGAACACACAGGGACAGGCGAGCGTGCGTACGGAACACACAGGGACAGGCGAGCGTGCGTACGGAACACACAGGGACAGGCGAGCGTGCGTACGGAACACACAGGGACAGGCGAGCGTGCGTACGGAACACACAGGGACAGGCGAGCGTGCGTACGGAACACACAGGGACAGGCGAGCGTGCGTACGGAACACAGGGACAGGCGAGCCTGCGTACGGAACACACAGGGACAGGCGAGCGTGCGTACGGAACACACAGGGACAGGCGAGCGGGAGTACGGAACACGCAGGGACAGGCGAGCGTGCGTACGGAACACAGGGACAGGCGAGCGTGCGTACGGAACACAGGGACAGGCGAGCGTGCGTACGGAACACACAGGGACAGGCGAGCGTGCGTACGGAACACACAGGGACAGGCGAGCGTGCGTACGGAACACGCAGGGACAGGCGAGCGTGCGTACGGAACACACAGGGACAGGCGAGCGTGCGTACGGAACGCGTAGGGACAGGCGAGCGTGCGTACGGAACACACAGGGACAGGCGAGCCTGCGTACAGGACGCGTAGGGACAGGCGAGCGTGCGTACGGAACACACAGGGACAGGCGAGCGTGCGTACGGAGCGCGTAGGGACAGGCGAGCGTGCGTACAGGACGCGTAGGGACAGGCGAGCGGGCGTACGGAGCGCGTGGACGCGTCTGCTTCCTCAGAGCGGGGGCTGGAGATATCTCTCTGTTCATATTACGGCAGTCACTGAGGGGATCTCTGAATCGCCGCCCGTTTGGGCATAATCTGCAAACACACAATACAAATACCTGCAGCCCGTCTGCTTCTTGCATCAGCCTCTATCCGTTTCTCCCCATCCCTCGCTCCCTCGCTCCCTCCCTCCCACCCAGCCTCTCTCTTTTCTCTCGTACCCTCCCCCACCCCCTTTCTCTCTCTCCGCTCTCTCTGATGTGACAGAGCACTCGGAGGAAAAGCTATGCTGAGCAGAAGATCCATCTTTAATTTTGGCATTGCTAAGTCTCACTGGAACAGTCTTAATGTGGCAACAGCCATGACACACACACACAATACAGGCACACATGCGCCGAAGCACACACACACACACACACACACACACACACACACACACACAAAACACACACACATGCACGCACACAAAACATACACACACACAAAACACACACACACGAGCATATACAAACACGCATGCACCAAAGCACACACACACAAAACACACACGCATGCACACGAACATACAAATTCACACATGCACACACAGACGTATACACACGTACACAAACACTCACACATATAAACATGACCACAGAGTCAGACATGCATGCACAGTCAGCCACACACACACACACACACGCACGCACACACACACACACACACACACACACGCAGCCACATATGCTTGCACACATGGTCAGCCGCATACACATATGGCAGAGACATATGCTTAAAAATGCACGCACACATACTTGCAGACACACAGGGAACACACACACACACACACACACACCTGCACATGTTCACAAAGGCTCACATGTGAGGGCGTATATCTGCACACAAACGAACACACGTTGCCATAAACCTTAAAACGGACACACACACACACACACACACATCCGGTCTTCTACCATGATGAATGTCCTTTGAATGTAAACTATCCGGCATAATTTACATGAACTTAACTACCATTTTACAACCAGCCATATCCGAGCGCTATAAAGCCACACTGTAAATCTAAGTGATTACATAAGTAGGCTGCATGTTAACACAGCTAACCGATTCATAGCCCTATATATCTCTCCCGTGACCTCCCCCATGCCTCTCACAACCGGCCATGTGAGAACAAAGCGGTGCGGCACCGGCGAGATGTGTGCGAATCTGCGAGCCGGGGCGTTAAATTAATCGTCAAAGGGAGATTATTATTTTCTTTTACGGCGCCCTGAAATGGAAAGCAGAGCTGGCCTGTTTGTGTTTAGACTGTGCGCATCTCAAAGCTCTGCAGGCGCGAGGCTTACCAACGCTGCTCGTCCTCTGTCTTTTGGCGCCACCTACTGTGCGTTTCCCCACACTTCGTGGCATCACCCCCAACCACCCCCAAGCCCCCCCTCACCACCCTGTTTTACGGCTTCCTTTGTGGTGCTGCCATCTAATGGCAAGGAAAAGCATATCAGCAGACTGTGAATACGCCTGTTTACCACAGAAGATGGAACAGTAAGGAGTGACGAACAAGAAGTATGACCCCATATGAAAGCTAGGAAAGCAAACATGTTGCATTCGATAAATTTCACTCAATCTCTAAAAAAATATTTCCTTCCATTAAAAAAACAAAAGGTCTCTGCCTTGCTCATGAACGCGTTGCTGGTCAGAGGGTCCACACGTCGCTCAGAACCAGGAATCCAGCGAGCAGCAAAATCCCTGGGCAACTTCCCCTTTATTTTGCTGTTCTATTCACAGCTGTGCTCGCTCTTAGCGCCCTCCAGTGGCGGATGGAGTTTCTGTATGCACAGCAGTCAGAGCATCACAGAGTCACCAGCTGTCTTCAGATACGGACTGAAAGCCCACCTCTTCAATCCGCTCCTCTCGAGTGCAGTTTGAGTGCGTATCTTCAGAGAGATTCGCCTGTTTCTCTTAGCCATGCCTAAGGCTACCACATCTTCAGCAGCTTCCCAACTGCTGGAGCAGCTGTTCATTCTCTATGGCATTTATCTCCGGAAATTTCCTTTACCTGCACTGTACTGAATTTTATTTAAAAACATAAACGACCGGGCGGAACAGATTCTGATTTGACAGCAGCACACGAGCGATTCGCGCGATTGGACAGCGCTGTTTAAGCGACGCGTGCGATTGGACGGCGCCGTCTCCGTACCTCTGCGTTGAGGTTGTCGGCCAGGCTCTCCAGGAACTGGCTCTCGATGGGGTTCTGCTGGGTGAGCAGCGTCAGGTAGTGGCTCAGCTTGTCGTGGGAGGTGATGATGGTGCCCTCGCCGTACTTGTCGAACTGCGGGCGCCCGGCGCGCCCGAAGATCTGCATCACGTCCAGGATGCCCAGGTCCACCAGCGTCCCCCGCTTGGCATCGTAGATCTGGGTGCCCTGTGAAGCCAAGCCACACCCTCAGAGCAGCACTAAAGCAGCTTTCTGTAGCCCCAACACTACTCCACACACTCACACTACTATACACATTTACATTGCATCCATTTAGACAGCTGGATATATACCTTGCCAAGGGTTACAAGACCAACTCCTTACCCATTATAATACACTGCCGCCCAAACAGGACTTATCATTCACAATGTTCCAGTTACATTAAATCCAGAAAACACATGTACCAGGAGAATGTCTCTCTCAAAGAAGCACATGCCCACTCAGACAAAACAAGACACACAATACAGAGACTCAGATGTACAAACGCACATGGGCACGTGCACACACACACACACAAATGTACACAGACACAAATACACTAACACACACACACACACTCTTACACACACACACGCACGCACGCAGGCAGGCCGGTGAGGTCTCTCCCACCTTGATGATGACGGCGTGGGCGGGCAGGTTGACCCCCCAGGCCAGCGTGGCGGTGCACACCAGCACCTTCAGGTAGCCCTTAGAGAACATGCTCTCCATCAGGCTACGGTCCGAGCGCAGCATCCCCGCGTGGTGAATCCCAAACCCGTCCGGAAACATCTCCTGCATCTGCTTGTTCCGTGAGCGCTGGACCTGTGGGGTCAGAGAGGAGAGTCACATGTCCTGCCTGCCTCTTCTGATTGGTGCACAGCATCAGACAGACAACAGGATCTGTTAGTCTGATATCCCTGTAGGACGGAGTGTAGCACAGTGGGTAAGGAACTGGGCTTGTAACCGAAAGGTCGCAGGTTCGATTCCCGGGTAAGGACACTGCCGTTGTACCCTTGAGCAACGTACTTTACCTGCATTGCTTCAGTATATATCCAGCTGTATAAATGGATACAATGTAAAATGCTATGTAAAAAAAGTTGTGTAAGTCGCTCTGGATAAGAGCGTCTGATAAATGCCTCTAATGTAATGTAATGTAATATCCCTCACAAATGTCTCCTTTCATTATCTCAGCAGCAGAGGGGGAGATGGGAACAGCATGAGCAGCAGAGGGAGGAGATGGGAACAGCATTAGCAGCAGGGGGAGGAGATGGGAACAGCATGAGCAGCAGAGGGAGGAGATGGGAACAGCATGAGCAGCAGAGGGAGCAGAGGAGATCAGCGGCAGTAGATGGGATGGGTGGTGGCAGTGGACCGCGCCGGTACAGGGGTGGGTCCGCTCAGCAGGGCTCCTCTATCAGCTCAGAGGTAGGTGGGAGAGGATCAAAGCCCAGCTCCACCCCAGTACCTGCAGCACACACTCCAGACCCCCGCCCCCCCCGTCGAGATCAGAAGCACACTCCCAGCATGCTCCTGAGGGGCAGGCAGGCCATCCACAGGTAGCTGCAGGGAAGCCCCCCCCCCCACTGTCCCCCCCGCCCCCAACACATCCAAGGACTCGCACACGCTCTGGGTCCAGCACACACACCTATCACAGATCTCTGTTCACAAGACCCACTGGCCTTTCAAATGATCTGCCTGGCGTGAGATTGAATACAGCACTCGGACATACGGATACTGAACCCTTTGTGTACCTTCACTGAGGGACCTTTCAGAATCCACGTTCAGAAAAACACAAGTGCATACACAAAAAAGTGTACAAACAAACGCATATACACAGGAATATTTGACATATAGTCACTCTCTCTCTATCTCACACACACACACATACACACATACACACACACACATAGGAACATGCACACATTCACACAAAAACACTGCATACATATACAGTCCATAACACACAGTGATAAGCTGCTGTGAGCTCAAACCCGCAGCCCTACTGGTCTGAGGCACAGTTTCCGCTCCACACACTCGCAGGTCAGGGCGTGAGCACTGTGACCTCAGAGTTTTGTGAGCGATTGGTCCTGCAGCTTCATTAACAGTCTGCTCAAGCACTCAAACGTGGAAACTACACGCAGGACTAAACTACCTCACATGGCCATGGCAACCCAGCCCCCCCTCCCTCCCTCCCTCCCTCCCTCCCTGCCTTTCCCATGATCCGCTGTCTTCCGTTCACTCATCTCGCCATCGCATCTTTTGTTCTCCGTCCACCTCCTCTCTTTTTAACTCTTACACAAGTCGCAAGACGACGATGGTGATGTTCAGCTCTGGCCACAGGAGAGCAGACTGTTCAAAGCCCCCTGTCACAGATCTCAGAACAGTTTAGGGGGGACATGCAGGGGCCTGGATTTGAGAGGAGAGCAGACTGTTCAAAGCCCCCTGTCACAGATCTCAGAACAGTTTAGGGGGGACATGCAGGGGCCTGGATTTGAGAGGAGGGGGGACTGTTCAAAGCCCCCTGTCACAGATCTCAGAACAGTTTAGGGGGGACATGCAGGGGCCTGGATTTGAGAGGAGGGCAGACTGTTCAAAGCCCCCTGTCACAGATCTCAGAACAGTTTAGGGGGGACATGCAGGGGCCTGGATTTGAGAGGAGGGGAGACTGTTCAAAGCCCCGTCACAGATCTCAGAGCAGTATAGAGGACCGTGCAGACACTTGGCTTTGTAGTTGAGGTGTGAGGATGAGGAGAGACACAGCGCTGTATCTCATCTCCAGAAGAGAGGAGGAGACCAGCTCCCAAGGGAATGAATAGCTGATGCTCTCTGAGCGAGCATATGCAGTGTCTCTCTCTCTCTCACACGCATGCTTATTTTAATTATGTTCTTAGATGTGTAATGATATCATGTGTCAGTTTAGCAATAAACAATGTTTGCACATACAAAACTATATATTCATTATTCCATTAAAGAACAGAGAAAGCAGCGCCTTCTCGATATACAACAACTTCCAATAACAGCAAAGAATGAGTAGCTAGCTTCTAGCTGCATAGCCCTTTTTTCTGTCAACCCCACCATCTGTAGGCCTCTAACCGCTAGTCTATGAACAAGGCCTAAACTACCAAATATAAGAACTTGAAGCTGGCACTCGTAGCTCAGTTGTGTAACTGTCTGGCCTAGTGGTTGATATTTCAGAATTTCTGTGAAAAAGCCTTCTTCCAATCTATAGTCTAAAGTGCACCCTACTTCTAATACTCACTCACACACCCACTAACTCACTCTATCTCTCTCTCTCTCTGCCCCAAGCACTCTCCCTCTCTCACACATGCAAGCACTCAGAACGTATTCACTACACCTGCATGATTAACACATATGCAGGCTGTATGCAACTCACATACATGCACATGCACATGCACACATACTGTATGGACCACACACCCACGCACGCATGCACACACACACATGCATACACACACACACGGATGCACTCAGTACTGATTGAAATGCATATGCGGGGTGGGTGGGGTGGTGCGTGGGGGAGGGGGGGGCGTGACCCACCCAGGCGATAATCAGCACACCAACAAAGCGCTTTGCTTCTCCTCCTCCCAGCGTGAGCAGGGTCAGCGAGCACTGACCGGGGCTCTCCGTCCGCTTAGGAACGCCAACGGAGCCGGAGTCCTTCCGGAAAGATCCGCGCGCACGCAGGGGACGCCAAACCCGAAAGGCGTGCTGACATCACAGTCATCAAACAGAGAGTACCAGCGAACGCCACTTCATTACCGCCTGCTGCACCCAGAGTGAAATAAGACTGACCGCTACAAACACCGGGCTGGGAAAACACAGAATCAATAGCGCACGGACAACACTGACCTTTGGAAAATTTCATTTGCTCTTTAAAAGCAGACAGGTGTTTAAAAAAAAAAAGCTTGCACCACAATATTGTGTAGATGCTGCATGACAGGTAGCACACTACTGCTGGACTTCAATGAGTAAACACATTTCATTAGTAACTGTCAGGGAAACTGACTGAAATGCAAAAAGGGGCGAAAATTCAGACAAGAAAAGCTTTTTTTGAAAATGTAATGGCTCACTAATGAAACTAAAATAATTAGATAAATAGAGGGGCTTAATATTAAAAATAAAAAACAGAGAAGCAGTGTCACCCCAAACTGCTCGTCCAGTGCTGGGGATCAAGGATTTCATGTGTAAATTTTAATCTGCTATAGCAGTGTGTCCCATATAATGAATATATGACTAAATACATATACTCCCACCCAAAAATGTTTTTTGGTATTGAGATGCTTTTTTTTTTTCTTAGTTATTTTTTTCTTTTAAATGTCAAAGTGACATGCAGCCGACTCATTTCAGTGCGTAAACTGGCTCTCCCCCTCCCTCTCGGAGGTGTATGTAGAAACAGAGCAGGGAGGACTGATCAGTGTGTAACAGTGAACACAGTTAGAAGGACAGTCGTGCGTCTATCTGTGTCAGGTAAAGAAATATTTCAGGTTTTAAAAAATCGCTAAAATTTAGCCGTTGTCATGCATTGTTTCTTGAAAAGAACGTGTTCTCTGCCTTACCCAAGACTGCAAAGTCATCAACATTATTTGGATTAATGTTTGCTAGCTAGCATTTAGCGAGCATCAAGATTCACCCAGCTAACGTTAGGATAGATAGCTAGAGTTAGCTAATGAAAACGTTAACTTCTCACTCCTGACAGAGATGAGAAGCCTACAGAGAAATTCTTCTTTCAAAAAAGAAAAGAGGAGGAGGAGAAAGAAACTGCACCTCAGATAGGTTACCATAACATTACCGCTATGGTAACAGTTATGGTTAACCGTTAAGGCCTACTAACTTTAATTTAATTTGATGAAAATCATTGTTTAGAAATGAGGGAATTTTGAACATCAGGCACCAATGACTCCCTTAATTTATGATTAGAATTAGCATGTGATTATATTATCCTCCAAATCATTCTGCTAGCATAAACGTTTGTCAGTAACTGAGACCATTACTGCAAATTTTTCTTTTTTTATTTTATTTTTAAAAGTCTATTGCCGGCACAATTTGACGCGAAAAGTGCTTTACGCATTTCATTTTCATGTAGAGACACAGCCACAGTAAAATAAACAAATAAATAAAATTGTCCTAACATAAAATATAAATATATAACGTGCCCAAACACAAAATGTGAACTCTGTCTGCGCAGCAAAATTGAATAACATCTTAAGTGAGTGATCAAGTGAGTGTGTGTGTGCAAGTGTGTGTGAGAGTGTGTGTGTGGATTAACAGGTTGACAGTGTGTCCGCCCTGGACTTCCCGGTCACGTAACCATTCCAAAGGCCGCAGCAGGCAGACAGGAACGGGGAGAGTGACTGACGTTTGACCTCTGACCTCTGGCTAGTTCTCCTTGACTGACCAAAAAAATAATCTGCACGCGAGTACCTGACGTCTACCCTGCATGACCCCCAACCATGTGCTCAGTGCTGGCAAATATAATCATGATAAATATGGTCACCACTGTGAAGCCAATAACTAATGATATACAACACTGAGACCTGCATGCACGTACAAAGATGAAGATGTACGCTGAGAAAATGAATGAACAATAACAGAAATAAAAGTGACTGCACATTTAGCCCTTGACATGGCAGACATGTGAACATCGCACCAAGAGAGAGGAGAAGAGAGCGAGAGAGAAAGCGAGAGACAGAGAGAGCTGTTATGGCCAACTATGACAGGCTGTTCAAAGATTTCAGACAGAAAGAAACACCGGTCAACTGGCTGACCCTGGGGAGGCTGAATGAGAGTGTGAAACGTGCTCGAGCGAGAATCCGGCCCATCACTTTGGACACAGTCTGTGTGTGACGCGCGATGCTGGGCTGGACTGCGCTGCCTTCTGGGCTGGTCGCTGTGGCTGTCTGGCTTTAGTGTGCAGTAATAAACCGCTGTGGCTATCCGTCATGTCTCTCTGTACACCGCGTACACCCGGGCCAGTGTGCAGACACAGACGTGCACGCTAGCACGTACACATGTGCACATACAGGCAGCGTGTTCCCCACTATGTCAGGACCAGAACCAGCTCACCATTCCTCCTGCCTGTTAATGAGCTCTGTCCTCTCCTGTCTCTAAACGAGCTCTGTCCTCTCCTGTCTCTAAACGAGCACTGTCCCCTCCTGTCTCTAAACGAGCACTGTCCCCTCCTGTCTCTAAACGAGCACTGTCCCGTCCTGTCTCTAAACGAGCACTGTCCCGTCCTGTCTCTAAACGAGCTCTGTCCCCTCCTGTCTCTTAATGAGCTCTGTCCCCTCCTGTCTCTAAACGAGCTCTGTCCCCTCCTGTCTCTAAACGAGCTCTGTCCCCTCCTGTCTCTAAATGAGCTCTGTCCCCTCCTGTCTCTAAACGAGCTCTGTCCCCTCCTGTCTCTAAACGAGCTCTGTCCCCTCCTGTCTCTAAACGAGCTCTGTCCTCTCCTGTCTCTAAATGAGCACTGTCCCCTCCTGTCTCTAAACGAGCACTGTCCCCTCCTGTCTCTAAACGAGCACTGTCCCCTCCTGTCTCTAAACGAGCACTGTCCCCTCCTGTCTCTAAACGAGCACTGTCCCCTCCTGTCTCTAAACGAGCACTGTCCCCTCCTGTCTCTAAACGAGCACTGTCCCCTCCTGTCTCTAAACGAGCACTGTCCCCTCCTGTCTCTAAACGAGCACTGTCCCCTCCTGTCTCTTAACGAGCACTGTCCCCTCCTGTCTCTAAACGAGCACTGTCCTCTCCTGCCTGTTAATGAGCACTGTCCTCTCCTGCCTGTTAATGAGCACTGTCCTCTCCTGCCTGTTAATGAGCTCTGTCCTCTCCTGCCTGTTAATGAGCACTGTCCCCTCCTGTCTCTAAACGAGCACTGTCCCCTCCTGTCTCTAAACGAGCACTGTCCCCTCCTGTCTCTTAATGAGCTCTGTCCTCTCCTCTTTCTTAACGAGCTCTGTCCTCTCCACACTGCATCTGTGTTTCACACACCTCTTTGCACTCGGAATCCGCTAATCAGCTAATTAAGCTCGTTAGAACCAAGGTAAAACCCTGTGGTTGTTTGCCACAGCATGAACTCTACTCTTTGCACTTTACAGAGACGAGAACAGTTTGTGTACATGCACCTTGAAAGACACACCTGTGTGTGCGTGTGTGTGTGTGTGCATACATCCGGTAGCGTGAGGCTGGGTATGTAGAACTCCATTCCTTTGAGTCACAGCCTTTCACAGAGCCCAAAGCTGCATTCATACCACCCTCGGTTGCCATGACAATAGCCGATGATCACTGGTGATGACAGCATCCCACAGGACAAAGCACCAAGCACAAGTGTCCTTAAAATAAACCCTGCACTCCCATGAGAGAGGAGCATGAGAGCGCCACATTCTCCTGCCCTGCAGGTGGCGCCACACACGCTCACAGAGACTCACCAGCACAGGCAAAGCGTAGTAACCAGACAGGCACAGAGACACACCAGCACAGCTAAGGGCAGTAACCAGACCGGCACAGAGACACACCAGCACAGGCAAAAGGCAGTAACCAGACAGGCAAGGAGACACACCAGCACAGGCTAAGGGCAGTAACCAGACAGGCACAGAGACACACCAGCACAGGCTAAGGGCAGTAACCAGATGGGCACAGAGACACACCAGCACAGGCTAAGGGCAGTAACCAGACAGGCACAGAGACACACCAGCACAGGCTAAGGGCAGTAACCAGACAGGCACAGAGACACCAGCACAGGCTAAGGGCAGTAACCAGACAGGCACAGCAGTACACGTGCGTGACGCCTGTGTATTTCTGTATTCGATGCGATAACGTGCTTGCGCATATAATGTATTTTATATCTGTGTGTGTGTGCGTGTTCTCGCATGTGAATGGAAGAGATGCGTTTGCATTTCTCCATGGGCTGTACAGTACGTCCATCACATACTGTGATAAGGTACAGGTGACGTGTATGTGTGTATTTCCGGGTGTGTGAGTGTATGTACGTATGTATGTGTGTGTGTGTGTGTGTGTGTGTGTGCGTGTGTGCATGCGTGTATATGTGTGCGCTATCACAGGTGTGTGTTTGTGTGTGCGTGTATGTATGTACGTATGTATGTGCGTGTGTGTGTGCGTGTATGTACGTATGTATGTGTGTGTGTGTGTGTGTGTGTGTGTGTGTGTGCGTGTATGTGTGTGTGTGTACGTATGTATGTGCGTGTGTGTGTGCGTGTATGTACGTATGTATGTGTGTGTGTGTGTGTGTGTGTGTGTGTGTGTGTGCGTGTATGTGTGTGTGTGTATGTATGTGCGTGAGTGTGTGCGTCTCAGAGAGATCCCTCCCACAGTGCAGTGCATTCGCTCCTGGGGATATATGATCAGGGCCTAATTGAAATGCTGAAGATAAGGTTTGCTTTGAGCTGTCACTGAGCGTTAAAGCAGCTCCTCCCCGGCGTAATCTGAAGCCAGGAGGCCGAGGGCCTTCACCACTCTCTCTCTGTATTTAAGGTGGCAGCGCATTGTGGCTCTTAGCAGCCCGGATTAGGCAGAGCGGTGATGAGGCCGTCTCCCCGCGCTCCTGCTAACGCTAACGCTAACGCAGCCGGCCCGCAGACGCAGGATCAGCAGAGCGCTTAAACGGGACAGACAGCAGCAGCCCCGGATCCACAGCACTGCGTATCAGCTGCAGAGAGCCTGACTCTGTGCGTGCGCGTGAGTGTGTGTGTGTCTGTGTGTGCGCACGTGCGAATGCGTGCTTCCGAGTTTGTGAGCACACACAGGTATATGTGTACGTACAATGATTTGGGGGCACACATTCGCGCACATACACACGTGTGTGTCTAAGTGTGCGTGGGCGAGTATTTTGGTGAGCGCGGTCGCGCATCTCATAACGAGTGGGAGCAATTAAGTATTTTCAAACACCGAAGTCTGAACGTGTGGGTGTGTGCGCATGTGAGAATGCGTGAGAATGAATGTGTCAGTGTTTGAATGTGTCTGCTTGCTGGCTGGTTAGCACGTTTAAGGGTATAATAGACGCGTATGCCAGATCTTTTGTCTACCTGGATGTTTATACGTATGCGTGTGAATTGATATGTGTGAATATTTAAACCTGTGTACATACATTTTATATGTGATAATTCAAGCGTCTGTTTGTGTGCAGTCGGAATGCAAGTGCAAATCTGCATGTGCAACTATGTCACTGAGTGTGTATGTGTGTGTGTGTGCGGGTGTGTGTGTGTGTTTATCAGTCCTGAGATTTGTGTTGGAAATGCAATCTGCATATCAATCACCTTCCTGTGCCTGTGCAGATTAGTCAACCATCTTATTATTCAGATTAACCCCCTCTCTCCTCCCAAAATCCCGCTCCGCACAGTGGGCGATGCGAGAGGGGAAATAGAGGCTTCATCATCTCTGGGGGGTGGGGGGGTGGGGTCATCTCCAGAGCCGTGGTCCACATAACCAGCTCCCCTTCTTTCATGCTGTCAGGCACTAATGTATAACTCCCCACTTGTCTTTATTATGCTTAGGCTCCACCCCCTTCCCTGTAACGCACGTGTCAAACACTACACCCATCAACGCATATGGCCCCTTCCTAAGCTCTGATGTCACAATGCCCCTCCCCTAGACCATGACCACACATACAAAACAAATAGCCGAGCTTGGCTTTGCGATTCCCTGAATTTTAGGTGAAAGCTTCTTCAGCACTTCATAAACACACACACACACACACACACTCACTAGCCTATTCACTCATTCAATCACACACGCGCACTCTCACTCAAGCATTCACTCACTACCCCTCACACTCCCACACACAGACACACACATTCTCCGCTCTCAGTTCTTCAGGGCGGAATCTTCTCCCCACCCTTGTGTGTTGGGAACGCCACTTTGAGTGGTGCAAATGAGTCGATAGCGCTCAGTCCCTCACTCTCAATCATTAGCCCCGTCTCCTTCCTGTTCCTGATTGATAGGATGCGCACGCTTAACCCTTATTCTAAATATCAGTGGCGGAGGAAATGCCTCATATCTCCTGAAGCATAAGGACCAGCCTCTCCTAATTCTTTCACTTTCCCATAGAGGGCAAACTGATGTACATCACACCTGTTCCTCTTTGATGACCTCACTGGCAGGAGCCCTTATGTCCAGAGCGACTTAGAGGGATTATATCTTACCTAATGCCATTAATACAGCTGGGTATTCACTGAACCAATTCAGAAAAAAAACAAAAAACTACTGTAGCACATAAATGGGATTTAAACCTGCAACCGACTGGTTTCTTAACCACTGCATCAGAAGAAGATGTACATTAGGACGATCACGACAGAAGAAAACTAGCTGACTCACAGCTGGTAAAAAGATTACAGGTCGACCCTGAATTTAGGCCTGCGTTTGCGTTAGCCTCCCTTAGTCACACTAATAATGCAGTTTTCATATGTGGATTGGAGCTGCCACCGGATATAAAGCAGTTAACCGATAATATACTACCATAACATTCTCACTGTACATTTCCAGAGCCTTTAAATCCCTTTATGATAAGAAAACAAGATGAAAAGCTCCACACCGGCTCATACCCACCATCAACAGCCGTTTAGCAGGAGAGCTCACAGGATGAAATTCTGCACAAACAGAATTCAAACCAAGCACGATTTCTCACAAATGAGTCAAATAATAATATTTAGTTCTCAATAATTAATCACTCAGTATTTCCACCGTTTTCCATGCGAGCGTCAGTTCTGTGGAATAGCCTCTCCCCGCGCGACGCAGTCCGGGTGCGATGGAGGACGTCGGTGGGGAGGTAAGTGAACCGAACCGCCGCTGGCAGGGACGGGGCTGCGTATTCGCCACCGGAGCTCTCGCTGCTACAAGCACAGCTCCCCCCCCCCCCCCCACACCTCCGGGGAGCGTTTTCCTGTAATAAGGCAGCTTGTTTGGATTCATTATGCGCCGTGTGTATTTTGGACCGGGCTCTGTGTTATTTTCAGAAAGGCCTTTAGGGCCCGTAAGCAGATGTGGCAGTTCCGTTATTTGTGTTGTTCTCTTGTAAATTCGGTGCTTCAAAGTAGCTTCATGGCTGCGAGGAGTGCTTTATATATAGACAATCCAGACAGCCCCGCGCTGTAGTTCTCTGAAGATGCTTTCGACGACAGACAGCGAGCGGTCTCTTTCTGGCACTACAGAGGGACAATAATCACCGGCACCGTCATCTCAGCGACCGCCTGGGTTTAGATTCTCCTTCACGCGTACGCCTTTCAATTCATACGGTGTTTCTGACAGTCTACATGTCTGTTTTCCCTATCCAAGAAACATTCTAACAACTTACAGCGACTCAGAGAACAATATCCCTTTGTCTGTTTGACACGCACTCGCGCGCGTGCGGACACCTAAGGATCAAAACGGCCCGCGCGCGCAGACACGCCGCACGGCGCAGAGGAAGGGAAACGTTTACACGCATGCTCAGAGAAACACGCGCGCTCGCCAGTACACCCCGGAGAGTCGCAACGCCGCCTGTTTCTCTCCCGCTGTCAAACGCGTACGCAGAAACAAATCCACCCCTTAGAAAAAAACCCCCCCAAAAAAACCACCGCGGAGAATGGAAATGCTCAGGCACGCGCTGACACACACGCATTCCGCAAAAGCCTGTATTTGTCATTCAGCACGTCTGATGCATAATTCAGCTGTAGTCCTTTGTGTAGCCAAAGGGAATGATTCTACATTTTAGTTTATTAGTCATACCTGCATGCATCATTTGCTCCTTTTAATTGCTGCATCATCAACTTTGGGGAGAAAAAGCTGACTTTAGTGAGTTGTTCTCTCCCACGGCCTGCCTTGGGAACAGGAATCATGGGAGTTGAGTTCTGTTTCCCTTCCAGCTCCTACTATATCCATACACACACATTCACACACAGCACACACATGTACTGTACGCGCACACACCCACGCAAGCATATGGACTTACATACAGAGCATGTGCTAATATCTGTTTGTGTGTACAGTCTGTGAATGGACTTATGCATGCACATTCACTGACTTGTATTTCTCTGTATGCGTATGTTTGGGACCTGTGTGTGTTTAAGTGTATGTGCTGTGTGTACTGTGTGACTTGTATTTCTCTGTATGCATACGTGTGGGACCTGTGAGTGTGTACTGTGTGTGGTGGGAGTGTGAGAGAGATCTCTCCGTGGTTTTCCAAGAGATGTATCATGATCACAGACTGAGTAAACGACCTTGGGCATGCGCTGTGTGCGTGTGTATGTGTCTGTGTGTGTGTGTGTGTGTGTGTGAAGCTCATCATTATACATCTGGATTTCAGAAAGCCGGAAATAATGTAATGAACTGTAAAATGTGAAACTGAAATTGTGCTACGTGTTTCAGACAGAAGCTCATGCCCTGTTTTAACACTGAGCTCACAGCAGCCGAAAGCAGAGAGAACCGCTGCTACAGCGCGTATGTACAGAGCCACGTCTCTGCTGCAGTACCCGCGCCTCACCACTAGGTGTCTCTTCAAGTCCACGGAAATGCGGTGAGGCTGCACACGGCGCTGCCGTCTGGAGAGCGCGAGATCTAAAGACAACGGACAGGAGAAGGAGCAGGTACCGTGGGGAAAGCGCGGAATGCAGATGTGGTTTTTTATTTTTTGGAAGGAGGGAGGGAAGGTGAAAATGGTGAGTCTGTTTCACTGGACCCAGGGCCTCTAAATTGGCTGAAGGTGGAAATGCACAGCAAAGGGTTTTTGGGGTTTCATCAAACCGGTGTTCAGACGGACACATGACAAGGTCACTTGATACTGTCAGGATGTCAGGGATGTGGGGGGGGGGGGGGAGTTGGGTGCTGTTACTTATAACCACCAGATCAGAGAGAGAAAGGTGGGGAGGGAGAGGGAAAGCGAGGTGCAGAGGGAGAGAGATGGGAAGGGAGAGGGAGAGAGGGCGAGAGGGCGAGAGAGGGGAGATAACAGGAGAGAGAGATAGAGATGTTCACTGCCATCAGTTACATTCTAACAATCACACATGCATTTGTGTGTACTCTAAGAACAGCTGAGGTGTGGGTGTCTACATTCCCATCTCTCCCTCCACATACACACACACACACACACACACACACACAGTCTCATACACACGCGCACAGAGTCACACACACACAGTCATAAACACGCACACACACACACACGCACACACACACACACACAGTCTCATACACACACGCACAGAGTCACACACACACAGTCATAAACACGCACACACACACAGTCTCATACGCACAGTCACACACACAGTCATAAACACGCACACACACACACAGTCTCATACACACACGCACAGTCACACACACACACACACACACACACACGCAGAGTCACACACACACAGTCATAAACACGCACACACACACACACAGAGTCACACACACAGTCATAAACACGCACAGTCTCATACACACACGCACAGAGTCACACACACAGTCATAAACACGCACACACACACACACACACACACACACACACACTCTCATACACACACGCACAGAGTCACACACACACAGTCATAAACACACGCACACACACACACACACACGCACACAGTCAAACACAAACACACACACACACGCACGCACACGGCGTGACAAACATGACGGAGCCGTTTAATTTTGCACACAA
Organism: Anguilla anguilla; assembly: GCF_013347855.1. Classification (NCBI taxonomy): domain Eukaryota; kingdom Metazoa; phylum Chordata; class Actinopteri; order Anguilliformes; family Anguillidae; genus Anguilla; species Anguilla anguilla. Next base: position 54,594,184 of record NC_049201.1, on the reverse strand, counting down.
CGACAGCAGGCTCCCAAAATCACCACCTGCCCAACACATTCATCTGTCCATCCACCCGTCTACCCATCCATTCATCTATCAGTCATTCATTTCTCCCTCTTCCATTATCTCCCGCTCTCTAAAGTTCACTCTCACTCCCTCTCTCACCCTCCTTTTCTCTTCTTAACTCGCTGTCCTCCTCCCTCTCTATTTCCTCCACCACCTCTCTCTTTCAGGGGAAACAGAAGATTGGGGAATAAGTGTACCCCCCCCCCCATCCCTCCCACCCGCTGTGGCCAGCATGTGTCCCACTCCCTCACAGGGACCGTGTTCTCCAGAGACGACATGGTCACAGACACAGTCACAGACACGATCACAGTCACAGCCACGAAGCCTGAACCAGGTGTTTAAAAATGAAACAAAGAGCTCTTTAAATTTTAACTTATTACAAGGGTGTTCATCTGTAGAGGCTTTACAATTATTTTATCCTATCACATTTCAATTTAAATGTATTACGGTTTCAATGCACTATTAGTTCAAGTCCAAGCCGCGGGGAAAGTTGAAAAAAAAAGGAAAAAGCAGTGAAAATATAGGGAGAAAAAAAGGAGAGAAAAAAAAATTATTATAAGACCTGGGAACTTCATTCCTTTGTAATTACATGTGATCTTATTCACAGATTTCCACCCTTGGTGCAATCACACTCCTGCACGTGTGGCAGTCTAATACCCAGCATTACAAGACCTCACTGTAAAAATTCATGGTGGCAATTGAATACTAATTAATGTTCATCTTCGCCCTCTGGTGGTGGGATGAGGAATCCTGCTTGCCTGGAATGGGAGGGTTACTCACCCTTTTCTGATGACCCATCTGCTTAATGCAGAACAATTATACCTCTCACTGTACTTTATAATGCACCACATTGCCCTGGATAAGACTACTGACCAATAATTATAATAAAGGAAGGAAGGAAGCCACCCCAATCTATGGCATGTTTACAGTTTAACCCTGGCACAAGTTATTTGTAAACAAGCAATACTGCTTATTACAGGGACTGCCAAATGCCCCTGACAACTAAGAGCCAAACACAGCTCCACTCTCTAAGAGCCAAACACAGTTCCACTCTCTTTCTAAGACACATACACAGTTCAACTCTCTAAGAGCCAAACACAGTTCCACTCTCTAAGAGCCAAACACAGCTCCACTCTCTAAGAGCCAAACACAGCTCAACTCTATAAGAGCCAAACACAGTTCCACTCTCTAAGAGCCAAACACAGTTCCACTCTCTAAGAGCCAAACACAGTTCCACTCTCTAAGACACAAACACAGTTCCACTCTCTAAGAGCCAAACACAGTTCCACTCTCTTTCTAAGACACATACACAGTTCAACTCTCTAAGAGCCAAACACAGTTCCACTCTCTAAGAGCCAAACACAGCTCCACTCTCTAAGAGCCAAACACAGCTCAACTCTATAAGAGCCAAACACAGTTCCACTCTCTAAGAGCAAAACACAGTTCCACTCTCTAAGAGCCAAACACAGTTCCACTCTCTAAGACACAAACACAGCTCCACTCTCTAAGAGCCAAACACAGTTCCACTCTCTAAGAGCCAAACACAGTTCCACTCTCTAAGAGCCAAACACAGCTCCACTCTCTAAGAGCCAAACACAGCTCCACTCTCTAAGAGCCAAACACAGTTCCACTCTCTAAGAGCCAAACACAGCTCCACTCTCTAAGAGCCAAACACAGTTCCACTCTCTAAGAGCCAAACACAGCTCCACTCTCTAAGAGCCAAACACAGTTCCACTCTCTAAGACACAAGCACAGCTCCACTCTCTAAGAGCCAAACACAGCTCCACTCTCTAAGAGCCAAACACAGCTCCACTCTCTAAGACACAAACACAGTTCCACTCTCTAAGAGCCAAACACAGCTCCACTCTCTAAGAGCCAAACACAGTTCCACTCTCTAAGAGCCAAACACAGCTCCACTCTCTAAGAGCCAAACACAGCTCCACTCTCTAAGAGCCAAACACAGCTCCACTCTCTAAGAGCCAAACACAGTTCCACTCTCTAAGAGCCAAACACAGTTCCACTCTCTAAGAGCCAAACACAGCTCCACTCTCTAAGACCCAAACGCAGCTCCACTCTCTAAGACCCAAACGCAGCTCCACTCTCTAAGAGCCAAACACAGCTCCACTCTCTAAGAGCCAAACACAGCTCCACTCTCTAAGAGCCAAACACAGCTCCACTCTCTAAGAGCCAAACGCAGCTCCACTCTCTAAGAGCCAAACGCAGCTCCACTCTCTAAGACCCAAACACAGCTCCACTCTCTAAGAGCCAAACGCAGCTCCACTCTCTAAGACCCAAACGCAGCTCTACTCTCTAAGAGCCAAACACAGCTCCACTCTCTAAGAGCCAAACACAGTTCCACTCTCTAAGAGCCAAACGCAGCTCCACTCTCTAAGACCCAAACGCAGCTCCACTCTCTCTCGGTCTCTCTCCCTTTTTCTTCCGCTTCCAGTTTCTTTGCCTGAGTGTAAACCTGCCAGGTGTCGCTCCCATCTGTCGTTCGAGTTATATATCTTTGCTATCTTTGCAAGTTTCACATTGAGTTCAGGACCTGCCTGGTTGAGCCAAACTTCTCTCATTTGCAGCAATGAAGAAAAGAAAAGCCACCCTGTCTTCTGCTCTCCCTGTTAAAAACTCGCCTGAGGGCAAGGAGAGAGGGAGAGAGACTTTGCTCTATAAAATCATGTGTGTGTGTATGTGTATGTGTATGTGTATGTGTGTGTGTGTGTGTGTTGTAAACAGTCCCTGCATGACAGCACTGCTCCAGCAACAGGAAGGACCTTACCTGATGATCAACACAGGATATATTCCTTCCCGTCCTGTGACAGATGTGTCATAGAAAGCTATTGCTGCACTCAACTCAAAATTGCAGGCTCGCTCTGAAAGCCAGCATATGGATTTCTGTTATAATAGAAATGGATATCTTACTATAACTACAACAGTGAAAAAATGAGTTCCTACTGGGGCACAGTGCCGGAAACCAAACATCACGCGCCAGGTACGCCATCATAACCCTTCAACAGCATCCGCACACAGGGCTGAACACCAAGGGACAGCGATTCTCAACATCACTAAACAAACACGACGAGGAGACTACAGACATACACTGATCCCAATATGAAGTCAGCCTCCCAATCCCCAAATTACGTTAGTCCATCCTCAACAACACTAAACAAACCTCCCCTTAGGACTACACCAAAAGCTGCAATAGCACAGAGACACATGTAATAACAGTATATGGAGCGTTACATCCATCGCATCAAACTGTACAAAACATCCCTCAACTGAAATCCGGTCAACACTAAAAACACCCCAATCTCTGCCGATGCAATGCAATCTTAAACACGGCAATAAAATGGAAAATAATCAATAACAATCAGAAAGCTCACCCCGATCCGTACTTATCTAAAATTTCAAACATGTGAGTGGGCAGCTACTTCTGGGGGTAGAAGCAATCCATATAAAACTCCAGAGGATAGATGTTTAACAAACATAAATTCTTGTTATTTTTCACTGTCATTTACTTAAATGGCTGCACTGATATTATGATGTACAAATTTGATCGACAGCTGCTTCAAAAAAATAAAAAATAAAAAAAACACTAACGATTATTGCCAAAATATGTAGAGAGACCACTTGTGACTTGTAAGTAGGATAAATAATGCTAAATTATATAATTGACCTTATAGGTGCCGCAATTCGGTGCATATGCAAAAGGGAGATTAAAAGGGCTATAAATATTAATGCGGGCCGATTTCCATACGCAAATGAGCGATGCATTATCGCTCTCTGTAGGCGGCGGGCGGTGATCCCGGCGCTGGGGGGAGAGGCGCGCGGACCGGCGCTTTTTTCGGCATCGCCGCGCGTCCGCGCAGAGCCGCGGCGGAGGGAGAGCGCCAGAAACAAACAAACAGAGAGGGGTGAGAGACCCTTTCATCCACGCTCACCCCATCAGAGCGGGGAGCGGCGGGGTAATTAGGACCAAAGAGCGATAAGCCGCTGGCGCATAAATCAAGGGCTGTTTAAATAACAACATATAAAACTTTTCACCATGGAGCTGCTTTTCAGAGTGCTCGTGTATGGTTTATATATGCACACATATACAGTCCACTCTATATCCATGTATTATCTATTTAAATATCAATGATACATAATACTTTCATCTTATAAGTACATAATTCATAATAATCCATAACAATATTGATTATTAATTATTATTAATTTCACTGTATTGAAATTAAATACATCTTCAACATTTATTATTATCATTATCATTATTATTATATTCATAGCTGTATTGCAATAAAATAACATCTTCAGCATGACAGTCGGTCCTGCAATAATTCCAGCAGAACTGTGCGACAGCGCCGAGATGAAATTGAGTGTAACTGGCATCAGGTCTGTGAGTGACACGGCAAACTAGAAGTGGTCTGCCTACACACAACTGCAGGAACGCCAGCCGCACAGGTACTGTCAATTACAACAGCCGCGTTTTGTCAACAGAGCAACAAGCTGGGTACTCGTATTATAGGATTCTGAAAGCATGACCATAACTGCTAATTATTTAGCGCACTCGTACGCTCTTTCAAATGACGAGAGGTAAGACCTTCACGTTAAAGTGAATGTTCCTGCATTGCGTTCAGCTGAGGGACTCGATTAGATGAGCTCACAAAGCTGGACCCCTGGCAGATCTCGCAGAGAACATTCACCAGTTCCCCTGAAAGGGGTGAGCATTTTACATGAATATCTACTGATACAGAGTAAGCGCTGCTTTGTAGAACAGTACAGCAATACACCAGCACACACGTAATATTTCAGTTGGAACACACAATATGAAAGACAATGAAATATATTCTTTCATGATAAAAAGTCTGAATCATTTAAACGTCCTTTATTCTTCAACACCATCAACTGTATTAAATATGCATTCGTACAACGCTTATTTGCGTTTTGGAAGGTTTGGTGTCTCCAGACTGATTCTTACCGCTACTAAAGGAGAATTGACCTTTTCTTTTTGTTTTTATTTGCCCTTAAACTGCACGTTATTTGAAGGACGCTCAATGCGCCTCACGGATGACGCAGACCGGCGTTTTATCATCAAACTCCTTTTTCCATTAGATTACAGGCTAAAATGGAGTGTTTTTCAAAGCGTATGGTGATCCTTACAGAAGCACGCCTCTGAAGTGACTCTTGCGGCAGGTGTTCAGAGTTTTTCGGCTGAGATTAATGCCATTTTATTTCATTTTCTGGCACTTAACCATATAGCCGCTTCAGTATTAAAGGTCATTTCAAATCAAACACACGGAGTGCGCATTGCTGAGTTCTTATCCATCTGACAAATATTATGAATTATACTTTCAATAAAACCCAGATTTATGAAGGCTTGAGAATCTAGAAATGTGTGAACACATTTTTGGCGAGCCCTGAATACATCACTGATGCAGATCATTTAACCAGGTATTACCACTTCCAATAAAATCATCTGTCCCGAATGTTCTGGGTAACGCTCAGACGATATTTTAAGACTGCAGACAGTTTATCGACATCAGCATCGAGATCACTTTCCCTCTCCTCTTTTTCCAACCACCCGCCTCTTTTACAACTTTATTCTTTTTTTGTTTTTTATAGTAATACAGGTGACAAAACCAAAACCAGCTAAGGTCATGCAAACAGGAAGTAAGTGCAATATATATTTTTATTATTTAATTTTTTTTTTTTTTTTTTACAGTGAAAAGGTAATCCTGGCGCATGTTGCAGGGCTGAGTGACGCCTGTCAGTCAGCGTATCAGTGACGCAATCTCCACTCAACACAGACGTAGGGGCGCAACCACTGATGCACCTGCATTTCTTCATCACTTTCATCCTCCATTTGAGGTTGTAATGTAATATATTTTTAGAGGCTGCCTCATGCCTTGTACAAATTTAAAAGATTTGTTTTAAAAGGGGAAAATGAATGGATCTTTATTATGAATGTCTTACAAACAGAATAAAGTAAGAGAATAAGAGAGGACATTGGGTGGGCACTAATTTTGGCACAACAGCCCAGGGAATTGTGCTCAAAGGTTACTAAATTTATCAACTTTGTTGTTGGCTAGATTTAAATATGGAGTTTGCACTTAAAATAGTCAAGAGACCTGTAACAGTCCCCCCCCTCCCCCAAGATCCATCATGAAGCTGCTGTGATCTCCCCCACCCAGAGAAAACGCTCCGTTTCATTATTCATTATTGATCTGAATGCACAGTGTGAGCTGGGGCTTCGCTGTTTACAGGACGGCCAGCGCAGAAATGCACAGAGTTTCCTCAAGGCAACCCAACCTAATACTGAAACTGCAGCAATGCAAGATAATTCAATGCACAAACAGGGCCACTGCAATTTGAGTGCAGACACTCAAGGCTAGGTACGGACAGAGAGGGGTATATACAATATAGACAGAGAAGGGGTATGTATGAGGGATATGTGACAATTTACAGGCATGAAACTTGTGTGTCGCTGGTCCGTGCTGGCTGCATCCGAGTGTAACACACATCGGCACAGAAACAGCTGAAGTTTGATGACAAGTCAGTTTTCTCAGGCAAAATACACCCAGAGCCTGCTGGGTTTTTTTCACTTTTTTTTTTTTTTTTGCTCCATTTATATATTTATATTCTTTTCTTCTTTTTTTCCGGCTCAGCTACCACAGAGAGCACGGGCAGAGGGGATAAAGGGATTCACGGATCAAACACCTTCAGCCTGGAAGACGGAGGTCTGAGGTAAAACAAACCGCTCCCAGGGAACAGGATTCCGAGATTAAAAAACGAGCGAGCGGGCGGACAAATAAATAAATAAGTCAATAAGCAAATAAATAAATAAAGGAAGCTGTTAAATCGATTCGGGGGGATAAAACACAGAATCCATTAAAGGGAATTCTGGGAGCGCGTTTCTTCCACGCGAAGCATTCCTCTAATAAAAGCGGGCAGAACTGTGGCTTCAAAGCGCTGGTAATTTTGTACGCAGCACATCCCGCATTAGCAGAAAACATCATTTAAGGAACGCGACACTGCCCTCGCTGGAGTGTTCCGTTTGAAGATGGCTTCTTTCTCCCCTGCACCTCTCCAAGGAAGGGGGAAAGGGAAAAAAAACAAAAAAAAACTTTGAAAGATCTGAAACAGAGATGGCTTTCAAATACTATTTTGATTACATTCAATTGGTTTTGTGACAGATATCAGGGCTGCTTTGGAGACACTAATGCAGCCAAAGTAAAGCTCATCTGTCTGACAACACGTTCCTTTGATCTCCCTGTTGACGAGATAGCGAGTTGACAACTCATAATTACAGGAGAAGTACCTCTCAATCACGCGTCGAGCGTCGCGCCGAATACTGAGGAGGGCTCGGCCGCGTACGCGCCGTCCACGCGCGTGCTGCCGCACCTCCTGCGACACAGGGTCCCTGGGAAATTACCCTAAACATCCCCCCAAAAATACAGCCAAAAACGCCAAAGTGCTGGTCTCAGAAAATGTCAGTGAGAGGGATGGAAGGAAGGAAGAAGATAGGAGGGGAGGGAGGACAGAGGAAGTGAAGGAGGGAGGGTGGGACGAAAGGAGAGGAGAAGAGGGGGGAGGGAGTGAAGAAAGGAGAAAGGAAGGAAGGGAGGGTGAAGGAAGGAGAGAGCGAGGGAACGAAGGAACACAAAAACTGAGGAGCAAGTGAGGGGAGAGAACAAAAAAGGGAAGAGGAAGAGGAGCTAAGGGGACGAAGGACACGTGTAAGGATGAGGGAACAGCGGGTCCCACGGCCAGCGACCGCGGCGAGCAGCAGACCCACGGAAGTTTCCCAGCAGGCAGTGTGCCGACGGCGAGCATTGATCCTCAAATCCAAGAATAACGCTCAGAAAAATAATATCCATCACACCGCCGTATTGGCAGCAGACAGGCCCCACACCAGCGGGCCTGACAGTCACTAACGAGCTGCTTTCGGACCGGACCAAACAGGACCGGACCAGACCAGACTGGCGCTCTCCACTCTCGCAGTCTACGACAGCTTGGGAGGTCACCCTGGGCAACATGATGCAACTCTGTGACAGGCAGAAGTAGTACTGTCTGTGATTACAGACACCAACTGACCAAAGGCAAGCTACACCATCGCATATCAGGCCAAAAAAGGGTTGAAACCTGGTTAAAAAAATAATAAAACAATGCACGAGCAATTCCAGCATTTGGTATCAAAAAAACCATTCGGAAGATTTAGCCTTATTGGAATGCAGATTTGCGACAGCCCGCAGACAAAAGAAAAACACAAAAACAAAATGTTTCCCACCCACCCCCCCCCCCCTCCCAAATATGTTCAGTCAGAAAACATATTAGCTCTGTCTTTTGTGCAGATTAGAGCTGGATTTTACACTCTGCGCGCTGAGAAGTGTTGCGGCTTTGTTTCCGCGAAGCGAGCGGCTAATGACGCGGACGGAAGACGTTAGCGCTGGCCTATGGCGGCTCGCCGCTCCTCTGTTGTGACAGCGAGCGGATGAACGGTCACGGGCGAGGCTGGCACGTCCAGCGCCGATACAGCCGGCGAGAAACGCGCGGGTGGGAACCCGCTCGTCTGATCGCTTTCTGTTTGAGCCGCAACTTTCGTTTCTTTTTGTCTGCACAGCAAAAACAGAGCAGCGCTTCTTAAGAACAAAAGACGAGGCACAAAACAAACCAGCCCGCTGCATACGGAGAGGCAGCGTCCGTGACTGCCCGGAGATGATCAGCAGTATTTGGGCCGGCTCCGCGGGAAGTTGGCGGGAGCCGGCGCGTACTTAAGGCTCTGTAGCGGGCGAGTCTGGCCCTCCCTCCCGCCGCTCGCTCGCTCGCTCCCTCCCGGAGAAGCGTCGGCTTTAAAAAGGTGACTCACCCCAATTTCTCCTTCCTCCCTCTCCTTAAAGCCTCATGAATAAACGCTCCTAAATAACGGCGTGCGGGCCGCCCCGCCAAACAATACGGAGACGCGGGAGCCGAGCTGCGTCCGCTAACCGCCGCTGTGCCCTGCGGAGAGCGCGGCGGGGCACCGGCGCTAAGCTAACGCCGGGAGGTTTGCCATTTCCACACCGAGGCACGGCCCGGTTACACGAGCGGTCACACAAAATGGCTGAGTGTCAACTGACACGTTACTAAAACCAAGACAGCCATCTCAGGCCTGACCACTCAACAGAGTTACAGACCCGTTATGTGTATGTAACTGTCGCTACCATGTCAGTATCACGTAACACATCCTACCTGTGTCAGAAGACTTATACCCACCTCATTAATCCTGCTGTATAACTTCTTCCTGAGAATAATGTCACGGAGACGACACAGACCTGTCCTCTTTCAACTCTGTCTGTGACCTAACACCTCACACCATCGCATTCTCCCTGTGACTGAGCACAGGTGCCCAACACCGTTTTCTGTGCTCATACTCGCAGATGCTCCGTCCTTACCAGTTTCTGACACTGGCCGTAGTCTGGGCGCTGATCTGGCTGGAAGAACATGGACTCGCCGCGGTTCTTGGCCATCTCGATGAGGCTCATGGCAGTCCGCACCGTGGAGTTGCGGGCGTGCACAAACACCATCACCTGAAAAAGAGTGAAATCAAATAATCAGACCAAATACAATCACCTGCGATACAGAGCAATATCAAATAATCAGACCAAATACAATCACCTGCGATACAGAGCGATATCAAATAATCAGACCAAATACAATCACCTGCGATACAGAGCGATATCAAATAAGACCAAATACAATCACCTGCGATACAGAGCGATATCAAATAATCAGACCAAATACAATCACCTGCGATACAGAGCGATATCAAATAATCAGACCAAATACAATCACCTGTGATACAGAGCGATATCAAATAATCAGACCAAATACAATCACCTGCGATACAGAGCGATATCAAATAATCAGACCAAATACAATCACCTGCGATACAGAGCGATATCAAATAATCAGACCAAATACAATCACCTGCGATACAGAGCGATATCAAATAATCAGATCAAATACAATCACCTGCGATACAGAGCGATACCAAATAATCAGATAAAATACAATCACCTAGGATACAGGGCCAATTGAAGTACTCAGCAGCCAACACCACCCCTGCGCTGCATTCATTTTTTAACACTCTTGCCCTCACCTCTTCCCCTCAGCAGAAGCAGTGTTGCTTTTATGACTTCTCTCAAAGCAACCCCACCACCTCCAAAGGTCGGAAGGAAAGGGAACCAGTCCCCACATACAAGACAAAGAGGACTCAATGCTGTCTAACAACTGGTCGTGGGATGGACTTCCTATTCACACTGAGCCAATCGTCATGGAACGATCATACATGAAGGGTTCCAACGCTCAGCTGGAATTTCTGGCCAAATATTTTTGCTATTTCGATGTGTGAGCTAGCCCTGTGCACTGCGAGTGTATCTCTGCTCCTGACCGAGACTAGGGACAGACTAGGCCCTGGAGAAGCCATGCGATCGGGACTCGCCTGTGCACTGGAGAATTCAGCGGAGAATTCTGAGCAAGCCTGAGGTCAAGGTGCCAGTGTCTGTGAGAGATATAAACTAGCGGGCTTTAGCTACAAAGCAGGTCCAGAGTTCTTTCAGAGTCATTGCAGAGTCAAAGGACACTGCCAAGCCATGTGTCCACCCATCCCACATAGGGCAGAGGACACCACTCCAGACATGAGAGTGTAACATAAGCATTAGTTTAGTGTGAAGATAGTATCTCATATAATAATATCTTTCTCTAATAAATATCTTTAGTAAATGTCTTTAGTAAATTGGTTGCACATAAATGCTTTGTGTCACCTCTTTATACCAATAAGTGGGCTCTACTGATTACAACAACTTCAAATGAAATGTAGTTGTAATATTCTCCAGATTTTTTTAGAAATGGCTAATGTTTATTCATGAGCTTGTGCAGCGTGACTGGAGGACATCTTTGACCAGCCTCTGAAGTACGTAACTCAGAAGGGGCAAAGCAATAAGAAATAGCCATGACACCTGTGGTAAAGGGCAGCAGATATCAAATCACACTTAGCGGTGAAATTTAGCCTGTGAAATCGGCTCTGCATTGCAGGAGATGATGCTTTTCCACAGAGGCAATATTAAATGCTTAGCACAAACACCAACACCTGCAATACAGAACCAATATTAAATATGCACCCTCTCGGGGTGATTTACATAGCTTTTGTTTTAGATGTTGTCTGCTCACACACCTGAATGTATTTAATGAAGCAGTTCAGCCTAACTACCCTTCTCAAGGGAAAACAGCGATGCCCCTTAACTAGCAATTTGAACCAGTAACCTTCCAGATGATTCCGGTGTCACGACTGCATGAACAATCCCTCCTCACACCACCCACCCCTCTACCCCCACCCGCACCCCCACCCCCCCGGTTGTGTTCTGCCTGTGAAACAGAAGGTCGCTGCAGCCTCCACAGCGAGAGGATTCACAACAAAAAAGGGGGTAATTTTCCTATTACAGTCAAGCAAGGCTGACCTTGCAAAACAGTCGATACTCAGACAAAAACAATCGATGGCAGAAATATAAGACAGTTATGAGATGAAAGAGAGGGACCTCTCTCCCCCTCTCGCTCGTCCTTTCAGAGCCGTGTCAGGTAATTGTGTGGAGGGACGGCGCGCTGCGGGAGAAGGAGAAAGAGAGGGGCTCGCGCGTTGTCGCACAGGCCCGAAGGCTGTTTATCTCTTTCCTTCAACCTTTGTGGCTGAAAGCAGAGGGCGTTTTGTGAAAAGCTAATATGCCACAATCGATTCTTTTTACATAGAGCCAAGGAAAAAAAAGAAAAAGAAAAAAAAAACAGCGGCCACCAACTGCCCTCAGCGATGTTCTCTGAGCACCCCTCCCCCCCTCGGGTCTAAACACGCTCTCTCTCCACACCCGTCACCAGCTATGACCTCCCGCTGACCTGCGACTCGCACCCAGCCGGAAACACAAACAAACAAACAAACAAAAGCCCCACCACAGCCATCCACCTGAGAGCGTCTGCGCAGCCAGCCGCTGAGGGGTACGGACGGGCCGCGTTTCGCGACCGCGCGAAGCCCGCGTTTCGCTGGACTCAAGCGTACACGCGTTGCCGGTTCGTCTGGAATCGTCCCCGTTAGCCGCCGCGTGTTGCGCAGCTGAAGCGGGAGGCGCGGTCTCGTGATGAAGGATGAGACGAGCGAACGCGGCGGCGGACGGCTTCCCGCTCGCAGGTGTGACGCTGAACCCGGGACAGGGCAGGCAGGGGAAGATGAATCCCTGCGTTACGGGAATCTGTGGACTGGGAGCAACGGTGCACATCTATCATAGTTTACACAGCTTTATAACAATCAGCCCTGGCCTCTGGATAACCCATGAAGCGCAGCCCCAGAAATGTATAGGGATTCAACGGGGAAGTGGAAAGTGCAATGAGACTAATGCCAGTTGATGTCAAAAGGTTGCGGATGAAAATAAATACCTAAATTAATGGGAAAAAATAAAATAAATAAAAAGTTCTGTGACACGTGTAGGTGGACATGCTGTACTTGCTCACAAAGACTGTCCCCAGGTCAGTGCAGCTCAGACAGGGTCACTCCAAACACACTCGCTCTACACAAAGACTGTCCCCAGGTCAGTGCAGCTCAGACAGGGTCACTCCAGACACACTCGCTCCACACAAAGACTGTCCCCAGGTCAGTGCAGCTCAGACAGGGTCACTCCAGACACACTCGCTCTACACAAAGACTGACCCCAGGTCAGTGCAGCTGAAACGAATCCAGTCAAAACCCTTCATCCCCAAAGAGATTGACTCTAGTCTAGGTCTAGATACCATTTTCTCTCATGTTCAGACATGAAATCCTTAACCCAGACACCTCCGTACATAATAAATGGATTAATAAATAAATAAATGAATAAATAAATAAATGACACAGGATGAAACAGGGAACAGCAGGATTAGAACGCTGAAGTTCGGCTCAGTTTTCCCCCTCGCTGTGCGCAAAATTTTAAAAGGTTCAGACATTTTGTGCCGCCGGCAACTCGGGGCTCGACGGTTTCATCTGCGCGGCGCGCCCCCTTAAAGAAGCGCGCTGCTTCAGAGGGCCCGGAGATGACACGCCGGGTCTGTGATGTCATCAGAGCGAAACGCTCCCTTCGCACCGCGCCGGTGTCCGCCGCTGCTTTCAGAACGCCCGCGCTGACGCTTCGTCGACGCGAGCTCACGCCATTGGCTCATCTCCACATCCGCGCGCGCCGGGGTCACAGGGTCAGGTGAGAGCGCGGACGTCACAGAGACCCCCCGTGTGGCCCTTTAGCGGGGCATCCCAAACTGGGATGAGAGGACCCCCCTGACCGGGGCCCCAGCAAGACAGAAGTAAAATATGAGCAGGAATAATTTAGAGTGTTTTATTTATGCCGTTCATACAGTATGTCACAGATGACATAATTCAGACCAGTGCTTCCACACCTGCTCCTGGAGATCTACTGTCCCTTAGCTCCTCCAACCTTAAGAAAGCACACCTCACTCAACAGCCAGAGATCTCCTTGAGCTGCTAATTAGTAGAATAAGGCGTGCCAAATTAAAGTTTAAACGAACACCTACAGGAGATAATTTACATCTTCAAACAAAATAAAGCACGACTGGTTCACACACATTTGGTAATATGATAAGCAGTGCCATTGATGAAATACATTCAGCATATTTTACTATATTTATACTGCGCGCGTGTATATTACGTGGGTCTTATTTATAATCTTATATAAATGTACAGTACTTCAGTGTTAAGCCACCACTCTCAGTTCCTGCACAGCAGCCTGCAGTGAAAGGTGGATCGAGCTGTCGAACATGTGGGGGGTCACAGCGCTCATTTAGGGAGCTCTGAAATGGGAACATCTGGGAAGCCCTGCCCCCTGCATGAGAATCCTCTCGGCTTACTGTGCAAAGCTGCACTTTTTTCCCCCCAAGATCATATCAAGTAAAACACCTTGTAAGCAAACAGCAGAAAAAGGGGAAGTCTGTTCCTCTTGGGGGAGGGGGCAAATCTACAAAAGTTCTGCTATGAATGATTCGCTCCAGGGAAGCAAACTGAACACGTTCGTTGCGCCCTCTGTTACCTAAACTGCTGTTCTGTAAAGAGGAGAAACAAATCCACAGTATTGTCTGGCTTTGTTTCTTTTTTCCGAGTTACGCAGGGAAACTGCGGTAACTGGAGCCTCTCAACACGGCCATTTTGGGCCCGCGGATAATTAGTGACTAATTAATTCATGATTTCTAATTTGAAAACGGTCTGGAGAAACAAACGCGTCCTTGAGCACCTGCCAGCGGTCTGGTCCCGAGATGGCCGCCGTGTGCGGTCTGGGGCCCCCGCGGACCCGCGAGGAGGGAGCCCCACTCGCCCCGCCAGACAGCGTCCAGGTGACGCCAGCATCTGCTCCGCAGTCTGCGGCTCAAAGGGCACAACCAGGGCGCGGAAGATTCCGGAAGCTGGGACAGGGGCACCAGCGGAGGGGGGGGGGGGCGAATGTGACCGCGGCCCGGTTTCCCAGGAGCGCCTCGGCGTCGCGCTTTGATGATGTCACGGTGTGCAGACACTTTACAGAAGCTCTGCGGTGGGCGTTCACGCCCAAGTTGAGACGGTGACAGAGATTGATTCCCTGCGAGGTTCAGTCGTTTGATTTGCAGGCTGGCGCCGGTGCGCGGGCTGTCTTTCTCCCTGGCCCGGGCGCGCTTTTCTCAGGCCCAGATGGCGTGTGGGATGCCTGCCGATGCGCTGAATAATCAGGCCTAATGGGACCGGGCACATTTGCTGACTGGCCGCATGATGAGGAAAGCATTTGGAATACCTGCACTTCAACACGGACGCTCATTATCTCCCCCAAATGCACACATTCACAAAGCACTCGCATGGACATATGCACGCGTACACACACACACACACACACACGGACACACGCGTGCACACACACACACACACACACACGGACACACGCGTGCACACACCCACACGCACAAATGCACACACGTGCATGCGCACACTCAATTGTATGCACGCACACACACATGCCTGCATACACACTCACACATGCATGCACACTCATGCATGCATGCACACACACGTGCACGTCCACACTCACCTGCATACACACACACACACACGCGCACACACAGACACACAGAAATACACAAATCCACGCACACAAACATACCCTTCATACAAAGATGCACACCACACACATACACACACACGCAGAGGGACTGCCGCACTTGTTCATGGTCAGCCCTCCGCACAAACACCAGGCCACTGCAGGACTCACACGCCCACATTCCTAACACGCACACAGACGCATGCCACAGTAAAAGAAAAACGACGCCGTGCCGGACATAAAGGATATCAGAGAGATAAAAGACCAAACCCAGCACGAATGAGGGGCTGACAGCCACACTACACCCCTCCCCTCAAAAAAAAATACATAAATAAATTTTTAAAAAGGAACCTAGCCAATTGCATATCTGTTAGGACAGATAGTATTTCACACCCCGGGATTAATAGTGAATGCGACTGGGGACCACACACCCTCGTATGAGGGGTGCGGGGGGGGGGACCACCTCTTAGGAAAGGTCACGCCTCTAAAGCGGGTGAAGTGTGTTATTTTTCATTAGACAGATCCAGGAGGTAATTAGCGCGATGGTGGCCGTGCGCGTGGGAGCAGATCAGTCTTAAGAGGGTTAATTTGCTCCGTGGCAGGGCCCACCACTGCATGCTAAATTATGCCAGTCATTGGGAATGGGGAGAAGGCCGTGTAATTAGAGCTGGTCTCTGCATCTAAAACATTTGCTTTATAACACTGCAGGGCCAGGGAAGATCTGCAGCCAAAGTACACACACCCAGCCTCAAACAGGTACACGCACACATACACACCATGCAGGTGCAAGCACACACACACACACACACACAGAGTACACCCTGCCTGTCTCAAACAGGTACAGGCACACGCACACACATACCCACCAAGCTGGTACATGCACGCGCACGCGCCCATAAAAAGCATGTGCGCGCATAAACTAAAATAGATGCATTTAAAATATAAAAATACAGATCTGCTGAGAGGCTCATTGAGTTAAGGCATCACACTGTGGTGTGGATGAGCCACGCGGTCTTGGACAGAATCAGGATCCTGCCAGTGCGGACAGCTCCATAGCCGTCAGCTCCATAGGGTGACGTGCAGCTGGCGATAGCTTCATCCAGAGTATGACAGCGTTGAGCCAATCAGTGGAGATCGGGACTGCATGCCACAGCCGCGTATGAAAAGCCCTCCTCTGACTCAGCTCTGCGAGCGCCTGGCTGCGTGCCGGGGTGTAAGAAGAAGCAGGCTGCTAACATCGAGGATGTCTTCACTCCGCGGAAATCACAGCGAAGATCGAGCATTAACGAGGCTACAGACAACAAACTGAACATTCCAAATTAGGGCCTTAATTGGACACATTCAGCCCCACGCTGAGCACAAAATTAATTTGAAAAAATTAATCAATAAAACATTTTAAAAAGACAAAAAATGGGAAAATATAACTGAAGACAGACACCCTCCACAAAAGAAAAGACAAAAAAATAGGAGAACTGTCCCAAAGCATACAATCACCAACAAAAATTACACCCTAAACATCCTTGGGCAGAAGTCAGATCCAATCAGTGTACAGGTCTTAAAATAACTGGTCAACCATACCGTGCTACTATAAGTGAAGGAAGGATGAAGGAATCAGGAGAAGAGGGACATGTGTGCGTTTGGGGGGGGGGGGGGGGGGGGCACGGAGGGGTCCGCTGGAGCCTGCCCCGGCCCGTGTCCTGAACTGAGGCCATGCTAACTCTGGCGGCGGCTGGGAAAGTTTGGGCCAGAGACCGGCTCGGATCAGATGGCCGAGTAAAAGCATTTAATGAACATCTGCGGCGAGTTTGGGCTTGTGGGGTGGGCTGGGGTGGGCTGGGGTGGGGTGGGGGGTACGCTCACAGACACCCAGCCAGCTGTGCAGTCCACAGTGGATGAGGGAAGGGGGGTGGGGGAGAGCATACTCTCGCCTTGTTTGGGTAAACATCTGCTACCCCTACCGGCCCATCTGCCGTCCATTAGCTCAGCGCCCCAGCCTGGTCTGAGCGCAGAGACCGCATCCTCAATCCCGTCCTGACCGCTCTGCAAACACAGCTCTGCTAAAGCAATGACCTCAGCACAGCCAAATACATGTAGACCCCCCCTGTCTCACCATGCAGAGCCGCACTTCCAACACTGCACTGACCACAAGAGGACCACGTTTACAATGTTCCAATACTGCACTGACCACAAGAGGACCACGTTTACAATATTCCAATACTGCACTGACCACAAGAGGACCACGTTTACAATGTTCCAATACTGCACCAACCACAAGAGGACCACGTTTACAATGTTCCAATACTGCACTGACCACAAGAGGACCACGTTTACAATATTCCAATACTGCACTGACCACAAGAGGACCACGTTTACAATGTTCCAATACTGCACCAACCACAAGAGGACCACGTTTACAATGTTCCAATACTGCACTGACCACAAGAGGACCACGTTTCCAATATTCCAATACTGCACTGATCACAAGAGGACCACGTTTACAATGTTCCAATACTGCACTGACCACAAGAGGACCACGTTTCCAATATTCCAATACTGCACTGATCACAAGAGGACCACGTTTACAATGTTCCAATACTGCACTGACCACAAGAGGACCACGTTTACAATGTTCCAATACTGCACTGACCACAAGAGGACCACGTTTCCAATATTCCAATACTGCACTGATCACAAGAGGACCACGTTTACAATGTTCCAATACTGCACTGACCACAAGAGGACCACGTTTCCAATATTCCAATACTGCACTGATCACAAGAGGACCACGTTTACAATGTTCCAATACTGCACTGACCACAAGAGGACCACGTTTACAATATTCCAATACTGCACTGACCACAAGATAAGCCCGTTTCCAATATTCCAATACTGCACCAACCACAATATAACCACGTTTACAATATTCCAATACTGCACCAACCACAATATAACCACGTTTATAATATTCCAATACTGCACTAACCACAAGACAACCACATATCCAATATTCGAATACTGCGCTAACCACAAGAGGACCACATCTAGAAGAGCATGCTAATCACACAAGGACAACAGCAAGATCACAGCACTGAAGACGGGATGACCGCAGGCAGAATACATGACTAACCACACGAGGACCGCACCTCTGACAGTGCGGCGACAGCACAAACAACCGCATCTGATAACCTGCACTGACAGAGCCGAACCAAACGCCTAAAGCAGCACTAACCGAGAGCCGCCGTTAATCTCGCTCACGCACAGCCCTCTCTGGAGACGCCTTTTAAATGTCGCTTTATGGGAATTTCACAGATAACAGTCAGCACACTCGCTGAGGTTCAGATTCAAATCTTAAATCAATGTACAATGTATGTTCAATCAGGTTTCCATCGGCACAATGAACTGAGGCTGTAAAGACCACTGCCAGACTAACTGCTGTACATCCGCAATCCAATAATTGTCTTTATGCACTTCAGAGTGAAGAAACTTTTAAATAATTAGCTATAACTAAAAATAATAAATAACAAATAAAAATAAACATTTTTTGGCTTCTCTTAAAAAAGAAACACCTAGAAAGGTCAAAGGCCAATTGCACAGCATGTATGACGTGAATGCACTCAACGACTTGGCATATCTGTCAGTAGACAAAAACACAGCAGTCCATCCATCTTGCATGGAAATGGCCGCTTCGCTGGATCAATAGGCGACTGTACAGGAATTTATCTGACCGAACGGACTGTTGATGGAGAGATGTCTATCAGCATGGGAGCAAATGCGTCTGATTCGCTGCTGAAGCTCAGACTCTGCAATCCTTATATAGATTCATTGGGAACTGGGGGGGGGGGGGGGGGGTGATGGATAATTCCCCAACCTCCGGAATAGGTTTGGGAATCCGAGGAGTGAACGCTGGGATGATCTATCACGTTCAAAAGCAGTGCCCTCTGTTCCCGGACAGTAACCCCCACTGGCTCTTGAACCTGAAGAGTCCTGTCTATAACCCCCCTGACTAGAATCCATACGTCTGCAACCTACCATCATCTGGACATCCGAGGCTAGTGCTTTCCCTCAACACCTGTGTGTGTGTGTGTGTGTGTGTGTGTGTGTGATCTCCGCTGGTACCCTGAGATGTTACTGGCGCACACACACACACACACACACACACGCAGAAGCAGCCGGCAGTCAGGCTCAGCTACGGCGACTGCCTTGTGTAAATAATGCATTGTGGATAAACGTATAAGTGATAGCGGCAGGGATTTGCAGCTGCCGGGATGCTAAAAGCTCTCCCTGGCGCTCCCGTCTCCTCCAGCCCCAGATACCCCGTGTGCTGTTTACGCGCTTTCAACCTTCCATTCATCTCCCACGCTCGGGCTCACACACGCCTGCACAAAGCACGCGTCACGGCAACACGCAGGCACGCGCACTTTCACACTAACGCACGCTCGCACACTTTCACACTAACGCAGGCACACGCACTTTCACACTAACGCGCGCTCGCACACACTTTCACACTGACGCACGCTCGCACACTTTCACACTAACGCAGGCACACGCACTTTCACACTAACGCATGCTCGCACACACTTTCACACTAACGCACGCTCGCACATACTTTCACACTAACGCACGCTCGCACACACTTTCACACTGACGCACGCTCGCACACTTTCACACTAACGCAGGCACACGCACTTTCACACTAACGCATGCTCGCACACACTTTCACACTAACGCACGCTCGCACACACTTTCACACTAACGCACGCTCGCACACACTTTCACACTAACGCACGCTCACACACACTTTCACATTCGAACACGCGCTCGCTCGCACGCACGTACACACGCACGCACAAGTATAATGAAAAAAATGGCAATTCCGTGAGGATAAAAAAAAAAATACTCCACTATCCCTGCAGGCTCAATGAATTGTGGGGTGGTGGATGTAACTACGTTCAAGAAACCGCAGACAGCGTTTGAAAAAAATACAGAGTAATTTATTTTGTGTTATCACTACTGTTGTCGAGGCCGTATGGATCCGCCCCAGCAGCCCGGTGCTGGTGCTGGTGCTTACGCTTCGCGTGCTGTTCTCTGTTCTTCTCCTAGAGTTCATCTGGTGTCAGCAGGGTCATTCAGAGTAGTGAGATGAGTCAGCCCCGGTCTTCAAAAGGACTCTTCCTCTCTTCTGCCCAGACCGCTCCCAGTTGGGACTATGCGATGAGCCGTGTGTAAAGGGGGGACTCGAGGGGGATCCTCGCGTGCGTCACGGGTTCCCCTCAGTGCACCCCTGTCTTAAGACCCAGGCACGCCGAGATCAGTAACGTTAACCAAAGCCCACAGCCATAAGCTCCATTCATACCTGAGCGAGAACGCACAGACAAGACTCAGGGTGACGCACCGGAGTCACACGTCTTATTCATAATGTGTGTGTGCATGTATGTGTGTGTGGGCGTCTATATGTAATCATATATGGCTCACTGGCAATCAACACAGTATGGTACTATCAGTCAGCAATTCCACTCAAGAGCTCTATTGCTGTGACAACCTCTTAGGGCTTTATTTAAAAAAAGATCACTTCAAAACGGGAATATTAAACCGCTGCAGCGCCATATAAAATAAATATCTGGCTTCTTTATTACAGCTAGCGCTGTAAGCCACAAGCAATTATCGTGAGCGATTTAAATGTTTTTTTTTAATATCACTGTAGTTATGTCAGCAGAATCGGCTGGAGACGGAACTCCACTTACTGTAGCCTCCCCCAGTCGCTGCAGGTATGACTGAAACGCGGCACTGATACGCTAGGAGCAATAAGAGAGAGAGACGGTCGTGGAGCTGATGCCGAGTGATCGATGAGCCCGGGGGGGTTTAGAGAGACGTGCGACACGCGGGGGCGAAGGAAGGAAGGAACGAACGCTCGCTCGCGACGCACCCCGTCCTCTGTCCACCAGCGGAGGTCCTCCGAAATGCCCCCCCCCGCGCTCACCTCGAGCCCCGAGGCTACCTCTGGGCTCCCTGCTCCAGCGCATGACCGCAACGTGCCTGCTCCGTCTGCATGGGGTCGAAGGTCACGAGTGCTCACTGATCCACAGATCAGACAAACCCTGTGACAAGCTGAGGAAGCCCTGACTTACGACAGACGGGCAATTTCTTTCTATTCCGGAGTAGAAATTATTGGTTCTGACAACCAAACCTCTCCAGCATGAAAAACAGTACTTATTCACTGATTTACACTCAAAAAAATCCGCCAGAGGGTCTGAGATTTGATTTCTAGACAGAGACATGTACACCAGAGAGGGAAGGAAAGAAAGAGTGAGAGAATGACTGTAATGTAGTAATAATGTAATGTAAATAACAGTAATGAGCGGGTAAAAGAAGACCCAGTTGTAAGGCCCGTATGTATTTTCCATTCTAAACTGATTTAAGAATATGCTTCGCCAACTCAGATCAATAAAGCAAATCCAAACAGAATTCAATTACTTCAAGGGAAATTTTCTTTCAGGATATCGAATCTTCTGCCCAATCAAAGTGTGTCAGCGTCCCATTTCTCTTCCATGAATATACATTCATGTCTTTACCTTCCCGAAGATTAAATTCCTAATCCTGCTTGGCCAACACGTTTCGACTCATCAAATCAAAACTCCACTCATGGACTCGCTTTGCCCCGCCCACTTATTTCCTGAACCAGCTCAGAGGTCACAGGTCGTGGGTCATGGGTTCCTGGTCATGGTTTTGCCTGCAGCACAGAGAGGTTCTGCAGAATTAGCTTGCTCCAATTTCAGCTGAAATATCTCCCACAGGTGACCAGAGTCTAAGCCAACATAAAAAACAGCCTTCAACCATTCTCAACTATTTGTATTTGCAGTAACGCTCATACTATTGAACTTCTTATGAATTAGTCATTTTCAAATCCATTGTTAACAAAGCAGTGGAAAAAACAAGGCTGGAGATGCAATGTTGCTGACAGGAACAACGTGCGCGTGTGTGTAGGAAGGGGAAGGTCAAAAGTCAGGGCGAGGTCATGACCCAGGAAGGGTCAGGGCAGCCTGTGACGTGTACTGTATAACAGAGAGTGTGTTTCTATGACAACAGGCGCGCGCGGGAGACCGTGCGCCGAGCGTGTTCCCCGGGGGCCTGCGTTCAAACAGCTCCTCGTTCAGCACGGCGGACTGTGACATCACACGGCGACCCGCGCTGGGGCGACCCGCCCGTTCCAGGGGCCTGACTCCGCATCATGCCGGGTTTCGTGAACGTGAAAACGGCGGCCGTTTCTCTGAGGCAAAGCGACGCTGACGTGAAAGCGAGGACTGTCTTCAGCCGAGCGCCTGAATGAGGCGGAGAGCGGGGGCGTTAAAGCCGCTGTGAAAGCCGGGGAGGCTGGCGTTTCTCCTCCTCTCACGGTCTCTCACAGCGCTTCCTGCCAAGGTTGTGCGGAGCAGGCGGCTCTGACCGCCTGTCAAACGGCTCCTGTCTCTGCAGCGCTGGGAAGCAGCGCTAAGTGCGGATGACCTGTACGTGTCTGTAGCGTGGGCGCGGGGAAGGTGTGCGGTACTGCCAGTACCTTCCGCACTGTGTTCTCCAGCTCCAGGGCACAGCACAGTTTATTCAGTCTCAACAGAGGTCCCCTCCCTGCTGTTAACCAAAGGAAGGTTTGTAAGATGAAAAAGCTTATCAGTGAGTGATCACACTATAAGCCCTACACTACACCAGCCAAACCTACCTGGGTCACATCCTGGACCACTGACTAAAAGGAATGAGCCAAAACTTATAAAAACCATCAAATGCAGCACTTCCTGTGATGAGCCATGCGAGCAGAGGGAAACAGGAAGTGCTGGGCAGGGAGAGAGAGCCAGGCCATGCGAGCAGTGTGATACATGTGCGGGAAACAGGAAGTGCTAGGCTGGGAGAGAGAGCCAGGCCGTGTGAGAAGTAGCATAAATGTGAGGGAAACAGGAAGTGCTGGGCTGGGAGAGAGAGCCACGCCGTGCGAGCAGGGTGATAAATGTGAGGGAAACAGGAAGTGCTGGGCTGGGAGAGAGAGCCAGGCCGTGCGAGCAGGGTGATAAATGTGAGGGAAACAGGAAGTGCTGGGCTGGGAGAGAGACCCAGGCCGTGCGAGCAGGGTGATAAATGTGAGGGAAACAGGAAGTGCTGGGCGGGGAGAGAGAGCCAGGCCGTGCGAGCAGGGTGATAAATGTGAGGGAAACAGGAAGTGCTGGGCTGGGAGAGAGAGCCAGGCCGTGCGAGCAGGGTGATAAATGTGAGGGAAACAGGAAGTGCTGGGCCGGGAGAGAGAGCCAGGCCGTGAGAGCAGGGTGATAAATGTGAGGGAAACAGGAAGTGCTGGGCTGGGGGAGAGAGAGCCAGGCCGTGCGAGCAGGGTGATAAATGTGAGGGAAACAGGAAGTGCTGGGCGGGGAGAGAGAGCCAGGCCGTGCGAGCAGGGTGATAAATGTGAGGGAAACAGGAAGTGCTGGGCTGGGAGAGAGAACCAGGCCGTGGGAGCAGGGTGATAAATGTGAGTGAAACAGGAAGTGCTGGGCTGGGAGAGAGAGCCAGGCCGTGAGAGCAGGGTGATAAATGTGAGGGAAACAGGAAGTGCTGGGCGGGGAGAGAGAGCCAGGCCGTGCGAGCAGGGTGATAAATGTGAGGGAAACAGGAAGTGCTGGGCCGGGAGAGAGAGCCAGGCCGTGCGAGCAGGGTGATAAATGTGAGGGAAGCAGGAAGTGCTGGGCTGGGAGAGAGACCCAGGCTGTGCGAGCAGGGTGATAAATGTGAGGGAAACAGGAAGTGCTGGGCTGGGGGAGAGAGAGCCAGGCCGTGCGAGCAGGGTGATAAATGTGAGGGAAACAGGAAGTGCTGGGCTGGGAGAGAGAGCCAGGCCGTGCGAGCAGGGTGATAAATGTGAGGGAAGCAGGAAGTGCTGGGCTGGGAGAGAGACCCAGGCTGTGCGAGCAGGGTGATAAATGTGAGGGAAACAGGAAGTGCTGGGCTGGGGGAGAGAGAGCCAGGCCGTGCGAGCAGGGTGATAAATGTGAGGGAAACAGGAAGTGCTGGGCGGGGAGAGAGACCCAGGCTGTGTGAGCAGGGTGATAAATGTGAGGGAAGCAGGAAGTGCTGGGCTGGGAGAGAGACCCAGGCCGTGCGAGCAGGGTGATAAATGTGAGTGAAACAGGAAGTGCTGGGCCGGGAGAGAGAGCCAGGCCGTGCGAGCAGGGTGATAAATGTGAGTGAAACAGGAAGTGCTGGGCTGGGAGAGAGACCCAGGCTGTGTGAGCAGGGTGATAAATGTGAGGGAAGCAGGAAGTGCTGGGCTGGGAGAGAGAGCCAGGCCGTGTGAGCAGGGTGATAAATGTGAGGGAAACAGGAAGTGCTGGGCTGGGAGAGAGAGCCAGGCCGTGCGAGCAGGGTGATAAATGTGAGGGAAACAGGAAGTGCTGGGCTGTGCTGGGCTGGGAGAGCACCAGGCCCAGACTGCGGGGCCCATGGTTACGAAGCTGCTGCTGCTGCTGCTCCTCCTCTCCGCGTGAAGGGAGCCGCCCGTCGCCCGCGCTCTCTCCGAAACCCGCAGAGACTCCTCCGGAAAACGTTATTTATTAAATCGCTTTCATCTGAGGAGCGGCGCCGCCGAACGTGCCGCGATGCTTACCGGTGGCTCCTGAGCTTATTAAAGTTGTGCCTGCTGTCCCGAGACCCAGCTGGAGGGGGGGGCGGCTGGGCGGAGGGGAGCACGATAAAGGAATTCCATTCATCAAACTCGCAGATGAAATTAATATCTGTCACAGCCATTTCGCACAATTTAATATTGTGCCCACAGCGAAGGATACCCGCTGTAATTTCTTTGCGGCGCTGTGTCCCTGTGTGTGACTGTTTCTGTGCTACCGTGTGTGTGCGTGTGCGTGTGTGTACGCGGCTGTGGTACCGTGTTTGACTGAAGGATTCTGGGCAGCTCTGTTTATCGGTCTGTGTCATTGCGCGTGTAAAAAAGCGTGTACTTGAGTGCGCGTACGACTGCAAGGCTGCTGTGGGTGGCAGCGTAGCATAATGGTTAGAGGAGTGGGCTTACAAATCCAAGGTTGCAGGTTCGATTCCGTGCAACCTTGGAACCGCCACTGTACCCTTGGGCAAGGTACATAACTTGAATTGCTTCTGTGAATATCCAGCTGTATAAATGGCCTGTAGGCAGTTGTGTGTAAGTCGCTCTGGATAAGAGTGTCGGTTAAATACTTAAAAAGCAAATGACTGTGCACGTAGTAAATACAGTATACAACTCTGAGGCCTACTAAATCTGTGCAATTTTACACCATGTCTGTACACGATACAGAGGCTTCTCTTTTGAAATCTGATTTTTTTTTTTTCCCCAGTGACCCAGCAGCCTCTGGACCCTGACCTCTCCTTGGGTCAGCCATGACAAGATGGCGGCCTGACTATTGGACTGTGTTTTAGGGTGGCGGCGCGTTTCTCCCCTGAGGAAACGAATCCGTTCTGCCTACCCTAACCTCCCCCCCACACCCCCCGTCATTCCGACTCATCCTGCGCCAGCGTCTAACGAACCGAGACGCCTGCCTCTCCGTCGGGCGCCCGGCCACCATCGCGCCGCGGCGCGGAGGACGGATCGATGCGCTCCCTCCATCAGTAAGAGCTGCTCGCTCCTGGGCTACACAGCTTTAAAGATTCCCCGACTAACACAGCAGCACTGACAGAGACCGATAGCTGAGAGACGGACGGACAGAGCACGGCGGGGAGTGTTTTCTGTATCTGAGCCGGGCATTAATATAGATAAGGCATCTGTGGGTAGGCTCCTTTGGCATCTGTGTGTGTGTGTGTGTGTGTGTGTGTGTGTGTGTGTGTGTGTGTGTGTGTGTGTGTGTGTGTGTGCGTGCGTGTATTTGTGTGTGTGTGTCTGTGTATACACATGCACGCATACACACAAACACACACACACACACACAAACACAGACACACACGCACACAGACATATATGGCTATATAAGGTCTGAAAAAATTAATCGGAGCAATTAATCAATTAATTAATTAAAAGGAAACTTAATTGGTTCTATTTTTATGCACAGTTACAGAATAATGCATTCACCAGAGAGCAAAATCTTCCAGAATTGTGATAAAGTCATCAGCAGCCCAATGTGTCTGGGGGATTAGCTCTATTACTCCTCTCAACTGCAACACCAGATACCATCTCCTCGAGAGAGGGGAAAAGATGGGGAGAAAACTCCTGCCTCACCGAGGAGACCCAAACATACCAACATGCTCTGAAACTGTGAAAAACTTCCTGTTCCCAGGGAGCCAATCAGCGTTCGCCGATCAGATGGATCCGATGGACACAGGGTCGCGGCACAAAGTTGGAAAAAGGAGCGGCCCGTGAGTTCCTTCTGCATGGAGCGCACAGCCGTTGGACGTCGTCCGGTCACGTGACCAGCCGCTCCGCGTTAAACAGAGGAAGCCGCCCCGGCAGCGCACCAGCTGGACCTCGGCGGCCTTCAACCACCGCGCAGACAGACGGAGCACAGCGGCCGCTAATCATAAAAAATGTGAGCGCGCGACTAGCATGCTAATCGCATTACTTTTCCCAGGTTGTTTGCGAATAAATTATGTTTAAACAAACTCAAATTTAAATTCTGGGTATTTTCCTCCTCAATCATTATCACCCAGTTAATGTTATTTCATTAACGGGATGAAACCCATTATCCAACTCAGAGGTGTCTCCGTAGGGCGGAGCCATATTTAAATAGCCATCTCCAGACTAAGAATCACAAAGAATTTAATTAATATACTGATTACTTCAATTAATAGGATAAAAATGATTAACATTCATTCATTACAAGTGAACTTATCTACTGGCAGCCCTAATATATAAAATACATATATTTTGAATGAATGAATCAATGAATGCTTGCTAAGTTAAGCATCAACAATATACACAGTACTTTAGCTCAATGTATCATTTCGTATTCTAAAATGCTTCTGCAAAACAATCCTGTTTATCAAGTTAATCTGAACTAAAAGGTGGGGAGGGAGGGAGGGACGGAGAGAGAGAGATGGATGAGTCTGAGTTTGAGTTCTGGGTGGGAGGGAGAATGTAGCGAGAGAAGGTGAGATTCTAGTGGAGGTGCCGCTGTTGGATACATGCATCATTCAGAACAAAACCAAGGCATTACTGTGGAAGAGGGCAAAAGCTATCCAGAAATATTACATAATGCGATGAGACACACAGAGGCACAATTCTAGATAAACTTACCCTTTCTTTCTCTGCCTCTCCAGAGTCCCCCAAAGAGACGGAGGAGGTGGGGGGCAGGATCAAGCGCTGGGTTTTATCTGTGCTGGGGAGGGGTGTGTTTGGGGATTTGGGGGCGTTTGAATTCTAAGGAGAATCGGCCGGTTCCAACAGCGAGCCGCTCACACGGCTCAGAATCCGGAGGATGACGTTTTGAGCTCATTAGCGCGAACAGATGGACCTGGGGATGAATCGCCAACTCTCCGTTTCCCACAAGTCTGTGCAATTTTGGGAAGAGCGCCGCGGGAGCGTCGAAACCCGCCCGCGGCCGAAGGGAGACCTCCTCCGTCTGCCGGGCCGGGCTCGGCCCGATCCCCGCGGCGCCCCGCTCGCCGAAGAGCCGCCGCGCGGTCCGACCTCCGCCCCCGACCGACCGCCAGGAAGCGCGAGACGCGCGCAGAACCAGAGCCCGGCCGCGGCCAGCGGGAGGAACGCTCACCCCAGCCCAATGTCAGAACTCACCCCATCTGCTCGTCTCCCTGCGCTTCTCTCCTCCTCTCGCTTCTCGTTCTGTTACCACGGCTACTCCACAGACAGCGACCCCCCCCCCCACACTCCTTTCAAATATCCCAAGATTCAGCCGCCGACCGCACAGCCCCCCGCCCGCGCCGCCACCCGCCCCCAATAACACTTGCTTTAGTAAATATCCATTTGTGCGAGTGAGCGATGTGTAAAATTACGAGCTCTGAAAGTCACCCTGAATGAGAACGTCAACCGAGCAAATAAATAATAATGTGCGCCGGGCCGCTCTCCCGCCGCTCTCCCGCCGCGCGCGGGGCTAAGTGTGCCGCCCGCCCGCACGCGCTCGCTCGCTGTTTCAGGGGTAATGAAATGCGCCGCGCTGTGCGGGGAGACGCAGAGGACGGAGCTGGGGGGGCCGGTCCAGACGGACCAGCACCAGCCAGGAGCCGGGCGCCGGTCATTACCGACCCGGCCGCTAATGCGCACCTAACACGGAGAAATCAAACGGAATGAGGGCCTGCAGAAACGACTGCTACACAGAGCCAAGCTATTCCACTCCCCTGCCTCCCACACTCCTCTAAGTGAAGCAATACAGATATGCTAATGGAGACAGACAAAAGCACACAGCAGAACATACACACCCACACACACTCATACACACCCCCGCACACTCATACACACACAGACACCCCCCACACTCATATACACACACACCCACATACACCACACCGCATGCCCATATACATACATAAATACATACCCAGACACACACTCATATACACACACACACACTAACACACTCATACACACACAGACACCCCCACACACTTATACACACACACACCCCACCGCATGCCCATATACATACATACATACCCAGACACACACTCATATACACACACACTAATACACAGACACTCATATACATACACACCCCCACACACTCATATACACATAGACATGCCCCACACACTCATCTACGTAGACACGAATGCACACACAGTATGCATGTATGCATGCACATAAAAGCACACACGCATGCATACATACACGCACACTAACACACACCATCATGCATGGAGCAGACCACAGGCCTCCTGCATTTGTACACGCAGGCTCCTCCTTCACAAGTGGCCAGATTAGAATCAGAAGCGGTTAAACTGGCTGTCAGCCTTTGAGCAGAGACAGTGACAGCTCATGAATAACGCATGCAGCGGGGATCACGTGACCTGGTTCTGTTCATGCTCTGTGTGGCTCAGCTACGGGGGTTATCTATTATACCTGCAGAGAGGGATCTCAGCCTTCATCTCACTTCCCTTACCCCCTCACCCCCTCACCCCCCACTCCAAATCACATCTTCTCACCTCCTGCCCACGCCAACCATCTCACCAACACACCTGCCTGCCCCTATCCAACACACTCACCAGCCCCTATCCAACACACCTGCCTGCCCCTCCCAACACACTCACCAGCCCTTACCCAACACACTCACCAGCCCTTACCCAACACACTCACCAGCCCCTATCCAACACACTCACCAGCCCCTATCCAACGCACCTGCCTGCCCCTCCCAACACACCTGTCTGTCCCTCCCAACACTGCCCCTCCCACCACACCTGTCTGCCCATCCCAACACTCCCAACACACCTGCTAGCCCTTCCCACCACACCTGTCTGCCCATCCCAACACTCCCAACACACCTGCTAGCCCCTCCCAACACACCTGCCTGCTCCTCCCAACAGACCTGCCTGCCCCTTCCAACAGACCTGTCTGCCTGTCCCAACACAACTGCACCCCACCTCTTTACTTCCCGTTCACACACCATCCCTGCATCTGAGCTCCATGCCAGAAGTACAATTTGTGAGCCTTCTTCACCTCCATACAAGCTGCCTTCTGAGGGGGGGCGCTAATTTCAGGGAGGAGTCTTACTCCTTACCCACTTGTATATTATGTAATGAGAGACACCTATAGTGTTGTGACTGAGAGCTTTTCATTTCTCTGCCATTGAGCATTTATAATCTCATTAAGAGCACAGGCTTAGCAGGTTGTTGGTAAGCTAGGTTAGCCAAGTCCCTCCCTCCCAAAAGTTGACCAGCCTATTTCCCCAGTAGCAGTGGGAAGGAGGTGTATCGCCATGGAGACATCAGGTGACAGCTTATGCTGAAAATTAAATGGGAGCAAAGGCCATGAGACACCCTTCAAAGTTAACTCAAATAAAACACAGATTCCTAGCACCCAATGCCTGAGGAATTTCACAGGCACACAACCATCACACACACACAGACTCTCACACACAATACACAAACACGCCAGGAATCTTAGCACTTTCATGCTTTTACTTTCAAAATGTATATTTTTATCTTCCAACATTCTAGAGGTGTGAATAAATGCTCATCTTTCAAACCAATTTCTCCTGGCATCTGTCCCCTCCAGCCCACTTCCCAGCATGCACCGGCATCCACGGGGCCTGACCTCCTCAATTTATACAGACATCCGCAACGCAGTCCAACACTTCCTCTCTTAGGGGCACTGCCTCATGGCTGAAGGTGCTACCTGTAAAGACTGAAGTGCCGTATGGATTTTCAGACATGTTCACACTCTGTTTACCCATGAGGCTTTTTCCTGACCTTCTGAACTTCCCTCAACACCTCTGCCAAACCCTCCCACCCCTCCCCCACCACGTCCACTTAGACCCCTCCCCCTTCCCCGATAGATAAAAAAATAAATAAAAATAATAATCCCACAGGCTGGAGGCATCAAACAGCATGAAAACGAGGGAGACCACCACTGCAGAAGAGGTTTCTTCTGGGCGGTACGGGCGTACGTTAAGAGCCAGTCGGAGCGTGAGAGATCGCGCCATTCCGCCCAATCAGCGACTCAATCACCGGCGTGATTCGGGCATTGAAAAGCCCCCCCCCTCCGGTGTTTTTCCCGCGGAAAGTGTTCCGCGGCTAATTTCGCCGCGGACGGCGGAAGGGCTCCCTAAAAACAGAGGAAGGGAAAGTGAGTGATACCGCTCCGTCGAGTGCTCCGCCGGGCGGGCCGGAAGACGGCGAGAGGCGCGGACGCCCGCCTCGCTTCGCCCGCTAAACCGAGGCGC
This sequence comes from Anguilla anguilla, assembly GCF_013347855.1. Taxonomy (NCBI): domain Eukaryota; kingdom Metazoa; phylum Chordata; class Actinopteri; order Anguilliformes; family Anguillidae; genus Anguilla; species Anguilla anguilla. The sequence continues at coordinate 54,563,172 of NC_049201.1, read as the reverse complement.
CACGCGCCGCCGCCGCCCGATGGCGGGAGAATTAGAGAGCCAAAAAAGCGCGGGAGCCGACAGCGGGCGCGGCGTATCGCGGGAATCTGGCCGCCGAGCGCGGGTCCGCTGCTCGCCGTGCTTTATGATTTATGGGGCTCAGAAATTGAGTTCAGCCGCAGTGTCAGAGGCAGAAATTGCTACAGTGGAGAGATTTGGCGCGCGGCTCTGACCTTGACGGAGCAGATTCCTCAGCTCCGAATAAAGCCCAATCTCTGCTCTGATTAATATCCCGCCGCGACCTCTGACCTCCGGCGGAACGGCTTCACGTCCCAACGCCAGCGCGCTCTTTTTGTTTCCTCCCACTCTCGGCGAAGTCGTTTTTTTTCTTCCTTTAATGCTGCACCTATAAACACAATATTCGGCTTCTTTCCAAGAACACTTTTTTCTTTTTTTTTAAACAACACATCCTTTATTTTTCGAGTACCACTCTGCAAAAATAAATTACCGTTGCAGAAGCACTCCGTATAGTTTCCCAATATCTCCACCCGCCGTGAGAGAGCATATTACACAGCACGCGTGCCAACCCAAGGTGTTAAAACGGTTCATTTCTTTGCTCTTTGTGAAAAGTGCGATTAGTTCCATATGGAGTCTGCTCGGTCTTCTCAAAAACTTTTGAATGGCATATCTGTGTTACGGCCTGCTTGCCCGCGAGCAAATTAAAGCCCCCAAAATCTCAACCCCCTCAGCCTCGATTAACGTGGCTTAAAATATAGCTAACCTTCAAAAAAAACTGAACGTAAAATCGCACAAACACAGACTGGAGCGCACGCACACACAATGACCCCAGATATCCACCGCCTGGATGGAAAAAGCACAAAAATAAGAACAGAACAGATTTCCTGATGCTCAACATCAGCCCGAGTGAAAATGCGCACATTCGGGTCTTGTTGAGGACGTACGACTGAAGGCAAAGTCGCTGTGCGTAAGCGGACTCAAAGGCGCCGCCATTCTGAGGTAAAGACAAAGCAGCGTTCACAGACATCAAACCGCAGCAGACTCCCGCTAGCGAGCTAAGCGCTCCCCCAGCCACGGGGGCGTCACCCAGGGAACGCCACGTTTTGAACACATCAGACGCTCGCGCGAGCCGTCTCCGCTCCGGGGGGCCGCTCCGGGGGGCCGCTCCCCTCCCGCTCGGGGCTTAATCACCTCGTTTCAGCTCTGGATCGACGGGCCCTCCAATTCCAGGATCGACCAGCGGCCGGTTGAAAGGAGTCTTCAAAATGGCTTCCCCGGGATTATGAACGGAGCGAGCCGCTCATCCTAAAAAAAGCACAGCTGAAATACAGCATGTGGAGCTGCCTTTACAGAGACCAGACTGCCTCACTGTCACCGCCTGGCCAGGATGTCTTCTATCTGCACCAAAGAGTACATCTCTGGTGCCTGGCTTCCGTGAGGAAGATGCAACTTCGCAGAGAGGCAGTTGGTGGACATGGCTTTCAGTGATCCGTACATATCACCCTAAAGAGACAGCGAAGCGCTGCGTAGGTGCTCTAAAAAATCACTTAGGCGGAGTGGACGCGTTTGTGCTCGAGTACATACTTCACATCGGCGCAGGAAGAGCTCTTTGCTAAAAACTGTGCCAGTAAGAGGAAGCCAGGTGGAAGCCAATCAGTCGCTATGGCGAAACGCTCGAGCAGACTCGCACATCGCATTACTGTACTCGCGAATGTCGGGTGTGTGGGGGGGGGGGGGGGCGAACAGACGGACACAGTACAAGCAAATTCTGATATTTAAAACCTTTTTCTTAATTTTTCAACTCTAAAATGCTCTGTCCAATTTGACAGAATTATTTTGTGCCTCTTTTCACAGAGTGTTTGAAACTGACACATTTCTGAAATGACAAGATCCCCAGAGCCTAAACCACATGTCTTTAAAAATAGAAAGCGATATTAATAAAAAAAACTTTACCAAACAAAAACAAAAAGAACAAGACAGTAACTGTCTTTTTCAGAAAGGATGCTTTTGTTCTTGTGAAGATGAATGAGCAGAGGACACAGTCAGAGTAGCCCCTTGCCTTTGAATGTTTCATTAAATTAAAAGCACGATCTGCAGGGGAAACGTGTTAACACTCTGCACACCTAATGAGCAACTAAGGCCTTGGAAATTTGATTGCTAGTTTGACAGATTTTAGTTCCACGAAAGTGAGACGAGCAAGCAAAAAAAAATAAAATAAATAAATGACCAGTGTAAAAATGTGGATTTAGATTGCTGGCAACCCTAAGACTCTGCTATAGCAAAGCCATAACCAGAACTAGTGCAGATGGGGGTCACACTGTTTTTTATTCTCTTTTTTATGGCTGGGAAAGTTCTTTTAGTATTTTTTGCTTTATTCAGACATGTAGGAAGCAGAGAGGGAAAGCGCACACAGTCCGAGAGTCCGCTGCTTATGACAACCCCCTAATGAACACCCAGCCTGGACTGACACACATTAAAACATAAACAATGTTTTGCCTTCCTGCTAAAGCAAAATAATTGTACATTAGTAAATTAGATGCAGATGAAAAGCATGTTTACTTCAACAATCATTTTGACAAAAGAAGCCTTCCGTAATGCGAGGTTGCACTATCACAGGATCCTGCATTATTCAAGCAGAAAATAAAAACGTGAGGAGCATTCTTTAAAACGCGAGCGTGTCTCCCATAAAATTGGATTTGGTTCCGAGTCGAGAGCTGTCGGCAGCCATTTGCAAAACCAGCGCACAGCGCTGATATTCAGCTGGGAGACGGACGGATTGATCTGGAACACGTCGACGACTACCCAAAATACAAAACGCGCACAGAATAGGCTGCGCTACATCTCCGGCCATCTGAAACAACGGCGGCCATGTTAAACGATGAGCTGATTTCAGCCCCGGCTTTGCGGTTCTGACTGTGAGCGTGTAAACAAAACAAGCGGACAGACTGGGCGAAAGCTGCGGCGCCAGGTGGAAAGCTATCTTTCTGTGATTTCGACTGGACGCGGCCATATTGCCATCGTTGCCAGAAACAAAGTTGTGACAGCATAAATATGCATAGCCACACTGCAAGTATGTCCTGAATCCAATCAGGGCCTTGGAAATAGCCACACAAGGAGAGGATTGGCCCAGCGAGCTTCCTTACAAACTCTAAAGCCTGATTTATACTTCATGGCACAACACGTTTGTAGCACCCCAAGTGCGCTGGGACAAAAATGAAGGTGCCGCACAAAGTTACTAAATTACCTGGTGTCCTGCTCGGATCTGTTCCAGAACCTTGTCGTAGCAAACCTCCTCCATGTCGTGAAGCTGCTGTACCTATAAGGCAAGGGCACACAAAGAGAGAAGTGACTCATTGAAACAGGCTGCAATCACTGCATTACACAGGGCTCTCCTCTCTTATATAGAGCCGCCAGCTAAACTGTTCAGTAAAGCATGTGTTCATAAAGCAAACTGAATGGATTAACTGATTAAGTTGATTATTACTTTTTATTCTCATAAAGACAGGCAGCCACACAGTCCAGTTTTGGCTAGCAAGAATTAAAGTGAACAGTCACATGTGGCATTGCATCATGTCAGTCAATTAATATTCAGATTTTAGAAGCAGCTATTTGTGAAATTGAACCTTGAGGAAAAAAAAGAATCCACAGAACATTGATATTTGTTAGCACTTCACAATTTTTTTTTCCCACCCAGCCTGCAATGGGCCACCCACTTAAGGGTTTGGGATGTCCAAACAAACACCTTCCCAGGGTTTAAATCTTTTACAAGCTCTTAACAGAGAGCAACCCTAATAGCCAGTAAAGCATAATATACTCCTGAGTACTATATTATTGGCCTGGGGGAGACCACTGCTGCAGTCGGTAAAGGACAATAATGCCAGGCATTTGTCAAATGAAAGAAGCAATACAGAATCTATTCTCAGCTCGCAGTTAGCACTTTTTCATTTTAGCAAGGGCACTAGGACTCGTAATAACCGTGGTAGAAAAAGCAATCTTCTAAATACAAGAAAAGAAACAAAAGAAAACAAAGTATTTATTTCACAATGCCCCCAGAGTGGCTGCCAGGCCCGGCGTATTGCAGCGGCTCTGAAGTAGCGCGAGAGCCACTACAAGCTGTTTGCACAGCCCGGCGAAGCGCCGCTGTTCGCCTGAGCCGCTCCTCAAAGAGCAGCGCGCCGCTATTGTTGTTGTGCCGCTGCAGTTGTGCGGCGACCTTGAGAGGGGGAGGGTGTTTACACTGGGCTGAAGCGCGCGGCGCGCTTCCGAGAGCGACGATAAACCCGCCCGCCCGGGCGCGGGCGCGCGCGCGCGTGTGATTTGCAGCCGGATAGCCGCCCGGGCGAGCGCACGCGTGTGATTTGCAGCCGGATAGCCGCCCGGGCGCGCGCGTGTGATTTGCAGCCGGATAGCCGCCCGGGCGCGGGCACGTGTGATTTGCAGCCGGATAGCCGCCCGGGCGAGCGCACGCGTGTGATTTGCAGCCGGGTAGCCTCCTTATCGGCGAGCTCTCGCGCCGGGCCCCGATGGTAAGCCGCGCGGGCAAATAAAAAGAAATAACCGCGCGTTGAAAATGGCGAGCGGCCGGTTGTGTTCTAAGCCCGTGGAAGAGCGCGGCGGGTTTCGGGCTAGCTGGAGCGTGCGTTTGCGCACAACTGTTGCTCAGACCATGAGGTCAACAAAAACGCTCTAATTCATCATCGCTACTGCATAAACCCATGATGAACTATGTCATGAATTATGAAACGTGATCATGACCTTCATAATTCATAATAATCACCGATATCATAAAAATGTGTTTATGAGTTAAGACAGGTCTTTATTCATAAGTGTCCTCATAAGAACTCATCCAGAGACCAGAGGAGCAGACAAACACACGGTCTCTGCTCACCCTGTGGTCAGACTCACACAGTCTCGGCTCACCCTGTGGTCAGACTCACACAGTCTCGGCTCACCCTGTGGTCAGACTCTCACAGTCTCTGCTCACCCTGTGGTCAGACTCACACAGTCTCTGGTCACCCTGTGGTCAGACTCACACAGTCTCTGCTCACCCTGTGGTCAGACTCACACAGTCTCTGCTCACCCTGTGGTCAGACTCACACAGTCTCTGCTCACCCTGTGGTCAGACTCACATGGTCTCTGCTCACCCTGTGGTCAGACTCACACAGTCTCGGCTCACCCTGTGGTCAGACTCTCACAGTCTCTGCTCACCCTGTGGTCAGACTCACACAGTCTCTGCTCACCCTGTGGTCAGACTCACACAGTCTCTGCTCACCCTGTGGTCAGACTCACATGGTCTCTGCTCACCCTGTGGTCAGACTCACACAGTCTCGGCTCACCCTGTGGTCAGACTCTCACAGTCTCTGCTCACCCTGTGGTCAGACTCACACAGTCTCTGCTCACCCTGTGGTCAGACTCTCACAGTCTCTGCTCACCCTGTGGTCAGACTCTCACAGTCTCTGCTCACCCTGTGGTCAGACTCTCACAGTCTCTGCTCACCCTGTGGTCAGACTCTCACAGTCTCTGCTCACCCTGTGGTCAGACTCACACAGTCTCTGCTCACCCTGTGGTCAGACTCACACAGTCTCTGCTCACCCTGTGGTCAGACTCACCTGGTCTCTGCTCACCTTGTGGTCAGACTCACACGGTCTCTGGTCACCCTGTGGTCAGACTCACCTTGTTGGTAGTCTTGATGCCCACGAAGCTCTGGCCCAGAGGCACGGGGCGGAAGCGGCTGTCGAAGTAGAAGAGGCCGATGAAGGGGTTGACGTGCAGGAAGGAGGCCACGTCCAGGTAGTTGGGCAGCGTGGCGGACAGGCCCAGGATCCGGATCATGCTCTGCGTGGACTCCACCTGCACAACGCAATGACATCACACAGGCTGTTACAACGGCATGAGCAGTTACCAGGGTTACCAGCCTGGGCCACACCTTACCTGTCACAACAATGCGCTTGACTGAGTTTGCGTACACTGCCCCGAAAACACACACTTTTTTGTGCATCAGGATAAGGTGTGGTGCGGCTCATTTGGTTAAGGCACCACGCTGAGGTGCATGGTTGAGCACCAGTCCCAGATCGAACCCAGTGTCGACTGTGGCCGGTAGAGTGATGCATATTTGGCAATTGCGTTGCCCATGGTATGACAGAGTTCAGTCAGTTAGGGGTACATTACATTACAGGCATTTGGCAGACGCTCTTATCCAGAGCGACGTACAACAAAGGGGTAGGTGTTTGTCCGCGCACTAGCGCCCCCAACTGGCCGAAGCCACATATAAAGCACCTTCCTCTGACTCCACTATGCGAGCGTGAATGTGGGCGTAGTGAGAAAAGCAGGCTGCCGATTGCATAAGTCTTCACTGTCCCCAACCGGCAGTGAGGGATCACTCATGAACTATTAGTAACTGGATATTCCAAATTAGGGCAGGAATGGAATAAACTCTGCATAGGCACTTAATTTATATAAATAAATAACTATTCCTTTTGAGAACATTTACATTTCCACATATCACCGATTGAGAAATGTACACTTTCACATACAATAAACCAAATTACAACACAAATGTTAATGCCTGTTTAACCCACATTAACATGGCATGTTTTCAGGTAACAGTGTGTTAAACAGCCACTGCACTGCAGTCTGTGGTGGGTGTTGCACAAAGGTGTCAGCAGCCATTTTACTGATGTGTGGATCCTCAGCCAGCTTCAGCGCGCAGTGAGGTGTGTGCATAATGCATGCACCGCGAGCGTCCGCACGTGAGCAAAATACACTCATCAAGACACGGACCCGCCACGGAGTCATCATCAGAAACAAACCACCGCGCAGCACCTCTCTCCTCAGACGGCTTTTCACTTGTTGTTTTTGAAGTTTTCCAAAAAATGTTTCTAATCTTTTTTGTATTTTTTTTTTTTTCACTGCATGGAGCAGCGGAAGCGTGCCCCGCCTGCAACGCGCGCGGGGTCGTGATGTTCCCGTAAGCGCCGGCTGTACCGCGGGGAGAGTCGCCGCGGCGCCCGCTGCTCCGGTGGCAGGGAAGATTGGTAAGGCCTTTAACATGATGCAGTGCCTGTCCGTCTGCACTATCAATACACCTCACGAGCAGTCCTGATGAAAAGGGGAACGTGGGGGGGGGGGGGGGGGGGGGGGGGCGTGTGGGGGTGGTGGGTGAGGGTGAGGTGAGGGGGGGCGCACTGCCCATCTGGTATATGAGCTCACATCCTCCAGGTTACAGCAAAAAACCTCCCCTCCACTCTCTTTCTCTCTCTTCTTCTACCTATATGTGTTTTGCACTATGGCCCCCCATCCTCCTCCTCCTATGCGCGGCTCACCAGTAGGGGGCGCCCGGAACACGGTGTTCAGCGGCTGGCGGACGCAAACGCGCACCATTGTCCCGCTCCGCCGTAAAAAAAAAAATAAAAGGGACGGCGGCGTCGCCGCGGCGCTCCCTCTGCCGGGTCTCCTTCGCCGCGGCGGTTCCTTTTGTCCGACCGGGCGGCGGCGGCGGCGGGCCGGGGCGTTCATCACGTCCTTAGCGGGCGACCCGCGGCCCCGCGCCCGGTTATTGTTCGGCGCGACGGCGCTCTCCTCCTCCTCCTCTCATTTCCGCCCGGCGTCTCCAGGCCGCTCAGTGTTTCTCTGGATTATTAATGTGCTGTTTGTGATGAATGGGGGCCCATTCAAACTGAGGTGCTTGACAAGATGCATACAGGGAGAGTTCAGTCACTGTCAGACAGAAAGAACCCATTCTCCCTGTTCCCTCCCTCCCCCCCCCCCCCTCAGGCTCACGTGTCCGTCTCTCCTTGTCCCCCCCACCCCCCTTCCTTTCCTCTTTCTCAAAAACAACATTTTCAGAAATGATAAAAGGCACTCTTTCATGAGCCCATTATGGAAAAGCCTAAATGACACGTATGTTGCAGCGGTAATTGATCTAATTCCTCTGAAGTAGCCTGTGAGATGTGTAGCGATCGCGCTGCTGCTACTCTCCATTAATAGGCACGCGTGCACAGCGCCGAGACAGGAGTAGAGCAGGGATGAACCTTCATCTCTCGCTCCTATTGTGCGTGTTATTGCACATGATCAGAAGCGTGGAAGAGCTGATAATCACTATCAGAACTTATTAAAATACAGGCAAATGTGCCCAAGTAAAGCAAACATTCCTTTTAGCATAAAAAACCCCATTATCAGACAATATGTCAAACAAATCTTGTAAAAATGTATTTCAAAACAAGTTAATATGTATAAGCGGAACAGTAAAAGTAACAATATTACTACTACCTCATAAATATTGAATTACCTTCAAGAATCATCTTCAATGCATTATCTCTGGGATTGATATTCAAATGCTTTAAATTACTTTTGTATTACATTTTTGAGAGATGCTTTTTGATACATTTATGGAACAATTTTTAAAATAAGAATATTTACGTTTAAAAAAAAAAAAAAAAAACTTTTCACAAAGAAAATGTAAAACTATATTAATCCCAGGAGTGCCCATGAAACAATGCCCATGCACACAAGACCACAATGCAGTGCAAGATGTACAGACCACCTGCTGAGCTGCATTCACTTCCCAGGGGAATATCATTTCCCACACAGTCATGTACATTCTGGTCATGTCACTTCTGATTGTTTGAGGGACAGCTAGGTAGGCAGACAGACCTACACACAGACCGGACCTGGGTCAAATACGTATTTGTGCTGGATTCAAAAACTTTTCTGCGCTCTATTGATCTTGCCTGGTATAACTGAGACTGCCAATATGACCAGAAGGCAGGGTTTGCACTATTTGACAGTATTTCATTGGTTCCAATACACCAGACAAGATCAGTAAAGTGTAGAAAAGTACTTGAATCCAAAACAAATACGTATTTGACCCAGGTCTGCTACAGACAGACAGAGAGGGCTCTGCAACTGTCTCTCCTTTCTGTTCATCAGAAGCCCAGGCTGTACCTCTGTCTGTCTGTCACATCTACTGACCTGCCTCTGTCTGTCCTTCTGCCTGAACAGTCTGCCAGGAGGATAAATGAGGTAAAACCTGCACACTGCACACAGATACCACAGGTGAACAGGAAGACAGATCAGGTAAGACATACACACTACACAGATATCATAGGTGAGAAGGAGATATATCGAGTGAAACCTTCACGCTGCACAGATACTGCAGGTAAGCAGGAGGATAGATCAGGTGAAACCTGCATGCCGTACATAGATACTACAGGTGACCCGAAGACAAATCAGGTGAAACCTGCACACAGCACACAGACGAGCAGGAGGATAAACCTGGTGAAACCTGTACATTGTACACACATGAGCAGGAGGATAAATCAGGTGAAACACGCACACTGCACACAGATACCGTAGGTGAACAGGAGGATAAAATCCACTTAATTCCTGAAACTGGTGAAGCTCCTAATGACCAGCAAGAAAAGAAACAAAAAAAAAACAAAAAAAGTATCCGCAGGGCCCGCTGGCGGACACAAACGACATCATTAGTACATCTACGCGGGGAGAAAAAGGACAAACCTAGCAGACAGCGCTTGCCCTCTGACTGGTGTTTTATTCCCACAATGCACCGGGAAAATACCCCCTCACTGTTAGTAATGACCTGCATTGACGGTAATCACCAGCACTCTGAAAACTGGCGTTCGTGGTAATGACCATGCTAATTAAAGCGCTAGAAGGCAGCATTAGCATGGCTATTCTGTTCAACACTTTATATTTCTTTCTTTCTTCCCCCCCCCCCCCCCCCGTAGCAATGATATTCAGTGTTTCCTTTGTGAAAAGCTGTGCTCAAGCAGGGGGCTCTTTATGCTCTGCGCAGCAGGGGTGGTGGGAGCAAGGAGCTGCGCAGAGCGGAGATTTCCTACAACTCCGGCATCGCGCTACCGGGCCATTATCCCGAATTACTCATGAAAGCTGACAATTAACGGCTCTGCTCTCATACTCCACTTCCTCACTTCCATTTCCTCCCCCTACCTTCCTCGGGCGGGGACAGAAATTACAAATGGAAGGCGTGTGAAATTTCACCGTCGTAGCGTGCGCAAGGGAGAATGAGGGAATGAGCCACCGTCCAATTAGAGCCCAGTCTGAGCCAGGCAAACTTCCTACACAAACTCTCTCTCTCCCCTTCCCTCCATACCTCTACCCCATCTAACCATCTTTTCCACCCACCCCATCCTTCTCACCATTTTCACTCTCCCTGCATTTGGGTTTTATTTTTTGCTGTAAATCAGTGAACGGTCAGGCCCTTGTTTTACACTTAGTTTTGAAGCTGGGAGAAACAGACAGACAGACAGACAAACAAACACGCGCTTTGAAAATGAAGTTCAGCAGATCAAGAAATGTGATTATTATTTATTCTCTTTATCTCAATACACTACAGCTGAATGAAGACCCCTGCCTGCTCCCCCACCCCAATGGAAAATCAACTACAGCAGAGGATCCAGGAGCACGTTCACTCAAAACCTGGAGGTTTAAAAAATGAACCAATGCAGAAAAAAATTACCTTATCTTTGACAAACAAATAAATAAATAAAATAAAAATATAAATTGGTTTCTGGGATTCAGAGACAGGGATATGGAGATAAGGTGACATGCATATAACTTCATTTTCTAGGAAATACTCGGAAAAAAATGGGCATGCCATTGTGATTTTTAAATACGTGTTCAATGTATAAAAAAAAAAAAAGAAAAAATAAAATAACATAAGGACACCTATAGCCAAGAGCCAAAGTGATATCGCTCACCAAATGATATCAGATCTGATTTAAATGCGTATGACTGAATCATAAACACACCCTCTGCCCACAATTCAAGCTGCAGAGAAGTTTTTTCAAGTGAAACAGCAGATCAATTGACTGTAATTACACCTGAAAGCTTGAAACTGCATCACTAATAGCTGCTGTAGGTGCGGAATACCAACCACCCTACTTATGAGCATATAAATAGATCAGCACATACGCTCTTAAAGGATTTTTGTGATATTTTTCCCATGAACGCTCTGTGAATGTGTGTTTACCCTTTGAAAAGAGTAGTGCATCAACAGGATCTCATTAAATCGATAATATTTAGAAAAATCTAGCAAAATAAAAAAAATAAAAAAAACTGGAAAGAAAAAAAAATGTCCGTGACAATAGACAACAAGGCATTAGGGAATACAATAATTTATTAGAGAACAATTTAAACTAATCATTTTCATTTTGCCTAATGCAATTCAAGGAGCTCGTTGCAAAGCACTTCAAAAGAGTGAAAAACAAAACCGAAAAGGGTGGAAAATAATTCACGGCGGCGGGAAATGAAACGCCCCGGGCCTGAACGCTCCCGTTTCGGCGGAAATGTTTCCCCCCGTGGGCCCGGCGCGGGCCCTCGCCGCCGTGACTCTGAGCGGCGGCACAGTGGCTTTTCTTCAAGGCGCCGTAAAGGAGCGGGCCGGCGGGCGGGGAGGCGCAGCGCCCGCGCCATAAACCGCCATGGTGATGATCACGGCGCGTGTAAAACCAAGGGCCCGCGGCCAGCTCTTTTACGAGCCCGTTATTTACAGAGGCCGCTCGATGGACCCGCGCCCGGCGCTGAGGGAAGGCGAGGAGGAGAGCAGAGGGAGGCACGCAGAGGCCAGAGCCCACAAACCGATCGAAAACCTCACTTCCTCCTCCTGACGTCCGCTCATTACTTATTACAGCTACAGAGCAGGGGGGAGGGGCTCTCCCCGATATTTATGGAGTGTGTCGCATAGGGACTAGGGAAACCGGAAAGTTGCAGGTCCCTACCCTGTGTGTGGACAGACCCATTTGCTTTATTCATCCACACAAATTGAGGAAGCAGAAATGCAGTTAAGTCACACTCGCCTATGTGGATCTAACACCACATTTTAGAGTAAATGACTACATTTGAAACAGAAGCACAAAAAATAAAAATGTTGATCGCAAGCATGATGGATAATCAGAAATGTGCAGCAGTGCTTGAACCCATCACTCTTATGTGGGCAGGGGTCTCCTAACCCAAGCCAGTCAAAATGCTGAATTTGCATAGCTCCACCTATTCATATTGCAAGAAGAAGAAAAAGCGCCACAATGCTCCTTTTCCTTCCTAAAGCCCCTGTCTCCTCTCACACTGCTGAGCGGTTCAAGCACCAGCGCCGCATCCAAACACGTTAGCACGTTAGCCATGTTCCACCGAACAATCTTAAATATGAATTTAAACGTGATGAATTGTTCATCATAAAGCTCAAAAAGATGATACTGCCTTTAAAAAAAAAAAAAAACTTAACCTAAAAATCAAATTTGAAGAATTAGTCTAAAACTTTTTTTTCCCATTCTCAAAAGTTGTACAACAAAAGGAATGAATAATTCACTGCTTCAATGTTAACAGGAGCGAAACAATTTAGGGTATTAAACTTAAGACATCTTTCGTCAGGGCCATAACTCATAATCCCCTTCCGTGTGTTAATTAGGGGAATATTTCAAGTGTATCAGTAATTGGGAGGAGGAGGAGGAGAGACTGTTCCTCCAGGTGCATTGTGGGTAAACAGTGAGTTTTAACGCGCGCGCTAAAGAGCGTATCGTGTTTAGCAGAGTGCAGAAAGCAGGGAGAGGAGTTTAATGAGGATTAATGGGACAGCCCATAAACACCAGCCACACGGCTGATTTCTCACCCCTCTCTGAAGCACTTACCTGCAGCCACAGTAATCTGCCGTTTGTAATATATTTAAAAACTGACCACATAAACTACATAAATGTCTTCTGAGCCTGCAATCCTTAGAAAAGTTTCTAGTCTTTATTTCTTGATTTTTTTATTCTCTTGATGACAGTCATTCAAATAAATAAATACATACATAAAAAAAGCTAAAGTACTACTCCTATGTATAGTGATGCATCCCACAGTCCAGAATGAAACCCTGACTGTGCTGAGTCTGACTGTGCCGGTTCTGACTGTGCTGGATCTGACTAGGCTGAAACGTAACTGGCCAAATAGACGGCCTGAGAAGAAATTCTTCAGCTCAGCTGGTGGAACGCAAAGAGCCAAAATGGCGGGGAATTGAAGTATATTATCAAAAATAAGGGGGGATAAGGGGGGAAAATAACACAGTTGAACTGATATTCAATTAAATACACACAGAAAAGGCTGGAATTCTGAACTCTGATAAGAAGACAGGATATCCAAAATAATCTTGATGATCCTAATCCCAGAATGTTTTAGTATTTTAGTTTTTGGACTCTGATCTGTATCACCCTTATGTGCAGATCAGTAATTGCGCAACTCTTTAATTAATTAACCCCTCCCGACACACACCAACACAGACGCACACACACGTGTACACACACCAACACATATACACACACAGAGCTGGTTTTTATAACATTAGGCGCATTATAAAGCGCTGGCGTTCCCACACACCTTTCGCTCCACCCGTATCGGTGTCTGTTGCTAATTTCTGCCGGAGAGCAGCCTGACGCGGACGACGCGTGAAAGACAGCGACCCCGAGCAGCAGCTGCGCCAGAGACGTTTTTACAGCGCGTCTCCTTTCAAAGTGCCACCGCCGCTCCTCATGAGCATTTACGCTGAGTGCTCTTTTACGGCTGAAAGGAATGGGTAATTATCACCGGAGGACGCTCCTCATCCCGTCCGTCCCGTAGCGCCGCGTGAAAAGCCGCATAAACCGTCCCCCCGCCCCCGGCGCGGGCCGCGCGGAGCGAGCGCTCGCCCGTATCTACGCAAACACGGCGACGAGACGCCGCCGCCGCCGCCGCCGCGCCGCGGAAGGGTGAGTTATGCTTGTTATTCCGTACAGGCGATGGGCAGAGTTATGAAGGCCGTAAAAACGACACTAATTTATCATCGCTTACCAATGGAGCCATTACCAAAAGCGGAGGCCATGCTAAACACTTTCTGCTTCCAAACACGACTCGAAAAGATACATTCAAAGTATCGCCGTCATAGTGATTTTGAACTATACGTGGAAATTCCATACAACAATTTCATTATTGTCATCTTTTAATTCACATTTGAATAATATCAGTGAAATAAACACAGTATGCTCCCTTTTTGTGTTATCGGTGTTTGTTACATTTGGTTACTCAGGTTGGTTTTCTCGCTGAACATTTCCTGATTATTTCAGTGAACAGGAGACTCACCTTCTGCAAGACGTCCTAATATGGTTTGTGGTCACCTTCACCTTTCTTAATTATTTAGTGAGCAAATATTAATGCGGGCAAATGTGAATCTGTGTGTGCACATATGCTTGTGCAGGGAAATGTGTGGAAACAGTGTGTGTTTGTGTGGGTTTAAATCAGCATTGTGGCTGTGTAGCAGTTAGGTTACACAAATGCACATACCGTACACAAACCCACCGACACACACACACACTGGACCTCACAATATTATTCTATAAGATCAAAGAAAGCCAATCCAAGATTTAAAACAAAGAAGCCAAAACCATGCTTGAACTAAAAAAAAAAAGATACCTCTCTTTAAATGCGTACCAGGCCAACTAAGACAAAATTTACACAGCAGATGTGAACAGATGCTGTCAGTCATGTGGACGAGGCTAAGTGATGACCGGTTCATGCAGCGATGCTTTCAGTCTGTGATGCACAGCTCAACCTCAGCAAACGCACGTGACCTCAACGCGACCAGGTCGAGCGCGGGAGCGGAGACGCCGGTCGGGAGGACCAGGGGAGGACCGTTAGCTCCCCGCTAACGCAGCTCCGGCGGCCGGGCCGCGGCGGTAATCCAGCGGCTGCGTTAATGAGGGAATTTTAAACAGCCTCCGGGCCGCCCCGCTCCAGATCACACGGGGGCGTCCCGGGGGGCCGGAGCGCTCCTGCCAAAAACAGACCGAGAGCGCATCGGGAGAGAGCCCGCCAGCCAGCCAATCGCCTCCGCCCCTAGCCCGATTCACCCCGACCGCCCAATCACAGAGAGGCCCCGCTCTGAGCCGGTGTGTGCTCACGATCACGCATCACCATGCCAAAACACCCCTACAGCAAAGCCAAATGATCAGACCCAAAACTGCTTCCCCGTGTGATTATACCAAGATATGTTTCTCTTCATAATGATATTTATTAAAATAAGAAAGATGAGAAACATTATACAAATAAAATGAACACTGCCTTTTGAAGCACTACTGTATACCTCAGTCTTAACATTGTTAATACTAATGAAAAACACAACAGGATCCAATTGTGAACTGAACCTGCCAACTGCGCAGCTGTGATTCAAATGTCAAAATGTCAAAATCAAAGCGAAGACCCTTCTGCCTAAAGGGGATTACATACACATAGCAGTAAAGCAGTTTGTTTCACACTTTTTTAAACCCCGTGCAACCTTAATCTGTGAATCCTGCTCGACACGCACTCATCCTCACAGCCTGCTCGTGGAATGGTACACACCTTTTACCTTTCTGATAGCGCGGTTGCCGTGGAGACCAAAAGACAGGAGATAATGCCGCAAGATGTGGCTTTGAGCACGTGTGTAGTGTGCTTCAGTATTCTTAATCAAATTAATAAGCGCACCACCTTGTTAAAAATAAAAACGAAAAAAAAAAAGCTTTACAACAGCAATGAATAATAAACACTGAACAGCGTGCTTTTTGCTTCACTGCGAGTGAGTGAATTGCTGATGTAATTCTGAACAAAAAAATATCCTTCGTTCTTCAAAATAAGAGTCACACGGGCGTGAGACATAACACCATGTTTCAGGCCCAGCAGATAACAGGCATTTTAACAGTCCAGCGCCACCTGTCTGTAAAATATCTGCGCAGTAACGCATGCAGATTCCCCTGCGAGGCTTACAGATCGATGTCACAGAGGTGTGCTTTTTCACCACAGCAGCACAAGCAGAACCAACTCCTGCCACATCCAAGCAACTGATACTACTATTGCTGAAAATAAAAACCCTGTAGCTGAAGGCTTTTACACTGAGGAAGAGAGGTGGTACTTAAACAGTATCTCTCTCTCCAATTCGCTTTAATGAGATATTTATACAGGCAAGCCAATCATTTCAAATAATGTATGCACACAAACACCAATGCACACAGCCAGACATACTTGCACATACACACATGCGCACACACACAGACAGACACAGACATACAGACACACACACACAGACACACACACACAGGCACACACACACACACACAGACACACAAACACAGGCACACACACACACACACAGACACACACACACACAGACAAACACAGGCACACACACAGGCACACACACACAGACACACACAAACACATAAACACGCACAGACACACACACACAAGCACATAAACACGCACAGCACACACAGACACACACACACAGAGACACAAACACGCACAGCACACACAGACACACACACTCGTATCCTCCTTTAAGCAGCGGCGGGGCTATGAAACCTCACGAGCTACAAAATGAAGCACAGAAGTCCATTATGCGTCTCCGACGTGAGCCCATCAAAGAGAACAATGCCTTATGACTCACATCGCAAACCTGCGGCTTTCCGTCTGTGACTCTGCACCAGTGGGCAGCTCAATTTGCACGCCCAAAAAGCCCATTCATTTCCAAGCAAATGCAAAAGCTAAAAATAAATAAAAACGGTCCGGATGATGTCTGGTGCGGAGTCACCTGATATATTCATGTTTCCGCATTGGCAGAACAGCAAAGAGGCCTTTTTATCTATCAGCGAGGCAGGCCATACAGTTATGCAAAACAGGCTGAGCCTAGCCTACGGGGCACAATTTGAGAAATACCAACTACAACCCCCACAACCCCCAACCCTAACTGTTGCTGCATTTGATTTTAGTGACATAAACAGACAGGGGCAGTGTTCAACAGCAACGACAGAAGCTTCTGGAATAGTACCTGTCGCTGTTTGGCAGCTTATACTGTTCTTCCATACATGCATTTTGCTTGCTTCATGTTTTATTTTGCACAGGACAGTCCTTTCTACCACATTATGCTCATACCTTATTGATTAATTTGGCAGTTTTTTCTCTGCTGATCTCCAGAGGCTGGATTAGTGCTTACTTTGCTCGGGTAAATAAATGCAAACTTTTAAAGGCGAGAGAACCTTCAAAGACACACACACGTCGCCTTGGCTACTGTTTTGCATACGCGGCGTCCGTCATTAAAGCACAGAGCACGGAAAAGCCATTTCTGCTTTGTTATGCATACCTTCCCCCCCCACCGCGACAACTCCGCAACTTTTCCCAGTGCAGTACACTGGAATGAGTTCCTGCCACAGGCTTTCAGCTACAAAGACAGTGTCTTTCCTCCCTGCCAAATGTCATGAGAAATGATTGTGATATCATACTTCTTTCTGCTCATGAATTCACTTTCAAACGTTAATTTGAATGTTACACCACGACAGCACATTCTATAATAAAACGATATTCAAATGAACCACAGGTAAAAAAATATCTATATATTTTCAACAGACAAAAGACTGATTTTTACATCAATATATGGGCACAAAGCAGGTCCCCTTCTCCCCAGAGCTTTATGTCCAAACTTTAAGGTCTGGGGATTTTAAATTGGGTTTTTTTTTTCTTTTTTGTGGAAAGAGCAAACAAGCAGTACTGTAAACAGGCCTTCGCATTTAATATTTGAGGTTTACGTGTGTGTGTGTGTGTGCGTATGTGCGTGCGTGCATGCCTGTGCATGTGTGTGCGCGTGTGTGTGTGTGGGTGCGTGTGTGCATGCATGCCTGTGTGTTTGTGCGTGTGAGTGAGTGTGTGTGTGTGTGTGTGCACGTGCGTGAGAGACACATAAGACACACTATTGATGCTGCTGTGTTGTGTTGTAAAAGGGAAGAAAAGCATTCCTGAAAAGCTTCCCTGCTACTTCCACGAGGCGAAATGCGAAGGCTTCAAGTCCTTGGTATCAGGGTCAATTCCTCCTCATTTCATTTTCATTTATTTTTTACTGAGCTTTTTTTTGTGCTGATGCGTGCTCTTGTAGCAGTCCAGGGCCCTGAACGAGCCTTGACCAGCAGCAGAAGCATTTACCCCACCCCCCCCCACCCCCTACCTCTGGCTCAGGAGAGGCGGCTAATCTGAGAAGCGCATATTTATGATATCACATACTACCCCCTCCACGGGCTTCTGCGGGGACGTGTCCTGTTTTAGCTTCACAAAGGCCATTAGCAGCATCGCATGCAGATTTCATGCAAATGGAGGCGCAGGGAGAAAATGTCGCTCAGGCTGAGAAGCGAGCGTGCGGGCTTCATCTGAGCTCTTCCCCGTCCTTTTATAAAAGAGCCGGCGGAGCGCGTGTGATACTAATGATGTACCGACAGCGGGGAGCGGTCCTACAGGAAGACCGGCAGCTCTGAGACAACGCCGCCGCTGCCCGCACGGAGAGACGGAGGGAGGCGGAAACAGTCTGCGCAAAACGGACACATCAATGGCGACGAGGAGGCATTCATCTTCAGCGGAGGGGATAAAATCAGGATGCGTTCCCTCTATAGGTAGTCCTCGAGCTGCTAAACATTTCACCGCAGAGGAGGAGTTTTTTTTGTCTCTCTCTCACAGTTTGGGACAGACTGTACGGTGCGTCTCTGTCTGTCTCTCTCTGGTGGTTTGGGACAGACTGTACGGTGCGTCTCTGTCTGTCTCTCTCACGGTTTGGGACAGACTGTACGGTGCGTCTCTGTCTGTCTCTCTCACAGTTTGGGACAGACTGTACGGTGCGTCTCTGTCTCTCTCACAGTTTGGGACAGACTGTACGGTGCGTCTCTGTCTGTCTCTCTCACAGTTTGGGACAGACTGTACGGTGCGTCTCTGTCTGTCTCTCAGTGTGGGACAGACTGTACGGTGCGTCTCTGTCTGTCTCTCTCTGGCGGTTTGGGACAGACTGTACGGTGAGTCTCTGTCTGTCTCTGGCGGTTTGGGACAGACTGTACGGTGCGTCTCTGTCTGTCTCTCTCTGGCGGTTTGGGACAGACTGTACGGTGCGTCTCTGTCTCTCTCTGGCGGTTTGGGACAGACTGTACGGTGCGTCTCTGTCTGTCTCTGGCGGTTTGGGACAGACTGTACGGTGCGTCTCTGTCTGTCTCTGGCGGTTTGGGACAGACTGTACGGTGCGTCTCTGTCTGTCTCTCTCTGGCGGTTTGGGACAGACTGTACGGTGCGTCTCTGTCTGTCTCTCTCTGGCGGTTTGGGACAGACTGTACGGTGCGTCTCTGTCTGTCTCTCTCTGGCGGTTTGGGACAGACTGTACGGTGCGTCTCTGTCTGTCTCTCTCAGTGTGGGACAGACTGTACGGTGCGTCTGTCTGTCTCTCTCTGGCGGTTTGGGACAGACTGTACGGTGCGTCTCTGTCTGTCTCTCTCACAGTTTGGGACAGACTGTACAGTGCGTCTCTGTCTGTCTCTCTCACAGTTTGGGACAGACTGTACGGTGCGTCTCTGTCTGTCTCTCTGGCGGTTTGGGACAGACTGTACGGTGCGTCTCTGTCTGTCTCTCACAGTTTGGGACAGACTGTACGGTGCGTCTCTGTATGTCTCTCTCACAGTTTGGGACAGACTGTACGGTACATCTCTGTCTGTCTCTCACAGTGTGGGACAGACTGTACGGTGCGTCTGTCTGTCTCTCTCTGGCGGTTTGGGACAGACTGTACGGTGCGTCTCTGTCTGTCTCTCTCACAGTTTGGGACAGACTGTACGGTGCGTCTCTGTCTGTCTCTCTCTGGCGGTTTGGGACAGACTGTACGCTGCGTCTCTGTCTGTCTCTCTGGCGGTTTGGGACAGACTGTACGGTGCGTCTCTGTCTGTCTCTCTCACAGTTTGGGACAGACTGTACGGTGCGTCTCTGTCTGTCTCTCTCTCACAGTTTGGGACAGACTGTACGGTGCGTCTCTGTCTGTCTCTCTCTGGCGGTTTGGGACAGACTGTACGGTGCGTCTCTGCCTGTCTCTTTCACAGTTTGGGACAGACTGTGCGGTGTGTCTCTGTCTGTCTCTCTCTCAGTGTGGGACAGACTGTACGGTGCGTCTCTGTCTGTCTCTCTCTCAGTGTGGGACAGACTGTACGGTGCGTCTCTGTCTGTCTCTCTCTCAGTGTGGGACAGACTGTACGGTGCGTCTCTGTCTGTCTCTCACAGTGTGGGACAGACTGTACGGTGCGTCTCTGTCTGTCTCTCACAGTTTGGGACAGACTGTACGGTGCGTCTCTGTCTGTCTCTCTCTGGCAGTTTGGGACAGACTGTACGGTGCGTCTGTCTCTCTCTGGCGGTTTGGGACAGACTGTACGGTGCGTCTCTGTCTGTCTCTCTCTGGCAGTTTGGGACAGACTGTACGGTGCGTCTCTGTCTCTCTCTGGCGGTTTGGGACAGACTGTACGGTGCGTCTCTGTCTGTCTCTCTCAGTGTGGGAGCAGGGGAGGCCTGGACGGAGCCCTTACTGAAGCGATATCAGTTAAGGCTTCACACAAATAGGCTGAAGCGAGTAAACAGCGGTCGCGTGTCGGGACCGCTTTTCAATTACCCGCCGGTTAACCCCGGGGAAAGGTCCCGGCGCTCCCAGAAAAACTCTCCCGCTCGCCACCTGTCCTCCATCTCTCTCGCCCTGTGTACGCCCCCCCCTCCTTCTCTCCCTCTCTCTCCCCCTCTCTCTCCCTCCCTCCCTTCTGTGCTTCTCCGCTCTCCTTCCCTCGCGGCGCTGATAAAGGCGGTGTAAAGCGGGCGGAGTCTTATTTACGGGGACGACGGGGCCGCGCGCTGCGGGTTCCGTCTCGCTTCCCGGCGCCGGTCTGGCCGTGGGCGAGCGGCGGCCCGGCCGGCGGAGGCGGCGGTAAGTAAACTCGCGGCTGAAAGATGGGCCGCGCGGGGGAGGGGAGGGGAGCGAGCGGCGGGAGACCGCACCCCCTCGCCCGTCCTGAGTCAGGCGCACGCTCTTCATTCGGGGGGGGGGGGGGGTACAGGGATGTTAATGCGCGGTAAATCCCACCGCCCGCGCTGAATAACAATGCGTGTAAAGGGATGCTGTAAAAGCTCATCGCTCAACTCCACAATCATTATGACAGCTGAGGAAGCGGGGGGGGGGGGGGGGGGGGGGGGGGGGGGGGGGGGGGGGGGGGGGGGGGTCTGCAGCTGCCGCTAGCACACGCCGCTGTGAGCGCCACTGAGCACGTTTCCACACGCGTCCTGTCTGTGTGCGTTTCCGCACGCGCCCTGTCTGTGTGCGTTTCCACACGCGTCCTGTCTGTGTGCGTTTCCACACGCGTCCTGTCTGTGTGCGTTTCCGCACGCGCCCTGTCTGTGTGCGTTTCCGCACGCGCCCTGTCTGTGTGCGTTTC
The DNA here is from genome assembly GCF_013347855.1 of Anguilla anguilla. Classification (NCBI taxonomy): domain Eukaryota; kingdom Metazoa; phylum Chordata; class Actinopteri; order Anguilliformes; family Anguillidae; genus Anguilla; species Anguilla anguilla. Next base: position 54,541,900 of record NC_049201.1, on the reverse strand, counting down.
CGCACGCGCCCTGTCTGTGTGCGTTTCCGCACGCGTCCTGTCTGTGTGCGTTTCCGCACGCGCCCTGTCTGTGTGCGTTTCCGCACGCGCCCTGTCTGTGTGCGTTTCCACACGCGCCCTGTCTGTGTGCGTTTCCGCACGCGCCCTGTCTGTGTGCGTTTCCGCACGCGCCCTGTCTGTGTGCGTTTCCGCACGCGCCCTGTCTCTGTGCGTTTCCGCACGCGCCCTGTCTCTGTGCGTTTCCGCACGCGCCCTGTCTGTGTGCGTTTCCGCACGCGCCCTGTCTCTGTGCGTTTCCGCACGCGCCCTGTCTGTGTGCGTTTGTGTGCTGCACGTACCTGTGTGTGTCTGTGTGTGCGTGTGCGCACGTGAGTGAGCTCATGTTCTACGTGTGTGTCCTCCTGTGTGCTCCTGTTAAGTGTGTGTGTGTATATGAGTGTGCATGTGTGTGTGTGTGCACGCTCAGTTGCGTGTGTGTGTGCACGCTCATGTTGCGTGTGTGCGTGCGTGTGTGTAAGCGCCTGTATGCTGAACCCAAATACTCCACATATGAAATAACTGCCATTGACTGGCACATGAGAACTCAGCCTTAATCAGCCATTCCCAGAATGCTGTTCCATTTTGCCCCCCCCGCCCACCCCCCTTTGACTGACAGCTGACTGGCGCTCATCGCCGCGGTAACAGGGATGCCGGATTGCGGGGGGACGGTGACTCCGCTCTCCCCGCCTGGCGGGATTTGCATAATGGCGCTAATATCCGAAACGCCCCGCCTGATTCCGGCGCGGGGCGCTGCCAATCTTCATCAGGCCCGCTCCTGCCGCCGCATGCTAAACCCCACAGTTCCGCAGGCACCAGCACCGCCGAGCTCTCGCCCCGCCCGGAGAAGCCAGACCTGGCCGGGACGTTCCGAAAATAAACAGGGACGCGGCGTGTGGACGGACCGGAGACGTGCTCCTAAAACAACCCGCTCTTTCATACGCATGTGAGAGTCCGCCATGCTGAATAAGCAACGCTGAGCAGCTACTTTTACTCAGTCTGAAACAGGAAGCTGTTGGGTGTTCTTCATGAAGAGCACTTCTGTGCACACATTAAAAGTGTGTGTTTACTGTCCGAGTGACATCAGTGCACAAGTGCAAAACTCCTGGCATGGGCGGGCGTAACCCAAACACATGCATGACATCACTCAGGTGTATGAATGAAGCCCTTGCAGTGAATGCATAATGACACTCAGGTGTAGTGATTGTCCTGTTACAGGCTGTACATCGTGTATGCATGATGTCAGTCAGGTGCTTGTATGACATCATTCAGGTGTATATTTGAAGCCGTTGTATTGTATACACAATGTTACTCAGGCGTATGGATGACACACCCCAGGTGTACTCTGGCGTAGTCACCTATGAATTTCGGGGCATAGATGACATCACGTGGGCGACTCACCTGGCGCAGCGTCCGGGCCACCAGGCTCTCCAGCACGGGGCCTCTGTCCTCGTGGAGGAGGTGCACCTCGTCCAGAATGAGCAGCCGCACTATCTGGCTCAGCGCCACGTCCCCCACGCTCTTCCTGGTCACCACGTCCCACTTCTCCGGCGTGGTCACCAGCATCTGCACCAGAGAGCCAGAGAACACGGGGTCAGCGCCGCACACAGACACACAGACGGACGGATGGACAGACACACAGACGGACGAACAGGCAGACACACAGGCGGACGAACAGAGAGACACACAGGCGCGGACGAACAGAGAGACACACAGGCGGACGAACAGAGAGACACACAGGCGGACGAACAGACAGACACACAGGCGGACGAACAGACAGACACACAGGCGGACGAACAGGCAGACACACAGGCGGACAGACAGACAAACGGACAGACGGAAAGAGACAGACAGACACACAGACAGACTAGACACAGCTATAGGCACTCAGGGTCATGAGCACTCGGTAATACACAGACGGGGGTGGAGGACTCGGTGTAAAAAGCTTTCTGAGTGTACTTGGCCTCCTCAGTGAGATTCAGTAACAGCTGGATGAACAGACTTTTTTTTCCTGGGCTCAGCTCTTTCAAATTTGAAAGTTTTTTAGTTCAGTGAGTCTGGATCACCGTTTGAAATGAGCCCAGAATAATGAATTTGTCTGCCTGTAAATAATGGAAGGGCCTCTAATGCAGGCCTAATTCAGCTCCGCACGCGTTCCCCGGGAGTTCTTTTTGGGTAATGTACGACGCAGAGCACCGAGCGCACGGGGTCTCTGCGGGGCGTTTGTCCCATTTTGCCGTGCTATTGGACCCCGGGTTTCAGAGCCACAAATAGCAATCAGCCCACCGGCGCTTTCCACATATTTTATCCACATTTGGCTAGACGCGGCCGCTTGCCTTCTCCTGCGATGCGCTGGCTGACAGGTGAGACTTCCCCGAGGCGCTGACCGAGGAACGCGCAACCGGCGTCCTCAAAAGTACCCGAGAGCCGGAGAGAGAGAGTCAGACACGAGAGAGTCAGAGCGAGAGAGTCGGAGCGAGAGAGTCAGAGAGAGATTCAGAGAGAGAGAGTCAGACACGAGAGAGTCAGAGAGAGAGAGTCAGACACGAGAGAGTCAGAGATAGAGAGTCAGAGCGAGAGAGTCAGAGTGAGAGAGTCGGAGAGAGAGAGTCGGAGAGAGAGAGTCGGAGCGAGAGAGTCGGAGCGAGAGAGTCGGAGCGAGAGAGTCAGACATGAGAGAGTCAGAGAGAGAGTCAGAGCGAGAGTCAGAGAGAGAGAGTCGGAGCGAGAGAGTCAGACATGAGAGAGTCAGAGAGAGAGTCAGAGAGAGAGTCAGAGAGAGAGAGTCGGAGTGAGAGAGTCAGAGCGAGAGAGTCAGAGAGAGAGATTCAGACACGAGAGAGTCAGACAGAGAGATTCAGACACGAGAGAGTCAGAGAGAGAGAGTCAGACACGAGAGAGTCAGAGAGAGAAAGTCAGACACGAGAGAGTCAGACAAGAGAGAGTCAGAGCAGGCCAGAGACCGTTCGGGTCATCCGCAGCACCGCAGCCGGAGAGAGAAGACGGCGTCTCGACTATCACCGGCGGACGCGGCAACCGACGATCCGTCAGTGCGAGAGAAAAGCCCGTCATCTTTAGGGCTTTTTCCATTTATAAGACGAGGACAGCTCAATAAAGCCAGTCCGGGGTTCCTGGCAGAGGCCGCAGCGCTTTACAAAGGCGGCGGAAAGCTACGGCTGCGGTAAGCGCGGCAGACAACGGAATCAATTTCGGAGCGCGGAGCGTCCCCCTCGGACGCCGGCCGTTTATTTCCCGCGTTTCATCCCGCCGAACAATTCATTACCGGGACGAGCCCAGCGCCGCCGCGAGCGATTCCCCGGACGCTCCCGCGCCGCCGCCGTTTGTGCGAAATCTCGTCCGCCGCGCGTTTGGAGAAACGCAAATCTCCAGGGTCACGGCAGCAATCTGTAACCGAATCTGTTTCTCAAATCTGGGCTGAAGAGACTTCATCAAAAAACAGCAGTTCCACATTAACACTGTAATGCAGCACTCCCAATCACGCGGGTATTCAGAAGCACACCGATGGTACACACAAATCACATTATTAATACTCTCTTAATTATACTGCAACCTGCGCACTTACACATACACACACACACACACAGATATACACATGTATCACATTATTAATACTCTCTTAATGATACTGCAACCTGCGCACTCACACACACACACACACACACACACACACACAGATATACACATGTATCACATTATTAATACTCTCTTAATGATACTGCAACCTGCGCACTCACACATACACTCACACACACACACACACACAGATATACACACGTATCACATTATTAATACTCTCTTAATGATACTGCAACCTGCGCACTTACACATACACACACACACACAGATATACACATGTATCACATTATTAATACTCTCTTAATGATACTGCAACCTGCGCACTCACACACACACACACACACACGTATCACATTATTAATACTCTCTTAATGATACTGCAACCTGCGCACTTACACATACACACACACACACAGATATACACATGTATCACATTATTAATACTCTCTTAATGATACTGCAACCTGCGCACTCACACACACACACACACACACGTATCACATTATTAATACTCTCTTAATGATACTGCAACCTGCGCACTCACACACACACACACACACACACACACACACACACACACACACAGATATACACACGTATCACATTATTAATACTCTCTTAATGATACTGCAACCTGCGCACTCACACACACACACACACAGATATACACACGTATCACATTATTAATACTCTCTTAATTATACTGCAACCTGCGCACTCACACATACACACACACACACACACACACACACACGTATCACATTATTAATACTCTCTTAATGATACTGCAACCTGCGCACTCACACACACACAGATATACACGTGTATCACATTATTAATACTCTCTTAATGATACTGCAACCTGCGCACTCACACACACACACACACACACACACACAGATATACACATGTATCACATTATTAATACTCTCTTAATGATACTGCAACCTGCGCACTCACACATACACTCACACACACACACACACACACAGATATACACACGTATCACATTATTAATACTCTCTTAATGATACTGCAACCTGCGCACTTACACATACACACACACACAGATATACACATGTATCACATTATTAATACTCTCTTAATGATACTGCAACCTGCGCACTCACACACACACACACACACAAATCACATTATTAATACTCTCTTAATTATACTGCAACCTGCGCACTTACACATACACACACACACACACAGATATACACATGTATCACATTATTAATACTCTCTTAATGATACTGCAACCTGCGCACTCACACACACACACACACACACACACACACACAGATATACACATGTATCACATTATTAATACTCTCTTAATGATACTGCAACCTGCGCACTCACACATACACACACACACACACACACACACAGATATACACACGTATCACATTATTAATACTCTCTTAATGATACTGCAACCTGCGCACTTACACATACACACACACACACAGATATACACATGTATCACATTATTAATACTCTCTTAATGATACTGCAACCTGCGCACTCACACACACACACACACACACGTATCACATTATTAATACTCTCTTAATGATACTGCAACCTGCGCACTTACACATACACACACACACACAGATATACACATGTATCACATTATTAATACTCTCTTAATGATACTGCAACCTGCGCACTCACACACACACACACACACACGTATCACATTATTAATACTCTCTTAATGATACTGCAACCTGCGCACTTACACATACACACACACACACAGATATACACATGTATCACATTATTAATACTCTCTTAATGATACTGCAACCTGCGCACTCACACACACACACACACACACGTATCACATTATTAATACTCTCTTAATGATACTGCAACCTGCGCACTCACACATACACACACACACACACACACACACACACACACACACACAGATATACACACGTATCACATTATTAATACTCTCTTAATGATACTGCAACCTGCGCACTCACACACACACACACACAGATATACACACGTATCACATTATTAATACTCTCTTAATTATACTGCAACCTGCGCACTCACACATACACACACACACACACACACACACACACACACGTATCACATTATTAATACTCTCTTAATGATACTGCAACCTGCGCACTCACACACACACACACACACACACACACAGATATACACATGTATCACATTATTAATACTCTCTTAATGATACTGCAACCTGCGCACTCACACATACACTCACACACACACACACACACACAGATATACACACGTATCACATTATTAATACTCTCTTAATGATACTGCAACCTGCGCACTTACACATACACACACACACAGATATACACATGTATCACATTATTAATACTCTCTTAATGATACTGCAACCTGCGCACTCACACACACACACACACACAAATCACATTATTAATACTCTCTTAATTATACTGCAACCTGCGCACTTACACATACACACACACACACACAGATATACACATGTATCACATTATTAATACTCTCTTAATGATACTGCAACCTGCGCACTCACACACACACACACACACACACACACACACACAGATATACACATGTATCACATTATTAATACTCTCTTAATGATACTGCAACCTGCGCACTCACACATACACTCACACACACACACACACACAGATATACACACGTATCACATTATTAATACTCTCTTAATGATACTGCAACCTGCGCACTTACACATACACACACACACACAGATATACACATGTATCACATTATTAATACTCTCTTAATGATACTGCAACCTGCGCACTCACACACACACACACACACACGTATCACATTATTAATACTCTCTTAATGATACTGCAACCTGCGCACTTACACATACACACACACACACAGATATACACATGTATCACATTATTAATACTCTCTTAATGATACTGCAACCTGCGCACTCACACACACACACACACACACGTATCACATTATTAATACTCTCTTAATTATACTGCAACCTGCGCACTTACACATACACACACACACACAGATATACACATGTATCACATTATTAATACTCTCTTAATGATACTGCAACCTGCGCACTCACACACACACACACACACACGTATCACATTATTAATACTCTCTTAATGATACTGCAACCTGCGCACTCACACATACACACACACACACACACACACACACACACACACACACAGATATACACACGTATCACATTATTAATACTCTCTTAATGATACTGCAACCTGCGCACTCACACACACACACACACAGATATACACACGTATCACATTATTAATACTCTCTTAATTATACTGCAACCTGCGCACTCACACATACACACACACACACACACACACACACACGTATCACATTATTAATACTCTCTTAATGATACTGCAACCTGCGCACTCACACACACACAGATATACACGTGTATCACATTATTAATACTCTCTTAATGATACTGCAACCTGCGCACTCACACACACACACACACACACACACACACAGATATACACATGTATCACATTATTAATACTCTCTTAATGATACTGCAACCTGCGCACTCACACATACACTCACACACACACACACACACACAGATATACACACGTATCACATTATTAATACTCTCTTAATGATACTGCAACCTGCGCACTTACACATACACACACACACAGATATACACATGTATCACATTATTAATACTCTCTTAATGATACTGCAACCTGCGCACTCACACACACACACACACACATATCACATTATTAATACTCTCTTAATGATACTGCAACCTGCGCACTCACACACACACACACACACACAGATATACACACATATCACATTATTAATACTCTCTTAATTATACTGCAACCTACGTGCGCACTCACGCACACACACACACACAGATTTACACATGTATCACATTATTAATACTCTCAATTATACTGCAACCTACGTGCTCTCACACACACACACACACACACACACCGATATACACATGTATCACATTATAATTAATCTCTTAATTATACTGCAACCTGCGCACTCACACACACACACACACACACACACAGATATACACATGTATCACATTATTAATACTCTCTTAATTATACTGCAACCTGCGCACTCACACACACACACACATTGTATCACATTATTAATAAAAAATAATTAATATGCCTACACTTGACAATTGGTTTATTACAGTATGTTTTAATACAATGCCACCTTTTTTCAACTGGTATCTTTGCTTAATTTTTCTATCTATACAGGTTGTTCGTCTAAGCTATCATACGTACAATGTTGCAGGCACGGATTCCTAAATAAATACATGCAAATGTGAATGCATAACACAACCATCCAGCGCATACAAAACTGGAGCTTGTAACAGACTGCAATTTTTCAAAAAAAAAAAAAAGAAAAAAGCGTGCTGTGTTTGTGGCTGATAAAGCAGGCCAGCGTATGACCACCGGCAGCGGGGCCTACTCTCCAGAGATAGGATCCCACACCGTGTGGAGGGGCCTGCAATGGGGCCCCACAGAAACCTTGCCACTCACCACGTGTTCTCAGGTGACCGCTCTGCCCGACCCAGCTTCCCCCTCTCTCTCTCCCTCTCTCCCGCTCTCTCTTACTCCCTCTCTCTCTCCCCTCTCCCTTACTCCCTCTCTCTCTCCCCTCTCCCCCCCTCTCTCTCTCTCACTCTCTCTCCTCCCCCCTCTCCCGCTTCTTCTCTCCCTCTCCCCCTCTCTCTCTCTCCTCCCCCCCCTCTCTCTCTCTCCCCTCTCCCTCTCCCCCTCTCTCTCACTCACTCTCTCTCCCTCTCTCTCCTCCCCCCCCTCTCTCACTCTCCCCCTCTCCCTCCCTCTGTCAGAGAGCTGTCCTGGCAGATGTATTTATTCAGACTTTGATCACCGGGGCTCTGGTGAGATCAATACGGCGGTGGCTGGGCGCGGGGCCTCATCTCTCTGTTCTAATGAAAAGCAGGGCTCTGCAGATAGGACTGGCTGCGCGCATTAGCATGGAGATTCTTCTCGGGGCCGGCTGATTGAATCTGCGCACTTTTCTGCAGTCTCTTTGAGTGGAGCATTAACGGCTCCGCTGCCAGGAAATCAATCGCCGGGCCCGCGGCCCACGTGCGTGCAATCACGCGCACGCGTCGCACACGCGCACACTCTCACACACGCACACACTCTCGCACACGCACACACTCTCGCACACGCACAGCGCTCTGCATGTAAACACATTTTACTTATGTAACACTGGTTTGTGTGTAATTATACTGAGTATTGTGTGGTAGCCATTTGTGTAGAACTCTCTGGAGTGTACTGTACAGTAGTGGTTTGTGTAGAACTCTGTGGAGTGTACTGTACAGTAGTGGTTTGTGTAAAACTCTGTGGAGTGTACTGTACAGTAGTGGTTTGTGTAGAACTCTGTGGAGTGTACTGTACAGTAGTGGTTTGTGTAGAACTCTGTGGAGTGTACTGTACAGTAGTGGTTTGTGTAGAACTCTGTGGAGTGTACTGTACAGTAGTGGTTTGTGTAGAACTCTGTGGAGTGTACTGTACAGTAGTAGTTTGTGTAGAACTCTGTGGAGTGTACTGTACAGTAGTGGTTTGTGTAGAACTCTGTGGAGTGTACTGTACAGTAGTGGTTTGTGTAGAACTCTGTGGAGTGTACTGTACAGTAGTGGTTTGTGTAGAACTCTGGAGGGGTGCTGTACAGTAGTGGTTTGTGTAGAACTCTGGAGGGGTGCTGTACAGTAGTGGTTTGTGTAGAACTCTGGAGTGTACTGTACAGTAGTGGTTTGTGTAGAACTCTGTGGAGTGTACTGTACAGTAGTGGTTTGTGTAGAACTCTGTGGAGTGTACTGTACAGTAGTGGTTTGTGTAGAACTCTCTGGAGGGGTGCTGTACAGTAGTGGTTTGTGTAGAACTCTGTGGAGTGTACTGTACAGTAGTGGTTTGTGTAGAACTCTGGAGGGGCACTGTGTGGTAGTCGTTTGCTTGTCGCTACGCTCCAGAAAGAAAATGGTTGAGTGGGTAATTCAATAGCCAGCGGCAGAGAAGGCAACTCCTGTATGAGTTTATTTATACGTATTGCTTATTAGCTTAATATTTACTATGGCCATTCATCAGCTAAAGGCATTTCTTTGGCAATATTCTTATGACCATGCAAATAAAACAGGGCAGCGGGCACATATGCACAAGTGAAACTGCACAAACACACGCACAAATCAGCCTGAAAGCACGTGGGGAGTTGGCTGTGCTGAACGCAAAGGAAGGCTGAAATCTGCAGTACTAGCACAGGAAGAGGAGTCTACAACACTGAACGGGACACAGCAGCATGTCGGTTAAATCAGCTGTGATAGAATACATCTGTTCTCCACCGGACTCATAAAACGATGAGATGAATTAACACTAAATATTTTTCAGTGAAAGAGGCAGCAGTTATTTAGCCCAAAAAGCTAACCTCCCCCTTCACCCAAACAAATCAGAAACCTCACTTACACCTCCACATTACAGCACACTCCCAGTGTCCCCCACACCACCCTGTCTACACTGCTCTCCCTCCCTATAGAAGAGGCTGCTCCCCTTGGCTCACCGTTAGCTTCCCGTGTTCCCTCCCATAACCGCAGACAGCAGGAGCCTCGCACGCAGGCCAGCACAGCTGAGGGGGACCAGTAATCACGCTCAGGCCTGTTCTGCAGGCACGGCCGGCTGAGCATCGGTGGAAGAGACCCGTTTGGACACGGCTGCTGTGTGTGTGTGTGTGTGTGTGTGTGTGTGTGTGCGCGCGCGCATGCGTGTGCTGGCTGGCTCTCCGCATCCCGTCCTTTTCCTTTTGCGAGAGACAGCTGGACAGTTCCTTATTATCTCTGTTTTGAGGCAGTGTATTTTCACTTTCCTGCTATTTTGTTTCCGTGCTCCGCGGCAGAGGAATAAAAAAAAAAAAATGGCCGCCCACTCAGCACTCAGCACAGCAGTCGCGCCTGTCACTGCACCGCTGCGCTGCAGTCTACCTGCACACGCTCGTCTCCCACCTCCCCCTTCATCTGCCCATTCACATCCCACCATCCTTTCCCACCGCATCGTCCCATTATCCGGCTATACATATCCTTCTTTTGTATTTATCCATTCACTCTGCACTACCTCCCCTATCTGTTCGTAGCTCTCCATTTCCAACTGTACCAATCTGTTCAGAACCCAACGCGGACGCTAATTGCGACTATCTGTTCATACGTCAGCCACGCGCTCTTATCTGTTCTTACGTCACCCACACGCTCTTATTTATCTGTTCATGCGTCACCCACACGCTCTTATTTATCTGTTCATGCGTCACCCACACGCTCTTATTTATCTGTTCATACCGAACCGCTCACTCCTTTCTTTTTCACCCGTTCTCACCCGTTTTTTTTTGCTCCGCCAGGACAGTCTCTCAGTCGCTTTAGGGCAATTAGGCGTCGTTTTATGGAGAAAATACAACAATGAATAATGGATGGTCCGACTGTTGTTTCCCGGCCTGTCTGCGCGCGCGAGCAGATTCCTGTTAAACACTCACTGTAAGAGGAGTTCATTAAATCCTCTCTAGTTTGCATTTAAATCAATCTGCGGCGCCATTAGAGACCGGCGCTTTTACAGAAAATAAGCGCGCGGCGCTAATTAGGCCGCTGCTAATCTAAATGGAGGCTCTGTCTTTCTGGTGCCAGGCCAGAGTGCTTTCTGTAATTACCCAATCAGACAAAAAAAGAGACAGAAGTTACTAAAACCAGCACTTTCATATTGTTTTTTAAATTATGGATAGACTCAATCTCGGGTCATTTCTAATTCAGGATTCCGGTTTGTTTCTCATCTTTTTTTTTTTTTTTTCCCCCGCCCCTCGAAGAAATTGCCGGCGAACGGTGACACGGGGTTCGGGGGGGGGGGGGGGGGGGATGGCCGGTGGGAGAAATAGCATTTATTAATGAGAGATATTTATTTATTAGTGAGGGAGAGGCAGCCGTTTGAAGCACCAAATTTGGCTCAATGGGAGTTTTTGGAAAGAGGCTCTGCTGATAACAAGAAAGACTTGGACTTTTTTCACTTTTCCAAAAAAACAAAATGAGAATTGCGAGCGGCGGAAGAGGGAAGAAGGGCCCTGGCCGGAGCGGAGGCGGTGATGCGCGCGGTCCTGCGGAACGCTTAACAAAAAGCAGGGCGACCCCGGGGCCGGCGGCGGTACCTTACCGCGTCGTTACCCCCCCCGTCCCTCTGAAAGGCAGAGCCCGGGGTGGCGGCCCGCTCTCTTAATGCTGTTTGTTTTGAATCCGTTGAATAAGCTGGTATGCACTGGATTTCGGGGCGGAGGGGAAAGTTGAGACGGCCCGCGAGGAGGCGCGCGTCTCCCTCGTCACCGGCGGCTGCTTGACTGTGGTTGCCATGGCTACCGTCCCCGCCGCGGAAAGCGCCGGGTGGCTGGAGTGACGGCTTGTCAAGACAACGCCACAGACCGAGAGCCCACAATGCAAACTTTCCGGAAGTACTGCGTGTGTGTGTGTGTGTGTGTGTGTGCGCGCGCGCGCGCGTCTATGTTTGGGCGCTAAGAAAAGCCATGTGGAAAAAAAGAATTTAAAAAAAATGTTTTTAAAGTGTCATCATCATGTTGTTGTATGGTTATAACCCTAAGCCATGACCAGAACATTTTTAATGACTGTTTTCACATGATGAGGCAAGCAATAATTTGCTTAAGAGAGACTAAAAGCAGAGGAAATGCTTTGAAATGCAGCAGATGCTCATATCAGGTGGGCCGGACTCAGAGCTTGGAAAGAGGCTGGGTAAGCATGGCAGCGAATGGCTGGGTAAGAATGGCTGGGTAAGAATGGCAGCGAATGGCTGGGTAAGAATGGCAGCGAATGGCTGGGTAAGAATGGCTGGGTAAGCATGGCAGCGAATGGCTGGGTAAGAATGGCTGGGTAAGAATGGCAGCGAATGGCTGGGTAAGAATGGCTGGGTAAGAATGGCAGCGAATGGCTGGGTAAGAATGGCTGGGTAAGAATGGCAGCGAATGGCTGGGTAAGAATGGCTGGGTAAGAATGGGAACATTCGTTGTCAGCACTTGACTCAGTTCCCTCTGCGGTCCCCTCTCTTCTGCACAGATTGTCATCTTTTTATTGTATTAATATTTACATTAGGAGCCCGGAGCCAGTGAACACAGACAGTAGCTGAGCGTAGGGAAGGAGCGGGGGCCAAGCTTCCGTATTACTGCACACCCCCCGCAGCAGTGCACATGCGCCCCTTCCAAACACCACGCTCAATTCAGCACGGGCTGTATGTGAGGCAAATACTGCATGCCAAAGCAGCAGCAGCAGCAGCAGCAGCCAGAGCCTGGGGGAGGGAGGGGGCAGAAACAGAGCTCCATTAAGAAAGACAGAAGGATGAGCAAAGAGAGATTTTGCCAGACCATCTGAGAAGTGTGTGATCATGTGATTCAGAGTTTGCCCAATCAGCTCGGTGGAGGATTCTTCAACTGTGACATCACTGCGGCAAGACATTAAAATGAAAGGTTTTTTTTTGCCGGATTCTGAACAGTGAAAAATCATCCAGTGATGAGGGACGGGCCAAATGGAGTGGGGGTGGAGCTATGATGCATTTTCAGTGACCCAAAGACGTTTTTATGAGTTAGAGAACAATGCCCATTTCACCCATTAGGACAGGGACCTCAAAATGAAATCCTGGGGGTTTGCAGTGCTGATTTTTGTTGCTCCTCCATTAAAGTGCTTCATTTAAGTCATTGATTGCATCAAGTCTGCGCATCTTTTTTCCAGGCCTAAACAGAGTGTGGACTGAAAGAAAACCCCTAAAAATCTGCAGACACCGTGGTCCTCCGGGCCAGGAGTTGAGAGCTCGGCATTATGGGACTCCATAACCTCCAGCTTCTGTCACTGGCTACACCCCCACCAAAACGGAGCACAGTGATCTATGCAACTGTGGCCTCCCCCTTCCCCCTAACGATTCATCGCTTCCAACTCAGGAAAACAGGAAACGCGGAATTCATCAAGAAAACGAGCACCCAGAGGACTCCGGTTCTTTTTCAGATAAACGTCCTATGCTACGTCCTCCGGTTCTTTTTCAGATAAACGTCCTATGCTACGTCCTCCGGTTCTTTTTCAGATAAACGTCCTATGCTACGTCCTCTGGTTCTTCTTCAGATAAACGTCCTATGCTACGTCCTCTGGTTCTTCTTCAGATAAACGTCCTATGCTACGTCCTCCGGTTCTTTTTCAGATAAACGTCCTATGCTACGTCCTCCGGTTCTTTTTCAGATAAACGTCCTATGCTACGTCCTCTGGTTCTTCTTCAGATGAACGTCCTATGCTACGTCCTCTGGTTCTTCTTCAGATGAACGTCCTATGCTATGTAAAAAAGTTGTGTAAGTCGCTCTGGATAAGAGCGTCTGCTATATGCCTGTAATGTAACGTCCTGGTAGTAGAGTGGTCGCAGAGAGACGGATTTCGGGCCTTTTATGGTGAGAGAGAGGCGCTCGTGGCAGCAGGAGGACGGGACGGGACGGGACGGAGCGGCGCTCTCAGAGCAGCCCGCGGGTTTCGGGAGCGCTCGTGCTGACAGAACAGCGCTCCTTCCATCTGCTCCCAGAAAAGAGAGTCAGGGCAGGAAAAACCCCAGACGCCAGCGAAACGCGTTCCTCTCCCCGGGCTCCTGTACCCGAGTCTAAATCAGCCTGCGACATGCGTTTTCATTTGCTCGCCAATTTCCCCCCATTCCCCGCCGCTCGTCACAAAAGGACTGTTCGGCAAAACAAAAATGTCACATTTGCTTAATAAACTGAAATGCATGCAAGGAGCCCCGATCTGCTGGTTGCGATCACCGCTCGGAACGGCTCAAACGGGTTCGGGGCTCCCGCGTCGTTAACCTAACACCCCAACACCCCCACCCCCACCCGGCGTCCTCCCCTCCCGCAAAAGAATTATTTTGGCAGTGCAACGAGGATTATTATTACGCTCCTGTTGGAGTCACAGTGCTGCGATTTGCGCAAATACAATCGTCAGGACGTGCCGGGTCGTATCGGTGCAGTAAAAGAAGGCCACGTGCCAGCCAATCGGCAGACTCGCACGGCCACTCCTGCTCCCGTCCACACACTCACTCAACAATACAAAAAAAAAAAGAAAGTGAGTACTCTTTCTGGAACCTGAAATAGTATAAAGACAAAAAACAAAGAGAGAAAAAGCTGTTTGAATCATCTGGCTACACTAGTCTCTCTAATCTCGAACCGTGAACTTAAAGTCAGGTCAGCTCAGGGCTGCTCACCAGTAAGCCCAGTGCATGGCTTCCCAACAGAGAGCGCTGTGGCTACATACAGCCAGGGCTGGGATTCAGGGCCCTCAGGTCCCTTAAAACTGCAGACCAATGCAAACTCTTCACTCCAGGCTTTTTCCTAGTTTTCTCCTCCATCACATGACGACTACACAGAATACACAACACACGCACAGGAAGAACGAAAGAGAAACCTAAGAGCGTAGATTTATCTACATAAATATTCAAAATAGTTTAAGAAACAATGGCAGCTACAATGTGTAACCAAATTATGTTCATGAATTCATTAAATCTTTTATTTTCCCATTACAGTAGCAGGACAGCAGTAATTAATGTTGAAATGGCGACAGTCTTCCCACGATTTGATACGTCCCTGTGTTTCATATACTCCTGTGCCAGAGCGCACTGGCAACAAGCACCACATGCTCACTTTGGCGGAAACTGAAGTAAAGGGAACGTGTGTTAATGGCAGAAAAAATATCAATGCGTTAGGCATTTAAAATGAGCACACTAAACAAATTATACTGCAACGCTAAATTCCTTTTGAAATTCAAGCCGTGTATGTTAACTGTTCTCATAGTTACAAAATGCTTTAAGACAAATGATCTTTAAATGAGAAGAAAAGAACTGAACTCAGAACTCCTCTCTCTTTTGCTGGAAGTTGAGACCCCCAAAGCATTTGCCCTGCACTGTGCACCCAGCACCTACATGTAACAGCATAAATTTCGCCCTTCAGTTAAAGTTTAAAGCAGAAAATGTTTCCTGCTATTCACATCATTTAAAGTTCCTGTAACTTTATGTTTAAAGTCAAATTCCAGATAAGGAAAATTAGCTTCCGGCAATATAAATGACTGGCCTTCCTCAGATCATTAAGCTCCGCAATCTGCCATTTAAATCGCCTTTTCTCATTTTCCCCAGACTTCTTCATCCCCTTCTTCTTTACCCACTGGCAAGCAGGAATCCTAATTTTACTCCGGCCCGTTCCGACTACATTCTGAGCCCGCCGATGACCCCCCTTCCCCCCCGGGCGACCGTCCGTTTCCCCCCGCCCCGTCCACAACGCGCCGTCGACGGGAAGCCCCAAAACACACAGGCCTCGCTCGCAGTCAAGGAAACGGCACCGTGGAAACCTCGCTTATCCATCAGAGAGAAAAGCACAAAAAAACAATCTTAAATATTGCTTATTCTCTGGACAACTGTAGAGTTTATGTTCAGCAGTTTTTCTTTTAGAACAGAAGCAGCCTAAATGCCCACAGAACCGCTGTAGCGATTGTCCAAATACGAAGATAAATGCCAGCAACAGCAGCACCCCGCACAGACTCCTCTGTGCCAGACAAATGACTGGGACACCACGGTGTCTTATTTAACACAGGGGCCCAGAGGAGCACGAGCAGGATTTCACTCTGTGTTCTTCCTTCTTCTACTACTCTACAGACACTGCACAAAGCACATGTGAGCCAGGACAAGACACAGTACCTTATCAGCACACGGAAGACTAATGATACAGAATAAAGGGCTGGGCTGGGAGGCCTAGATACACCAAAAAATGATGCATTTGCTTTATTTGTTCATGAGGAAGAGGCATTATGAGTAAGGCACAGATAACCGGGATGAATAAAATATGTATGTCAGCGAATCAAAATGATATTTCTGGACGTAAAATTAATGAAAATGAATTGACATGGAATGTTCTTGAATAGAAGCTCACTGAACAAGCACACCCATCTTGAACACATCTAAATCAGGACTGAAAACCGAAGACGTGCTGAATCCGATGATGACTTGAGGGGTAGTTGGCAATGGCAATGCTTAAAAGAAAAAAAAAAAAAAAACTGAACAGAAGCAGAACAATTCTTTCCCTGAGTGTGCGCTTGCTGGTCATGTGACAAATGGCACTGACAGGTAGCAATCAAACTTTCTCTCTTTTTTTTTGTTCCCCAATTGAATTTCCTACTTTCCACTTACGTTCTCTGTCTCGTTCTTGCATGTCCTGCTATGATGGATGGATGAACGAAAGGAGGAAAAAGCTCTAAAAGTAGAAGTTAAGAGTTGCCAGCGTTGGTGGGGGGGTTGGGGGGGGTGTAGTTTGAGAAAGATGAGGAAGGAGTGGGGGGGACAGGTCTATAAAAGCTCCAGCCCACTGCATCTATGCATGTTTATAAAAGCATCCGATTGTGGTGACTATATTTAAGGCCCTCTTGAGCTTGCCCAAAAAAAATAAAAAACTTGCCGTTGACAACGCACTGTGCCGCCTCAAGAGAAGACAGTCTACCCTCGCCAGTGAACAACAGAACAAAGAGACAGAGAGAGGGGGAGGAGAGGAAAAATAAAACCACGTCTGGCTCGTTAAGACTCTGAACCTTGGAGAGAAGCTGCTTGTGAGAAGCGGGGAAAGAGAAGGGACTCAGTCACCACGAGATGAACGGCTCTGAAGTAAGATTACTGATACTGTTAGCGGCCAAGAAAAGACTCAGGAGGACGTTTCTAAACAAGCTCTAAATCCAAACCGAAACAGACAAACTTGCTTCAGCCAATCAGATCCCAGGGTTCAATCTATCCCTAGTTAAATTTCCCACAATGCAGCAGGTAATCCAGCGACTCACCAGCCATTAAATATTCTGTTTGAGGTCCTTGAAAATGCAGCCTAGATGCAGAGCAATTCACCCCATCCTGCTCAAATGGTCTTTCCAACGTAAGGTATTGAAAATACACTGAGAAAGTAATTAGGATCTCTATGAATAAAATGAAAACAAAGGTAATTTTGCTCAATATTGTGATCACGGTTGTTTATCACAATTATGCATTGATTTTGTAAGCAAAACAGTTTTATTACACCTGAACATCTAAATCAACAGATAACTCCCTCATCTCCATGCATTCATCATGCTGAACTTTATGACGACCTTTAAGGCGGCCGAATAAATTAGCCGTGTTGCATTGTGGGGCTGACGCAACTTTAAAGCACCTTGCAGAGAGTTTGTTTCCAGTCAGCATCACCTGTTCTAATTCAGACGGAGTTCCAAATAGCGGATTATGATCCCTTTCAATGAACTAGCTCTTTGCGTCCTGCTGCTTCAGACACGTGCCGTATCAATGGTGGATCTGCCTTCGCCTTCTCCAGCGTGTTTTAGATGCTACACAAAAGACGAGCTGCTGACCTGGCCTATAGCCACCGCAGCGCTCGCGCCTGACGCAGGAAAGCTGTACTCAGAGCATTCTCCAAACAACCCTGTGACCACTAATGTTGTGTCGTCAGAAAGACGCATCGGAGCTCTTCTGTCTCCTTTTATTGTTCGGCAATGACTAAAATGAGTGACTTTTGGATCCCCTTTGACAATAATTATCTTAAAATGAGTGAAATGATGAAAGCAGACATTACGTGCAGCGCAGTTCCATTCTGTAATGACGCACTGAAATAAAAAAATTAAAAAATAAATTAAAAAATTGCTAACAGCAATATACAGAAGTCCACTTTCCTCCAGCTTCCTCCCACAGAAACACAGGGACATCAAGGGCATGCTAAGCTTGTTATGGTTCTTATCACTACAATGGCAAAACCTAGCAGTACCTAGAGTACCTCAGCACAGAAAGAACTGATTAATACAGGAATCATCAAAAGTGTGATAGTCCTTATCAGCCATGAATGTAGATAGAGGCGACCTTTTTAGACCCCTGTGCGTTTCGCCATTATACAGAAAAAGGGGGCGGGACCAAAAGTCCCTTATAAAAAACATCATGTTTGAAAGGTCTATTCACGTTAGAGGAGGGGAGAGTGGACCACTCAAGTGTCACATGCTTTTCTCTGCCCATACAAGGGATTGCAGACCCCGCCCCCTCTCAGTATAATGCAGTGCTTGCTTTGATACAGCAGAGCAGGCACTCTAACAATGCGCCAATATCACAGGCAATCACCACTCATTAAACGCGCAGCTTGAGTTAGCAGGTTTCAAGAGAAGAAAAATCCTGAGCACCGACAGCAAAGTCAACAAAAAGTCGTTGCAATCCACCCGTATCGCCGAAGAAGCCAATTATTTACTTTAAAACATTTTCTCCGGCTATGATGGGGAAGAAAAAAAACGCCATGCGCACGGCGACTGGAAAGGCTAAACGCATTTGAACGGGTCAGCAAATCTCCCAGCTCTCCGGTGCCATTTAGATCCCAATCTCCAGGATTTAGGGGATTTTCCACCAGGGAAAAAAAAACAGGGCCCGCAAACACCCCCCCCCCCCCCCGCCCCTCCCTGCCAGGCCCCCCCCCCTCCCGTCTCTCTGGGCGACACGCGCAGGGCCTGGCATGCGAGGGGCGGGGGGGGGGCTGGCAGGGAGGGGCGGGGGGGGGCTGGCAGGGAGGGGCGGGGCCTGCCCTCGCCTTCCCTTCGTAGCGGGCCTGCGTACGAGTCTACAGCGCTTAACAATCTCTCCCGCAGAAACGCGAGCGGGAGACAGCAGCGGGAGCCAGACATGAAAGGGGAAGAGGAAAAACAGAGAGGTTACGCTCAGGACCGTCTCTTTGAAACTAATTAGAGCGCATTCTCCGCTCGCGCCGGCAGGGCTGCCTGAGAAACGCCCGCCGCGCCCCACGCTCCCGCTTAGAAAAATGAGCTTCATTCATTTCCTCTCTTTCTTTTCCTCGCCCGATACCTGATAACATTTAAATTTTAATGCACCTCTTTCGAGATTACCTGAGGTCGGCCTCATTTCAAGCATGTACTTTGCTCACACACTCCCTCTCTATTTTGCTCACACACTCACTCTGTATCTCATCTCTCTCCACCTACAGCTATATTTTCTGCTATGCAAAAGTAAACGTGTACTCACGCACACACATACAAACAAACAAACACACATACATACATATACACTCACGTACTCACGCACGCGCACACACACGCACACACACATACATACATACACAAACACACATACATATACACTCACGCACGCACACACGCACACATACACAAACACACATACATATACACTCACGCACGCACACACACACACACGCACGCACGCACACATACATACACAAACACACATACATACATATACACTCACGCACGCACGCACGCACACACACACACATACGCACACACACACGCACACTAGTCAGGACCCACAGACCATTGTGCGGTAACACTGAAGTAGCGCTGCAGTCACACCGTGGATACGCCGCGGTTACGCTGTGACCGTTGTCTGGGAGACGACAGCCCATAAAGGAGGAATGTCATTTTCCTTGACTGTTAATGCCTTAGTGTGAAATTGCCACAATGGGAGTAAAGGCAATTGGTGAAAAGAAACAGTCTTAAAGAAGTGATTTGTTTTATTGTGTGATTTGTGATTTGTTTATCACATTTGTGACATTTTTGTTATGAAACCCTCGTTAAGTGTATATAGTTTGGATAAAAAGCCATAAAATCCAATTCAGTTACTTGAAAGGAAAGTGATGCTGATGGGCTAGCCCTCCTTAAAACAACAAATTACAAACTCACCTTACAGACTCATAGCCAAACAAAACAATTAAAAAGCAGGCTCCAGCCAATCAGCAGTTAGTTTCTGGCCTCCATTGACACGTACTCTAAGAGCAATTTAGTTTAGAAAACACTCTAGCGTTTACTAGAGTACTCTCCACCCTGTGCTCTGGGGCTTTCTGATATTTCTAACCCTGCAATATCCTGTCCTTTCACACCTGAAGGTGTTAAAGTAACATTTGCGTGAATATTTCAAAGGGTCTGAATTACCTCGACTCTTTTAAGTAGCTAATAACTGCTCTGGCACTTGAACTGCGCAGCTAGGAACCCACCGTACAGCGGCGATAAGATAAATCTCACAATACTTCAAGCCGAATTATGCAAAGTCTCCGCTTTACCAGGAGATAATGTACCTGACGAAGGGTGTGAGGAAAAGCGACCGGCGCGGTCTGAGGAGGTGACCCCAGCGGAGAGCTGCGAGCCATCATTACCGCTCTGGGAAATCACTCCCAAAAAAAAAGCAAAAAGAAAATGAAAAAGGTTAAAAAAATTGCAAGCTTGACTTGCCAGGAAGGGGAACGACACTGCGTGCCATGTGTTCACAAGAGGCCGTCCGTGGTCATCATCGAGTCAAACACATCCACTAACTATTCGGCAGTTTGAGCCATAGTTTGCAATGGCTTTTGAATGGATGTGGCTTTCCTATCATTTTGAACATAAAACATAGTTCATTACCAGTGTTGTTTTTTATTATTATTTTATAAACCCTTTTTTCTGATCTTCATATCTTTGATCAAGGGATCAAAGGTAACAGATGAGTGTGTGTGCATGCGTGTGTGTGTGCATGTGTGCATGCGTGTGTGTGTCTTTCATTATAACAAGCTTCTGTGAGACCCCCATAATTTACACCCCATTGCTGAACAAATGGACTAGGCTGCATGGGGAGAGGAAGACAGGAGGAAGAAAGAGTGGAAAGGCCAGGCCAGGCCTCTTCATAAGGTGCACTTTAGCACAGAGAGACAGAGTGGAGCGCCGCGCGTCTGGAGTCACTGCGCTGCACTCTCCCTGCTTCCCACAGTCCATCAGATGACACAATCCATCAGCGACTTCATCCGTATCAGCAGGAGATCACACTCCTCCTCCTCCTCTCCCTGGCTGCTCTCCGAGAATGTGCTCTGCACTGCCTTATCACCGGGCCTGCCCTCAACACACACACTCACAGATACACACACACACACACTCAGATACACAGACACTCACACACGCACGAATACATGTACACACGCATGCAGACATACACACGCACACACAGACACACAAACACACAAACACACACACACACACATACATACGCATACACACTCACCGACACACACACACACACACAAACACACACACAGATACACGCACAAGCACACCCATGCAGACACAGAGACAAACGCACACAGGTACACAAATTCGCACGCACAGACATACACACACACACACACACACAAATTCACATGCACGCACAGACACACACACACATACACACACACAAATTCACACGCACGCACAGACACGCGCGCAGACACACATGCACACGGATCCAGCTCCGCTGTCAGCAGCCTCATTAATCAAGTGTAATCTTCCCAAAGTGGTGAAGCGCGGGGACCGTGCGCCAGAGCAGAGCAGAGCTGGACTCCAGCACCGAGCGCACTCAGCCTCCCATCTGCCCCGGGAATAAGGAACTAAACTGGGAAGTTCTCAGCACGTCCTGGACACACTGAGAGCCCGCCACCCCACAGACGCTGGCCAGAAAAGCCTCCACTGTCATTCTGAGCATATTTTACAATTCAGACAGACAACAGACGAGCCTTTCACTCCATTCTGGCCCAAAAAACACTCACCTTCCGCCCAAAACCATCTCCCAGTTTTCAGTGAGACACTGCAGAGTTGTTGCTGGAACAATTAACAGCCAAAAAACAAAGTAGACCAAAGCACCTACTGTACAGTTTTGACAATTCGCAATGAAATCACCTTCCAAATGCAAACCTAGAACACCCACAAACCAGACAGCCCTCACCTCCCCCAAATCAATTCACACCTCTTAATTCAGACCAAAAACACCAACTGGTTTGGTCCAAAACCGTGGAGATTAAACCTGCTTGAATTCACACCACCGCGCTTAAATGGAGAGATCTGCGGCCATCTGTGTTTGACACGAGGGGAGGCAGTAAGGGAAAAACACACGTCACTCCTGTGGCACACACAGAAGAGCAGACAGAGAGGCTGAGCCCTGAGGAACAGCAATGAGAGCCTGATCATCTCCATCCCCATCCTAAACACAACCTGACCATTAGGGCCAACTCCATGAAGGGGTTACCAGTACACACACGCTACCGACACACAAGCTCCTAACACACACACTAGCGACACACTTTACCAACACACACACGCTACCGACACACAAGCTCCTAACACACACGCTACCAACACACAAGCTCCTAACACACACACTAGCGACAGACACTTTACCAACACACACACGCTACCGACACACAAGCTCCTAACACACACACTAGCGACAGACACTTTACCAACACACACACGCTACCAACACACAAGCTCCTAACACACACTAGCGACACACACTTTACCAACACACACACGCTACCAACACACAAGCTCCTAACACACACTAGCGACACACACTTTACCAACACACACACGCTACCAACACACAAGCTCCTAACACACACTAGCGACACACACTTTACCAACACACACACGCTACCAACACACAAGCTCCTAACACACACTAGCGACACACACTTTACCAACACACACACGCTACCAACACACAAGCTCCTAACACACACTAGCGACACACACTTTACCAACACACACACGCTACCAACACACAAGCTCCTAACACACACTAGCGACACACACTTTACCAACACACACACGCTACCGACACACAAGCTCCTAACACACACGCTACCAACACACAAGCTACTAACACACACTAGCGACACACACTTTACCAACACACACACGCTACCAACACACAAGCTACTAACACACACTAGCGACACACACTTTACCAACACACACACGCTACTAACACACACGCTACCAACACACAAGCTACTAACCCACACACTAGCGACACACACTTTACCAACACACACGCTACCAACACACATACTGTCAGCACACATTACCGACGCACACCACACACTGCCCACAGGCGCCACACACTGCCCACAGGCGCACTACCGGCCCTGTGCGGGGCCCCTGTGGAGCGCCGCTCGGTCACGCAGCGTGCGTGTGCCTGCTGGAAGAGCGGCGTCCGCCTGAAAGAGGAAGACCAGTAATTGCATTACGCCCATGAGCGTGACAGCAAGCGGGAAAAGTGAATTATGAAATCCTTTTAAGGGTGGGGGGCGGGAGCGCTGACGGTTTGAGAATCGCTCGGGCGTCCAGCGCGGCGTTCCCGCCGCTGGGCCGGCGAGGGGGGAGGAGCCACGGGAAAGCACAGCCTCACCTGGCAGCTCCTGGGCTCGCCTCAACCTTCCCAGGCATCATTAATTCAGAGGCTGAGCATTAAATATGGATTGGCCACCGTGCCTACTGAGGTGAGAGCCGATGGAGACCCACGCTTCGCTCGACGAGACGTCTTAAGAAAAACGGCTTTTATAAATAAAAAAACAGGACCTACATTTTCAGCACGGAATATTTTTAACCACGTCTAAGCAAAAAAAAAAAAAAAAAAAATTAGAAAATTCATTAACGATTTAAAAAATAAAAACAGCCGCAAGGAACAAAAGGCGACACAAAGGCCATTAAAATCAGCAGCCGAACACACAGTGTGTGCCAAACTGGACTGCGGCCAGCATCTATTTATTTCTGCATAAGGAGGGAGAAGGGCGAGCGGCTGTGCTTGGTATCTGTCCCTGGGAGACTCTAATCTTTCAGCACTGGGCAGTGTATATGACCTTTTTAGTTACGCCCTTTTGGGTCAGGTTAGTTAGGGCTTTTCATACAGTCAGACAGTAAGAAATATGTTGCTACTTTCCAAATAAATTTCCACTTATTTCAAGCATCTACGGACAGGCATTAAATAAAAAGGCATCAAATAAAAACTTACATTAAAATAAAAAAATAAAAAAAATAAAAAAACTGATGGTTTTGGGCTGAACTTATTTTAAATAAGCAAAAGCTAATGAATTAATCACTGTGGCATGTATAGAATATTCTAAGAAAAAGCCATTTTCAGACCAAAGCCCTAAATCACAAAAGCGCAACCCAAAATCCCAAAAAACATTTCATTAATGAGCCTAATCTGTAAGTACTGTATTTACGAGTCCAGCTCGTTTAGAATGGTCTGAAAGGGAAAATGCGTGAAGTCGATTCAGCGTTTCTGCAGCGCCTCGTCTTATTATTGCTGCCACCACATTATCCCCTTAAGCTGAAAGATGTTCAAACCACTGTCAGCTTTATTTACTTTATCATCAACGACGCATTCTGGCCAATCACGAGTTGCGGCGCAGAAAGAGAAAAAAAACCGGCGTACTTCTAGCCGGCTTCAGCTTGCGTCTGAGGCTTAAACGTTGCCGCAGGCGCTGCCTGCACAGAAGAGGAGCGTCGCAGCGCGGAAACAGAAGCGCGGGTGATGTCACGGATTGAAGCGCGATGCGCGCGCGAGCGAACGCCCAGGGCTGGCGAATCCCCGCCTCCGGTACCCAGCTCAATACTTAATCTGCAGGAGGCTCCCATACCTGTCCTCCCGGGTCGCGAACCGCACCTCGGCTGTCCAGGCCGGAGGAAGAACAACAGGGCAGATTTGTAGGGGGTCCGCGGGCCGGATGAGAGAACAAAGGAGGACGGTAGAAAGGAAGCCGAGGCTGTCCGCTCAAGACCGCCGACTCAGACCGCGTATTCTCTCGCGTCCGGCTGTAAAACACTAACGTGTCTCAGAAACTGAAAAATAAATAAGAACTGTTTCTGATAGATACAGTATTTTTTGTTGCCAATTGAACCTACCAGACCAGATGAAGAAGAGAGCATATTTGGAAAGGTGGCACTAACCTACAGTTTCTATGTTCAGGTCTGCAGAAGGCGTAGTCTCAGTAATGGGGCTTTAAAATGCACTGAGTGACAGGCCTTAAACATGTACTTTTCATATGAAGCTGCAGCAGTTCTGCCATTCCAACAGTGGGGCACTGTAGCTCTTCCAATGAAACTGGAAAAACCACATTGGACAACAGCTGTTTAACACACATCTAATAGGACCTTCTACATATTGGCGCCGCCGCCCCCCGCAAAAAATATGAATGAAAATCCCTGTGGGTAGCATCTCTTCCACAAACCCACTCTGTCCCTTTTGTAACCTTTCACTCTCAGCGGCCCCTCTCCCCAGAAACAGGCTCGACTCTCTCCACGGCCGCGGCGCGCTGCGCAGTAAACAGCGCTTTGTAAAGCAGCGCCTTCCACATGCTGCTCTGGCACCGCGTAACAGCGGTTGCCACGGCAACTGCAAATAAGGGAGGAGAGGACAGGAGAGCCCAGGCGAGCTGCCCTCACAAACCGATGGAGATAAGAGACAGAGCCGAAGAGCCCCAGACGAGGGGGGGGCAGATACAATCAAACACGGTGTGGGGGGGCGGGGAGGGGAGGGGGCAGAGGAAAAAAGCGGGGCCTGACCCCATCCTTCCGGAACCAGTGAGGTGGCGTGATCCGCTCCGCGCCGGATTCCTGGCGATCGATAGATAAGGGCGCATCTTGAGGGCTTTGATAAGGTGACGCCGGTGGACCCCGCTTGATGGAGAGATGCCCTTCTGGGTAATTAAACAAGGCGAATAACACGCCGCGCGTTCCCCCCCGGCAACAGAGCGCTGCGCTCGCGCGCCGACGACGGCGCCTCTCTTCAGCGCCGTCTCATCCGCGCACCGTTGCCATGGTTATGGCGTCCACCCTGCTGCCCGATGGCAGCGAGTTCAACTTCTCACTGAGTCACGCCAAAGTCATGCCCAGCTGCCCTGGGGCATTATGGGTAATAAACCACTTCTCCTGTCTGCCGATCTGGTTAGAGACAAAGTGTGAGCACAGTTCCAAACCGCACACTGCCGAAAGTCAGATGATAACTCATCAGCAGTTAAGCCAGAGTTAGGACAGATTCCCCCTTCACTGAAGCACTTTCAGATCATGAAAAGGAGGTACATAAAAAGCAATCCGTTGCTGTTATTATCATCATTAGGCCACTGCGACATGCATCTTCGTCCAAGAGAAGCTCCGCGCGCTTATCGCATATCACTCCGTGCGATATGCTAATGCGCCGTTAGCGTTTACGAGACGGCGAGGTGGAGCTAGGAGTGCACGGTGAAATACAGGCCTGAAAAGCAGCCGTATATTTCATTTAATTTTTATACGGCCGCAAAGCTCTCTCCCACCGGCCTGCAATGGCAGAATACAAAAACAGAGGGAGAGAGAGAGAGAGAGAGAGGTGAGGTGGTAGAGGAAGAAGATAAGAACCTACATTATCAGTCCGGAGAATAATTACCACATCAAACGCAGGAATTTCTCTGTGCTGTGGGGTGAGAGACAGAGGTAACCATTCTGTGACCCCTATGCCTATGCCTGCGTATGTGTGTGCGTAAGTTACCTTCTCCAAAGACCTCAAAATGCTCTAACCTGGCAAAAGCGGGCAGGCAGTCTGATTAAAAGTGCAGTAACAACGGGAGTGTTCTGAGAAGGCTTTACCACAAAGGCCTCCGCTCAGTACCCCACGCTCACAGAGCTCTTAATTAGCCGGCCTCGCTGAGCCAGGAGAGCTGAGCGGCGCGGCGCTACGCTAACGCGGCTAGCCAGCTCCGCCCTCCACCTCCTCGCACGGCAGTTCTGAGAACCCGCTTTCGCCTCTTAAAAATTTCAGTCGTGATTTGGCTACGGCTAAGCGTAGCGAGGCGCAGCGTAGCATCGAGGGCTTTCACTGTGTGCCGGCTGAGCTAGCGAAGGCTGAAACCGCTCTACCGCAGGCTCGGTTAGCAAACCACTCCAGACGCCGGCCGGTTCACGCGACTCTGCTGAGCCGTGCGGACAGGCCTTATCCGTTTTAACGTCCAGCGTGTCTCTCGACTCCCACTTCTCCCGCGCGGAAGCGGGATGGGTCACCGGACCACGGCTCGCGCCGAGACCACGGCTAGGTGTTACTTAAGCCGCAAAACAGCCACAGAGGAAGAGAGGAGGACGCGTCTGTTCATTTCCTCCGTTTGATCTACGCCTCCCTGCCCCCGGACAGACTTTTAACAGGAGGGCCGTCCCTCGCCCTCCTCCCCTCTTTCCTCTGAGCCTGATGAGGGATTCTCTCATTTTTGGTTTTGGAGGGGAATGAAATCAAACACACAGAGATTGGGACGGATAGAGGGAGAAACTGTGAGGTGGCCTCCAGTGTCACTGGCCGATCTGCGGCCGCCGCACTTACCCTCTCGTCCTCTTGGCCCGATTCACTTCTTTAGCATGAGAAACACAGCGCTCTATCGCGCAAGCCGACTGCGTAACAAGCCAGCGGAGAAATGCTAATGTTATCACAAATGAATTCAATAATAACTGCTGCTAGTCGTTTACAACCATAAAAGATGAATCAATCTCGCCCTCAGGCGTTTTCTCATTCTCTCGCACAGGTATAGATCCATTTTACCAAGTGTTTTCATTCTGGGATAGATTACTTTTCCTTGGTCAACCTGTCATTATCGCACTCTGGTATACATTGCTTTTCCATGATGAATCTCTCATGGTCTTACTCTTACGGATTGCTTTTCCTAGGTGAATCTCGCATGCTCTCACTGGTATAAATTCCTTTTCGTTGCTGAATCTCTCATTCTCTCACTGGTATAGATTTCTTTTCCTTGGTGACTCTCTCATGCTCACTCTGATATAGATTGCATTTCCAAGGTAAATCTCTCATGCTCTCACTCTGATATAGATTGCTTTTCCCAGGAGAGACTCTCATGCTCTCACTCTGATATATATTGCTTTTCCTAAGTTAATCTCTCACACTCTCACTCTGATATGGATTGCTTTTTCTGGGTTAATCTATCACACTCTGATATAGATTGCTTTTCCTATGTGAATCTCTGGTGCTCTCACTCTCATAATAGGTTTCAACACTCACATAAAGGGTGGCGTGTAAAGCAGGAGCAGATTGTGGGCCGTGTTGCAGAACGGTGTGTAGCATGACATTCACAGCAGGTTTGTGTAGCAGCTGCGTGTATGCAGCAAGCGTATGTGTAGAAGACATGCATGCTCGGGACAAGGTGTGAGTAGCTGTACACCAGTTGTGTGTGCAATAGAGTGTATGCTGCTCTCGTGTAGCAGTGTCTGCGGTAGGTGTACGCACAGCCTGCGTGCATTGTGTAGCAGCAGGCGTGTGTGTGTGTGTGTGTGTGTGTGTGTGTGTGTGTGTGTGTGTGTGTGTGCGTGTGAGTGAGCGTGTGTGTGTGTGTGTGCGCGTGCGTGCGTGCGTGCGTGCGTGTGTGTGCGTGTGAGTGAGCGTGTGTGTCTGTGTGTGTGTGTGCGTGTGTGTGTGTGTGTGTGTGTGTGCGTGTGAGTGAGCGTGTGTGTGTCTGTGTCTGTGTGTGTGTGAGTGTGTGTGCGTGTGAGTGAGCGTGTGTGTGTGTGTGTGTGTGTCTGTGTGTGTGTGTGTGTGTCTGTGTGTGTGTGAGTGTGTGTGTGTGTGTGTGTGTGTGTGTGTGTCTGTGTGTGTGTGAGTGTGTGTGTGTGTGTGTGTGTGTGTGTGTGTGTCTGTGTGTGTCTGTGTCTGTGTGTGTGTGTGTGTGTGTGAGTGAGCGTGTGTGTGTGTCTGTCTGTGTGTGTGTGTGTGCATGTGTGCGTGTGTGCGTGTGTGCGTGTGTGTGTGCGTGCGCGCGCGCGTGTGTGTGTGTGTGTGTGTGTGTGTGTGTGTGAGGAGCAGCATCTATGCCCTGGCACGCACACCCGTCTCGCAAACGCTCTTTTATCACACGGGCGCACTCCTCCTCCTCATATTGCTTTTTTTTGTTTTTCCCTGCGCAATTTATAAAAGCTGATAATATCCGAGACGCGGCCGGTGATTTATAGCGTCCGGCGCGGGCTCCTCGGCGCGGGCCTGCGCACGCATCCCATTTCCGCCCGCCGCCTTAGCATTCACGCCGGCGCGCGGCGGCTGCCTCGCCGACCGTCTCTCTCCCCTCCCAGGGAGAGGGGCGCGGTAAAAAAAGAGGCGCGTTAAAGCCGACAACTCCTTTAAGGAAAAACAAAAAGAAGAGAAAGACCGCGGGACACAGAGGCGCCCGCGCCGCGCCCATGTTTCATTCGCCGTTTGAGCCTTCCATATTTTGTACAAGGAGGAATGAGGTCATAAGGCGGGAACGAATGGAACAGACGGCCCGCCTGCCCGCCCGCACGCGTTAGCGGGGACGCGCACCTTTCCCGCTCAAAGAGATTCTTTCCGACGCTGGCGAAAGCGGGGAGGAAACTCTCCAGCCGGCCCTGCTCCTGCAGCAGGAGAGCACAGCGGCCCGCCCTAATGACCAATTAAGCAGCCTCCAAACACAACAAAAGACTGCC
This sequence comes from Anguilla anguilla, assembly GCF_013347855.1. Lineage (NCBI taxonomy): Eukaryota > Metazoa > Chordata > Actinopteri > Anguilliformes > Anguillidae > Anguilla > Anguilla anguilla. The sequence continues at coordinate 54,511,845 of NC_049201.1, read as the reverse complement.
AGCGTGGGACCCTGCTTCAAAGAGACTGTAACCGTAGCGATGACCTCTCTCCCGCCCCGTTCAGCCAATCCCCTGGAGCCTGACTGGTCAGTGTTTCGCCAGGTGGATTTGTATTTTTATTTTAGATTTTTTAAGATAATGACTGGTCAGAACATCTCGCTGGTGGGGTTGCAGGTCTTCGACCGGACAGAGGTTCAGCCTCCTCATTTGCAGCGACGCTCCCTAATGTTGTGAAGAGTGACACATTATCAAAGTTACCTCAGTGTCCAGCACATGCATCAAAAGCCTCCACAGAAGACTCAAAAAAAAAATTACAGAAGCCCCGATAATGAAATGTTTGGTAACTGCATTCCCTACGTCCTCTGCAAACGAGCTTCAGGTTGGTAAACAAAGGTCTTAGTGCTGTCACTCAATGGGCAAACTCTTTTATTACACCCCTTCATCAATATTCATGAGGCTGAAAATTTGAAAACTTCCAACTTCAACAAATGGCAGAGGCCAGAGATAAGAGCCTGATGTTTTCAATCACGTCGAGCTTAAAATACGCTCAGTAAACAACAGCTTGCCTGTCCTCTGCAGTCAGACTCTGCTCAGAGAGAAAAGGGGTGCATCAAACTCTCCCTGCCTCAGAAACAACACGAAAACATTCAGACTCCCACTTAAAGCCTTCCAGCCTACATCTAAACCACATTTTGTCCTGAGGACGGGGAGGTGAAGGTAGGGGGTAGGGGGGAGAGCCGGGTTTTGGGAGCCACGCAGGTTTCCATTACCGCAGGGCTGGAGGGAATCAGAGGGCTCATCATGGGTCCAATCGAGCGCTAAGTGATCTCTTCAGCGCGCCGGGCGCGTGCTGTCCCGTCTCATCTGGCCCGCGCCGCTCCGGCGACGCCCCGCCCTGCCTCTTCATTACCGCCGGCGGACCCGGCCCGACGGAGCACGGTCGCCGGGGAAACCCGGCTCAGCCCCGACGCAGAGCGCATGGGGGGGGGCGTCCCCGACCGTCTCAGGCCACGCACCCGCCAATCCTTTTCACCCGCTAACCGGGCCGCCGTCGCCCCAAACAGCGCTGTTTGCTTTCCCCCTTGTCTCTCTTAGTCTTTTCACCCTTTCAAAGGCCGAGCGGGCCGAGGGACGCCGGAGCCCTGGCAGGCGTGTTTGGGTCTCCTGGTTACCGAAGCGCGGGCATGGGTAACGCACGAGTGAGAGGCCCCCTGGGGACAGGACGCCGCTGCTGGGGCTGGAGCACTCTCGCCTCTGGATCAAACCAAATCCAGCGGCCCAGCCCAGCGAACAGGGGCACGGCGCTATAAAAAGAGCTCATCCTTCAGACGAACTGGCCGTGGACGTTACACATCCCCCTGGCACGTTCCCAGGCCCCAGAGTCACCCGCAGCAGGAGCGCTCACCTCCGCGTCCCGGCCAAATTCCAGAGAAGCTCCCAGCGAACGACCGTGTAATCACCCCCCCCCCCCCCCAACCCTTCTGCTGATTGGCTACTGGCTGCACAATCCCTTATGTCCCCCACCCACCAATTCCCCAGGTCACCACCGCAAAAGGGCATCGGATCTAATGGCCACGTATTCGCTGGCGCGGGCACAATCAAATCCCCCCCGCGCTGTATGGGGCTTACCCATAATCCCCTGCCTCAACCATCCGAGGAGCTTCCCAGAATCCCGCGCCCTGTCGCGAGAGGCCAGACGTAGCGGAGAAGGAGCATCGGCCTTTAATTCTGACCGCAGCCCTCATCAGCCCCATACCAGGGACGAATGCAGATGACCGCTTTTAGACCGCACTTCACAGCCGGGCTCCAGGCCGCTGCGTTCGTCCCACTCCACTGACTCGGTGCAATCCGTGGAATCAAACGCAGATCTGCGGCTCCCAGGGAAAGGGATGATGGGATAGCACTGGCGGGGGCTTTCAGAAAGGGCAAGAAGGACTTTATGCCTTACGTGGGAAGGACTTTATGAACTCTCAATGTGTGCTGAATGTGGAATAACCTGCACCACCACCCCCTTCTGTAATGTCACAGAGCAGCGTGAGCGTGCGACTGGGCAGCCATGTTTTTAATCTCCCCTTAGAAAGCAGGCCCGTGCACAGACGTGCTCTCTAGTGTTCTGGAGTGTGATTGGAGTCTCATTTCTGCATTCCCCCTGAATCCAAACACACACACAAACACAAATACACATGCACACGCACACAAGCTCATTCTCACACACACACACACGCACGCACGCACGCACGCACATACACACACGCGCAGATTCCCTCCTTTCTATCTCTCTGTCCCTATGAGTGTTTTTGTGAAAAGGCGGAGGAGAACCCAATCAGGGCCCATCAGGGCCCACTGACTGCTCTCTAATAGCCATACACACCCACCCACACAAAATCACTTACCCATCAGCGAACACCGAAACACACAAAAAGTTAACTGAACAATGATACACACACACTCACACACACACAGCAACCTGATTGTACTGGACCCAAGCCCAACTCCCACATTAAGAGCAGAGCCAAACTAACCAGAGCAGGGAATTGACTGTCCCTGCAGCATGCAACTACATGCATCGGTGCATGCATGCACATGTGCACTTGTGTACATATGTGCTTGTGGGTGTGTGTATGTGCATGTGCAGAGCTGTTTGAGAGTAAGACCGTGTGTACTCAAGTGTACATGTGTGTCCTGGGTGAACTCAGCTCCTGCTACAAGTGGCACCTTACAACTAAAGTCTGATGCCCCTGATAGGGACACTGTGCTGTAGAAGGTGCTGTCCTTCAGATGCGTCCTGACTCAAAGCGGCACATTTTCAGTGGTGTTCCTTTAATTAAAATAATTTAAAGGGCAGTTTATGAGACTGCGTGTGTGTGTGTGTGTGTGCGTGTGTGTGTGCGTGTGTTACAGGCGGTACCTGTGTGTGTGTGTGTGTGTGTGTGTGCGTGTGCGTGTGTGTGTGTTACAGGCGGTACCTGTGTGTGTGTGTGTGTGTGTGTGTGTGTGTGTGTGCGTGCGTGTGTGTGTGTGTGTTACAGGCGGTACCTGTGTGCGGAGGATCTCTCCCTTGGTCAGCTGCATGTCTCCGGTCAGCTCTTTGACAGAGATTCCCAGTGGCTCCAGCCTCTTGCTGAAGTAATTGGTCATCTCTGCAGCCAAGGCCTTCATGGGGGCGACATAGATTACCTGCACAGAGAGAGAGAGAGAGAGTCATTACAGTTATCCTGGTTATACAGCATTCCCTGATTATTCACCTGCTAATGTTTAAATTAATGTATAGCTGCGTGCAATGACAATATTCGCTAATGTTCTTTCCAGAAAATAAAGCTCCCCAAATTTAGAATTTGGTAGAAAAATAGTAAGAGACAAGGAGAGAGAGAGGAGACAGAAAGGAGAGGAAGGAAGAGGCGGGAAGAAACAGGACGAAAGAGAGAGAGAGAGAACACGAGAGGGGGGAGAGGAGCAGAAAGAAAGGCAGCGAAAGAAGGAGAGAGAGAAAGAGAGGACACAGGCATGATAAATGAGTAAACACCATGGTGTCATTTGTTCCCTGGCAACCAGTACAAATCACAATTTATTGTGAAATATGAAGCAGGCCACTTAGAATGAAGAAGTTTAATGGTGATGTATGAAAAGTGGTTATCATCGCTGGCTGCAGTGGGGTAAGGAGCTGGGTGAAGGTGGGGGGGAGGGGGAGTTTAAAGGACAATGGATTTGTTTACACCTTCACCGACGCACAGAAGTCTGGAGGCGCATTAAATCAGTGCGTGTCTGAGTTTCTCCTCTTTCTCACACCTAACTTATTTGTCTCAAGTGAGCGGGGAGATCCGCCGCTGCCGCTGAAGAGAGGTGGGGGGGGGGGGGGGGTGGATGGGGCTCGGACGCGGCTCATCTACCAGAGGAGGCGCTCTCGCGCAGAGTGACAACAGGAAGCATGTGAAATGGAGCCCCTCCCAACCTGAATGAAAGTATGGGGCTGCAGGTCTCCCAGGGATGGCGTGGGGGTCAGCCCCTCCTGCATCCCGATTGGCCGCTGTCAGGGCGGGCGGCGCCTTACCTTGAACTGGTCCTTGCGGATGACGCCGCCCGGCTCCAGGTGCTGGCGGATCTCGTGCAGGACGGCCAGCATGGCGATGTTGGTCTTGCCGGCGCCCGTGGGGGCGCAGATCAGCATGTTCTCGTTGGTGTTGTAGGCCGTCTCAAACACGATGGACTGGATCCTGTTCAGACGATTCATCCCCTGGAACACCAGCTGACCTACCTGGAGAGGGAGAGGGAGGGAGGGGAGAGAGAGAGGGGGAGGGAGGGGAGGGAGGGAGAGGGAAAGAGAGGGAGAGAGAGAAAGAGAGAGAGCGAGAGAGGGAGAGAAAGACATTCGAATCATTGCAGTTTTTATTTTATTGCTCGGGTTTGTGGTCCAAGTAGAAGTGTTTACGGTGGCAGGCATCATGCTTTTCTGCAATAAATCAAATCACGTTCAGTATTATGAGCACTTTAAGTATTATTTTTATTCTTGTTTTAGTCAAGATTTGACAAATGACTTTTTCAGTATTGCATTGGCCTCAGTCGTTTGTGCTTTGGCAGCATGTACCTATTACACAACACACCAATAAAGTATCTGATCTGAACTGCACTGACAGAGAGAGAAAGAGTGAGACAGACACTGAAAGAGTGAGAGAAAGATCACAAAATGTATTCATTAAATAATAATACTAACTATTATTATTATTATTATTGTGTTGTTACTATTACTACATACATAGTAATTGTTCCGATTCAATTTATATTCATGTTATAATATATTTCTGTATTTCTCTATGTACGCTTTGGCAATATTTACTAATGTATTTCATGCCAATATTTTGAATTTTGAATATGAATATGAATTTGACAGAGAGAGAGATAGAGAGACAGAGAGAGAAACAGGGAGAAATAGACAGAGAGAGAGAAAGGTGGGATGACAGAAGGTGGTAAAGATAAAGACAGAGGGAGAAATACAATAAGACTAATACAGAGAGGACTGAGAGGTGGGGAAAGAAAGAGAGGCAGACACAGCAGGGGGAGGAAGGACAGGAGGGAGGGAGACAGAACCCCCTTTAACTGAACGCTTTCTACTTCTAATCCTGAAAGGCCTCGGTTCTGCTCACAAGCTGGAGAGCTGACGGGCTGACGGACAGACGGACAGACGGGCAGGAAAGCGTAATGCCAGGCCGCTCTAAGAGCCCTGGGCTGCCTGGCGCAGGGCACACGGCCCGGGCACAAAGCCGCTAGCGCCGCGCTAGCCGTTTGGTGATTGGCAGACGCTAGAGAAGCCAGCGGGGAAACGGCGTCGGCTGTTCGACGTAGGCGGCTCTAGTGGCCGTCTGCAGCGGCCTCAAAGAGCGAGAACACGCTTAAAACTCAGAGAGGGGCGGAAACACACACAAACACACACACGCACGCGCACACACACACACAGGCACAGACTTTGCTGAACCCACATTCAAACTTCTCCACTCTGCTGCCACCGGACGTTATTTTTAGCGGTGTAGATTTTTCCATTCCAGAGCATTAGCAGTGCTCTGCCCCAGGAGCCGCAGGCGGAAGAGAGCGTTCCCCGACTGCAGGCACAGCTGTGTTCTCTCCCTTGACCGGGGGCATGGTAGACTCAGAACAGAGCCTTCCTGACCTGTAGGGCAGGGCACAGAGGGATTCCAGTCCTCAACCCCCAAACTCCAACCCCCAACACCCAGCCCGCAACCCCCAGCCCCCAACCTCCAATCCCCAAACTCCAACCCCCAACCCCCAGACCCCAGACCCCCAAACTCCAACCCCCAACCCCCAAGCCCCCAAGCCCCCAGCCCCCAGCCCCCAACCCCCAACCCCCAGCCCCCAGCCCCCAAACTCCAATCCCCAACCCCCAAACTCCAACCCCCAGCCCCCAGCCACCAACCCCCAAACTCCAACCCCCAGCCCCCAACCCCCAGCCCCCAAACTCCAACCCCCAGCCCCCAACCCCCAGCCCCCAGCCCGCAGCCCCCAAACTCCAAACTCCAAGCTCCAGCCTCACGCCTCAGGGCTGCAGGGCCCAAATAGCCAGCGCTACACAGCGGCTTCCCTCACTGCAGCCCAGCCCCCGACTCCTAGCAAGAAAAGCCATTTCAGTTCACGGGGTCTTTGTAATTGACTCGGGCGACCCGTGGTCCGGACAGACCCAGACCTGCAGCGCTCCGAAAACCCGCGATGATGAAAGGAGAAACGGGGGCGAGAGAGAGAGAGAAAGAGAGGGAGAGAGTGTAAGAGAGAGAGAGAGAGACAGAGAGAGAGTGTAAGAGAGAGATACAGAGAGAGAGAGAGAGAGAGAGAGAGAGAGTTATAGAGAGAAAGAGAGAGAGAGACAGAGAGAGAGAGAGAGAGAGAGAGAGAGAGACAGAGAGAGAGAGAGTGAGAGAGAGAGAGAGAGAGAGAGAGAGAGAGAGAGAGAGAGAGAGAGAGAGAGATGGTTCACGTTGTGAAAGTGTGCAACTCTGCCGTGCGGTCTGGAGATGATCAAGCGCGGCGGTGCTGGGGATCCTCTTCTTCTTCTTCTTCTTCTTCTTAAAGGGCTTCCGGCGGGGATCAGTGGCGCGGCGCTGCACCTGGCGGCTGTCTGCCGCTCGTGGGGACGGCGCGGAGGTGGCGGTGATTTGGCCGCCCCGAGAGGAGAATGCACAAGCAGGTGTTTGTGCCCGCCGCGTCGCGCTGCGCATTCCAATTTACGGCCTCCCGCCGCCGCCGCGCTTCCCTAACGAGCGGGACGTGGCGGGAGAGCGGCGGCCGCCATTTCCTCGCGGCTCGCCCCAGACCCATGCGGCTAAAGACGCTCGATGCCTTTAATGGAACCGGAATTAAACGACAGCGCTTGTGTTTACTCAGGTGTCTTCCCACGGAGGTGTGAGAAGCCGGCGAAAGGAAGGGAAAGAAAAGGATTTTAAAAGAGGGAGGATGATCACGTCCATCTGCTTTTCGGTTCGCCGCTGACACGGGGAGAAAAGTATCGCGGCTGGATTTTTACGAAGGCGCGACCTGTTCCGCTCCGCCTCGGGACGCTGGTACAGCCCACTCGCAAAGCTGCTCTGGGTCATGAGTCACATGACACGTGACCCCCCCTCCCCTCAAATCGAGCGATACCGCGATACCGCAGCCAGCGTCGCCAAGGTTACCAACGCACAGCTCTCGCTGTCTTTTTAAGGGCGGAAAAGTTCCGGTGCGCTCTCTGCGTCCGTTTCCCCAGAGCTCTTACCGACCTTTCTTCTTTCATTTTTAATATTGGAACCTGCCTGTTTTCGCTCTCTAATTTATTCTCAGTAAAGCGATTCAGGCAAAGGAAAACCACTCAGAGATAATTGGTAAGATCGGACTGACTAATACCGTCCCCTCAAAGCAGCAAACCCTGCATCAGCCCCGGTCCCTTCACTGCCCCCCCCCCCCCCCCCCCGCTTCCTGCAACAGCTCAGCCCCTGAACAGCAAAGAAATAAGATCTTAAAGGGTTTTTATACTTCCATTTAGAAGCCAAATCTTGTCTTTCTAGTTTTAAGATATATATATTTTTACTTGGGGCCTGTGTTAGGTGCATTTTCCATGAGTCTCTCTCTCTTTCCCCGGCGAGTCAGGCGGAACATGCACTGAAGCGCAGGCCTGGATTCCGCTCTTAGGGAGTTAATCGTGCATAATTTGATATCATGTTCCCAGTTTTAAGACATCTTATCAAGAAATTGTTTTCATACCCTACTTAGCAGATAGTTTCGGTTATTTTAAGCTAATTTTGCTCAAATTGTGTTGGTTTTTCTGTTTCGGTTTCTTACAGTGTTCTGGCGAGGAGAACAGGAGCTCGTCCTGCCTCACAGCCTGAAGCAGCTCCATCCTGCAGTGCGTCCCCGGCCACGCCCCGCCATCCCCGGGGCCACTCCCGCCTCTCCACCCCGCCCCCCCACCTCCTCCAGAGAGACGACCCCAGTGAAGAGCAGGGCTAGCTAGCAGAAAACAGCACCAGCGAGAGAGTGCCTAAACACGCATTCAAAAGCACAGCTGCTCTAAACTTCCATTCTTTGCACCAAACATTTCTTTCAAGGAGGAATTTTAAAGCGCGTGATTTCAGCGCAGGAGCTGTGCTGTGCAGCTTTCAGGTGGCTGTCTGTTCGTCAGAACTGAAAGGGAGACGTGGGGAGCCGGTGTGAGGTCATTAATGCCTCACAGAACAGCCTTCCTGGAGCCCACTTAAGCCAGAGAAAGTCAAGGGCACAGACAAACCCAGCGCCGCAGTCAATGACCCAGCCAAGCCGACTGACAGGCCATTGTTAGGACAGCCGCTGAAGCTAACCTGTGTGTGTGTGCGTGTCCATGTGCATGTGTGTGTGTGCGTGTATGAGCATGTGCGTACGTGTGTGTATGTGCGTGAGCATGTGCGTACGTGTGTGTATGTGCGTTTGCATGTGCGTACGTGTGTGTGTGTTTGCATGTGCATACGCTAGCGTGTGTGTGTGTGCATGTTTGCATAAGTGTACAGTATGTGCGTGCCTGTGTTTGTGTGTGTGTGTGTGTGAGAAAGAGAGAGTGACAGTGTGTGTGTGTGTGTGTGTATGCGCTTGTTTGAATGCGTGTATGCATGTGAGTGAGTATGTGTGACAGTGATATGTGCGATTGTGTCTGTGTGAAAATGTTTGAGTGACAAGGGTATATCAGAATATGGTAAAATGCACCAGTGTTGTATCAGGATGGAAATACATTTCAAACAGAACTTTTCTGATACAAATGTGAAACATCTGAATATCAATTCCTGCATAGCAATTTCTGGAACACATTCAGTAATAACTACATCACTTGAGCTGTCAGTGCTGACTGATGTTGTTACACGGAACGTTCCAATTAAATTATGAATTACAGGTGCACAGTAATAATTTTACACAATGCAGGGTGGTTTGTGAAGTACAATGCATTTAATAAAGGAAGCAGCGAGGCTCCCCAGCCGGAGAACGGAGAACAGAGCGTGCAATCGGGCCGCCCGAGCGCGTGCAGAGCATCTGAGCACAACCTGCGCTTAGTCTGGACACAAAGAGCTCTGTTTACAAGCTGTGAAACCAACGCGCAAATAACCGGCGCCTTTAGCATTTCATACAGTTAGCTTAACCGTGCGCCGTTGCGGTGTTTGTCAGTAGACCGTTTGTTGTACGTCAAATAGCTGTAATTTGCGTGTATCTGCAGACGGTCTAAGCTCGCCAATCGCAGGCGGGCGGAAAGGGCGGACGTTTTTGCGTTTGTAATTCGGTTGTCAGACGTGTCAAAACTCACTCAAGGTCAGCAGGAGGGGCGAGTCAACTTTGGCTGCAGTCGAAAGTGTCTCCGTTTTCCCCGTTAGTGGGAAAACCTTACCAGCCAATCAGAGGCAGCTCTTTATCGTTTCAGCAGAGGGAGGTTGAGAGGCACTTTGGCTGCCCCCCCACCCACTAGCCTATTCCATCGGCCTACACTAAATGCGATTAGCCCTTGAATATGTCTGAAGCTGTGCTGATAAATCTATTGTCTCCGCCTGTAGAAAGAATATCGTTTTAGGGGGGGTCAATAAAAGACTATTAATCTATCCAATATAATCTACCTATCTAAAACATGTTGAGTGAATATGACCGTGCGTAAATGATGTGGAAGGGGTACACAGAATTACTGTGAAGGCAGCACCGCTGTGAAGCCCGTGCGCCGTGAAGGCCCTCGAGTCTAAGTGGGCGGGCTTCGGGCTGACTGCAAACACGGCAGCCGACAGGTTGTTTTCTGGGAAAGGAGCGCAGCGGTCGCCGGGGAACGAGTCACGCTCTCTCGGTCCCGTGGGAAAGCCACACGGCAACCACGCGCTGACCTCTCCCTGACCCCCCCCCCCGTTTCCACGGCGAGTCACGGCACCGTCTACGAGAGCGGGAGATGTGACGCAAACCGCGTGATTACAGCCTGGGCCACCTCACGCACTGTGACCGGGAGTGTGCATGAGTGTATAAGTATGCGCACACACAAGCAATATAAACACACACATGCACGTATGTGTGTATGTATGCGTGTTCATGTGCGCTACTGTATGAACGAGAAGTGCACAGAGTATGTGTGTTTTTGTACATTTGCAAGACAGAGAATGCAGCGGACGCATGTGAGAGTATGTGTTTTTTGTGTGTGTATGTGCGTGTGCATGTGAGAGTATGTGTTTTTTGTGTGTGTATGTGCGTGTGCATGTGAGAGTATGTGTTTTTTGTGTGTGTATGTGTGTGTGGTATGTGTGTGCATGTGAGAGTGTGTTTTTTGTGTGTGTATGTGTGTGTGCATGTGAGAGTATGTGTTTTTTGTGTGTGTATGTGTGTGTGCATGTGAGAGTGTGTTTTTTGTGTGTGGTGTGTGTGTGTGCATGTGAGAGTATGTTTTTTTTGTGTGTGTGTGCACATGTGAGAGTATGTTTTTTTTATTGTGTGTGGTATGTGTGTGCGCATTTTTTTCCTCTCTGAGCACGCATACAGACTGCTTCAGTGTGAATTCCTCTTGGATGACGTTTGTAAAAGGATTAAAGAGGCCTGACAACCAGAAAGATAAACGCTTAATTTAGAACCCCGCTGGTGTCATCTCTCACATTTCTGAGGCAGCATTTACAGAAATATTACAATCGTGTAATTTCTTCATCTTTCCCTTCTTTTCAGTAAACGAGTGCGTCGCTGCTTCCCTCCGCTTCCCCAGCCCCTCCGCGAATAGTCGGCTCTGTGTGTCGACCCAATTATTTCCCTCAAGGCAAAGCTTTTAGGATTGCTTCCCCTTAAATCCTGAGAGCACAAACTTATAAATATTCATTTCCGAATTAGAAGCGGAGTAGTTTCTCTCTCCCTCTCCTCGCCGCGCGTCGCCCTGTCGTCGTGACGACGAGGCTGCCGCGGCTGGCTCTCGCCGGTTCCTCTCTCTCGCCGGTGATTTATGGACTTTGTCGTTTTATAACGAGCCACCGTGTCCCCGTGCTCATTAAGCATGCAAATGAATGCAAATGTATGCGTGCCCCAATATTCACCTTGAGGTAATGCATACATGTTATAAATATGAAGTTGCCGTCATTTAACGATCTCGCAGTTTTGTTTGGCTTCTTGCTTTTTTTTTTTTGTTCCCCTAATTGTCATGCAAATGTATGCAAACATATCCTCAGACGGCTAATCAAATTGTCCCCAACATCTGAGATTCCCTCAGAAAGCAAACTTCGAAAAGTGGTTTTGCTGAGTTACTGCCACCGGTCGGTATTGTGTGTGTAAAAACACCAGTTGTCGGTAATGGTCTCACCGCGACACAAGGACATTGGACATTCATTTGGGCCATGCCTGAACACCGCATGCATGCTACTGTGCTCTTCCACAATGTATCGGCTGAGCTCCCTTTCGTTACTGCTCTTCATCATTCGGACTGTTAAATGAACAAAATCAGCTAACTCTTCAATCGATGATTTTTAACCATTTTTCAAGGATTTTAATGATAACAATTAGCTTCAAGTTCCATATGAAATTCAGGTACTTGTAAATGAAAATGAGTGCCACCTATGGTAGCTAATGGCTCTCAGAAATACTGCTGCTTATTCAGGAATGGTGCAAGGCAATGTTGAAATAAAATACAGATATACACCAGTAAAAGTCTCATTCCTAATGTTGCTCCCTAGAAAGGAAAAAAAATAACAAAATTATGTACATATTCTTAGATGAAGTAAACCCAGAGTGAAAATATGAATCTGAAACCCTGCCAGCTTCGTTTGTCAACTGACAGCCTAAAGAAGAAAACCTAAACAGAGTAGGGAGAACTGTACATCACAATATTCCCCCTTTAGAAATAATTTCATTTTTCAATGTGCTAATATTAATGCATATTTTTATGCATTATCCCTTCATCCAGCTACTAATTTAACTAATACTATTCAGGCTAAAGTATCTTGCTCAAGGGTACAATGGCTGTGCCACACCAGTGAGTTGATCCTGCAACCTCCAGGTTCCAAAGCAATCGTCTTAACTGCCACAATAAACTAATACCTTTTTCTCCAACAGTAGATCCTCCTCTATCCCTGTCTCACACTCAAAATGCACTGGAGTAATTTGACCAAAAGGCCCTGAGGGTCACATCCTAAATAAAAAAGCAAGGAATGCACGACTGTAGGCTTTAAATTGAGCAAAAAAACACAGGAGCTTCACCCAATCAGCCACCACCAAGAGGTCAGGCGGTGGCTATGTGGGCGAAGAAACTGGCAGACAAGCCACGCCCATGTGATGAGGTAAACAGACAAGCCACGCCCGTGTGATGAGGTAAACAGACAAGCCACGCCCATGCGATGAGGTAAAGACGACACGTGACGGCGGGTGTTTGACGAGTGAACTGAACCGCCCGATGGCCCTTAAACCTCCACACCGCATCGCCTCAGAAAGAGAAAACGATGGCTCCGACGCATCATCTCGCATCTCACTCGCCATTCATTACCGCCGTAACAAGCATCTTGGGTACAGCACTGCTACGCGCTACCCGAGAACTGATAATCAAACGTGCCATCGCCAGGTCCCAGTTCATTCAGCACGCATTCACACTACAGAAACGGGACGGGGGCGAGCAGAAGGGGCGGCCCGCCTTCGCCGGACGCCGAGCGCTGAATTCCGAGCCTGCCCGTTAATTACTCCCACAATCCTTCTGCAGAGACCCCGCCCTCGCAGCGGACAGCCTGGAGCAGCGGCCCGTCCCAACCCGCCGTCCGCGGGAGTCCGGCTGGCCCCCCCCCCCCTCCCCGGCCGTAACCGTAAACGAAAGGCTAATTAACGCAGCGGGCGGCGAGTCCGCGGCCATATGCGGCGGCTGGGGGGGCGCTGGGGGGCGCGGGGGGGACGCTGGGGCCGCGCGCGCGGGTCCGCGAGCGTCCGCGAGACGTGCTAATTGGACCCGCGTGGATTTGTTTAGCGATTTTTACTCCGGGAGTGTTTAAAAACGGTTTTTAAAAAAACAGAGCGTCTCCGCCGATTTGCATTTGCGTCCCGCGCAGCCCGTGAAATCCGAGCGGGCAGAACTCCGTGCCAAGCCAGGCTGCTGCGGAGAAACGATAGGGGGACGTGTGTCCTGACTGCGGACGGGGTGGAGATGGAAAAAGCCACCATGCTAATTAAATTCTCTGCGTTGGTAATAGAAAACCAAGAGATATAATTGCTGTCATTTGTGTGGTATCGTTTTAATTACTTTTCGGTTCCATTTCATTCCATTTCAATTGACGGCTTGATCAATTTAATTGCGAGCTTAAGTTCACAGCTTATCTGTCAGTGCCATGCCGGCGCAACACAAAATGACCCGGCCGCACGCGCACGCGCACACGCACGCGCACGCGCACACGCACACGCACACGCACACGCACACGCACACGCACACGCACACGCACACGCACACGCACACGCACACGCACACGCACACGCACACCAGCATTCTGAAACTAGCACTTAAAAACAATCCATTACATTACATTTATTTGGCAGACGCTTTTATCCAAAGCAACGTACAAAAAGTGCAGACAACTACTAAACACAGGTTCAATAAGATACAATACTTATTTTGTACAGCTATTTCTAGCCAAGAACACAGTTTAGTTCACACAGTGAACACTATTCTGACCTAATCCAATAATATGCAAAACAAATCTTTTCAGTGTTTCACACCTAAAGGAAACGTTTAGCTGAACCAGAACCACGTGACTACACTGGACAACAATATGCGTGTGGACAAGTGAGAAAGGCGAGAGGTGTTTATAGGGAAAGTCAGGTGAGGGAGTTGTGTTTCAGCACTGTGAGGGAGGTGTGTTTCAGCACTGTGAGAGATGTGCGTTTCAGCACTGTGAGGGAGGTGTGTTTCAGCACTGTGAGGGAGGTGTGTTTCAGCACTGTGAGGGAGGTGTGTTTCAGCACTGTGAGGGAGGTGCGTTTCAGCACTGTGAGAGAGTTGTGTTTCAGCACTGTGAGAGATGCATGTTTCAGCACTGTGAGAGATGTGCGATTCAGCACTGTGAGAGATGTGCGATTCAGCACTGTGAAAGATGCATGTTTCAGCACTGTGAGAGATGTGCGATTCAGCACTGTGAGAGATGCATGTTTCAGCACTGTGAGAGATGTGCGATTCAGCACTGTGAGAGATGTGCGATTCAGCACTGTGAGAGATGCATGTTTCAGCACTGTGAGAGATGTGCGATTCAGCACTGTGAGAGATGTGCGATTCAGCACTGTGAGAGATGTGCGATTCAGCACTGTGAGAGGTGTGCGATTCAGCACTGTGAGAGAGAGTGTTTTGGGGGAACGGGTGAAAGTCAGGGTGTCAGCCTGCTCTGGGCCCAGGGGAGGGGAGGCCATTTGTAAGAGCCAGGCATGCAAATCACAATCTCTAACTCAGCCAGCTCCCTGGCCTAGATTCATCCATTAAGTCCATTAAGTGCAGCTTCTCCACTCAAAAATAAACACTCCATCACTCCCCCAGGCTACTCACTGCGGTACACAAACGCTCATCACATCTCATTTTGCTTCTTTGTTCACGGCACGCGCGCTGCTCGCAGAACACAGAGGATCAACGTCAGCGCACAACAACATTACAAAGCTTTTTTTTCTCAATTATTTTCTTTTATTGGCAGCAATATGACAGCCTTTTAAAACCTCGCGACAAATGAAGGCTTCCGCGCGGCGGCGCGAGCGATACGCACCGTCCTCGGAGCGCGTCGTTTGTCATCGGGAAAAAGCAACGCGCCTCAAATTAAAAATGAAAAACGCGGGACGCGCTCGGGCCGGGGCTCGGGGCTTTCTGTCTGGCAGCTGTCAGCACTACGCTGGGGGGGGGAGTTAGGGCTGCTGTTCTGTAGCCTTACCTCCAAGGCCTGGGGTAAAGGCCATCTCTCTCTCTCGCTCACTCTCCCTCTCTCTGTCTCTCTCTCTCCCTCCTTCACTCACTCCCTCTCTCCCCCCTCCTCTCTCTCACTCTCCCCCCTCTCTCTCTCTCCCCCCATCTCTCCCTCTCTCTCTCCCCCCATCTCTCTCTCCCTCACTCTCTCCCTCTCTCCCCCCCCCCCCCCCCCCCCCCCCCGCTCTCTCCATGTGTTAGAGGATTGCGGAGCGCTTGTGTACAGACACCAGATGTATAATGGAGTCTGACTGGGGGAGAAATGCAGATGCAGCACACGGGAAGGCCATTAATTTCCCGCGCGGCGGGCGGAGGGAGGGAGGGAGGGAGGGAGGGATCTCCGGGGTGTGGAGGGGGAGAGGGGTAATACATCACCCCGCCCTGCGGCATCTGTCCGAGGAGTGAGGGGACCCCGCCGAGAGCGCCGCTCTGCCGCTCTGTACCCCCTCACCCGGGCGCTTCCAAACCCGCACCCCCATTACTGCTACACGCTCCTCCTCTTCCCCCCATTACTGCTACTCGCTCCTCCTCTTCCCCCCATTACTGCTACTCGCTCCTCCTCTTCCCCCCATTACTGCTACTCGCTCCTCCTCTTCCCCCCATTACTGCTACTCGCTCCTCCTCTTCCCCCCATTCACCTGTCCTGCTCTCCCCACTTACACCACCTCCTCCTCATGTTCACACCTTCACTCTATACTTCCTATTCCACACCAAGTTCCTCACTCCTCTTCTATACCTCCGTCCTCCCTCTGTACTGTCACCGACTCAGCTGTTCCAAAACTGTTCTCCCAAACAACCAACGTTAAACCCTCCATCTTCTACCCCCATCATCCCTAAAATTCCCTCCCCACCTCATCATCTTTCACAACCATAACTCCACCCTCTTGCTCCATTTTATCTCACAGCTCCGCTAACATCACCCTCCGTTTCCTGTATCTGGGCGGTCTGAGCAGCAGAAATATGCAGAAATAAATAATTTGATGGTCCAAGATCAGCGCTCAAGGCCATAATCTCATCCATTCTGTTTCTCTTCACCCTTATACATTGGCAAAGCAGTCATGGAGAAGAGGACGAGGGGTCGGGATTAGGACTGTCCTTTCAATTTAACCTTAAACGTCAGAATTAGTTTCTATTAAAACCCCCTTTTATGCTGATTCTGGCGTGTTTATGTCCTGATACCGCTGTGGCAAGTCTGAACAAACGTGCCGCAAATACACCGGTTTAAAGGAAAACTGTATAAATTTTAAAAAGCAAATATAAACAGGATTAGAGAACTCAATCAGGGAGGATTAATTATGGATGGACGCGCTCTCTGCTTGGTCTCGTTAGCGCCCGAGCTCGTTATGGCGAGTGTGAGCGCCGGCGTTCTGCTCCACCTCACTCCCCCTAGTGTGTGACAGGATGTGGGGGGGGGGGGGGGGCAGGCTGACAGGTGAAGGGTGCAGACGACCCCCCCCCCCCCCCCCCCCCCCACCCCCCACATACAGTACAGCAGCACATACAGGACAGTGAGGCATAGGGGCTGTAAATAGAAAGTGGTTCAAGGCTTTATTGGCACTGGTTTCATAACCGCACTACATGTAGTTATTCAGTATGAAGCAAGATCCAGGCACACACACACAATAACACACGCACACAGGTACAAACAGACCTACGTTTCCAGTTGAGCTTTGTTGTCACTACACGAAGGCCGAGCTACTCAAACTGACCACAGAAAGACTTGCATTCGTTAGCGAGCCACAAAACGTTGAGGGAAGAGCTCGCCGTGTTAAGGCTCGTCAAAGGCAAAGTTAATTGCTCTCGGACCGAAACGAAATCAAACCGCTGAAGAACCACGCAGGCCGCCATCTTTCATCTCCTTCCAGCGAGGAGAGCTCGGCGCTGAGCAGAGCGCTGCCGCTTCAGAGAACGCCGCTAGCGAGATTGGCAGTCTGGCTGGTGCAGCCGCGAACAGGTGGCACGCCAAGAACGCGTCTCTCGCTCCATTACGCGCATCGACGGACAACTCCATCTCCATGGGAACCTGGGAACAGGACCGCCACCTGTGAAACCGTGGCCTGCGCTTGGGATCTCATTACGCAAAAGTTCGTTAGAAAAGATAAAAGCGTTCGCTATCCCTTTGTGGTGGTGCTGGTGGGGGTGTTTTGGCAAAACCTAAAAATCGGTATTCGTAGCGAGTTGTAATGCGCTGAGGTAGGGGCACTTTTTATCCGTTTGAGATCAGATCCAGTAGTGGGTAAGCTCATCCTGCATCACTTGTTGTACAATAGCAAGTGTCCATATCTCTCAAAATCCATCACGAAGCGAAAGTACAGTCACTTCAGAAAAGAGGCCTCATCTTTGAACACAGGACGAACCACAGCGGTCCCAGGGTGCGTCCCAGTCGCACTGGCCCCCAGAAAACATAAGTGTGTGTGAGCGCGCTTGAAATCCCAAACTGCACTTACAGCCGCCGCTCCACCAGAGGGCGTCATACTGCGGATACACCCTTTCTGAAGGTGTCCGGGATGACTTCGCATCAGAAACTCGATCAAATCAGCACGTCTTCATTTCACTTGGTTGTCACTTTGTTGGTAATTTCAACCAGGGTTTTTTTTCCATGCAAATGTGTGACATGCGCAGGAGAACAGCCCATAAACGTGAAGGGCTATTTTTTCATTTAGCAGGGAAATGGAGGTGAAGTGCTTTCTCCAGGGAGTAACAGCTGCCGTCAGGCCCCTCAAAACCCGCAAAGCCGCTCATGGCGCACAGAACGTGCCGCGCGAGCAAGTCTCTGGGTCAGCTGGAACACAGCGTGGACGAGCGGGGTTCACTGATCATGCGTCAGCAGCAGAAAAGGGGAGCGAGAGAGCAGCATAAATGGCTGTCTTGGCCAGAAGGAAAGAATTACAACTTTTAAGATAATCTACTCCAATTTTGTAACATTCTGACTGCTGTAAAGGGTTTGACCGCTGCTCTCATATGCAAACAGATTTGTGTTTGTCGGTGTGCACGTGTACGAGCACTGACACACACACACACACACACACACACCCACTTACACTACCCACACACGCCCACACCCACGCACACAAACGCACACGCACGCACATACACACAAAGGATTGGAAAGGCTTTTACCAGCAGGAACAAGGCAGGGCACAGGGCTTGTGATTCATTAGTTAAAAGGGTCACTAATAAATTCCCCACTTTAAATGTTTCACAAAGCTATTAAAGGCTTGCCAGCCGGCATGTCCTTGTTGCCCATTACAGCTTTCAATAAATGACAACTTGTGCATTAAAAAAGCGGGCGGACCCTCTGCGCTTGCCTTTCCGGCCCCGCTAACAGTGCGTAAAGACTTATTAGCCGCTACGCGCTGCTGTTTTATAAGGCGCCGGCACTTTGTTCGAGAATTCCAGAAGCTTTACCTAATGAATAGAGCCGCTACTTCGGCTAATTCGCGTCACTCGGATAAAGTAGCTCGATATCAATCTATTTCCGTCACAAAGAGTTTCAAAAGGAAAAAGGATTTGCTCTGGCTGCGGGCGGAAATGTAGAACTAAAAAGATAAAGCTTTTAAAAAGCGGAGAGGGGTTAAAAAAAAAGAAAGAAAAAAAAAAGAAGGCAAACTGAGGAAATTGCGCGGATTTAACATCTGGCTCCATTTCAGATACGTTTCTTTTCGTTAAATCGCACAGGACACGTGGAATTATAATAATGATAATAACGGAAACAAGCTTCATTGATTTCACACTACCTCCTCCGCCCTGCGTCGGGCGAACCCCCCGCTCGATTGCAGGGGTAATTAATCGTTTTCTGTCGGAAAGAATGGAGGGGAAAAAAACACAGGAAATGAGTCTCGCAGAAGATGGATAAATCCTTCCTTCCTGCCTCCGCTAGCAGTATGTGGCGGTACGTGGCGGCTGGTGCCGCGGCCATTCGTCAATCTGAGGCCAGGCATTTCCAAACGGCCGTTCACTTCCTGGTTCGCCACCCAAGGGATTGGACTTCCTCTGCCAGTGTGTGAGCAATGATACCAGCGGTGGAGAGAGACAGTGAGCTTTTTCCACAGACGCATCTTGGGTGCCCTAATAAAGCCTAATAAACATGTGCATGGTTCACTTCAATGCCAGCACATGCCCTGGGACACACCACGGGTGACCTTTGGTGTCCCCCAAAGCCCCAAGAAACAGTCTGGGTAGTTTCATTGAGCAGTGAGAGACACTAAACTTCCCAGAGTAAAACAGCCTGTGTTGTGTCTTTATCTGGTCTGTGGAGCAGCAAGGAAGTCCGAGTGAATTCATATCTTTCTCCATTTTGGGAGACGGAACCAACCGGTCCAGAAGCCCGTATTTAGCTCTGACGTGCACGTCCGTCAGGCCACACCGGCCGCTGCTTCACGGTAAATGCATTTGGAGCTGGGCGTCAGGTGTACTAGCAGCCCATAGTTTGGAGTGAGGTTGGATGAAAGCAGAAGTCTGAAATTAGTGCCATCCCCCGACACGCTGGAGTTATGCACAGTTGCACAGTAAAGTATTTTTAAAAACAGAAAGTGGAAAGAGGCACTTTTAATGAGGTGCCAGGCATAACAAATCAAATTCAGAATCTAATAGAGATCCAACCCTCTGAACTGACACTTGGGAATTCCTCCCTCTGCCGACAGCATGCAGGGGAGCCGGAGAGAGGGGGACGTTGGGTCAACGTTGGGTCAGCGTCACGCTAACGTCGGTGTAGAGTTAGATCGAGGCTGACAGGCAGCATGCCGACCCTCTCGCCCCCCCCCGGCGTGTGCGCACCTGAGCCCCGCGTGGTCACGCCTCAAAAAAACAGCACAGGCGCAGTCACTCTCTACACGCAGGCATTACCAAACGATCCGTTCTCCCCCGCCCGTGTGCAAGGGGCGCGCATCTGTCCCACCGCCAGCCTGCCACACCACAAAAAGACAACCTGAAATTATGGGACCACCCAGGGGAACATGACAGTCCACGGAATTTAAAGCCACGGATTAGCTTTATTACCAACCAAAAACGAACTTCCTGACTAAGGCACGTTCACACAAAGCCAAGGCATGAAGCCCTTACTAGTCAAACCGATCTAATGCACTGATCTGTATGAATAACCATAGAAAAAATACACACACAAATGTAATGTACTGCCATCCCCAGTAGTTCTGGCAAAAAGACAAAAGAAACATAGGCAGAAACAACCAGTGTGACATGAAGAGATTTTACAAACCTGTCTTTCTGAGGGCGAGTGATGCGGTTGCTTTTTTTAAATACTTGGTTTTTTATTTCTTTTCTTTTCTTTTGGAAAAATGGCCTGCTGTGCTTTCATGTGCACCTGAAGGAAGCCTGTCTGTGAAAAGAGAATGTGCCAGCGCTCTATGCCTGGGGTGATTGACGGACAGTCCCTCTTGTACGCGGCATTTGACTGGGCCGACTTAAAACAATGAGAAGGTACGGACTTCTAAACGCCCCGGTTACGTAGCCGTCATCTTCCTCTCCAGCAACGCACTCAAAAACATTCAATAAACGCTCATCAGCGACTGCGCGGAAATCGATTTGGGCTGAGGTGGACGTTCGGCCAGATGGACGAACCGGGCGGAGCCTGTTTAGCGCCTCTGCACCCGACAGAAACAAAAAGAGCCCGGGCGAGCTCTCCTTCGCGCCCTCCGGATTTAGCCTCGTCGCGGTGAAACTCTTCAGCGTTCTGCGGCCCCCTCGGCGAGCTCCGAGGGCCAGGTGGGCGAGCTTCAAAACGGGCAGAGCAAAGCGCGTCTATGCAAACAGAAACCTGGCGCTGTGTGACCTATGGGCGAAAGCGCGCCCCAGAGACGGAGCACGACCGGTACCACCGCGCGCGCTACCAGACGCGTGCGCCGCAGCCAGAGACAGGCATGCAACAGGAGGAGGAGCGCTGTGCAAAACACTCACGAGTGCCTGGGAGCAACGGAGAGGAAATACGTGCTAATGCGCCCACATTACAGCTCCGCGTCTCCTACAGGGCCCATTAGCGCGTCGCTCGCTGAATTACAATGGAAGAGAGGGCCTTTGCATCAGAAGAGGCAGATGGAGATGAGCTTCTCCCATAATACGCCGTGCGGGAGGGACCCGAAAAAAGGTCTGCATCCGCAGTCATGCACTGCAGCGTGCAGAGGACTGAAAACGCAGGCTATATAAGCCTGAAAAGGGCATTAACTGATGAAGAACGGCCGTGTGTACCGCAACCTGAACCACCAGCAGTGTCGGGCGTGCATCGTTCAGTCTTTTTTCTACCCTTATCCAGAGCTAACCACACAGCTAACATTTTTGCATATTTACCTATGTATATAATTGGACATTTACTAAAGACATTCGTGTTAAGTACCCTGCCCAAGGGTAAAAAAACCACAGTTCTCTGCCTGGGATTTGAACCGGCAACCCCTGCACGATGGCACGCTTGACTGATAGGCCTGCGCAGAGCGCGGGTGGAAGTGCGGCTTGTTTACCCACAGGTCCCTTGTGCACTGGAGAATGGTTCCTTAATTAAGTGGGTGAAACTCTCTGCTCCACGCGTGCATTATCTTGGCTCCCGCGGATATATATTACCTTTGTTTCAGTCGCCAGATGTGCCGTCAAGCCTGTCATCAGGGCGGTGCATTAGGCCACAAGTACCCATGACACAGACAAGCTCACAGAATAGGAGGTAATAAATGGTGCCGAGAAGTTTACGGTCTGGTCAATAAGCCTTCAGTACATGCGTCCTATGGGGAGAGATCATTAGGACAGACCCTCCATGTGAAAATCGTCTCATGAATGACTTAAGGTTCATTTTATGCGCAGAAGGTGGCACCTCTAGATCTGCAGCTGTAATTGCATTTACAGGGGGACAACAGGTTTGGCAATACAAATTGCCACGCTGAGTGAAACCAAATATACCAAACACTAGAACGCAATATACTGTGGATATGAGACTTCGCTAAATTTTCCAGCCACCAGTGATGCAGGAGAGAACCATGGAGGCAATATGAAATGCTTACGAAAAAAAAAGTCACCACTGATATCTACTGGATGTAGATAAGACAGCCAATCAGCAGCAAGGTTACACAGCTTCCAGGTGACAAAAGCACATCACATGTTCACAAAGAAGTTGTATGACCTTGCTGCTGACTGGCTATCTTAGCACCATGAAAATCCATACCAGTGGTGATTTCCTTATTTCTTTCCACCCAGAAGTATTTCACATTGTCTCTGAATTTTGGTTGTTTACTATTGCATATATTTAAAGGCATAATTAAAGAAAAACTGACAGAAAGAAAGGCAATACACCACATGGTGGCAAAACCTGTTAAACAAAAAATTTTACAAATTTCGCTCAGCTCTTATCACAATACAGATGACATTACGGGGGCAGAAATCAAAACAGACGTCACAGAAGGAAATACTCTGACATCACAGGAAGAGAATCCAATACCACTGCGATGATACCATCTCAGGCTGATAGAACATACAGTATCACAGAGTAAAACCTAATAAAGCAGCACAAAGATAGCAGGTTAGTAGCATTTTGTGTAAAATCCAGAGCTGGACACAGCAAATACCCACTGCTACCTTTTGCTTACAACAAGGCATGTACATACAGGCACAGAAACAGACAAAACAATACTCACATGGAGGGAAGGGAGGAAGAATAAGGGGCTAGAGGAAGTAAACACTAGAGTATATGAGAAAGGGAGAACAAGACAGAGAGAGAGAGAGATGGGTCACAGGTAAAAGTGCACTGCAGTGTCTGCACGGACAGCACTCTGACCTCGTCCAGCTCAGAGATGTACACAGGCTTCTCCTCGAAGCCGATGGGCATGGGCTCGTTGGGCGGGATCACCACCTCCTCAAACATCTTATTGTTCTCTCGCTTGATTCCCTCTGGTAGGAGCATCTGCAGCCGAGGGAAGGAACTCATTTCAGTCTTTTTGCTGGGAGATGAGGCTCTAAGTTACAGACTGTGAAACCGGGCAGACTGCTGGCAAAGGGAATTTAACATGCACGTTGTGCAGCTCTACTCCTTTGATGGCTGCAGCTCGCAAGCAGAAAGCGTATCTGCAGGCTGTTATGAATTCTGCACATGCAGAAGGAATGCATATGCATATTGTTGGGTTCTTATAGCTGCACACCGGTGTGCAGTTAAACAATTAACCTTGAAGGGTGAAATTTAAGGACCGCTATCTTATATAACCATTGCCGTTAATTAGCAATGTGACGTAGCCACTTTCACATCTGGTTAAATTGATGGAGTCCCTGAAAAATAAAATGTGAATGTGAATGACAGAACAGGACTGCAGGTTTAAAATTTGCCTCGAGCGGCACCATGTGCCTGGAGGACATAAATGAACGAGGTCTTAAAAAAAGCCAGTGGAAAAACTGTCCATTAAGCATTTCATTTTTAGAAAGCTGGATATTTCAGGAGCAATTGCAGTTAAGTACAGCACTTTGCCCAGGATTACAATGGCGGAGCCATACCTTGGAAGCGTTTGGTTATACACCTCCCTCCTGAACGGCCGCCAATCCATTACGAGATCGTTTGCGGAGCCTTCCCAGAGAATTACAAACAACAATTGGCTGATAAAACCGCGCCAACAGTCTGCCATTTTCAGCATTTTACACCGTTTCCTGCGCGGGAGGGTCGATAAGCGTCAATAAACACAGCCGCTACTGTGAGTGACACTGACTTAATCCAGCTGCTTCTTTTTCTTTTTTTTTTTTTTTTTTGCAGAAATCAAGTTTTTTTTAAAAAGCCCCTCGCTAAATTAGTTTATGCAAATTGAGTACCGAAAAAAAGAATGGGAAGACCACCGGGAATGAAAAATGAAGCTATCATATAAATTGGATTAAAAACATAAGCTCTGAGTAATCTCCGGCGTGACAGCGTTGATGGGATCGGGCTGCCTTGTGTTTTTGGTAAATAAGAACGTCCACCTTGTGAGACGCTCTGGGGCACGCTGTTCCTCTTACTGTACTGGGAGGGGAAGCCAGCTCCTCGGAACATTAATTCCTTTATCTACCAGGAAATTTGCTAAAAAAAGGAATGCAAATAAAAAAACTTCAGCGACCGATTAAGTTTCAAAGAAAAAGAGACATTAAAAGAAATTTGCTCTCTCAAGCTATTTTGCAGCATGGTGTCAGCATGGTAATTCAGATGAAATGCAGGAGAAAGTGAATGTGTGTGCACATCGCCCAGCCACACAACAGGAAAACGACTTCCATTTTTGGCCATGTACGGTGCGGGTGTTTGGAAAAGGGCGGAGCAAAAGGTTTAATTTCCCTCTCGGTCCTTTACAGCTGGGAGATAAATAATAAGACAAAATTACCCATGATGCATTGGTCACGGGCAGGAAAAAGAGTGACAGGTCTAAACATTCCCCATACGGTCCGTTTATGTGCCAAAAACAATGTCTAAACTAGAATATGCACCCACACATACATTTTAATACTTTTTAGACCACATACCAAAGTAATAACTAAGGACATGAACAGCAGAAACACAGTACATAATAATGACATGGAGACCGGTAGCCTCATTAGGGGTATAGGTAGCAGCACTGCCTCTAAATATGGCAGTTACCAATTATTGCTGACATGGAACAGTATCTTGCCAGCTGCTTTGCTAGTGATTTTGATATTCCAGCCAACTGCAGACCCCTCACCAGTAATCTGTGGACTTTGCCAAGGCTACCAAATATAAAGATAAATAATCTACATATAGCCAAGTTGTTCAAGGGCTGACACCAAAGACGATACTTCAGCACCTCAGAGAGGAAGGCCTCTTCTAGACTGGAATCAAAAGTACAGACACCGATCTGCTTTCCTCATCAACAACAACAAGAATTAGCAGATACACTGTAGAATACACCAGCATCATTAATGCAATGATAATACTTTTTTGCCTTGCTTTGTAAAACCCTTTGTATGCATAGCAGCCATTCAGAAAATGTGACAGAGATTCAGTACATTTCTGATTCAGTAAGTTTCTGATCATGATGCAAACAGTGAGGTGACAGTTAGGAAAACAGATTATGTCTAGATGGCAGGACCTGAAATTTTGTTTTAACAGATAAAATCACAACATCCTAGACATGCAAGTGTTTCCTTTAAATGTAGACCACTTTTAATACCATGTAAGGTGACCTTGAGTGTTCAGAAAGGCGCCTGATAAATAAAATGCAGTATTATTATTATTATTATTATTAGACCCGTCTGGTGTTGATTGAGTCGTTGTAAGTTCATAAGGTCATTAGCAGAACTGGTGCTCAGAGTCCCTGTACTCTACAGTTACTCTTACACTAGTGAGCCGGTCAGTTATAATGTCCTCTGTAGCTGCACCAGTCCCAGAATCGGCTCGTGGCCACTCCAGAGTAACTCCAGTCGGAGCACAAAGGCCATTTCGGTCAGGCCAATCTGACCCCAAAGGCAGCAGAGCGCGTCTCCATCTTGCGACTGAGTTTCCTCCGTAAGCCCAGAAATCCTGGGTCAGACTCGGCAGACACAGGAATCCTGCGACGCCTCATACCCAAAGAGAGCGAGGCTCTAGCAAGCTCTCTGACTGTCCGATCCTCACTGTTCTGCATATTTAAAAAATGGGAGAGCCTTGTAGCAGTTCAGAACTATTCCACATTTGGCACTCCCGACCCTCCCTCCTGTTTAGTGTGGAACATAATGGTCTCTGGTGGTGTTGAAGCCATTTCCTGACTAAACATACTGTGTAATTAGACAGCTCATGTACTGTGTTGCTAGGAACATGCACATTAGAGAAAAGGTGTTGAATTTTAGACAGAGCCACCTGTTCAATTGCCTCTAACCTCGTAATCGGTGGTAATGGGGAAATATCAAGCATAAGCAGCCTAGCAGTAAACTCAGACATGATGTCATTAGCCTGCTCCTTCATTGCTATATTAAGCTGGTATGTAGCCTATATGTCCAAGGTGTGTATACATCTTATGAAGACAATACACAAATCTGTTCAGACACTATGGTGAACTATAGGTTATCATCAAATTTTGAGTGATACCAACATCTATCCCCAATCCTCCTCTCAAACAATGCAGCGCACGCACGCACGCACGCACGCACGCACGCACGCACGCACGCACGCACGCACGCACGCACGCATGCACGCACGCGCATAAAAGTCCCCCAGAGGAATGAATGACAGCGTAACTCAGTCCACTTCACTGCACCAGAGGAAGCGAGGCCTGCAGAAACGAAGGAGGCTCACCTTGGCTCCGCCCACAAAGGCGGAGGTCTTGGCGGCTTCGGCGTAGGCGTCGTACACATGCGGGTACCTGATTCGCTCGTACTCCCTCTGCCGGCCCAACACCGGCGAGCGCCGAGCCGTGAGCAGAGCCTGTTCCCTGCGGGACACACCAAACCACACAAGTCACAACTCCCCGAACCCAACACCAACACCCACATCGCCACCAACGCACACTCAACTCCGACAAATAATGGACATCAGCACACTCAATCTGAATCAAAAATCTCTACCAAGCACCAAGGACCGAAATGGATTTACAGTCAGCACTGGAACACAAAATTTTTCCCCCACAAAGGAAAATCAATACCTGCATGATAAATTACAGTGCCTTCAGAAAGTATCTATCCACCTTGAACTTTTTCAAATGTTTCCCCGTTACACCTGACTATTTTTATGCGGGTATTTTTAATAGGTTTGTTTCACCACATAGAAATTACAGCACTTTTCAGGGCCCCATAATGTTTGGGACATATTAATGTTATGCAAATGAAAGTAGTCGTGTTTAGTACTTCGCTGCATATCCTTCGCATGCGATGGCTACCTGAAGTACGCGACCCTGCGTTAAGGCAGCAGCTGAACACAACAGGCGAATCAGAAACACCTGTGAAGCCATTTGTCCCAAACATCACGGAGTCCTGGAATGTCGCAAACTATGCATAAGAAGTGTTGTAATTTCGACACGGTGAAAGTAAAATGTATTTTTTTTTTTTTTAATTGTTTAATGAAACCAGAGAATCGGCACTTAAACCACATGCAAATTTCTTGATTACAAATTTAATTGTGGAGTACAGAGCCAAATCAAAAATGTGTGTTGGTCCCTTACATTACAGAACTTACAAAATTATGGGCCAGTCACAGGCCTCATTATTTTCACCAACCAAACTGCCTCCCCCCACCCAAAAAAGTAACATATCGGAGAATATAACCACATGCACTTGCACTTGTTTGTACATAACATTTTCTGAAACTACTATAGATATCCAACCGGAGTAAATTGTGAGTGCATGCGAGAGAGACAAACACACTCACACACACACACACACACACGCGCGCACGTGATGCAAAAAAAAATATTTTTTTAATTCCCAACATTTTTTCTCCAGAAATGATAGATTTACCATTTACAAATGTACTCCTCAAGAGGTTATACATTGTAGATAGACCTTTTAGCAGTAATTAGAGTCTTGGATGTCTGTATGAGTTAGGCACATTTAGATTTTGGAAGCCTTGCCCATTCATCCATGCAAATGTGCTCCAACTCTGCCAACTTAGACAGAGAGCATCAGTAGAAAGTAATCATCAGGTCATGCCACAGATTTTTAGATTGTGTTTCTTTGTGTCTTTATACTGTGGGAGAATGAATTCACCATAAATGCAGATCTATTGAGGGCTGCAACAGAGCCTCTTCCAGAATGTGCCTGTATTTGACTCCATCCATCCATCTTAACCTTTAAGGAAGAAAGCCAGCCAGTCCCTCCTGCTGAAATCCAACCACACAGCATGATGCTGCAACCACCACGCTCAACAGTAAGGAAGGCACCACTAGGGTGATGGTTTGCACTAAGCATAGCGCTTCAGTTTCAAGCCAAAGGGCTCAAACTTTTGTCTCACCTGACCACAAAATACTATTTGAGAAGATCCCGGGGTCTGTCAGAAGCTTCTGGGACATTCCAGCTACGACTTAATGTTGGTCGTTTTCAGAAGTGCTGCTTTCCTAAAGAGGTTAAAGCAGGGAAATGCTGAAGAGATTTCTGGATGGCCTGTCCCACTTCAGCCTTTGGCATCAGTGCTGTCGCTGGCCTCTTGGCCACTTCCCACCACCCTTCTCATCCAGTTCATCAGTTACATCGGCCTGATCTAATGTGCCACATTTTCCCTACTTTACACTTATGGACTTAATGGACTCGGTTTCTTTTAGAATAGACTTTAAACTTTTACCGCTAACTTCTAAGGCGAGGATTGGATTAGCCCCAGAGTACAACACTGACCTCCTAAATACATACACTTCATTAGATCCTATTCTTAAGACGTCATCATTGTTCCCTCTGCCAGAATTAAAACCAGAGGAGACAAGGCATTTGCTATCAGGGCTTCCACACTTTGAAACGGTTTCCCAGAGTACATTAGAGCCTCACACTCTCTGTGTTGTTTTAAATCTTGCTTAAAAGCTTATTTTTTAAATCTTGCCTTTAACTTTATTAGCGTTTCTTCTATTTCTCATATTATCAACGGCATTTTTATGTCCTTTAATTGTTTATTTTATAATGTATCTGCATTTGTTTGGAAAGCACTTAGTGCGATCAGCAAGAAAAGCACTTTATAAATAAAGATTATTATCATTATCATCATTATTTTTATTGTTATTCTCATTATGCTCAGAGGGAAGTTCAGATCTTTTTATAACCTTCTCCAGCTTTCTGCCTCTGAATATCTTAATCTCTTCATGACAGTGTGCCCGACTTGATCAGTGGTTGTGATACATCACAAAGTCGTGTGATTTATTCGGCAATCATGCAATTGAACACAGGTGGATTTGAAATGAACCCAGGTGGACCTCATTAGCATATTTAGCGTGATCTCTCAAGATAACGAGCTGAGGTGAAAATGAACACTGGCCCAATTTAGGCTGTTTGAAGAAATCTAAATATTTTATTTCATTTTAACGTTATAGTGGGAGCCGATGTAATCTAAATATATTTAATTTTAGTTTGGCATCACAGCAAAACGAGAATGAATCAATGAGGGGTGAAAAGGCAACGTATCTCAATACACAAGAATCCACTACGTGTAGCAGGAATTATTACACCCACACACCGGAATTCATTACCTACACAAGAAGGAAGCCATTACCCCCACACACAGGAAATAATAACTTGAGCACAGGAAATCATTACTCCCACACACAGGAAATCATTACCCACACACACAGGAAGTCTTTACCTCCACACAAAATCATTACCTGTACACACAGGAAACTATTACTCTCACATGGAGGAGATCATTACCCAAAGACACAGAGGAAGTAATTACACATGAAATCAGGAATATCACTATAGTGAGAGATTTTATCAATAATAACACCCTGAATTCCAAAAGTTAAGAAACCTTCAAGCAAATAATAAAAAGGTGCAGTTATCAGGTTGAGAAGTGTAAGTTTACTACTGAATATTGAGTTTATTGTAGTTGTCCACCCTTGTCCGTCCATCTTGAACAAACAGATCAGTTTCACTTCATCAGGCCGAAGCAACTGATCGCACGGTGACTGAGCACAGTATGTCACTTCCTGTAGGCTACAAATGTGCGTTTCCTTCCCTGTTCCTGTCACTTATCAGACTGCCAGGGTGTGTAGAAGACCTGCGGAAGGCACCTCGGCCAAGCTAACCCCACCAGGGAAAGAGAGAGAGCGAAGGCCTTGTGACGTTTCACAACCACTGATCAGGTCGAGCACACTGTCATGAAGACCAAGGAAGAGCCTGTGGAACTGTATTTTTTCGAGGTAAAAAGCTGGAAAAGGTTATTATTTGAACTTTCCAAGGGGAACAATAATAATAATAATAATAATAATAATAATAATAATCTAACCATTACATTTATGAGACTGGTTATACTTTTGCACCATTTGATCACTGCATGAGGGATTATATATTTATATCTCCTGCATTCCTTGGTGCCTACTTGTGAGGATTGTTAAAACAGCCACGTTTTACCCATCTGTCCTCACTAGTCCATACTTAGTAGAGGTATTTCCCCCAACGCTATGATTCAGTTTGGGTTTTACAGCCCAGTGTCTACATTAGTAATGATATCAGGCCTTGAGCCGCAGCCTCAGGGCCCAGCAGCCCAACCCTGCTCAGTATTCAAAATCAGCTCCCACCTTCAGGGAGCGCATTATCAGGTGTGGGGCTAGTCAGGTGAAATCTGGGTGTGTGGTCAGGCCCTGAAACTGTTTCATTTAACCTGAAACACAGCAAGAGCATCACAGACACAAAATTAGGGTTGGGTACCCAAACGACCGGTACCTACCGGATCGAATCCCAACGCAGATTTCGGTGAGTCATTTTGGTACCACTTTAAAATACAATGCCTGTGCGGCGAACTGAAATAATCACCGTTTTCCACCACCCCAGGGCGCTCGGAAACAAAAGTTACAGGAAACAAAAGCATCGCTCCTCCATGTCCCCACTACATGCTTTGACTAGCTAACATTACACTCGCTCTGTCCACTGAGTCAATGACAGCCAGTAATATGTTAGCTAGCTAACGTTAAACTCAGCCAAATTTCCAACACCAAAATTAAGTATAAAGTATAATTTAAACAAGTAAAACTAAATGTTCGATTTCCTTGCGATTAAAAAGGTATTCCTTAATGGTGTCATTCGCTCTGTATTTTAAAGAAGATATCTGTTCAGGCACCATTGAGGTAGTATCGGTGTCCAAGTCTCGTTTAAGTGCCAGTTCCGGCGAAATCTAAACGAGACCCATCCCTACACGAGACGGTTACACAGAGAGGCATGCAGAAACACACTTCTGTGTTCCAGTGAAAGACGGGGCTCTGCCACCTCGGGGGTGACCAGTTTCCAATCTTCATCATAAAGTCCCTTGGGACCCTGCTATGAAATGCACTGTATAAATCCAATCCCTGACTCCATCATTATTCCAGGAGCGAATTATTAGTTAACGAAGCACACAGGTGAAGCCCGCGTTGGTTTTTTTATTATATCAGAGGCCTGCACATGCAGTCCTACCTCATCAGCATCTCTGCGAGAGCCTCCGGCCAATTAAAGCATGACTGCTGGACGCCCTCCCCTCCCGCCCGTTCGGTTGGGAGGGAGACGTCCATGACAGAGGACTCCAGAGCAGCTGTAATTAGACACGGCTCTGATGCTCGGCGGCTCGCGGGGGTCGAAGGTTCTCCTTCCCGGCATCATTACGCCCCGCAGGAGACGGGAGATTTCCCCTAAAGCGCGCCGAATTAATCAGCGGCCCGTCGCAGCCGGGCCCGAGCCCGGGCCGCGTGAGGCACGCGTGAGGCCTGCGCTGGCACGGCACGGCAGCCCGGGTGGAGATGCTTCTGCGTGCGGCCCGCTAATGCTTCTCTCCCCAGAGCCGGCTAAGCTCAGAGCGGACGGGGGGTGCTGGGCCGCTATACAAGGGGGGGGGTGTGGGGGGGGGGGGGGGGGGGGGGGGGGGAGGGGTATGCGTGTGCCTGTTTGGGAGCACGGGGTGCTGTTAAAGCCAGAAATGAGTGCGGGAATTCAGAGGATGAACATGATGCAAACTGTGTGTGTGTGTGTGTGAATGACATAACATAACATAGCTTAACGACGAGAACAGGGCATTGAGCCCAACGATGCTCGCGTATAAGCATGTATGTGCGCATGTGTCGTCGTGGGTGTGTGTGAGTGGGAGTCCTCGTGTGTGTGTGTGTGTGTGTGTGCGCGCATGGGAGGTGGGAGAGATGCCACAGCTATAATAAATGAGGGGGAACAGAGAGGATGAATGTGTGTATGAGTGGTTGTGGGGTGTGTGGGTGGTGTGGGTGTATAGGGGTTGCTGGGGTGTGTGTGTGTGAGAGAGAGAGGGGGAAGGCCTTGTTAAAGCTATAAAAGAGAAGGGGCAGAAAATGAGTATGACGGTGTGGGGGAGTTAGTGCAGTTCCCTGTGTGTGGCTCACCCTCTCCCTAATCTCTTCCCCTCGCCCTGACGGATTTACCCAAGCAAATTTTAATTAAACAGATCACTGCGCTTTTTTTATCCGGCAAAATTAAACTTCCACAGAAAATTCTTCAGTAATAATAAAAAAAATTTAATAAAAATAAAAAAACGTGATCGGATGCTTCATCGCCCGTTTCTCCTGCTTGTTTTTAATTCCGTTTCGGTTTTCCGCCAGAGGCGGGGACTCAGCGGCGGGCCAATGGGAGGCGGGGGACTCAGCGGCAGGCCAATGGGAGGCGGGGACTCAGCGGCAGGCCAATGGGAGGCGGGGGACTCCAGCCGGCGGGCCAATGGGAGGCGGGGGACTCAGCGGCAGGCCAATGGGAGGCGGGGGACTCGAGCGGCGGGCCAATGGGAGGCGGGGGACTCAGCGGCGGGCCAATGGGAGGCGGGGGACTCCAGCCGGCAGGCCAATGGGAGGCGGGGGACTCCAGCCGGCAGGCCAATGGGAGGCGGGGGACTCTGTGGCGGGCCAACGGGAGACGAGGGGGCGAGCTCACCTGTGCAGGCGCAGCTCCTTGGGGTCGAAGTGGAAGCCGGGGTCGGGCGGGGCGTCGGCGTCGTCGGGGCGCTTCTCCCGCTTCCTCTCGCGCTTCTCCTCGCGCCGCTGCAGCCTCATCAGCTGCTTCTCCTGCTCCGACTGGATGGTGACCTGGCAGCCGTACGCCGGCTTGCTGCCGTCCCCGCTGCCTTTGCGCGCCGCCTCTGCCGCAAACAAACGGGGAAATAAACACAGACGGCGATGAGAAACCACAGCGGGAGATCAGAGGCCCAGGAGGAGTCCTGAGGACAAGACGCTCGCTGCATTTAAAAAACCACATGCGGAAATGACACCGCTTTTATACACAGCCCCCCAGTTCAACTGTGTCATTACACATCTAAATCTGTGGAGCACAGAGCCAAATCAAGAAAAAATATGCTCTTGTCCCAAACCTTATGGAGTTCACGGGAAACTTGGAAGATCACTTTGGAAACACGACAATCGAAAATATCAATCATTTATTTAGCCGTAACTGAAAGTCAGCCGTATTAAGCAACCAGACATTAGACGCACACTTTAGGACCCATGAATCAGGCAACCTCTGCATACAGCATCAAGTCTGACTGGGGGGTCCAATCAAGCAGGATCCCTAGCTGTAAATGTCAGAGTAAAGGGGCCCTAAGGTATGCTTTCACTGTAAAAACAATCCGCCTAAACAGAGCGGCCTCTCAGATTTAAACCCAGAGAAACCAAGAGCCTGTGTGACTCTTACCTGGACAGTAAGCTCAGGGGAAGGAGCAACACAGGAGGGGTTAATCCCCCCCCCCACCCCCCGGCCCCCCGGCTCGGCCCCGCCCCTGCCTGCCTTGGCCTCCACAGCTCAATAAAAAGCCGAATTGCTCTTGAAAAACAGATGAGATCTGATGATTGCACCAAGGCCTCCCCAGACTGTCTGAATGACTTCTTTTTTATCTCTCCTAAAAGGTCTAACCTGTCGTGACTTCCCCCCCCCCCCCCGCCCCGCCCCCCCCCCCCCCCCCCGCCCCCCGCCTCTCTTCCAGACTGACAGCCTGGCACTAAATAAACCCATCAGATGCTCCGGGGCCGCCCGGGCCCCCACACGTCCTCCCCGCCCGGGCCCCCACACATCAATTAAAGGCCCGTCCTGTTGCCAAGGAGAACGGTGCTGCAGTGTGTTCCCCCATAAGCCCCACTCCAAGAACACTGTGAATGTAAAGGCTTTGTGTAACGCCATTACATAATCCCCCTCTTTACCCCGCTTTCAAAACACAGACAATTCACCTTAAGATTACATCACAAGTTCTTTATCATACTGTTGCAATGTGCAATTTATATTCATTAAATGAAAAAAATAAATAAATGCAGTAGATGACAGTATTGCAAAACCACATACTTCTGCATGAATTCATATGGTATACGTAAAAACAAGAAAAATGGTTTAGTGCATGTTTATTGACTGTTCATAGTATGCAATGGGGCCCAATTCATATTGTTGTATGACCGTTCCTTTAAAAACCAACAAAACATGTATTCCTCAAAATGGTTCCAGGTATCATTGCTCATATAGCACTGATAATCTAACTGAGGAACAAAAAATGCATCGCTGGGAGAAAAAAAAAATGGGGGAAAGGACAAAAAAAACTACATTTTTCTGATACAACGTCCTAAGACCAGCACCCACTCCAAAGCTATGCGGGAGGTGAAGAAGGGCCGTGTGTTTGATTCCCGTTCTCTCCAGTATTTAGGAAACAGAAATAAAACAAATACAGAGGAGTACATGAATTATAATAAGAAAACAGAAGGTTGTAGGGACGAGCCACCCTTCGGTTCACGTCAGGTATCCAGGGTGACAGCCGTGGTCAGCGGACGCCGTGGTGACGGAACTGTGAGCGCCCGGCGCAGACGCCTCAGGTTAGGAGACAGGAGAGCCTCGCCGAGCCGTTACCGGCGCGATTTCCGAGCGCGCTAATTAGAGGGCTGCTCGTTATCAGAGGTGCGCCAGGCGGCCTGGTTAATTATACAGGGGGCATGTTTAATTGGCATGCGTACGTCCTGACCGGCGGACCTTCCCCGTCCCCCCCGCCGCCCACACTGCCTGGGAGAGAGAGGCGCCGGTATCAGAGCAGAGAGACGCACACTGTGCCGGGCCGCCAGGTCTCACATAAACGCAGCAGACACAAGGCTGTAAGCGAGAGAGGATCCCACCATCCCGCTCGGCTGTTCAGACGGGAACGGGGGCAGGAACAATCCCCCTATCGTCCCTGGAGAAGCGCTCAAACTCCACGCCCTTTCCCAGGAGAGGGAGGAGAACTCCCTTGTGGTAAAAACGTGTGTACATAGATGATTACATGCATGTAGGCAAAACACACATGCACGCGCACACACGCATGCACACACACGCATTAACACACACACGCACACACATACATAAATGCGCGCACACACATACACACACGGACACACACACACACAGAACTATCCAGGCATTTACCACATATCTTACTACTAAGGCTAAGTTCATTCAATATGGCAGAAGAGAGCAGATAAGAGTATGAAATTGAAGTTAAACCCAATCTCATCTCTACTTTTTCACTTTATTTTTTTCTTCCTAATTCTCTGGATGTGCAGACACCGCTCTGCCTTTTCAGAAGGGGGGGGTGGGGGTGCCCACGCAGGTAGGGATGTTCTGAACTGTGGAAAATCCGGGAAATAGACAGATTTCTAATCCTTAATCGCACTGACACTCACACTGCCAGAGGTTAAACTGGTTGCCATATCCAAGTGAAAGCCCTCATTCCGCGTGGACAGAGGGCCAAGGTTTGGCTGTGCCCATATTAAGCAGTTAAAATGCTAATCATCTGCACTTCTTCACTGTGGATGGTTTGAGAGAGAGAAAGAGAGGGGATACAATGCTGAGACAGTGGGATCGGAGGAGGAGGAGGACATAGAAAAAGAAATTGTGTGAATGGGAGAGAAAAGTGCAGAGAGGAACATAAAAAAATGAATGGAGAGAGGAAAGAAAGCAAGAGGGCAAAAAAGAGGGAAAGAGAAAAAGGGGGGAAAAAGAAAGGCGCAGGGAGAAAGCACGCAGCAGGTGTGCGTTTGCTGAGGAACCCTGATTCTCCAGTCACTCCTCTCCCATAATCACCCTGGTATTTAACATCCTTAAAAATCCATTAACTCAGAGGTACGGACGACAGCCGCCCAACATGTTTGAGAAGAAAAGGCGGAGCAGGCATTCCAGCTCGCCGGGGTTCTTCAGTACTCCTAACAAAATTAAAAGAAAGGCTTTTAAGTGCTTTTATAATTCCGCCTGTCACCGGTCTTTCAGGAGCTACGGGGCCGAGACGCGCTCAGACTCGCCAAATATCCCAGCAGCCCCGAGGCCCGGAGGACCCTACGACACCAACCCGCGTGGGGAAAAGACGCTGGGCGCGAGGCTCCCTGTCCGCGCCGCCCGCTTTCAGGCCACGGTCTGGGGGGCAGCGCGGCGTTCGCTTGAGAACCGGGAGCTAAGATGACCGCGGCCGACCGCGGAGCCCCAATGCGGCTTTCCAGCTCCAGCGGGCTGAACCGGAGCAGGAGACGCAGCGAGGGCGGGAGGGGGGGCGGGGGGGGTTTGTACCGTTACACGGCATGCTTCTGCGCCGGCCTCTGGGATTCGACGTCGCGTGAAAACACAGAACTCTGCGCGGCTGCTCACAGCCCAGTGCAGACGCCGTGCTTCTCTGAGTGCCGCCGGCCGTCTTATCTGTGCTTTTACAGGTTTAAGCGTCCAGTGTGGACTCTCCTCTACAAAAGGACGCCGGCTCGTTATGTTTTAATTGGCTGTAACTCCTCCAGCTTCTTCAGCACGTTGACGGAATTTGCGTTCTCATTTCAGATGGTTTTTTTTTTCCCTCTTTCAGTCGGTTTGCTTGTTCCCAGCATCCTCGTCTGGGCGGATAAGAGGATCGGACAGGGCGAGGAAGGGAGGGGAGGGACAGCGCTGTGAGGCCGGCCGGCCGCATCGTCCCCGCCCGTCAGAGCGCAGTCACGCGCCGCGGAGCTCAGGCTGCGGCCCGTCCCCACTGACGCCGCTGACATTTCAATTCAGACATGAGGCGCCTTCCCCTGCTGCCCGCTTTCATAGCGGCAAAAACCACAGGAGGAGAAGGAATAGAAGGAGGAGAAGGAATAGAATAAGAGGAGAAGGAATAGAATAAGAGGAGGAGAAGGAATAGAATAAGAGGAGGATGGGCAGGAGGCAAGAAACCCTTTTCTCAAAGGCTGCTCATTTTGCCTCCTGTGCCAAGGCTGACTGAGCCCAGATCATGCCCGCTGAGATGAGGCGTGTCCTGTTGTGCCCGCCCTTGGAAGGTGGGAGGCGGGGTCCTCTGGGAGCCTGTAACGGGCAGCAATGTGGCACAGCGGATCAGAAGCTGTTCTGTCGTGTTCTTGCTTCCAGGAGGTTGCCAGTGCAACTCCAGGGCCCATAATATAATAGATATATAATAGAGGAAGGGGTGGTGTTCAATTGATGCTGTGATACAGCAGGTGCACGCGTTCATTGTATGCAGTGCAAAAGTCCAAAAAATAATATTATTATTATTATTATTATTACCATCTCTTACCTCTGTGTGCAACTGGCTTTGCCTCCAAGTAGGTAATCATATTGCTTTTTAACACTGTTGTCTGCAGTAAAACTGTTGGCCTGAACTGCACTCGCTCAACTGCAAGGGCTTTTCAATCAAAATTCAGTCCCGACAACTGCTCACCAAAGGTAGAGAGGCCCTCTCTGAATTTTTCATCCCGCCTCGCACGCCCCCTCACTATTTTCCCACTGATTTCCATCTCAAAGGCACGACTCCGCCTGCTCCACCGCGCGGAACCCGGCGCCGCGTCGGAGGCAGGGTCGGAACGCCACTTCTGCCCCCTACACCACCCGCAAATGGATTTCATCAGCGTCCTCCCCCCACCCCCGCCCCACCCCACCCCCAACCCCGCTCGTGCCGCCCACTTACTAGAGCAAAACGAGCACGGGGCTACTCAGACACGACGCTGCTGCTCCAAAACATGCTTGGGATTTTTTTCCCCTCCGTTTTTGAAATGAGTTCAGTAAAAAAAATGGAATCCCCCCCCCCCTCCCCTCCCCCCCCCCCCCCCCCCCAAGCAGTTTAAGTAAATGCGGAACACCCCACAATTAAACGCATGCTCCCATAAGACAACAACACCAAAACAACTCCTGCTATCTTGTGACAACTGTGTGTGTGTCAGCGTCCAGGCTGCGTTGGTGTCCACGGAAGGGCTGCCGGTGTTTGTGCAGCACCTGCGCTCGAGTCTCGTTAAGAGCTGTCCGAGCGGAGTGCCTGAACGCCAGAGCCCGGCTGCGTGCCCGAGAAACGCCCGCGTCTGTCAGAGACGTTTCTACGTCTGTGAGACATCCGTTTATCAGTCTGCGTCGCTCTGACCCGCTCCCGTGTCCAGGCGGAAGACGAGTTTGGGAACCGGTGAAGGCTGAGTCAGCGTTTGTCTGAGATTGGCGTTTACGCCTCTCTGAGAGATTTTCGACGAGGCCGCGATAATCACACCAATCGCAGAGCGAAACCCTCCTCCGCTCCCTGGGGGAGGCGGCAGCCAATCATGCGCCGTCCAATAAAGCGCGGCGGTATTCATCCGAGAGCTGCGTATGCATCTGTGAACTGCCTGTCTGCATGAACCTGGTATCTGAACACAGAGCTCCAGTCCAAAAAAAACACAATACCCAAAATGCCACTGTCAAGAGCATCTGTTCACCGTTAACGCAGCTTCAATCTGCTTACTCTGCCAGTGTAGAGGCAGGGCCCGGCTCTTCATTGCCGAGTTCATACATTAGTGTCACAATTTTCTTTTTTCTTTTCTTTTCTTGCCATCGCCATGTAAATTTAGCCAGTCCATTACTCAAACTCAAGTCTCAAATTGCTGGATACCATATGACTTCTGTAGAAGACTCTCATTAAAAGTTCAACAGGCTTCAGTCCTAAAGCAGGCTGAATATGATTTTTCCCACAAGGCCAACACAAAAAAAAAAAAAAAACCCTTGGTTATGAACTCTTCACAAAAACCATCCTCCCGCGAGTACAGCCTCCGCAGTCAGGGCCGCGAACCCATAACCACAAAAACCTAGCGCCTCCTGAATTAAGCCGTCGAATTTGCGCGACCAGCCCCACCGCGAGCGCGTTAAAATTCACCTGGTTCAAATGCCATATTCGGAGCCACGCTTTTCACGAGGATCTGCGTGTAGGGAGTAGGCGTCGGAGAAGCGCTTCAGTCCCGAGACGCCAGGATATGAATTTTGCATGAGAATATGAAGAGACGTTTCCTCTCGGTGAGAGAGAGGTGATCCCGTCCCCGAAGTTCACCGCATTTCCACCGATACCGCACAGTGCATTTCATAATGACACGGCGTGTCAGCGCTGTTCACAATATCTGTCCATCTTCTTCCAGGTACATTTATCACTGGCTAATCGAGTAAACAGAGTTCAGAGAAAACGTAATT
Source organism: Anguilla anguilla (assembly GCF_013347855.1). Lineage (NCBI taxonomy): Eukaryota > Metazoa > Chordata > Actinopteri > Anguilliformes > Anguillidae > Anguilla > Anguilla anguilla. The sequence continues at coordinate 54,472,937 of NC_049201.1, read as the reverse complement.
AATGGCCACTGGGCTGTAATCAATAAACGGAGGAATAAGATGTCGGTGAGAGAAAACAACAGTGACAGTTTTGAATATTTGACGATTCTCCCCCAGAAACCTTACCGATACGGTTAGAGTACCCAACACCGGAGAGCAAGAACCCCTGCAATCTAGCAAATTTTACTGCCATCACAAAATGCAACAGAGCCTCGCCAATGATGGGGTTTTTAAATTCGACAGCAGTTTGGGCTAATTTCATCCAGTTAATGGACTGTATACACTTTGACCAATAGCGATCACCTCTGTTCAATGTCCAGTTAAACTCCATCTGCTGGTTTATATGGTTGGCATGAATGTAAAGTCAACTGTGTGCCCCGTGTCTGCAGGAGACATGCCAGCACATTAGATTAAATTTTATACTGTAGCCATAGGTATATAATAATCTTAGGCATATTATACTTTTAACCCATATGTTTATAAACCAAATTTATAAACCAATAAGCCAAATTCAGAAAGAAAGAAGAAAATAACACCATTTCCTTTTGATGGACAGTGATTTAGGCTAGTTCTGAACAGGAAGGTGGGGGGGGGGGGGGGTGTTCCTTCTGTGATGAATATTCACAAGATCATTTTTGACGATAGTGTCCATTTAATGGGTTGTCTATCACACTGGCATTTAGTTAACAGAAAGTGGACAACTCAACTAGAAAAAACCCAGGTACGGGAGCAATTCAGTCATACATGTACAAACCAATAATCCTGGCAGTGACAGGAACATGGCCGCCACTGCCTCTGGAGTGGGACCTCAAAGCCTGCTAGTCTGGCCAGGGTCATAAGTCAGAATGGTAACCGGTGTTTGCTGTCTGGGAAACTAGCTCTCTGTTAAGTTAGCAATCTTCTGATATCTGGCAACCGAGTTAGTCTGTCAGCATGCCTGCCTGCCAAATTTCCAATTCCAAGAGCCAAATTAGACACCTTGTTAGCTCATTAATTTATTTTCCTGTATCTGACAGGCATATCATATGATCTTTTTTACTCTTGGTGATATCATTTCACTGCTCATTCTGCATTGACACAGCATAGCATTAGCCATCTTGTTATTCCATCTGACTAACTTTATGTTCCTAAGCTCTATTTTTTCTTGCACAGCTACATGCAACTCTTACATAACATTTTACATTCTCACACAGCCATTTCTACAGCAAGCCATGATTCTAGTGTAGTCCCTACATACTGCAGTCAGTGATGTTAAATGACAAGTAGTCACTTTAACATATTCATACCATCAGCTGGCCTTCCCTCACATGGCTATACGAGCATTTTCTCCAGAAAACTGATGTGCGCTAAGTGGAAGAATAATTTTGTACAACATCTACAAACTGGGATGCATTAGTGCACTCCAAAATTCTTCAACTTAGGAACACGTGCTCCTCGGAAGAAATGTTAGCAAAGAGCCCTGCATCTCATAACAATCTTCCTGTAAATGACATTATAAACAAGTTCTTCAAAATCCACGAGACCAAATATAAGGGCACTAAGAATTATTGGTGCTCTCAGGATAACAAAAACCCTCAAAAATAAATAAAATGCCTCAACAAAATAACCAGCGCTTAGTATCACAGTATATATATTCTCTGATTCTTGTTTACAATATGATTAAAGACCCTATGCGTTTTCATTGCACAGGGACTTTAAGCAACATGGAGGCAGAGCTAACTGTGGTAGTCACACTGAGAAAGTTCAGAAAATGTCCAGATTTTACTCATGATTTATTCAGCCTGTAAAATGGGCTAACATTCTCTGTAGTGCGATGCAAAGCTGCATTGGGGGTTGGGGAGGGGGGCACCTATGACAGCTCAGCACATCACCAGGCCAGTGAAGCACATCAGCCAGGAAAGCACACCCACAGTAAAATTTATAATTCATCTCTGAAGTAAAAACCTCCTGCAGTTATGGAGCCTCCATCAGCACATTTCCTTATATGGGATATCCCGTCTCCAAGATATATAACCAATCAGTGTAACTCAAGTCTGCTTGAGGGATTTTGATTTGTAAGCAAATTCAAATTTCCACACTTATCGTCTGATTTGGCTGTTACATTTCAATGCTTGTATCCTTAAGAATGGACTGTGTTCCATCTGATCACCCACCACATGACTCACCAACTCACTGTAATAGTAAACAGCTCCACACTGCTGCTCTAACCAGAGCTCCACACTGCTGATCTAACCACTGCTCCACACTGCTGATCTAAGCACAGCTCTACGCTGCTGATCTAAGCACTGCTCCACACTGCTGCTCTAACCAGAGCTCCACACTGCTGATCTAACCACTGCTCCACACTGCTGATCCAACCACAGCTCTACGCTACTGATCTAACCACAGCTCCACACTACTGATCTAATCACTGCTCCACACTGCTGATCTAAGCACTGCTCCACACTGCTGATCTAAGCACTGCTCCACACTGCTGATCTAAGCACAGCTCTACGCTGCTGATCTAAGCACTGCTCCACACTGCTGATCCAACCACAGCTCTACGCTACTGATCTAACCACAGCTCTACGCTGCTGATCTAACCACAGCTCCACACTGCTGATCAAACCACAGCTCCAAACTACTGATCTAATCACTGCTTCATACTTCTGATCTAACCACTGCTCCACATTGCTGATTTGACCATACCTCAATCAAAGGACTTCACTTGCTACAACACAAGAAAAGATCCACCCGTCATGGCTTCACAAGATCTCACCCATCGTGATTCAATGAGAATTCACCAGGCTAAACCTGATGAGAGATTCTGCTCTGACTTCAAAGAAAGACAGAGAGAGAGAGACAGCGAGGAAAGCTCCACTGCCCCATCCTTGCTTGCAGCACTTAAGAAGACTAACTGAAGAGACATACATACAGTAGAGAAACAAATCTGTTCCCCGACTCAGAAGGATCCATAAACTCATTCTATTATTATTCCCCATTTCTCCAGAGTAGGCCAGATAAAAATAAACACACTGTTCCGTGAAAACAAATAAAATCCCACAATGGCACTTTTCACTTTGTCGAAGATGATTTCTGTCCAAACTAATGAATTTCTGTCACAATGAATTATGCTCCACGCAATGCTAATAGCACCAGAAGCAAAGTGGCCAGGCCCGCCATTACCACCCCACAGGACCCGAGCGGAGGGACAGGAGAAGGAACACTGCAGTCGAAAAACTCCCCCTCCCCAACAAGACCGCGCGTCAGTAAGACAGAAATGAGTTTATCACCCCTCTCAGCCAGGAGGCCACAGTTTATTTTTTTACCAATACCGTTTACTCTGCGCTTCTCAAGATAACAGCCGCTATCTGCTATCGTTTTCTTTCAACGGAAATTTAAGCTATTAGTGAAGTCGTCCTGTTACAAAAAAATGAAAAATTTCCCAGGGAGAAATGTGATATCGGTTGGCCCCATGCGTCGTGCAATTGCTCAGAGCCTCCGCCAGACCCACGGGTTTCAACAGGACGCGGCGAATACTTCAAAATGTGCTCTAGCGCACAGGAAATCAGCAGCAGCCACAAACAAGCACGGCGCATGGTAATCTGCTCCGTGAAGACAAGACCCCCCCTCTCCCCAACACCCCCCACCACCACACACACACCTCGCCCCGCCGCCACACCACAACTTAATCGAATGCAAAGAGAGGGAAAATTAAATCATCAGCTTTTAGCCCCTGTCCCTGACCTCTACCGCTGGTTGTCATGGTAACCCTAATCTGGAGCCTTTCTGGCAGGTGAACTTTTAGACTTGCTGAGCAGGCCGTTTCGCTTTCCTGTGTCGCCCGGTGCAGCAAACACGATCCGTGATTGGACAGAAGTAACGAGAAAGATATCCCGGATAATTGCAAAGAGGTGGGGGGGCTGGAGGGTAACTTTCCCCAGTACCTTTCTCCTTCCTTTCTGAACGCTGTGCTGAGACACCAGCACTAAATATTAGCACTTTAACTAGGGCAATTTCCATTTAAGCTCTTTAAAGTGTTAAAGATGAACAAGTGCGTGCTTCTCAGTCTTTAAGAATGAACAATTAACCTCCAGCTCGTTAAGCGCAGACATTTCTATATTTCTGGGGGGTAGTGATGTCACTAAGCTCTTTTAGAGAGAGCACAGTATGAGAACTGCAGTAAACTAAAGCTGGCTTTGAGCAGAAGCTCGAGCTGAGGTGAGCTTCAGTGACTGCTCGTGGGAGGCATTCATTTACCAATATGACAATCATTCCTTGAACACTTCACACGTTGGCAATAGGGCGTGTGTCCATGCACATGTGAGCTTTTGTGGTAGCGCCTATTGTGGGCACAACAGTGTGCGCACAAAGTCTGAATGTACGTGCCCGTGTCGGAACCCATGTGCGTGCACGTGTGCGTGTGTGTGTGTGTGTGTCTGAATGGAGTTCACAGGTGAGAGGAGCGGACGGTCATCTGAAACACAACCAGTAAACAAGGGAACAGAAGCTCTCACTAGTCCCAGCTCCCAAAGCAATATACCACAGCTACACTCTTAGCAGCTCATACCAGCATCGGACCCGCCAAGCAAGAGCGCCGTCTCACTGTCCGCTTCTGGCACCGGCAGATCCTGCATTTTTAATCCCCAGGTCCTGGACACAAGTTCATGGTAGCTGCTCTACTACTTGATCCCATCCACCCAGGAATCAATACCAATCAATTTTTCATTCATACTGATTAGAACCTCTTACCTGCCAAAATCAGCCCCATAGAGTACACTTAAGCAGAAAGGACAGTGGGTTGAAGCTGCAGTTGGGTCCAAAACGCCCTGCCAGGCAAGAATGGCTACTCAAAGTAGTCTGAATTACTGCCTGTGCATTTTTAATCCCCGGGTCATCTACACAAGACAGCTGATCTAACTGATAGAGATAGTTGACCTAACACTTGATCCCACCCGCCAAGCAAATCCATGACAATCAATTCATTATTAATACCGATTGATCACGTTAAGCCCGAAAAACGCCCGCAGGCTCCAGAGAGTGGTTATTATTTTTGTTGTATTTTATTTTTTTATTAGAACTCCAGGGCACCACGTCCTTACTGCATCCTTTGGGAACTGCGGCCGTGTCGGGGTACGTGCTCTCCAGGCAAACTGCGCGGGTAGATCACTTGCGCCTTACTGACCAGAGGAGTCGCTGTTGCACAAGGAGGCGTGGGCAACACCAATGCCAGCTGCGTTTTCATCCTCCGTCGCTGCACGGATGTCTAAGTGGTCTAGCAGGACATTTACAAAAATGGCGGGAAAAAAAGGGTTTCACGCCCCAGAGCGACCAAATGCCATAAGACATTTTCACAGCACACGCATGTAGAAGGCAATTACCATAAACTTAAGTAAGAAGTGACCTAAAAGGCATTGCCTTTTATGGTCGTTATATGGGCTATGTATAAATTATATATATATTTCATTACTGCATTTTTTCCCCTAAGCATTTCATGCTGTTGGACGGCAAAGCACGGAAACGTCAGGAACGACAAGTTATTCAGCTTTATCTAAGACCCTTCACAGTTTCCATCATATTCCAGCAGTAAAATCTGCCTTCTAGTTAACAAGTTACAGAAGGAGAAGAGGGGAGAGAGATTCAGAGAATGTGAGCCTTGCACTGGATTCTGGAGCCTTAATAACAAAAACAACCAGGCTCAGGAGAAAATAAAGAAAATCCAATATCTGAATGCTCGGCACCCACACACAAGGCCCAATGGCTTCGCCTAGTATTGGTTTATAATTGACCCCCATCTTAAAACATAATGTCTATTTCGCTTTGTTATCTATTGCTATTATTTTTATTAAGACTGCGTACGAGAGAGTGTGCTAATGTCGTTTTCCACAACTACCCTGAATGGGTTTCAATTCCAGCCAGGTTTTTTATTTTCTTTCTTTCTCTTTTTTCACTTCTCCTCTTTTGGCTGGCAGAGAGAGATAATGAAGAATTGAGCTGCACCCAAAAGACCATCTTTTCCTAATGGTCTTTCTTTGTATCGAGTCATTTGACAATAATGAAGAAAACGAGACCAAATTCTGAAACGGCTTCACGCTGGGGATAAGAGGAGGGGGAGGGGGTTGTGAGGTTATCAGAGTTGGAGAGAACAACTATCATTTCCCTGTCTTCACACTGAGTTCACACTTCACAAGTTGGCGAACACCACAGGTATGGCTAACAAGCTAGCATGTGGTTCTCGCAACATCACCGAAACGCAGTCAAACCAACACAAAAAAAACTCTTAAATTTTTCTGAAGATGTGGGCGTACGCTCTGTCTCAGATGGGCGGAGTGCACTTGAGCACGGCCCCGCCCCCAGGCGCGACCCCCGTGCTGTGACAGAGACAGGAACGGTGCGGCCACGCGGAGCTGTCAGTTTGGAGGCACGGGGGCTGGGGGCTGGGCGCTGGGCGGTGGGGGTGGGGGGCGTGCGGCCCCTGACAGCTGGAGCGTCGCTATCGGCTCCGCGCCTCGCCACCCGGCCCCGGATCACCTGACAGCCGCTGGGCTGATAAACCTGTCCGTTTCACTTCAGCGGCGGCTGAAGCTCAGCGGCGTGGCGTCTGGGAGGGGGGCGAGCGGGCTAGCGCACGGGCTAGCGCAGGGGAGCGCTGCAGCGCTCTTACTGTTAGGAGTCGCCGTAAAACGCTTTCTAAATGAACGCGGAACTATGCACACATTTCGACAGTTAGCAAACACACTTATCCACAGTGACTTACAAAGACGACATTTTTACATACAATCCATTTATGCAGTCGGATATTTTACTGAAGACATTCAGGTTAAGCACCTTGCTGAAGTGTGCAAGTGCTTCAGTTGGGAATCAAACATTTGACTTACAAGCCCAGTTCACTAGCTGTCACACTACACAGTCACTCTAATCTATTATTAATCATCGCTCAAACTGAGCGTGCATCCTTTCCTCTTCTCTACATTCTTATTCCCATTTTCTCCAAATGTGAACACTTAGACCACGTCCTCTGTCCACCTGCCTCCCCTTCTTCCCCACTGTTATTCTCCAATTCTGCCTCCCTCTCTCCTGCTCTTTCTCTCTGTTGGTCTGTCTGTCAGTCAGTCTGTCCAGCCTCTACGTGACGCACCTGTGACCGAGTTGCTATGCAACTGAACGGTAGCCTGGTGGCTGCACACTCACCGGGCAGGTAGCCGAGCCGTTGGTCGGGCAGCGAGGTGAGGAGGGAGTCCACGATGTCGGCCCTGTGCTGGAGCAGCCTCTCGATCATTTCGAAGCCCTCGGGACCCAGGAGCTCAAACAGCTGCAATGCGAGGGAGGGGGAAAGGCACGGTTACCTCTCGTACGTTCGGTCACGGTATCCCCAAGACCCCAGTTTGTGTCAGAACAGTGGAAAAAGTACAAGGACAAATCCCTGAACACTTATGCCTCTTTTAACATTACACCTGAAACACAGCGTACGGGAAAAGCGGTCCAGGAAAAACAGCAGGCCCCAGAGCTGCCAGACCGCTGACGTTAAAACGTTAGAACGGGGGCTTATGGGAGCTCGCTCTGCCGGTCTGTTACACTGCTTGGAAGGGCCCCACGGTGTGGAATCCTGACCGCGGTCCGCAGACCAGCAGGGGGCATCCTAGTCAGCTTTAGCATCGCGCAGGGAGGGAGGGAGGGGCGCGTAGGCGAGACTGTCCTCGTCTCATCCCACACTCTACTCATCGCTTCTTTGACGGGGTTCAAGCAACCTGAGTCTGTCTGCTGTTTACAGGGACGGCACAACAACAAATAGAGAAAGACCAGACAGCATTCCCCATAATGACCTCATAGTCCACCTTACAGAACACATTTAATCAAATATTGCAGCATATGAAAATGGCTACTTTCCCCAAATTAGCGGAGTTACTATAAGAGCAGGCCAAATAAACGGCCTGTATGAAATATTGCAGCTGAAAGGCAATACTGAAGAGCTAACTGACACCAGGCTTATATTATTGGCTTATTTAAATGTCCAGCCGGGGATGGCCTTGCGTGGGTCAGCCTTTGCCTGAGGAAGAGCTTGCAGCAGTCGAAGCACATCGCCTCTGTTGTGCTGCGTGTGTTTACATGAATCTGGGTAATTATATGCGCCTTTCTCTGTTGTGCACATTTGAGTTTATTACGGCATAATCCTGCTCGGTACCTAAGACAGAGCGCGGCTAATAAACTCAGCACCGTTTCTACCATAATACAGAGAGCTGTTCTTCTCCCTTTGGGTAATTGGCTTTTGGAGCGCATCGTAAGTTTCACTACAACTCACTCTTTGTGACAGGGCGAAAAATAAAATTCCTAATTGGAGATTCCAAATGAGGATAAGAGGGAGGATTTACGGCTAAACATGAAGCAAGCAAACAGATAAATAATCTCAACAAATGAAAGAATTAAAACGCAATCAGGACAGACAGTCCGTGCACGCCTCATCCGAGTAGAGTTCTGGCAGTTGGGGCGATTTCCGTGAGGCCTCGGCCGGAGGACTGTGGGACGGAGACGCACAGCAGCACATAACCGCTCTGGAGGACTGTGGGACGCAGACGCACAGCAGCACATAACCGCTCTGGAGGACTGTGGGACGGAGACGCACAGCAGCACATAACCGCTCTGGAGGACTGTGGGACGGAGACGCACAGCAGCACATAACCGCTCTGGAGGACTGTGGGACGGAGACGCACAGCAGCACATAACCGCTCTGGAGGACTGTGGGACGGAGACGCACAGCAGCACATAACCGCTCTGGAGGACTGTGGGACGGAGACGCACAGCAGCACATAACCGCTCTGGAGGACTGTGGGACGGAGACGCACAGCAGCACATAACCGCTCTGGAGGACTGTGGGACGGAGACGCACAGCAGCACATAACCGCTCTGGAGGACTGTGGGACGGAGACGCACAGCAGCACATAACCGCTCTGGAGGACTGTGGGACGGAGACGCACAGCAGCACATAACCGCTCTGGAGGACTGTGGGACAGACGCACAGCAGCACATAACCGCTCTGGAGGACTGTGGGACGGAGACGCACAGCAGCACATAACCGCTCTGGAGGACTGTGGGACGGAGACGCACAGCAGCACATAACCGCTCTGGAGGACTGTGGGACGGAGACGCACAGCAGCACATAACCGCTCTGGAGGACTGTGGGACGGAGACGCACAGCAGCACATAACCGCTCTGGAGGACTGTGGGACGGAGACGCACAGCAGCACATAACCGCTCTGGAGGACTGTGGGACGGAGACGCACAGCAGCACATAACCGCTCTGGAGGACTGTGGGACGGAGACGCACAGCAGCACATAACCGCTCTGGAGGACTGTGGGACGGAGACGCACAGCAGCACATAACCGCTCTGGAGGACTGTGGGACGGAGACGCACAGCAGCACATAACCGCTCTGGAGGACTGTGGGACGGAGACGCACAGCAGCACATAACCGCTCTGGAGGACTGTGGGACGGAGACGCACAGCAGCACATAACCGCTCTGGAGGACTGTGGGACGGAGACGCACAGCAGCACATAACCGCTCTGGAGGACTGTGGGACGGAGACGCACAGCAGCACATAACCGCTCTGGAGGACTGTGGGACGGAGACGCACAGCAGCACATAACCGCTCTGGAGGACTGTGGGACGGAGACGCACAGCAGCACATAACCGCTCTGGAGGACTGTGGGACGGAGACGCACAGCAGCACATAACCGCTCTGGAGGACTGTGGGACGGAGACGCACAGCAGCACATAACCGCTCTGGAGGACTGTGGGACGGAGACGCACAGCAGCACATAACCGCTCTGGAGGACTGTGGGACGGAGACGCACAGCAGCACATAACCGCTCTGGAGGACTGTGGGACGGAGACGCACAGCAGCACATAACCGCTCTGGAGGACTGTGGGACGGAGACGCACAGCAGCACATAACCGCTCTGGAGGACTGTGGGACGGAGACGCACAGCAGCACATAACCGCTCTGGAGGACTGTGGGACGGAGACGCACAGCAGCACATAACCGCTCTGGAGGACTGTGGGACGGAGACGCACAGCAGCACATAACCGCTCTGGAGGACTGTGGGACGGAGACGCACAGCAGCACATAACCGCTCTGGAGGACTGTGGGACGGAGACGCACAGCAGCACATAACCGCTCTGGAGGACTGTGGGACGGAGACGCACAGCAGCACATAACCGCTCTGGAGGACTGTGGGACGGAGACGCACAGCAGCACATAACCGCTCTGGAGGACTGTGGGACGGAGACGCACAGCAGCACATAACCGCTCTGGAGGACTGTGGGACGGAGACGCACAGCAGCACATAACCGCTCTGGAGGACTGTGGGACGGAGACGCACAGCAGCACATAACCGCTCTGGAGGACTGTGGGACGGAGACGCACAGCAGCACATAACCGCTCTGGAGGACTGTGGGACGGAGACGCACAGCAGCACATAACCGCTCTGGAGGACTGTGGGACGGAGACGCACAGCAGCACATAACCGCTCTGGAGGACTGTGGGACGGAGACGCACAGCAGCACATAACCGCTCTGGAGGACTGTGGGACGGAGACGCACAGCAGCACATAACCGCTCTGGAGGACTGTGGGACGGAGACGCACAGCAGCACATAAACCGCTCTGGAGGACTGTGGGACGGAGACGCACAGCAGCACATAACCGCTCTGGAGGACTGTGGGACGGAGACGCACAGCAGCACATAACCGCTCTGGAGGACTGTGGGACGGAGACGCACAGCAGCACATAACCGCTCTGGAGGACTGTGGGACGGAGACGCACAGCAGCACATAACCGCTCTGGAGGACTGTGGGACGGAGACGCACAGCAGCACATAACCGCTCTGGAGGACTGTGGGACGGAGACGCACAGCAGCACATAACCGCTCTGGAGGACTGTGGGACGGAGACGCACAGCAGCACATAACCGCTCTGGAGGACTGTGGGACGGAGAGACGCACAGCAGCACATAACCGCTCTGGAGGACTGTGGGACGGAGACGCACAGCAGCACATAACCGCTCTGGAGGACTGTGGGACGGAGACGCACAGCAGCACATAACCGCTCTGGAGGACTGTGGGACGGAGACGCACAGCAGCACATAACCGCTCTGGAGGACTGTGGGACGGAGACGCACAGCAGCACATAACCGCTCTGGAGGACTGTGGGACGGAGACGCACAGCAGCACATAACCGCTCTGGAGGACTGTGGGACGGAGACGCACAGCAGCACATAACCGCTCTGGAGGACTGTGGGACGGAGACGCACAGCAGCACATAACCGCTCTGGAGGACTGTGGGACGGAGACGCACAGCAGCACATAACCGCTCTGGAGGACTGTGGGACGGAGACGCACAGCAGCACATAACCGCTCTGGAGGACTGTGGGACGGAGACGCACAGCAGCACATAACCGCTCTGGAGGACTGTGGGACGGAGACGCACAGCAGCACATAACCGCTCTGGAGGACTGTGGGACGGAGACGCACAGCAGCACATAACCGCTCTGGAGGACTGTGGGACGGAGACGCACAGCAGCACATAACCGCTCTGGAGGACTGTGGGACGGAGACGCACAGCAGCACATAACCGCTCTGGAGGACTGTGGGACGGAGACGCACAGCAGCACATAACCGCTCTGGAGGACTGTGGGACGGAGACGCACAGCAGCACATAACCGCTCTGGAGGACTGTGGGACGGAGACGCACAGCAGCACATAACCGCTCTGGAGGACTGTGGGACGGAGACGCACAGCAGCACATAACCGCTCTGGAGGACTGTGGGACGGAGACGCACAGCAGCACATAACCGCTCTGGAGGACTGTGGGACGGAGACGCACAGCAGCACATAACCGCTCTGGAGGACTGTGGGACGGAGACGCACAGCAGCACATAACCGCTCTGGAGGACTGTGGGACGGAGACGCACAGCAGCACATAACCGCTCTGGAGGACTGTGGGACGGAGACGCACAGCAGCACATAACCGCTCTGGAGGACTGTGGGACGGAGACGCACAGCAGCACATAACCGCTCTGGAGGACTGTGGGACGGAGACGCACAGCAGCACATAACCGCTCTGGAGGACTGTGGGACGGAGACGCACAGCAGCACATAACCGCTCTGGAGGACTGTGGGACGGAGACGCACAGCAGCACATAACCGCTCTGGAGGACTGTGGGACGGAGACGCACAGCAGCACATAACCGCTCTGGAGGACTGTGGGACGGAGACGCACAGCAGCACATAACCGCTCTGGAGGACTGTGGGACGAGACGCACAGCAGCACATAACCGCTCTGGAGGACTGTGGGACGGAGACGCACAGCAGCACATAACCGCTCTGGAGGACTGTGGGACGGAGACGCACAGCAGCACATAACCGCTCTGGAGGACTGTGGGACGGAGACGCACAGCAGCACATAACCGCTCTGGAGGACTGTGGGACGGAGACGCACAGCAGCACATAACCGCTCTGGAGGACTGTGGGACGGAGACGCACAGCAGCACATAACCGCTCTGGAGGACTGTGGGACGGAGACGCACAGCAGCACATAACCGCTCTGGAGGACTGTGGGACGGAGACGCACAGCAGCACATAACCGCTCTGGAGGACTGTGGGACGGAGACGCACAGCAGCACATAACCGCTCTGGAGGACTGTGGACAGACGCACAGCAGCGCATAACCGCTCTGGAGGACTGTGGGACGGAGACGCACAGCAGCACATAACCGCTCTGGAGGACTGTGGGACGGAGACGCACAGCAGCACATAACCGCTCTGGAGGACTGTGGGACGGAGACGCACAGCAGCACATAACCGCTCTGGAGGACTGTGGGACGGAGACGCACAGCAGCACATAACCGCTCTGGAGGACTGTGGGACGGAGACGCACAGCAGCACATAACCGCTCTGGAGGACTGTGGGACGGAGACGCACAGCAGCACATAACCGCTCTGGAGGACTGTGGGACGGAGACGCACAGCAGCACATAACCGCTCTGGAGGACTGTGGACGGAGACGCACAGCAGCACATAACCGCTCTGGAGGACTGTGGGACGGAGACGCAAAGCAGCACATAACCGCTCTGGAGGACTGTGGGACGGAGACGCACAGCAGCACATAACCGCTCTGGAGGACTGTGGGACGGAGACGCACAGCAGCACATAACCGCTCTGGAGGACTGTGGGACAGACGCACAGCAGCACATAACCGCTCTGGAGGACTGTGGGACGGAGACGCACAGCAGCACATAACCGCTCTGGAGGACTGTGGGACGGAGACGCACAGCAGCACATAACCGCTCTGGAGGACTGTGGGACGGAGACGCACAGCAGCACATAACCGCTCTGGAGGACTGTGGGACAGACGCACAGCAGCACATAACCGCTCTGGAGGACTGTGGGACGGAGACGCACAGCAGCACATAACCGCTCTGGAGGACTGTGGGACGGAGACGCACAGCAGCACATAACCGCTCTGGAGGACTGTGGGACAGACGCATAGCAGCACATAACCGCTCTGGAGGACTGTGGGACAGAGACGCACAGCAGCACATAACCGCTCTGGAGGACTGTGGGACGGAGACGCACAGCAGCACATAACCGCTCTGGAGGACTGTGGGACGGAGACGCACAGCAGCACATAACCGCTCTGGAGGACTGTGGGACGGAGACGCACAGCAGCACATAACCGCTCTGGAGGACTGTGGGACGGAGACGCACAGCAGCACATAACCGCTCTGGAGGACTGTGGGACAGACGCACAGCAGCACATAACCGCTCTGGAGGACTGTGGGACGGAGACGCACAGCAGCACATAACCGCTCTGGAGGACTGTGGGACGGAGACGCACAGCAGCACATAACCGCTCTGGAGGACTGTGGGACGGAGACGCACAGCAGCACATAACCGCCAGCGCTCCGGAGGACTCTCGGAAGCGAACAGAGGTCGTCAAAGCCACAGGACACGCGCAGGAACACAACCGGTCATCTGAAAATTAAAAACCGAGACGCCCAATCCTATTTTCCACTTTTCCGTCAAAGAAGAAATCAGGCAAAAAAAAAATGGAGGTTTAAATACTCAGGAGAACGCAAGCATTTCTTGATTATGCTTCTGGCCTGACTATCATCCCCAAGAGCCCTTCAACCTTAGCCCAGCACCTGAGCCCTTCCCAGGGCTGCATCCACAGGCATTACACATCACAAGCAGGAGTTTCTGTCATATGAACTAATGACCTACCCTCGTAAAAGAATATGGGCTCTTCACTGAAATTGGCCAGCAGCGACCAGGGAAGAGTGGCTTAATCCAAAGGCTTAATCAAAACGGGAAAAGAAACGCTCAACAAAAGCGTGTCATTAAAACAACGCCCCGCGGCGAGATGGAGACAAGCTTCATTAGCGCGGCACACCTATCTGGAGCGCGTCATTAAAATAACACCCTCTCTCGCGCGGGAAGACGAGTGTCGCCCAAATAAAGGAGGGTGTCGCGACCGTAACGGAGGTGTCAAGACTTTTCAAATAACAAAAGCCCGGAGACTTTGGAGTGCTTTCTCTCCCACCCAGCGTGAACGTGATTATCAAATCAGACGGCTGGAAAAGATCAGCATAATTGCTTTATAAATCAAGAAGATTAACTGGAACTCGCCTGTGTGTATTTGGGGCGTCTCAGACGGAACTACGCCCCACGGTGAACACGCGTTCCCAATAAGCCAGCGCATTCTCCACTTCTCAAAAAAAAAGTCAACCGGTTATTTTGTTTTATTCCCCGGGGAGTAATCACCACTCACCTATCAGAAATGCCTTGTTATTTGTGTGCCCCGCTATTTTAAAGAATGTATTTATGCTAAGCAGGGAATCCGTTCCTGCAGGTACCCGCAGAAAGCAAGTGAAGATAACTAGCCTTGATGCAGGTAGCCGCTGGGTCTTTATCACCAGCGCCTAAAATGAATACATTATCAGCGTAATGGAGCTCATTATATCCTTTATGTTTCACAATCAGGGGCGACGCCACAAATAATAAACCCAGGTCAACAAAGAAGGAGGAACCGCCACTGCTTGTGTTTTTACACAATGGGCATTGCAGTCTCCCCACCAAAGTCCCTATTTCAACACCCTGTTTAAAATCACTCCCGCAATATCATTTCATGCGACAAACATACATTCAACAATAGGCAGCCCTTTCCACGCTTTTACACGTCTTGCAGCTTTTTTTCACAATACCGCCGCAAACTTGAGGAGCGCAGGGCGCCTGACGAACAGCCCCATGTAACTGAGCAGCCTCGTAAATAGCATGGTATCAAAAAGCACCTATCAAAATGTTTGAATGCGTTTTAGGATCAGCATTCAGCCTGTCTCCTGACCTGTAATTAGTCGCATCTCCTGAAACAATAACTTTTCTGAAGGAGACGTTGACTACGGGAAGGAGTTTTTTTCTTCTTGTTGCCGTTGATTCTAATTGGCCGTGACAGTGCAGGGGAAAAGACGTCTGAGGGGGAAAGACGACGTTGTTCTTAACAGGGGGGCTGTATTCCATAATCCGCAGAAAAGCGGGGGGGTGGGGGGGGCTGAAGCTGCAGTCCATAGGATCTCTAAAACATCCCTGCAGGAATGAAGGTGTGAGCGTCCAAGATAACGCCCACTTCAGCTGCTGCTGAAGACATTATTCAGATAATACCCAGCTCTGAGATTATGGCATGTGTCATTAAAGCAACACCCGAGCTGAAACCAAGGTAAGCTTCATTAGGAAGAGAGGCAGAAGAAAAGAAAGTTTCATTCAAAAGAAAAGATTTTGGTTAAAAAAAAAATGTTTAAAAAAACACTCATAAGAAAATGGCCATCAATTAATTGACACTGAGCACTGGAAAGAAGTTTCCGGTAATTCAAACACCAGCAATATAAAGCATGGCGGGCATCATTAACGCGAACCCTAAGCTAACACAAAGAAGGGTACCAAAAAAAAAAAAAGAAGCGTACTATTAATTCGACGTACCCCCGCGCCGGAGCAGAGGCGCGCCCCTTTAAAATAACGCCCACCGCGCCGAAACAGAGGTGGCCATCGTTAACGCTCCCCACGTCATTAAAACTGCCCCCCACCCCTGAGCGAAGGCGCGCAATCGGCGGACGGCGCGGAGAGGAAGCGCGCGTCGTTAAAGCACCACCCCGCCTGGAAAGCGCTGGGGACCTCACCTCGCGGCGCGCGTACGCTCGCGCCCGGCGCGCTCGCCAGCCATGATCAATCGGGCTCCGCCCCAGAGCCGGGGCTCTCCAAGCATCTTCCAGGGGAATATTTTGTCGGGCATTAACATACCGCACTGTATGGGCTCTCTCCCGGGTGTCTGTAATTAAGTGCTACTGAGTGTACTTAGTGTACTACCTTGTTAAAATTCAAAATGCAGAGCTGAACAAGTTAGTCTGAGGTATTTTTGTGTGCGTGTGTGTGTGCGCGCGCGCAAGGGGGTGGGAGAGACAGGAATCCCTTAATTGCCTGTATTTTTATGCAGCTTGAATCTCATTAAAATCCACAATCCTAAGAGAATCTAGCTTTTATCTCATTAAATATGAAAATTTAAGTGTGGCAGCCACTGACAAACCACAGTTATGGGGACAGGTTCAGTGGGTGATGGAAAGACAATTATTATTTTTTTCCGTTTTCCATTTTAAAAAAGCACCGCACTGCGTTCAGAGAACAGTTTTGCTCTTTTGTTCAGTGCTCCCCACAGATCCCAGAAGTTATCGAAGTGTGCAGAGCGGGGGTTGGTAGGGGGGGGCAACAGGCGCACTTTGATGATGTCAGCTCGTCTTCCAATCTTGCCGCTCGCTGCCATTTCTCTCCTGTGGTGGCCGCTCTATTTTCATGTCTTTGTGTTTTCCTTTGTGTTTAAGTTCAGGTTTTTCTTCACTTTTTGCATTTTGGTTTTTCGACAGCGCTCTGCAGTCACTGAATTGGTTTTCCTCCGAGTCAGCTCTACGGCTGAATCTCCTCTCCTCTGCTAAGGAGGCTGAGAGGGGAAACAGGGTTTCCAGCCCGGACGACTGAAGGACCCTGCGGACCTCCAAGGACTTTACTTATCCCCGTCACTAATTCATAAGTGGAGCCAAACTCGAGCACAAGAAAGAACCATTTTCTTCCTCCCAGGGTAGTGTGCTTGCCACCATGGTCCTCTGTGCCCTGGACTTTTCGCTCAATCCATTTTAAATAACGTGTGTGATCAGCACGACTCTTACCACACACAGCTCTGAGTGAGCATGACTCTTACCACACACAGCTCTGAGTGAGCAGGACTCTTACTGTACCACACACAGCTCTGAGTGAGCAGGACTCTTACTGTACCACACACAGCTCTGAGTGAGCAGGACTCTTACTGTACCACACACAGCTCAGTGAGCATGACTCTTACTGTACCACACACAGCTCTGAGTGAGCATGACTCTTACCACACACAGCTCTGAGTGAGCAGGACTCTTACTGTACCACACACAGCTCTGAGTGAGCAGGACTCTTACTGTACCACACACAGCTCTGAGTGAGCAGGACTCTTACTGTACCACACACAGCTCAGTGAGCATGACTCTTACTGTACCACACACAGCTCTGAGTGAGCAGGACTCCTACTGTACCCCACACAGCTCTGAGTGAGCAGGACTCTTACTGTACCACACACAGCTCAGTGAGCATGACTCTTACTGTACCACACACAGCTCTGAGTGAGCAGGACTCCTACTGTACCCCACACAGCTCTGAGTGAGCAGGACTCTTACTGTACCACACACAGCTCTGAGTGAGCAGGACTCTTACTGTACCACACACAGCTCTGAGTGAGCAGGACTCTTACTGTACCACACACAGCTCTGAGTGAGCAGGACTCTTACTGTACCCCACACAGCTCTGAGTGAGCAGGACTCCTACTGTACCACACACAGCTCTGAGTGAGCAGGACTCTTACTGTACCCCACACAGCTGAGTCGAGGGAAGCTATCCCTGGGCCTGCCTCCAAGACTCCAAGGCTTTCACATCAGGATTAGTCACCGCCTCTGGGTTTGGGCGATATATCAGGGCGCGGAAACGCCGTATAGCCCAGGACCGGATCGGGCCGGCGGATCAGCACAGCAAAATATGACATTTTGTCAATGAAAGCGCAGCCCCAGTCACTGACCTGCAGCAAAATAGCCAGACGAGCAATGATTGTGCAGAGAAATAAACGTAAACTTTTAAAACCCGGTCAGTCAGCTGCAAGGTAAAGAGCCTGACAGGATAAGGCTTCATCAGGGCTGGCCATAACGCACCACCTTGGAGCAGTTATTACTATTACTCTTTTTTTAATCAAAAAACCTGGCCACACGCACCGTTTGATTACATCGATAAACTCCCCGCTTGTATCGAGGGGGACACTCGCATTATTGCTGCATTAATATACCCAATATTGATTAAACAATACAAAAAGGCTTATTGGCAAACAAATGGTGCTGTAACAGGCGGGAGGTGGTGCGTATCGTATTGTGAATTATTGCCGCAAATTATTCACATACACCGTTTTTGTTTTTTGCTGCTTTGAACAAGTGTCTCGGGAGAAAATTCCCCTTTTGGCAAAACGCTTCTAAATGATTTAAAATTACATTCATTTACACATTTTTTCCTAATGTGTCTGTGTTAATTCACCCTCCACTCCCTCTCCCTCTCCCTCCTCCTCTCCCCCCCTCCGCCTCCCTCTCTCTCTCTAGGGCATTCGAAAAATTACAGTGGACATTTGATATCACAGCAAATGTCATCAAAACTGGAGTACAAAGTCTGAAATATTAAAATGATCATTTGTTTTTTTTCCCCCCGTTTTTGTCAAGCTTAATGGCAGAGATGTCAGAGACGTAGAGCACCTTTAAACTTCGGTGTTGACTTTGGAGTCTCACGCGGGAAGAATCTTGTAGCAGGCAGCACACAAAAAGGGCAGCCTACATCTAAGGGTGTCAGTGGGAGAGTTTGCTTCCAAATGCCAAGTACGTGAAGAACATTAAAACACACTGTATCTCAGGTACTACAATTCCCGCTCTGTACAGCAGGAGGAAGGGGGCAGGGGAGGGAGAGAGAGAGAGAGAGAGAGAGGGAGGGAGGGAGGGAGGGAGCGAGGAAGGGCAGGAATAGAAAGGCAGGCAGACAGGTTAGAGAGAAGACTTGCAACGTGACGACCCACAGACAAAACATTTTTTTTTTTTTACAGCATACACAGCAGAGTAATGTTATGTCTGACTTTATACACACAAGGTCATTCATGTGTCAAATGCTGCCTTCTATCACCTAGGTAAACCGCTGCATTTCCGATGGTAAGAAACCTAAATGATACAGTACATAACTGATGCCTGTGATTATGACGACGATAGTTTCAATGCAGATGCTAATGATGGTGGTGATGCTGCTGCCGCAGCTGATGATGATGATGATGATAACAATGATAAAAATGATGATGATAATAATCCTCTAGTGTGGGGAGACAGATAACGAGGGCCAGGAAGGGTCAGAGAAACGCAGATGTCGGAGCACCTGAGAGACGGAGACCCGTCGGACCATCTGGACTCAAAGAGCACCGCGGCGACCGCAACACGAACGCCCCGCGCGGTCGCCGCGGGAGGGCAACGCAGGGAACCAATCAGAGGGGATCTCTCACTGTATCTCAAGTGGAATCTTGACGTTGGGGGGGACAGACACCGCGTGTGGCTGCACATCCAGGTGGCTGGATGCCAAGAATAAGCCCAGGGGGTTGGGGTGGGGGCCGTGGGGTTGGGGTGGGGGTGGGGGGGGAGTGTTGGCAGGGGCGGGAGCCGAAAATAACAGACAGCTGCAATCTTTACACCGAAAGCAGAGCCTTCTGCGGCTTTAACGGTTATTTTTCCCATTCCCCGAGCACTTTTATGGCACTGAAATAACAGGAGAGAGGGAACAGTCAGTGCTTTATAAATTATACTAATTAAGACGCGCGACGACCTTGCTGTTGGGAGCCCGGCGAGAGCGGGACTGGGATTAAGTACCTGTGCATATCGGGTGGGAGATCTGCCCGCTTCCGCCGGCGACTTGGCAGACGGGCTCGCCGACACGTTCGCTTTCCGCTTTCGAGTGGAACTGCTGGGCGGGCACGAAACCGGCCGACTGAGGTGGAAACGAGTGTCCCAGGTACTCGCAGAGACATCACGTCACGTCGCAACACAACGTAGCGTAATGACCAGAACAGGCTATTCAGCCCGACAACGCTCGCCATTTTCCTAATTGAATTTTACCTAGCACTCCGGTTACTTACAGACTAGATCTAACACTGTATCATGATTTGGACTGAAAAAAAAAAAATTTTGAACTAGAACTGCTTATTTTCTGGAATAAGAAGGTTATTTTGAAGTGTCAAAAACTGAGAAAAATGTTTGTGCTGTTAAGCTACCAAGAAGAGCACAGAGCACAGAGACGCCAATTTGTCCAACTGAAAGCGGAGTTTTTTGGCAATCTGGCGATCCTACCGAGAAGCCGATATTGTGGACCCGCAGTCTGGGTATGACGGAAGGGTATGAATTATACAGCGCTGCGCTCTGTTTTCACCAAAGGTCACGGTCACCATATCGCGGGGAAACGCAATGCTAGTCAACATTCTACCATGACACACAAGCACAGACCAAACCTGCTCCAGGGCAGGTGGGTCAGGTCATGGAGCCATGTTGTACAGTACTATCAGTACAAGACTTGATTTCTAAATTACACAGCGGCTCACCTGATAGGCCAAACCCCTTCCAAACAACCTTCTTCAGTCAATTTATTTGTTGAGGAAGAAGCAAGGCATTATGGGGGAAAGTATGCTGTCTGTAAGGAACATCAGCGTGAGAGATCACAAATCTCTCGAGTACAAACTAATACGAGGTACAATCAGTAATTCTGTTTGAGGCTTTCCTTTGAGTTCATCACTTTCAATCTGCAGTTCTGAAACGGCATCAAACAGAATGACTGATTGTGCTTCATATTAGTCTGTAATTGAGAGAGATTTGTGATGTTTCACGTTGACATTCCTTAAGACAGAATAAATCATTTCATTTTCTCCCACAATTCCTCTGACACTATAAGACCTCTTGCACGAGGCCCCTTGCTTTGTAGAAGGAACTGTGGGGAAAACGATCCAACCATTCCTTCTCAATGAACATCAATGCAACAGAAGACAAAACTTTCAAATACGCACTAATATGGAGTACAATCAGGTCTCCAGGTTTTTC
This sequence comes from Anguilla anguilla, assembly GCF_013347855.1. Lineage (NCBI taxonomy): Eukaryota > Metazoa > Chordata > Actinopteri > Anguilliformes > Anguillidae > Anguilla > Anguilla anguilla. The sequence continues at coordinate 54,451,713 of NC_049201.1, read as the reverse complement.
TGACACAACGAAAAGAAAAAAAGTTTACGAAGGAATCGCAGAGCAGCGGACCTCACCTCGTTTTGGAGCTCGTCGTCTGTCTTTTGGGACGCCAGCATCTCGAACAGGGAGGTGCACAGATCCTCGGCGTTTGTCGAGTCCATGTTCCCGCCGGACAGGTACTGCTCCACCTCCCGCCTGAGCAGGGCCGCGTCGCCGTTCCCGCTTCCCTGCGCCGGCCTGCCGGGGGCGCTGTTCTGGCCCTCTCTGCCCCGCCCGTCCTGCTGGTTGTTGAGGAGCTTGTGGAAGTCCAGGCTGAAGCTTGGGCCGGGCCGGCCGTCGTCCTCGCCCCAGGGCGGGGTCTCCTGGTAGTCCAGCGCGTAGCTGTCGAAGGAGAAGGCGATGTTCCGGCCGAAGGAGGCGCGGTCGGCGACGCGGGGCGCCGTCTCCGCCCTGACGAAGGCCTCCACCAGCGTCTCGTCCATCAGCGCGACCAGGCGGCCCGTGGCGGCGCAGGAGGCGTCGGCCGCCGTCGACGGGAAGGGCCCGAACATGTGCTTGATGGCGCGCGTCTCCTCGTGGCCCACCTGGTCCGTGCCGTAGAAGGTCCTGAACAGGAAGACGGCGGCGCTCTCCACCGCCTCCTGACCGAACTCCGTGCCGACTGGCGGGAGAGAGAGAGAGGGGGAGAGAGAGCAGCAGACAGCGCGGCGTTAAGCTTCGTCTCGCAGGATGCGCGTTTCCGGGAGTCAACAGCACAGATAAATACTGCATGTGGAGAAAACGCTGGGCTCCCCCGAGCTCGCCGAGATTTAAGAGGCCGCGGGAAGCCGCTATCGAAAACTTGACATGCACTAATGGAAATGCCTGCTCTGTGATCGCTAGGAGAGCACGCCGCGGTGAAACACTGCTAACTAAAGGAGAAGGGTCGTTTTTTTTGGGGGGGGCAGGGGGCTCTGCTACGGTTTGTGACATGTAATTTTGCCATCAGCGCCCGCGTGATATAAACCCCGCGGATGCCGCATCGCCTCAAATCATGGGGCCCCAAGGCGGCTCGCTCTGGAAGGGGCGCAACCGTGGTAACCAGCAAGGCCGGGGCACTGGACACTCCTCACAGTTAAGCCCAGCTGTCTCTGGTAGTATTGCAAGGCAGTGAAACGCTGTCTTTTGCTGGTGTGCGGAAGAGGCGAACTGGACAAAATGCTAGCGCCCGCCGCTGTTGGGTTAACAGAGCCTCGCTCCACCGTTATTACTGTGTCACCTTTCATGACAGCCACACAAAGGAACCATGGGCACAAACAAGGACACGGTATGCAAAACCAAGAGAGAACAGGGCACCGCATTAAAACGCCACATTAACATTGACAAACATTTATCATTTCCCCCATATAATCCTATATTTTTCTTTCAATGACAGGAAACACAAGCAGGAGTTTGACCATTAACAGAACTTGTACTGGCAATAAAACCCAGTCCCAGCAAGTTTCCAACTGCACTTCTGCAGACGCTGTGAAGAACTGACGCTTTACACACACAGCGCATATATATGACTCAGAGCTGGGTACTTTAAGCCTCCCCGTGGGTTCGGCCCGCGGCTGTTTCTCCTCCTCTACGAGGAGCGTGCTTCAGTTCTCCACCTCTGACCTCACCGCCGATCGCCAAAGCGGCCCACGCTCGTCAGCCGGACAGAGACGGGAGGTCGCGGAGCGAAACTTTCCTTTTTCTTTCTTTTTTTTTTTTTAAAGACAAAAAAAAGCGTTCCCTCTGTAGCTCGTTTAGGGAATATTTCATCCAATTGCAGTTCTGACGCGGCGCAATAATGAGACTCAGGGCTAATTGTCCAATTAGTGGAAAAAAATGTCAAAGACGGGGGATAAGTAGAGGAAAGAGCAGAAACAGATGAAAAGGATTTAAACCAATTAAAACGGGCTGAAGCTCTCTCTCCGTTGCGCCCGCTTGTCTCGGGCGCTCTCCCTTTGTTGGGGCATGATGGTTCATTCTGATACATCTCATTGCTTTTAAATTGAAGCCGCCGCTTCGGCGGACCCGACGGAAAAAGGGTGGCGGGAAAAAAAAAATCAGTCAGACGGCGCGTTGCCGAGGACGGCGCGTTAATGGCGGTCTCGGCGACGCCGGGGAAAGGGAACACTCGTTCAGAAACCAACGGGAGGGGAGTAGCACTCCGTCAGCCTGATACTCCAGTCATTCGTCTTTTTTCCCCTTCGCGATTTAGAGTCCGAGCGCAGCGTCGTTCGCCAGGGAGCGCAAGGCCACTGGAGCCGTCCCGCGTTTCCACGGAAGCGGCCGACTGCGCAGAGCAGACGCCACCGCTCAGCCGCTCCCGGTAAAACCTGACACGGCACAAACGGCTCTCCACTGGGAGTGCCAATCCAACCCCTGTTCATGTTCACTTGCTCTGTATTTCCTCAAAGACTTTTATACATTACATTATAAAGAAATCTTTTGAGAGACTTGGCGAGCCAGTTCTGTGGTAAGCAGCAGCTGAATGTATTTTTATCATATTTCTCATTTTGCAGATGTCGGGCCAGGGGAAGCCTGCTATTGATCGGCGTCTGCGTTTAACAACTGACAGGGAGGAGGGGACGCCCGTCTTCTCACCAGCGGCCTCTCTGGTGTGTGCGGCGCGGGGATACGGCTCCGTCCGCACGCCGTCCCCTGCTTCCGCACGCCGGGGGCCTCTGATATTCAGCGGGAAGCGCTGAGATCACGCGCGCGGACCAGAATCCCGCCATGCTACAATCCCCGTCACGCGGCTAACCTTTACCACACGCAGGGTGGGGTGTGTCACGCACACGCGTACGTACAGACACACACACACACACACACACACACACACGTACGTACAAACACACATACAGACGTACGTACAGACACACACACACTCGTACGTACGTACAGACACACATACAGACGTACGCACAGACACACAGACGTACGCACAGACACACACACACACGTACGTAAAGACACACACACAGAAGTACGTACAGACACACACACACACGTACATACAGACACACACACACACGTACATACAGACACACACATGTACATACAGACACACACACAGACGTACGTACAGACACACATACACAGACGTACGTACAGACACACGCACACACACACGTACGTAGACACATACAGACGTACGTGCAGACACAGACACACACACACACGTACATACAGATACACACACTCAAACACACACACACACACGCTCCACTATGCTAAGCAAAATGAAACCCATCAAAGCCTGCGGTGTGCTGGCAGTAGAGCGGGGGGACTGGAGGATCACGCCAAACCCGATTACTCGGCGCGTCGGGGCGGCCGGGCGCCTCGCCGGCAGGTGCTGGCGGCGCCGGTAATCTGACGCCCGGCGAGACGTCTCTAATGATGCGTGCTCCGACCAAACGAAGCGCCGGGCTTCGCAGTCACGTCCGGGAGTGAGGAGGAAGGTTCGCTTCCCGTCTCCGAGGCACCTGACCCACTGCCCCAGACCAGCAGGCCTCTCAGCACAATGAGGCCACCCCGCGCTGGAACGGAACCCCCAGAACACCCAGCACGGGACGGACAAAAAAAGAAACCAGGCCACGGCGTCCGCACACCCCCGCCAGCGCTGGGAACACACGCTGTGTGATCACCCATCGGGCAGAGGTTACAAAACGAGTCATTTTACGGCTACAGCATCTGTGATTCAGAGCAAGACATCCTCTATCTGCATGTACACGACACAAAGCGCCTGACGCAGCGATCCACCATTACGCGCTTACTCTTCCCCTGCAAGCCATAACCGGGCTCGCGCTGCCACTGAGTGAAACAGCTTGCTTGCATAGAAAGCTGCTAGCGGACTCCATCGGTATGAATTTGCTCCCAATGCCTCCTGGAGCAGGGACCAAGCACCGGGGAAACCTCCGGAACGTCTCCAGAATCACAGGCACATTAACGGACGTGACGCAGTAAAAAATACTAAATGAATTTCCAGGCGGTCTGGGGGGACTGGTCAGTGCTGCAGACAGCCTTAAACCGAGGCTTAGCGCCCACACAGTAGATATTAATATCCGAAAATCCGACGCGAAGCCAGCGAGACCTCAGGCAGCTTCGCGCCGTGCGACTACCTTCTGCTCAAAAAGGCCAGGAAAGGCCAGGGGGTGGATAGACCCGGGTTTCCTCCAAAAAAAACCAACAGAAGGATGAGTCAATTACCCATAACCAATTACTTGGGGGGGTGGGATATTCAAATAAGCACCGCTGCTGTGAGACAAACCGCTGCTGTGGCCAACTTCAGCTTTCAGCTCCGTGTAAGAGTGGCAGACCTCCAAGCTAGCCCCGACACCTGCACAAATACATAATTCCATTTCCATGGAAACAGCCCAGGGTTCCACCTTCAGGCACGCTTTGACAGTCAGAACTGAGCGACTAAAATGAAGGCCATTTTACAGCTAAATTGTCTGTTATGTGGGGGTTTCTTCTCTTTATTGTGAACGTGCTAATATCAGCAGCTCGTTTTATTATTATTATTTTTTTTTTAAAGATTGCTAGAACGAGTTTCAAAACTGTGAGCCCCAACTTAAAAGCTGAGCACGCAAGCGGAGCTGTGAGCCGTTCGCCTCCAACCCAGCGGGCATCGCGGGCGTGTTCTGTTTGCATCAGTGGGAATCGGGTCCATTACCAATCTGCCTGGCTGCCTGCAGGATCTTCTTCAGTTCCTCCTGAGCTGCATGTTGCTGTCCTTTCTCCAAGTGCTGGCTGAAAAACTGTGTGATCTTCTGCCATGTCAGGCCATCTTTGGAAAGCTGCTCTTGCCTCTTCAACCGCTTGGACTGCAATAAGAAAGAGATTTTTTTAAAACGATGATAATAAATGAATAAATCCATCCATCCATCCACCCATCCATTTATAAACCACTTATTCCTGGTCAGGGTCGTGGGGGGAGCTGATGTCTATCCCAGCATGCAGTGGGTGAGAAGCAGGAACACCCTGGACAAGTCGCCGACTCATCACAGTCAATCAGTCAGAGAGACAGACAGGCAGACAGATACAGAATCTTGTACAGCATCACAAGGCCAAATTTCAGTGTTCCACAGACACCAGAATGTAAGGCACTTTTTTAAATTTACTGAATCATCAAATACTTGATTCAGAGAAACAAAAACCCCCTCTGTGTTAAATTGATTACTGGAGGTTCAATGCTCCACAACACTGATCTCAGGTTTCTGAATCTGTAGTTTTTCTAAGCGAAATGTCACCCCCCAGGCAAAGTTTAGCATGACAAGAAGCAGAATGCGAAACCCTTACAAAGGGGTGCGGAATTGAAGTTGCTTTCCCTCTCACACACTCTCTCTCTTACACACACACACGGGACAGGAGAATCTTTTTTTCTCTGCTCGTCTCCATTTCCCAGCTCAGTGACTGCGAAGCACAAAGGAGCTGACTGCAAGATTTTGACAAACCTGAAAAGAGGCAAGGAGAGCGCTCGAGAGGTTGGGGGAAGAGATGCACTTATGCATTCCCATTACTTACCTGTGAAAGGAATAACACTAGACAGTAGTAGTAGAGGTGTGAGCAGGCCAAACAGAGAACAGTTACATCGATATTTTAATAAAATGCAATAAGCATTTCTAACTAACTTTTTCTTTCTTGTTTTAACATAAACCCGGTCAATCTCGAAGAGCGTTAAACTCCTGGTATGGGTGGTGTTGGGGGGGGGGGGGTTCTCAATGGAACAGTAAAAGTAATGCAATAACAAAATTCCCAAAACTTCCTGTGAAAGTTGGCCGCAGCCCAAACGAATCCGGACTGAATCGCATCAGAGTCCGAGACCAGGAAGTGGAGCAGACCCAACCGAACCACGAAGGGAAGGAGGGAGGGAAGGGGGGAAGGAGGGAGGGAAGGGGGGAAGGAGGGAGGGAAAGGACAGCTCGGGCTTGGGCATCAGGACGTGGGCCTGAAATGTATGCACGCGTGATTTATGAGAGCACTGTCAAGGTTGCGGAAGGAGAGGACCTCTGGAGAGAAATTGAGCGTTGGCTTTATATCGGGAAACAGGCCTGACCTCATTGTAGCAGTAACAGGGCGAATGAGATAAATAAAATAAAAAATAAAGTGGGCTCGGCCTCGCCAAGCTCTCCCCTCTCTTTCTCCCTCCCGGTCACTTGAACTTTTTTTTTTTTTTAAACAATGTTCGGTGAGAGCGAAGCACAATTGCACTCTTAAGTGAAAAACTGACACCCCAGTTCAAGGCAGAAATCCTTACTTTATCTTATTTGTCTCCACCCATTCCCTGCTGCACATTACGCTCCATTATTTATCTGCTTCAGACGCCCTTGGCCAGGGTAGCATCCCGCATTAAGAGCATAATATAAGAAAGTTTAGTAATGAGAACGGGCCATTCAGCCCATCTCGGTTCATCATATTGCCTGTAATCTAGAGCGAATCCATCACTCCGGCTGGCTCCTGATAGACCCCGCAGTCTGTGACACTACTGCAAATTCTGGGAGCTCGGCTCGGCGTGCTCCAACAGCGCTGCGTGAAGAGATGCTCCCCTGTATCGCTGTGAAATACTATTTTCAGCTAATTTCCCATTTAAATTTAAACAGCTTCTTAAGTCAACCAAATGAATCCCTTTAAGTTTTTTTTATCATCGCTTAACACTTCAAATGACCTCTCAGGTCTGAGACTAAAGAGGTGGAGTGTTTTACAGCTCTATGAAAATTATCTGTTTGAGGGCATGGAACGCATTTGTTGCCCTTCTATGCACATTCGTATTTTAATCTATAAAGATATATTCTTATTATTGGTATAAATCACACATTGCTGTTAACCCGTGCATTAAGCTTCTGAATCAAATCTACAATCCTACAACCTATCCAAGAGCCACAACTGCACTCTTATTTATGGGAAGCATATGGTGCAGCAGTAAAAAGGAATACACTATGGGCCCATGAGTCACATGTCGAAATCCCTTGTGGAACCCTAGAGTGTACAACTGAGCAGGGAACTTCATATCGAAGGCTCTACTCAGATAATATTTCATCTGAATGAAATGAGTTAGCTTTAGACGTACTGTACATGTTTAATGCTGCCGGTTTACCCTTGGGAAAGTTCAGCAAATAAATTATGCAATGATATTGATGTAATCACTTAACGGAAACCTATAACAACATCCAACTTAAGCCCGCCCCCAGAACTGCTGATTGGCTGATGATAATATTGTGTATTGCAATGAAATAGTGAGATTGGGGGGCTGGCAGTGGGTGGGCACATCTGCAGTGCCTTAAATACTGAAAAAGGTTGAAACATGCATGCATTTTATTAGATGCTGCAGAATCCTGTATCAAACATGCCAGTGTTTCAGGAAGAGAAATCCAAGATCAAATGGCTGCCTGACTTCAAGGATAGCCATATTTATTTATAGTTAGGACTTATTATATTGAGCTGGACTTATTACCAGAGGGTTGGAAAACAACTGCTGTGAGCAATATGCGATAAATTAACCTGAATAACTTCAGTGAACACCAAGTTACACAAATGTGGGCGACAAAATTGTACGCTGAGGTAATCACCTTGCATTTTTTCCCATTAACAATACAGTGTAATACAGTGTACGCTGTTTGAGCATTTACAGTGCCATTTATGGGAGCTTTGAAGTACAGACTTTTGTAACTTAGTCATCAATGTCTCTAATCCCACAGCAAATCAATGAATACAAGCAAATGATCACGTTGAGTTTGCCAGCATACGATAACACCGCAGGGTTTGAGGATAGGAATGGCCCGGGATCACCAAATGTGGCGATATGATCGCCAGAGCACCAGCATGAGCGGACCAGTCTGGACACAATTTGAATTTCCATGATACAAAAGTCACAGTTCTCTCACTTTAAATAAAATGAAAAACAAACAATCAATATGTAACCATAAATGTGGTTTCAAAATCATGCTAATTATATGATCCAACACCACAAACCACCAGAGCAAAGGACACATTCTGCATTTTTTTTTAAAAAGGAACAGACTAAATAAAGCCAAGATAACCGGTCGTATGTCACTTCTTTGCCAACAGGACACATCTTCGGACCTTTTGCTCAACAAAAATGTCCTTTACAACAGCTCATGAAAATAACTTATTTATAGTCAGTGTTGTAGTTGAAAAACTGAATTCCAGCATAACGTAATAAAACAGGACTTGCTTGTCTGTTACACTACATTATTGCCATTGAGCCTTCCACGTTTTACATTTTTACACAGTATCAGTTTATACAGCTGGATATACACTGAAGCGCTTTAAGTACCTTACTGAAAGGCACAATGGCAGGGTCCTACCCGAGAACAGAAATACAACTTTTAGGTTACAAGCCCTGTTCCTTACAAATTATACTGCACTGCCATCCTACAGACAGAGCCGTTGAAAAGAAAGTAAACCAAACTGGTTAAAAAAACGTGTATTGCCAAACATTTCAAAATATTATTTGGTCTGCACCCATAACAGATGTAAATTGGGATACATTTATTGACAAAATGAAAGACAGAGGGCAAAACAATTTTAACATCCAGATACACCTGGTGGACACGCTCTGAAGAGGGCTTATGCCAAACCATTTGCATGTTTTTCCCCCGGCACATCTCATTTTTGCCATAAATTTATTGCAAAGTGCATCTGTTTTCAGTGCGGATGCTGGTTTATTTATTTTAACATGTAACCATGACAACGTATAGAACAAATACTATCACCAAGTGGCGTTACTATGGTTTCCCACCAAAAGAGGGAAAAACTCAGCATAATATTCAATCTGACGATGTAGAAAATAGAAATAATGAGGAAAAAATAAGTTCCTGGTGGAGCTGAAAAAAGGTTTTACTAGAAATATGGCGAAGGGATGAAATGCAGCCTACGTTCTAAACTGTCAGACCTTCCTGTGGCCTATGGAAAAGGATAGGAGGTGTTTCATGGGTAACAACACATTCTGAAAGGCATCCAAGTGCAGGGAAACAGAACGCAGCCAAACAAATGTGTTGCTACCAGCCATCAAAATCTGACCCCACAAACCAGCAATTAAACTCTATGGTAAGTCAAAGAACAACTGATCAATATTTATTTTATGAAACTACTCCAGCAATATAGATGTGGTGGTCTGCAAGAAAGAGTCAGAAGAGCCTTGTGAATGATAATGTTTCACGTTCTTTCAAGGAAAGAACTTGTTCTTGTTCGATTGGCTACACTAAAATCATCTGAATAACCTCTGAATTTCATAAAGAACATTAAAAAGAAATGTATGTTCTGTTTGTACAGCTCCATACTGTTATCCATTTGAAAGTGTTTATTTCTCTTAAGCATTTCAAATTTGGCTACAATTAATTGGTCCTAGGATCCTTTCCATAACTGTAATCTGTCTGGGGTCACTAAATAGCCAGCAGATTTACGCATCATATTCACACCAAAATGTAATACTTCATTGAATTCGGATGTTGAACTTTGGGCATTTGCATTCTCCTAACACAGAAAAACTGTAATGAGTTTTTGGTTGATGCCCTGGTAACTGTTGTTACACTGGCTGGATCAGAACAAAATATATGGAATCCATGAGTGCATGGCCAGTTGGTTCAAAAAGCAGTTAAAACCAATACAGAACACCAGGAAGAAAGCAAAGTACAGATTATAAATGGAGATTATGCACAAAAGGTTGGAGAAGTTTCACAAGGAACAGTGTATATCAGTGTTCATTTTGGTCTCCTATGGCCTGGCAAAAACAATTAGATTTGCCACTTCTTATTGTAGGTTGTCACCTGGCTGCGATGCAGGTCATGGTAACCATATTGTACCAGTCAACGGGTTGTAGCGGGAGAGCACCGTACAGTAAGCACAGTAACGGGAATAATAACTCACGTGAAGTGGTTTTTGTATGTTTAAATATAGAGTTTCTGCATTTTACCTTTTCATACGGGTTGGAATATAGACATGGTCCAATTAGCTGACTCCCATAACTGGCTAGGTATGCATGCGTGCGCGCGCGTGTGTGTAGTGGGACTCCGGCCCTTATTCAAATAGTTCTTACAATATATGACCAGCAATGACGGCTTCGCTTTTGAAAGTAACTGGCTAGACTCGCCTTCAAATCGTAGATGTCCTCTGTATAGTCCTGCTTGCTGACATTTGAGAAGGAGCGGAGTGCACCGGTGAGCCGCGGTGGAGCCATCGGTTCCTCGCTCAGTGATCCATAGGATGTAAAAGCGGTGTCCTCGTGCCAATGTCAGGGCAAGTCAAGCCCAGTCTGAAGAAAGGTGGAATACAAAAGTTTAGCTAGAATAACTACATGACATGCATCCCCACACCCATCCACATACAGGATAAAACAACTTTGAGAACACACTTGATCATTGCTAAACGTGACCCATGCATTTCGTTCGCTAGCTAACAAATTGACAGGTTCTGTGAAAACATTGTCCACGTTTTAGCGGAAATCTGGTAGCTAATCCGCTTTTCAAAAATCAGGGATTGTTGGGTAACTATGCTATAACGTTACTAGCCAGCTACTAAGTGCCAAGCTACTAGTATTTAGCTGTGCCACGTCGCACGTGTGCCTTAATTTAGCAAACCCAACAGTACAAGCTAGCTAGTTATCGGTCCATAACAGACTCGCTTGTCTTACTGTATATTAACGTTACCGTTTGATTTTCTAGCTTCTAAACCCGGCATTTAGGCCGTGTCGTTTGACACATGGGTACGCATGCATACCTATAACTATCGAATTGTTCTGAAACTGCTGAAATGTGCCATGTCACGTTAAAGTAGCATGTTGGCTAATTAGTTCTGTGGTCGAGTCCTTGATGTAATCAAACAGAAAAGGCCTCCGGGTGAGGAGATCTGAAACTATCGACATATGTACAATAGACAACGTTTGTATTGGCAGTATTTGGTTTATCTTTTCCACGCGTGGCTGCTGTGGTTATTAGATTATTCGAAAGAAAATACCCATAATCAGCTAACGTTAAGGGAAATGTACAATACAGTAGAATTAATCATTTTGCTGGGTAAAGTTGCCTCCGAAGGAAATACAGATGGAAAACATAGGTAAAACTACCAAGCCTCTTTCGACTCCGACAATCGCATGGCTTGCACACAAATAAACGCAGGAGAGAATGGTTAAACTAGCATATAATGAAGTCGTCAGTATTATATTGAAACTCACATTCAGCCCACGGTACGCTCACTTGCTAAAGTGGCGAGTATGATACAAACGCTGGCGGTGGAAAAACCGCTGAGCAATATGGGACTTGTATTTCTGAAAATGAAGTCCGATATACTTTTTCGAAGCGTCTATTGCCTAGAGACTACATTATCCAGACATACAATGCACAAGGAAGACGAATTTACGAATGAACGGGAGACAGCAATAATCTATCATCGAAACTTTGTACTCACTATAATGGAGTGTAGAAAGCAGTTTCTGAAATCTTTTGAAGATTAAGTTAATGAGCTACACATCTTTTAATTTTTTATTTTATTTTTTATTTGATAGCAAGCGACTTAATACAATATAGAATTAGTTTAGTTCTCCCCTCTACAATTAAGATATAAATGCGAGGTGATTAACTATAAACATACTGCAAGTAATTACTTATTACTTAGTAATTATTTATTCAAAACATTATTTTCTATAGCGCTAGGCTACTCCTTAGCTAAAAGAAAGGACAGTACTAAACCTTGCTACCAGGGAAAAGCAAAAGGAGTGAGTCTTCCAGCAAATGTCCTTCCTAATCTGACCTAACTATCTAAAAAGGTGTTGAAACAAGAAAGAAAATAAATTGCCTGACCACCTGCATCCTACAACAGAAAGATACCAACACAAAATGTAAACAAAACAAGGTAGCTGCAAATTGTAAAAATATAAGGAAGCAAACAGAATCTCTAAAAACTCCCTCAAACTGAAGTGTCTTCAGGCTTTATTCACTTGGCTATTAGGTAGACACAGGTGTGCATCATCAGACAATCAAGCCCTCAAATCAGTTCCACCTGCAGTGCTGAGCCAGGCATACAGACTCAACAAAGTAAGGGAACATACCTATGTGTGGGTGTGTATATCAGGAAGGTTTTTTTTATTTTTATTTTTTTATCAGAATGTATAATTTAATACAGCGTGCAGGTATCTTTCATCATCCCATTCCATATCCATGCCATTACATTAATTTAGCAGTTGCTATTAGCCACAGCACCTGTAATTATATTATTATTTTTAATGTGCATACATTTTCTTTTTTTTAGAATAGCATAACAAAACCCAAAACCAAGTGATGTAATTATAAATGTACACTCACCGGCCACTTTATTAGGCACACCTGTTCAATGCTTGTTAATGCAAATATCTAATCAGCCAATCACGTGGCAGCAACTCAATGCATTTAGGCATGTAGACATGGTCAAGACAATCTGCTGAAGTTCAAACTAAGCATCAGAATGGGGAAGAAAGGTGATTTAAGTGACTTTGAAAGCGGCATGGTTGTGCCAGACTGGCTGGTTTGAGTATTTCAGAAACTGCTGACCTACTGGGATTTTCACGCACAATCATCTCTAGGGTTTACAGAGAGTGGTCCAAAAAAAAAAGAAAATATCCAGTGAGTGGCAGTTATCTGGGCAAAAATGCCTTGTTGATGGCAATGGTCAGAGGAGAATGGCCAGACTGGTTTGAGCTGATAGAAAGGCAACAGTAACTCAAATAACCACTTGTTACAACCAAGGTATACAGAAGAGCATCTCTGAATGCACAACCTTGAAGCAGATGGGCTACAGCAGCAGAAGACAAACCCTGTACTAGCAAGGTGTACCTAATAAAGTAGCCGGTGAGTGTATATCCCTCTACTGTACAGAGTTGCCCTCAGGCAACAGAAACATTTTGGCCTTAACACCACCGCCAAGTATTTTGTTTTTTACGTATAGTAGTGTTTCATGGCATGGCTGCAATCAGTCCAATGAGGTGCTGAAGTATGACTGATGTAACAATTGGGGGAGGGACTTTCTTTCAGGAAGCAGTGCTGAGGAGCAAATGGTCTGGTGAAACGGTGCGTTAAAGTTCTGTATGTAGCCTGTTTAGTTGAAAACTACTTTACCATAAAAATATGTTCTTGTGTATGAACCTTTAAAGATGCATAATGGATAGTTTTTCCATATTTGTTTAGCTATATATTGGACAACAGCAGTTTTCTTTGTGTTGCCTCAGGTCTACATTGTGCTGCAAGGGATACCTTTCAAGGCAATATCATGAACCATGCAGGATATGTAATTTTATCTAAAATCATAGCCGTGGTCAGTGCTTTCTGTCAACATATCAACTGCTATTCACAAAAATGGACAGAAAATTTTAAGAAAGGAACAGTTTAGGATCATTCCCTCAGATCGTGATGGCAGTGGAATGCAGAAACAGGTTTTAGTGGTAGTGAAATGTTAGAATTAAGAGTAGAAAATTTTTCTGTTTTGACAGAAATGCCCTGGTTGGTTGAAAAGTGTGTGTGTGTATGTGCGTGCGCACACAATCACTCTGTAGGCATTATACTCTGTAGGTGACCTTATGAGCGGTACCTATCTAGTATCGGGTAGGACCCCTCTTTTGCTTTCAGAACAGCCTGGATTCTTTGCAGCATGGATTCTACAAGGTGCAGGAAACATTCCTGAGGGATTTTGATCCTTGCTGACTCAACAGCATCATGCAGTTTTTGTGGGTGTTTTGGCCACATTCACATTGAATTCCATTCCACCTCATCCCAAAGGTACACTATTAGATTGAGATCTGTGGAAGGTGCAGGCCATTTGACTAAACTGAAGTCTGTCATATTTGTGGAACCGGCTTGACATGATGTGTACTTCGTTATGTGGTGTATTACCCTGCTTGAAGTATCTGTTTGAAAAAGGGTAGCCTTGTGGTCATAAAGGGATGCCCAGGGTCAGCAACAATGCGAAGGCATGCTGTGGCATTCAAATGATGCTCAGTTGGTATTAATGGGCCTAATGTGTGCCAAGAAAACATCCCCTACACCATTAAAGCACCACCAGCAGCCTATATTGTTGACACAAGGGAGGATGGATCCACTGATTCATTTTTGCCTAAATCTGTCCCTGCCATCTACATGTTGAAGCAAGATTTGTCAGACAAGGTGATGTTTTTCCCTATCTTCAATCATCCAGTTTTGGTGACCATGTTCCTACTGTAGCCTCATCTTCTTGTTCTTGGCTGACAGGACTGGAAACCGGCTTGGTCTTCTGCTGCTGTGGCCTATCTGCATGAAGGTTTGATGTGTTGTGCATTCTGAGATGCCTTTCAACACTCCACTGTTGTAAACTGCTGTTCCATTAGCTTGAATGAGTCTTTCCATTTTCCTCTGACCTCTCTGATTAACAAAGTGTTTTTGCCTACAGTATTGCTGCTCTAATCACACACATTGCCCATTCTAATGTTTGGTTAAACAACAGCTAAACATCTTCACCATGTCTGCATGCTTTATATATTGAATTCCTGCCACATGATTCACTGTTTGGAGGAGCAGGCTATTTGTGTTAATGAGCGGGTGTACCTAAAAGTATTTTAAATTGAACGATATGCATGTCATTCTAGCACTTGCTACCCATTATACACATGCTCTTAAACTTTAAAATGGATAAAGTCCAAAGTTAAGCAGTTAAATTTGTCACAGGACAGCATATTTTAAATGAAATCAGGGCACAAATAAACCAGGTGATGGGTCAGAACCAAAAGACAAAAAGCAATGATGCAATTAGGAAGGTTTTTACTACAAATTCACATTAATAATAAAAATATGGCCTGCTTCTATCTGAAATGTTCCCTCTCATTTTCACAGCGCTACTATTGGCATTGTCAGCCAGCCGCAATATTCAGAAGTATCCTGGCTAAGACATCATTTTCTTACATTTCCACATTTTACCTCCCATTTGTATGACACGTGGCATCCCTGTATTTTTATTTCAAGTAATACTAACCAATAAAGTCTTGTCCTAATAAATAAATGCACGAGTCTGTTAGTGCAGATTTCATTGAATAAAATGAGATGCGCTGGTACAAACACTAAATTTAACTGAGTTACTTCTGAGGGCTTGCATTCTGCATTTTTAGAATTTAATAACTGAGTGCATGTAACAAAGCACAGGCAGGACTAGGTTATCATAACTGATGGGGCTTTTTCATACCTTCAGTAGGAATTGCACATATTTTACTAGGCATATCTAAATATGGCTGTTTGGTGGATGCTGCCTTTAATAATAGCGGTACGGTCCAGGCCATCTTTTTCCAAAATGTGCCTCCCATCTGGCAGGTGAGTAATCTACCGTAGCAAGCTGTTTTTGTCCATTTAGGCACATGGACTGATGCACACAGCAATGATTATAATATGCAAATTTATGCATTACAGTACCATCTTAAGTTAAAAAAAATTCCCAGAATCAAGATGTAAAAGTACCCTTTAAATATTCATTTTGAGTTCAGGTCTAATGCCACCTTGCTTCTTAATGCATATTGTATTTGAGCTGTATTTAATGCGAAGGGAAAACGTGGCTTCCTATAGTTGCAGATTAGTGTGCCTGACAGGGACAATGTTCAGCTGTGCCATATATCCATTGATTTTTAATCTAAAGCGCAGCCTCATCAAAAGATCCAGCTAATCCTAATCCCAATCATAGAATAATAATATAGGTGAAGGTTCCTGCACCTCTTTAACTATTCTTAATGGAACTCTCCCAACTGATATGCATAAATATGCAAGTTTTACTTCCCCCGTGGGGATTAACAATATGCTGGAGATCAGTCAATGCATTAACCCTGTTATAAAACACCCAGTGGATCAACAGTCTTGCGAGGGGAAAGGGGAAATAAAAATTAGCCTGATTTTAGGATGTGGGTACATTACTCTCAGAGAGAGTACAAGAGGTTTATGTTTCCATAGGTTGTTTTAAAAGAGATAAGGTCATGAAAAGCTGAAGGCTCGAGGCTTAAATGAAATTAGTTTACAGTTATCTCCCATCTTAGGTCATGTTGTTTTTGTGTGCATTCCTTTGCATCTGACAGAATACAGATAAATGTTGATAAAGCAATAAAGTGCAAAAGAATTGATGGGAAGAGAGGCTAGCGCAGAAGTGAATCATTTTCTTGAGAAATTGATGAGAATGAGATGTAACATCAGATAGAAGAGAGTGTGGTTTAGGTTGGGGACATGAGTCACTTCTGTTCTTTCTGTGACTGAATATTTTTCCACATTTCAAGGCTGCACCTGCTTGTTTCTGTTCACTAAGAGGCCATTAAAGTTAGATTTGCTGATTTTACTGTATGAATACATATTTTTCCTGAATCTAAGTGAAGGGCACAACTCAAAGTGTCATTCTTCCGTGTGTTTCTCTGCCTTCTCATTACAGAATAACGTATGTGAGAGGTGTCAGTACACACTCACATGTATTTAACACTAACCTAATTGTAAGTGAGTCACAGGCTTCGACTTTACCACAGGCAAAGTCATTTTGTATTTCTGGCATGAGGTAACCTTAATCTCTCTCTCTCTCTCTCTCTCTCTTTCTCTCTTTCTCTCTCTATCAGTGCCTTTCAAAACAAAAGCAGGACAGTTGGTGGAACCATAGGGGAAGGACTTTCGTTCAGTCACCCTGTTACACCCAGTTTACCCATCCCAGGAAACAGTCAAGTCTTAATGAAATGTACCTCAATAATTTATCACTTGGGTGCACATTTTATTCATTTTGGAAGCAGTAGTGGAAGTGTGTGGAGTGGGTATATAGGACAAAATTGGCAGGAAAGCACCTTTGCCCTCCAAGGCCCTCTGCTCCCATGGCTCCAAGACCCAATTTGGAAGAGGTATTTCCGAAATACCTATTTCAAAAACCCAAGAGAATACTAATAATCATCTTTAGACATGAAAACCCAACAATAGTTCTCCTTCATTAAGTTAAAGTTGGGCTCTCCCTATCATTTGTTGTTCTGTGAAGGTGTTTGTTGCAACTTGAGACCCCACAGCTTGGCAAAGCATTTTAGCCATATGGAGTTCTCTTTATCAGGGAGTTAAGATGTCATTGCTGAGGAAAGCTGTGGCATGCTCGCTGGTCCAGACAGCAGTAAACCAAGATGCATGAAGCAATGTGCAAGATGTGTTTTGGTTCAGCTGTGACTTTGAACAGATCACCATGCAGTAACAGCATCCACATCCACATCCTTTGTTATGAAGGAGGGCTCTTTATTTAGAAGGCCCCTGACCCTGAATAACACAAAATGTTCCATGCCATGACCAATCAATCTTGTACTCATTTGCTCAGGGAGAAGCTAGAAAGACAGAGGCATTCAAATTGAAGAAACAAGCAGTGTCCTCTGCCACAGACCAGCCATAAAAGCTTGCTGGGGAAAAAGCATGTATGTGCAGAGAAGAAATTACTTCAATAGCACTCACCTGCTATTAGTGAACACGGACATTCAATATTTATACTTAAAGCTGAGATCATTCTAAGGAAGACAATATGTACACACATTCTGTATGTCTATGCAAATCATTCATGGTTCAGAAAAATACACTCAAACATGGCTAGTACAGTTCCAAGGGTTACAGGGCCATACTTGTGCTACAGCACTGTGCTTGTCCTTGTGAAACGGGAGAAAAAAATGAAAATTCCATGGTTTTTTTTTTTTTTTTGCAATTCTGATGGTGAAGGATAAATTATTGTATGTTGTGGGGTTTTTGAATGGATTTTACTTTTCAGTTTTTTCCTTTGGTCTGCTCCCACTATGTTTCAGCACCATCCTGCAGATTCCACACTATGCCTGTCACACAGCACAGAGTGTGGTCAGATGAGGTCTGATGTGTGTCCACAAAAAAGTGGTGAATTTTGGTAGTAATATTTACTATGTATTCCCATAGTACAAGAAGAAGTACAAGAATTATTTACTGTGTGTCACACTCAGTATTTATAAACATTCTGAATCCAGGGGAAAAAACTGATATGGCAGGTGCAGGACAAAACACACACACCGAAAAAACTATACTAAAGAAATGAATAGCTAATCATTGTTGCCGGTTACACTCTTAAGCCATCACAACATCTTACCCCTAGTCCAGCTCTCATAAGACTGCCACACTTTGAGCAGTAGAATACCCCAGCTTAAATCCCCAAGCCTGTCCCTCTCAGAACAAACAGTGAACTCACTCTCCCAAAACAATGAACACATATTTTCCACAAACACAGTCATTAAAACATTCACAAACACTACGCACTTTTTAAATTAAAACTTTGTTTAGTTAAGGTTCTTTCCTAACTCTCAGGATACCTTCTGGCGAACTGGAATGGTAATGTGGTGAATAAACGTGAATGCATAACTTTGCATACTTTTTACTCTTCACCTCCTTTCCTCCACTCCCCCACTACCACTGGTCTCCTTCCCAAAATATGTGGAGGAACGATGGGGGAGGAGGGAAGTGGCGGAAAGGAGAGGGCGAGGAGGCCTGAAGAAAACAGCAAATCTGCTTCTTCATCATCAAAGCTGATGTTCACAATTGATGAAATTGCCCTTTCATGATCATTATATTTTGCTGAGCTCACAAATAGTCCCATGGCCAATCACAGATCTTACACATGGTCAGTCCATTTAAAGCAACAAAATAGTAAGTTTGCTGGCTACCTTAGCCTGTACAAACATGAACCTGACATTGCAGTTTACATCAAGACACTAATTAATATGTTATCAGCAACACTAGATAGTAAACCTCTCAGTGTACAAACATAGTTTACAGTAATTCCAGAATCCCAACATCTGACCATAGATTACGTAGATTAGTGAAACAGATATGTCGCTTCATATTATATAAGTTGTTGTTCCCCAATATTCCCATTGAGAAACAATTATATCCCACTGTAACATCTGAAATCATACTTGTTGGTAATAAATATGTCCTTTGAAAACAGTTGGTTGAATAAATGTATTCATGCATCTTCACATGCTGAAATAATGGTGGCTGCCATGCTTATTTATGTGAGTCATGCCCATTTAAGTAACATTTATGTACAAGCAAATAAATAAACCTGCTTCCCTGACTTAAATAGCCAAATTTGTCTCTAGGATATGAGCCAAAAAAAAACAAACTGGCATTTTGTTATTCGCTGTAGGCATTCTTGCTTTCCTAAAATTCTCCTGAGCCACAGACAAATTTGGTTAAATAGGCTATCCTGCACAATTGGAGGAATTCAAGTTCTCAGCCATCTCCGCTTTCTAAAGTTTGAATGTCAGGTTCTGTGGGATTGCCTTTCAGTCTCTGTGGGTGTGAGCAGGATGATGTCCACCAGAAATGTGAAAAGACTTCCCCAGTAGGAAACACCGATGTATCTTTCACCGGGAGGAAGCGAGGAGCTGAGTTTGAAACATAGTCTGTAGAAAAAATATGGACCAAGTCACTGTGACGTAACCCATTGACAGCAGGGAGAAGAGAGTTAGGGGGGAAGAGTAAGGCACTTGGTGGCAGCAGAACAGGAAGCATGACTTGGGGTGTAGGGCTGGACCATGGTCCGAAGGTATGGGAGGAGTGCAGCTTCATTAGCAGCCATATGTGACAACACCAAAGTTTAATGCGCAGCAACAGGGAGCCAGTGGAGGGAACGCAGAAGGGGGGTGACATGGGGAAATTTGAGGAGGCTGAAAACAAGAGCTGCAGCATTCTGGATCTGACACACTGTAATTCCTGGTGGTCTGTACAGTGGTCATTGTGGTGTCCTCAGTGGAGATGGAGAGGTCCTGCAGAAGGCAGGATTTTCCAGGGGAAAAGAGCAGTTTGGTCTTGTCAAAGTTTAGCTTGAGCTGATGAGCAAACATCTGACTGGAGATGTCAGCGAGGCAAGCAGAGATGCATGCCTCAATCTGAATGGCAGATGATGGGAAAAAGATATAGAGTTCAGTCTCATTAGTATAAGAATAGCAGGAGTAGTTGTGGGATGTGCTGATTAAGCCAAGCAATCTGGTGTGGAAGAAGAGGACAGAACCCAGGATAAAGCCCTGGGGAACCCCGGTATAGACGGTCCATGGTGAAGCCAGAGACCCTATCACAGTACCTAATAAGTACAGTCTGACCATGAAAGCACAGGCCCAGAGATCCTCAATTACCTTATGGTGGCGAGCAGTTGCTGGTGTTTAACACTGTCAAAGGTAGCAGAGAGCTCTATGAGGATGAGAGACAAGGAGAGGGAGGCTACTGTGCATCGCCCAGATGGGTGCTGCTGCAAATCGGTGCTGTTTGAATCCAGTTCCCCTCTTAATTCTAAAGCACCCTTTGATCCTGAGATCCTATACAAATGCTAATGGTTATCTATTACTGCAATAGGTATGTTTATCCTGTGTAAAATAGCTCTATCCACACATTTAAAGGATTTATTGTTCTATTTTTCAAAGCTTATTCTTAACAAAGTAGTACAGCCACATTCACACATTACTGAGAGTGTGCACTAATAAACAAACAAGCTGTATGTCTGCTCTGTAGAAAATAATCATCACTCCCCAGAATCTTTTTTATGTTGTCGCCTCAAAACAGGGAAAACAAAAACATTATTCATAAGAACAAAGGGATTGGAACAATACACAAACAGTCCCTCTCTGTGATTCAAGGAAACCAAGGCATACATTTGAAGGTGTGGGTGTGGTCAAGTGTTAATTGAATTCTTGCTTTGTGGGGATTTAGGCTGGGATATATTGTGAAGTGCTAGCGACAAATACCCTTTGCAAATGCTTTATAGACATAAAAATTGATTTATTGGTTACCGTTACTGGATGATTTTAACTGGGGTTGGGAGGGAGTGGGAATTATGAGGTCTGACTTGGGGTCATGGGAGGTCACACAGGGAAAAATGACAAGAACTATTATCATTGTGCTTATCTGTTTCTATCTCAGGTGTACTATTTATTTAATTGTGGCTGCTATTCAGTCAATATTTTTGATTACATGAATTTACCCAAGCTTTATTTAAATATTCCTTCGTCCATACAATGCAAGGTTCAGGAAAGCAGAAGCAATTACTGATAATGGTAAGCTTACAGGACAGTTTTGGCTTCCTGCCTTTTGCAGGTCATACAGGATTTCAGTAACTTTGTCTGAATCAGCATCTATGTGTGTTTCTAATGAACTGGTTTTTAAGTGCATGTGAGCACTTTTTACAGAATTAAAACACTGAGACCAGATCCAGTTTTGCCTACATGCACACACACGAAGGGATGGACTTTCGCGCAATACATTTGATCCTGATTATATGGTGAGAATTGGTGAGAATTGATCCTGAATTTAGACAGTTCTTAGACAGTTTCTGATTTGTAATGTGAGTTTTGGATACAAAATTACAGATTATGAATATTCAAAATGGGGAAGAAGCACAGACCATGATCAGAATTGTCAATATTCATGAAATGTGCCTAACTTGAACTCTTCTGTTCGACGTAAAGAGCTGGCCATCGTCTATCCTACAAAATCAGTGGTAAAATACAGTGTTAGAGACTTTTTCTGAGCATTGGCCTGTGATACCTTCTATGTGCCTCAGATACTGATGAGAGTGCGGAGTCCATGCCCCCCCCGAAACCTTAGTGAAACCACCAAATCGATTTTTGAGAGGCTATGCTGTCAATGATTTGAAGGCTGTATGGTCTGTCCAGCTCCCAAACCTCATTTCGCAGTGTAATGTCTTAAGAGTCACAGGGTACGACGAGGACAAAATTAATTTCAATAAAGAGGGGGCCCCAATCAAGAAAGAAAATCTTGTCTGCCCCTCCAAAAGCCCCCCCCCCCCCCCCCCCCCCCCCCCCCGAAGGACTCAGAAAAATCTGGCCCCTGTACAGAAGTGCTGACATTGTTCTCGCCAGCCTTGAATTAAATTGAGCCTCATGCTATTAATTCTAAATTGTTGTTATTTTATTATGGAAATGCTTGTCTGTGGTTTATATCCTCTAAAGCCTACCATCATCATTTTAATATGAATGAAGCCCTCAAAAGGAATTGCTTTTTCTCTTAAATGACTTATCCTGCATCTTATGGCAGCACACAATGGACTTTAAAAAAAAACTTTAATGCACTCTGTGACAACTTCCTCTTCCACAACAATGAAAGTCATGATTTATTCATTAACTCAAAAAAAAGCTCTGTCAACAGGTCCCATCATTTTGAAACCTTAAAAAGGTTTTTAAATTTTTGCCACTTAAAGAAAAAGAGAAAAGAGAAAATAATCATCACAATAATAAATGCTGTCAAAGATGAGAATAATAATATTTAATGGTTTTTAGCTTCCACATATTACATTCCCTTCACAGTTATGCTCTGTATACATGTGTTATTAATGTGTTATAGCCATTTGAGTCGTTGTAATGGTTAAGACAGGGATATTGCAAAAGCAAAGTCATTTGGTAAGAATGCATTACATCCGACTGCAGTGAATGACCATTTGTAAAACCCCATGAGGGTAATGATGCTTTTCAAGTTCATGAGAGCCATTCGAAGGTTTGTATCATAGAGATGCACGTTTCCATATAACACTGGATTCTCCACTACAATAAAAGAATCAGAAATATGCTACCTTCTGAAGCTGCAGTTATTAGGCTTTCAGTGATGGCTGTGTGAAAAAGGGTATTCGCCTTTAGAGAGGCTGTGTCACCTTTTTTGATCTACAATTCAGCTGCAGTACAGAAAAGCACACTATGAAAAAAAACACGAATTCCTTGCTTGTACATATTCAGATATTCTTAAAACTATATGTTGTATTAACATATTTTGCTGTGTCTTGGGTTACTTTAATTTTGCAGTAAATAAATAAATAGGAAAATAAATAAATAAATAAATAAGTGATTTATTTACCAGTGTGGATGCAAATTAAGAATGTGTTAGCCATGTTGTGGTCTTTTCCAGTTGCAGTGATCACTACCAATTTGTGGTATTTGTCTGGCAATGGTGATCATATTCATTGCATCATTTCATTGTTTGGATGAAAACCACAAAGTGTTCTAAATGTTCAACAATTTGTATCATCCCATGTAAAACAGTGTACTGGAACTGATCTGCATGCAGGCATGTTTTCTCATCTGCGTACTGTGAAAAAAATGAAATAAAGTTTCTTAAGAAAAGAGGCCTGTTTGTTTACATGACTTCTACAAAACATCAATAATGGAAATACATCTTTCAAATTTAAATTAGTCCATAAATATCCCTGCACCCCCCCCCCCCCCAAAAAAAAAGCAGACAGTTGCAGCTGCACACTACTGTATGCGATTATGTTCATTCTTTTCATTTTGCTTGGAATACTGACACATTAATACCCTCCCCCCATTATGCGCTGAAAACACAATTTTCTGTACATGAAAGACAACTGGTTAATATTCAGCACACTCCTGCCTTGTTTCTGTGCAGCAGCTGACAGATGAAATTCTCTCTGTTCTCGGCGGAACTTCGCTATCAGCCGCACAGAGCGGGTGGGTCATTTGTTTGTGTCGGAATGCTGCTGAAAACTCTGCTAATGCGGTTCCAGAATGCCTTTCACTAACCACTCCTGCAGTACCGGGCTACCCATTTTAATTATTCACAGTGCAAAGGGTACCGTGTGCTGAAGCTTTATCCAGTTGAATGACTGGGATGGGATACATCTTAATAACTCACCCTCTGAAACCAGCATCCAATCTGCCCCTGTCTGTACTCTAGTCCAGAGTGTCCACACTGCATACTGCATGCTGGTACATTTTCAAACAAGTTGTGTGGTGTGGGTTTTTATACTAGAACAACCCTAGACCAGAGAAGCCTGATTTGGAGGCAGAATGATTTGTTAACTGGCTATATTCCTGTGGTCAGTTCTCATATGATAAATATCTTTCTATGTGAGTATTTTTGCTCTTCATTTACTCTTCATTCATTTATATACTGATGTATTTTTCCATCATGATATTTTGACTTGTACAAAATAAAAATCATGGCAAATGAAGAAAAAAGAAACCAATGCATACATTGTAAGGAAGACAGGATTGAAAGATACATAGAAAACAGCAATGAAGCAGGATAAAGAATTCATGGTCATATTTCTGTTTTGAAGAGGAAGCGACAATCTTTTGTGAAGTTAGAACAATCAAGAGGAATATGAAATGTATGCTAGTGAAGACAGAAGAGTTCTATGGTGAAATTAGTCATGAAAAAGGAGAGAGAACCTGTGGTGGAGTTAGAGTAATGAAGAGGGTAGAATATCTATGGTGGATTTAGAGTGATAGAGAGAGATAATTCATGGTGGAGTTAGAAAGTTAGAGTCATAAAGAGGGGCAAAATACATGTAGCGGAGCTAAAGAGGAAGAAGAATATGTATGGGGAAGAGAAAGCAATTAAGAAGGAGAGAATATCTATGGTTGAGTATAGAGAAATTAAGAGAGAGAGAGAAATGGTGAAGTCAAAGAGTGGAGGAAGGATTTGATATTAGAGAAAGGAGTGAGGGGATGACTAGGAGGAAATATGATATTTTTGTGTAGGTGTAGAAGGAAGGAAAGCGGAGATGTGTTTAGTGCAGGATGAAAGGGTTTGTTTTAAGGAGAATTAATGCAGAATTTATTTTGATAAACAAAGTATTTAGAGCACCCATAATCCACTGTACCGAAGAACCATAATAACATCCCAGTACAAGAACAAGAGGGAATACTGCCAATGTGTTCATGACCCACCATCAGAATAACATTAACCCATTACCCCAATGCATTTTGGATGTTGGGCTAAGTGGAAAATTTCATTTTTTTTTAAAGAAAAAAAAGAAAAGTGACGACCTCTGTCCCTTTTGAGTGTGTGCTGAACACTGCACACATCAAAATAGACAAGGAACATCCAAATAGATGAGGAAAGCTGCTTTCGTTCGTTTCTTAACTCCGAGGTAAGCTTTTGCAAAGCAAATAGCTGACCATACTGACCAATCTGGTTTGTGTTCATTATAAATGTATGTGACCAGGTAGCTGTTTCTTTTCACTTGGAGCAGATGAGGCTCTGTCAACACAGCAAGCAGATTATCTGAACACATTTAGCATTGAATGCTGAAGTAACTTAAAAAGTCAAACCTACTGATGAGTAAAATTTGTTTCTTTAATAAATATTAAACACCTTTTAAAATGCCAATGGTCTCCCTGAAAAGGACACTACATGCAGACATACATGTTTTCAACACCATCTAGTGTCCCTAATATCCACATGTGAAGACCACTCCAAGAGATCCCTGCATACCAACCCTCTCGTTTTCTCTTTAGATGGCATTCTGTCAACATAAAACAGCAAAAAGGCATGTTGTTTATTATAACAACTCAGAGGCGGCTTAAATGTAACAGCAAGCCCAACATTACATTACATGGACATCATAATCTTTTGGTCACCTTGTATCCAATGCCTGCTAGAATACACTCTAAAAACCATACTAACTATTCAAGGACAGATAGTTTTTTTTAAAATGATGTATGATTTGATTTATTGCAAATTCAAATAAAGCCTTACACCTGAAAATTACTTCCGGAACAGGAGGAATAATTTTCTGTTCAAGAAGTTGAGAGACAATGACTCTGGAGATGATTGGCTATTGGGTTTGGAACTGAATAACCTGAAATATTAAACTGTGTTCAGAAGTTTTTACTGATGAGATGGGTTAACATTTAAAGGTGATGGTGCCTATCCATTACATCCATGGATCCTGACACCTGTCCAAAACCCAACTTCACCTGAGATGGAGCGATATAACAATATTGCTTTCATGTCAGCAGTGCATTTAAATGAACTCGCTGCGGCTGTGCTCATACACAGTCGTAATTAACACCCTGCTAAATTAAGAAAATGCAGCGATGCAGAATTTTGTGGCCCTGACAGTAATTTGCGGCATGTTTTGTAAAAATACGGCCATATGGCCTCAAGCAGTGTTCAAAAAAATCAGGTAAAAATCACCTATATTAAAAATGAGCAAGGTCATGACCTCACTGTCTGTAATGCCAATGACAGCCATGTATGGAATCGCCTCACTCAAAAAAATGGTACTACATTTCCATGCATGCATTTCTTGGAATATGTAATATATTGTGCAATTCATTTTTTGTCTACATAAGGACATACTATACCAACAGAACGTAGCTATGCCTAACTATTCAGTTTGTAGTTCAATGTAAGGCAATGTTGAACCTTATGATATCATATTGGTGACACGCACACATACACGTAAACATACACACACACACTAGCCACACATACTGTATCTGTGTACTGAAGTCCCCAGAAACATTCTATGTCATGCCACCATGCGTTATCTAACAGACAGCAATGGAACATAGTGCCTCTTGCACTTCTGTGCCTCACACTCTCCGAGACTGAGATTTTCATAAGAGGCTGTCATATTCCTCAGCAGGGGAAGTGGAATGTGGCTGCTGTGTAATTTTTTGTCTCTGAGGCGGGAGCTGCAGAGAGAGAGAGAGAGAGAGAGAGAGAGAGAGCACTTGGTATTCCATTTAACAGCCCCTGTCTCTCCATCAGATAGGGGCTGCAATCAGCTCAGAGGATGACCCAGGCTGAAATAGATTAACCTCTGACAAGAAGGGAAGTGCGTCTAGGCCTAGTCAGTACTGCTGGTCCTGCTCTGAACTCCCCCTCACCCCAGTCACAAAACGGTCTGCTGAGACGGGTATGAAATATGTGCAACAATTACAGATTATATGCACATACAAATACACACATAAATAAACAGCTTCATAGTGTACACACATGCATACCAAAGATCCCAGTAATATCACAATAATAATAATAATAATAATGTCTATTATTATTATAGACCTACCGCTAGAGTGTACCTACATGAATAAAAATAAAAATAACAGCAACATTTGCAGCAGTAGCAGTTATTAATGCAGAATGCAAAGTAGAATGGGAGGAACCAGGATCAGTCAGAAAAGACAAAGCCAAGGGGCCACCCACTCACTTCACAAAGAAGAGAACAAAAAGGTGAGCGCAAGCACATACAAGGGTGCTGATGCGTCCTTATGTATGTGTGCATGCATGCATGTGAGAAAGTGCGTGTGCGTGCTCATGCATTTGTATGTGTGTGTCTGAAGGTCTCCTCAGAATGTCTTGAGTTACCTAACTGAACAGTCTATTGTGGCTCTGCAGCCAGCACACACAGACATGAGACATCCCCCCTGGCCTGAAACATCAGGATAATTAATCTGCACACATAAAGCTTTATCAGCGCTTGTGCTCTTAGTTTCCTTATTGTCAGACTTCCAAGCACAGTAGCTGAAAGCAATTTGTTTAGGTACAGTTTTTTCTTATTTCATATTTGGTTTGTTACAACACTTCTGGAAATAGGCATCATGGCCACCAACCACGCCTGCCACACATGCCAATGACCAAACAGAAGTAATTAATTCTACATATGTGTGAATGTATGCATATGTGTGGATGATACTTTTTTTTAGCAACATTAATATTCTCTCATCCATCTTACATACATGCATCCCAGATGTATAATAACCTTGTCTCTACAGTATTATTGCACTTCACTTTATATGTGCATATAATTACGTAATTTTCAGGAGTACAATAGACACGTTGAATAAATGTTATGAGCATTCACTCATCCAACTGATATTTGCTCCAGCGTCCCTGGGTGTACTCCTAATCACAGTAGTGCATTTTGTTTGCTTATGTCGCCCAAAATCTGCTGAGGATGCTGCGCTGTGCATAGCAGCCGCTAAAAAACACACTTACATCGCAGTTTAGTTTGTTTAGTTTTTTTTTTTGTGACGGACAGCATACTTTATTCACCATGTTATCACTAGAGCAGCAGAAAAAAAAATAAGACCGCTCGGCGACCCACCATTTTAGCTTTTCGGGAATTTGTCTCCCTTCCTGTCTCGTTCCCGCCCGCAGTTTTGGTGATCAATCCATTGAGACACAAATGAACAGATTGATTTAAACCTCCAACAGCCAGGCCCATTGCTCTGTGGAGCTCCATCCATCACCAGAACAATGGCTTCTCAAGCGCCGCACAGGTGAGAATCACTCCATCAACTCAGAAACGGGGACTACACAGTAAGACTCGCTACAAATGAGAATTAGCCACCTGTGTCGTAAAATTGCCTGGAGGGACAGAAGACACTTCATTTCTCGGCGCTGGGAGAGAAAACCGTGTGTGTAGCGAAATAAGCTCTTCTCTGAGTCACTTCCTGATCCCATATACAAACCGCAATCTGATCTCTCTCCCCAGTGAATATTCTTCCCACGCTTATTTTTATACTCATTTCACATAAAAGTAAACCCATGTCCATTAATTTCCCGTCCATTCACAAACTCATTAGTTTCAATGTAAGTAAATATCCAATTAAATCCAAATTTTTTATGCAACTTTAAAATTATTTTCCCAATCATTGCTAACAATCAATGTTGACATCTCAATAAGTCAAAAGCTACATAGAGATAAGCTATTTAAGCTAACCTACTAGCTTTATTTGAGGAACACTTTTTGCAGAACGATGTTGAATTTGTT
Source organism: Anguilla anguilla (assembly GCF_013347855.1). Taxonomy (NCBI): domain Eukaryota; kingdom Metazoa; phylum Chordata; class Actinopteri; order Anguilliformes; family Anguillidae; genus Anguilla; species Anguilla anguilla. Next base: position 54,423,174 of record NC_049201.1, on the reverse strand, counting down.
ACTACTGTGGATTTGGCTGAAACTATTACTCACATTCTTTGGTTGAAGGGGTCTACTGGGGTGCATTCTCTGTGATCAGAATTCATTGAATGTTCAGGTGTACATGTCTGTTCACTTGTTTCTGCAAAATCACAGCAAGGCAGCTTATAAAAATGATTGCCAAACAGCTGATTTCACTCACAAGCTTAATTTTGAGAGATGTGTTTGTAGAACAAAATTATGATTTTTCCATTTAAAAAAAAAAACGTGTTACTATTATTTTCTATTTTTTTTTTCTTTTTTGTGAAACGCTCCAAAGACAAAATAATTTGACATCAAATTGTGTTATGGCCAGAACTAAATCTATAATGTTGGGCTTGCTGGCACAGCAGTTTTATATTGTTCACCATGGCGAAGTAGGCTCTTTAGCAACAACAGCATTGGTTTATGATAAATAGGATGGTATTTCTCTATCTAGTTTATACATATGCAAGTCTTTTTGATCTAATTTGTATATTATATAAAATTATTACACATTGATTAGCTGACTGAGCCCTGTTTTTTTGGCACAGCAACTTTCTTTATCAGACTTACATGTAGGTGTGCCAAATGAACAATCAGTGAAGGTTACGTGCCAGAGCACCTAATTGTCTCAGACAAAATATTGTGCAAGCATTTCGTTTAAAAAATATCACTTTATATTGACTGATATAGCACCACCATTTGGCCAATTGGCATAAAACTGTCATTGCTGTACAGCTCACAGATAAATAGTGGGGCATGTATTGTTTCTGTGTGCCCATAGTTGCAAACCCAGCAGTGCTTGCACTACTAAAAACTTAATTAATAATCCTTTCATTTGAATGGATGTTGAGGAAATGCTCAGGGATCATCATTCCCCTCTGTCCAATACAAAGCTAATTTCAGGTATATTCACTAGATACAATTAATTTAATCTGAAATTGTATCACCTAGTAAAGTTCAAGTTAAAAACTGGATTCAGTGATAATGTGCCTACCAAATGGGTTTAACTGATCACACAAAAACAGATAATAAATAGTCTTGCATCAACAGATAGAAGCACTGCTGGCCATCAAAGAGGAATTAAAAGTGATTTAAAAATACCTGTAAGAATGTTTTCTGCCCAAAAAATATGCTTTTCCAAATTTTCTTGTACTTGATATTACTGAATGATGCATACATTTTTCTATTGGACATTGTAAGTAAATCCTGCGGTCTATTCATTGCTTATATATAAATATTACTGTTGGCATTCAATACATATTCAGATGACTGTGTGAGGACAATTTCCCTATTTTATTTTAAGCCGATAAATGTTTTTTCATTGAAATTGTCACCCACCACTTGTCACAGAAAGGATTTATTTGAGTAAACAAAACACTGCTAAGCAAATCACCTACATGCATTTCCCTATAAGCAACTTCCTTGACTTTGTTGTTGTTTTTTATCGAGAATGTTGAAAAGTTTCTGAAAAACTATTTAAAACTGTTTTTCATTGTACATACATTACCATTTCACAGAACTTTTTCTAAGCTGATTTTTGTCATTTTACAGCTTTTAATCTTTTCAAAGGAAGCCTGATTCCCATTGGAAAATAATCTTTCCTCCTAGGTTAGCAACACAGGATGTTGCTGCAGGATTAGAGCAAACATACAGAAACACAACAGGCCACATTGGAATATGTCTCTCTCTCTCTCTCTGTCCTTCTCCCTCTCTTTCTCTCTCCCTCTCCCCCTGTCTCTCCCTCTCTCAATCTCTTTCTTTGTTTTTTCTCTCTCACACATGCACACACACACACACACACACACGCACGCACGTACTCACACACAAATGCATTCGAATAAAGATGTGCATGCAAACACACATGCGCCCACAAATCTGCACACACACACATACACATGTTCGCATGCACACACAAACTCATGAATACAGTACATTTAATTGATAGAGACACATGCGTTACTATTGATACTCACTTGGTCATGCAACAGAAAATCGAGACTGATCACATAAATGGTGGTCATGCTCATCTGTCATTCATCGTAATGCACTGAATCTATTTATTCTTTCATCAGTGGTTATCTTTTCTTCTTTGAAGGAGAACTTAATTATCTCTCTTTTAATAGTAGCTGTTTGGGAGTTGCCATTCTTTTATTAAGCTCATGCTGACAAACATGATGGCTTAAAACTAATATTGCACTTTAAATGGCTGATTCTGCTGTCATAAATATTTTGGAGAATACAAAGTGAACCAATTTACAGCACTCACACTTAAACAGTTGTGAGGCCATCTTGCCAAAGTGCTCATGTAAATGAGAGGAATGTGATAATGCATTTTGGTTCTGACCTCTCTACCTCCACCCTCTAAGCCCTCCACAGACGTTATGAATAATAATGATGCCAACAGAATTAAAGATGATGATATCAATGATGATAACATGGTCGCAATAGGAATGCTAAATGTAGTTTGTCTACGGGCACAGTGCAGCGTTTCGCATGTTTTACCATCACATGCAATCTGAAAAATAGCTAAACTGTCATAGAAATGCTAAGCTCAATAACTCAATTTAATCTTATTGCTGTTGTACAATGATCTTTAACACCGTGTGACATGCTTAGGGTATTATTTATTTCATCTTCCTAGAATGTCACTACATTCATAGACCGAAAAAGATCTTGTGTTGATATGGAGGCATATATATATATATATATATATATATATATATATATATATATATATAAGGCTCAGATTATTTATAAGAAAGCCACATTTAAGGATAACTTCGACTTGGACCTGTTCAAACCATTGCCACCATGCTGATCGGTAATGATAATAATTTTGTCACATTTTTCGTTGTTGAGCCTTGGCCACCCTGAGAACCGCTCCACTCCGCTTTGCAAGGCAGTGTAATGGGGCCACGCAAATGACACTTTAAATGCCTTCTAAATGTGGTTTCCCACTAAATAAAAGCTTGATTAGCATACATAACTGTATTTAATAGATAACTGTAAACAGTTATTGCTCCAAACTTTAATAATAATATAAAAAGATTTAAAAATACTTTTTTCTCTGTAGAAACACTTCCTTACTTGCACTGCGGAAGTCTGTATTCATGCACCCATGGGGGTGCGTTGGTCAAGTTGTTCACAGCAGTAACTCTCTTGGCTGTGCGTAGTGTGCTTCTCTGCTTGCCGTAGTTCTCACTGAGAACAATATATGCTTCCGCTAAAAAAAGTAGTCTGTCAGCTAAAGCACCAAATGCCTGGTAATGGACGGATGGAAATTACGTAAATGAATGTCACCTGCAGGCTATGCAGTTATTATTTTGAGGGAGGTTGTTTTATGGGCATTTCAAGGCTCGTTTGTGTGGTTCCATTAGACTGCACTGCAAAGCAGAATGGAACGGTTCTCAGGGTGACCAAAGCTTGAGAAAGAAATATGAGATCAAATTATTATCATTACCGATCAGCGTGGTGGAAAGAGTTTGGAAAAATAGGCCCATGTTGAAAAAAAGTTATCCTTTAAGTTTATATGAGGATATAACCTCCACAAATCATATCCATGAGAGGTATGCTATCCTCATCTCCTCCATTGCCCCATCTCTCTGATATTCATTCAGAGTTTTGCTGATTCTGAGGGGACAGCAAGTCCATTAATACATAATGTTCAGGAATTTCTCTGTTAGTTTATTTGTCTGGGATGATACAATTCAATCATAATACTATGCTATGTAATGCAACACTATAATATACAGTATAATACTATTGCAAAACAAAAATAAAAGAGCTTATCTACTACTGACATAGTAGCCATCCTATGGTAAGTAGTTAAGACCTTAAATCTCAAATTTTAGAAGCAAACAAATATACAAACAAAATTAATTTACAATTATTTGTCCTCATGTACAGACTTGTTTTTATTTTTCAATTAACATTAGGTTCTGATGTTTGCATTTGCAGCTAGACACAATTGACTCATTCCAGACCTATTTACAATGTACTTAAGCCTCTAAGTCTTATTTAATTAATAAGCAGTGGCATTTTTGTGTATTAATTGTCCTAACAGTAGGAGCAGGCTCTTAGGCAAAGTCTGAAGGAATAATCCACTTTCAGAATGAATTCTGAACACTGATGAGATCGGAGCACTGGCCAGGGATTGTGGGGGTTGAAGAGAATAGGGAGATGACATAATGGCTGCTTATGCGACTGGTTCCTATCACAAATGTCTCCAAATAGGCGGGCAGCTACAGTCCCCGATGACTTCTGCAGGATGCGGACACTGGCTGGAAAAGCTGGCGGCTGCCCACCAAACAAATAAAGCCTGACCGCCAGGCGTAAGCCGGCATTCTTCATCGAGAGCAAACACCACTGTGCCACAGTAAGGCTGCCTGCAGGGCGATCAATGGCTCAAAACAATGTTGGTTTCCTAAAACAAAATGTGGACCCCAAATTCATACCAGTTATGCTGATTGGTAAACTGAGTGATTAAGTGACAAAAATAAAGGTAACACCACATTTACACAAATGTAGGGGAATAAAGAATACTAGTTATATAAATAATATGATGATAATTTTGTACCCATTAAAGCATTGCAAGCCTACCATTTTGCGTATTCTTCACAAAATGCCCACAGCACTGGTAGCAACCTCACCAGATTAACATTGACGCATGAGTCAAAAGTGAAACTTTTTGGATGACGCAAGTGCCATTAAAAGAAATCATTTCACAGTAAGAATATCATACCAACAGTCAAATATGGTGGTAGCAGTGTGATGGTGTGGGGATGCTTTGCAGCCTGGAACCTGGATGACTTGCCATCAATAACGGAACCATGAATTCTGCTATGTGCCAGAAAATTCTCAGTAAGAAAGTCTGGTCATTTGTCCGTGAGCTGAAGCTGAAGCTGAAGGATAATTGGATTATGCAGCAAGACAATGATACAAAACACAAAAGCAAGTCCACATCTGAATGACTGAAAAGAAACACAATTCAATGTTTGGAGGGGCCTAGTCGAAGTCCTGAAGAAGGGGGCAAATACTTTTTCACAGCACTGTATGCATATTTAATCTGTTTTTTAAAGGCATATCTGTTTCACAAAGACGGTCACAAATTACCACGTGCAATCAGCATGGATTTTTTAAGTCAACCTGTTATCTGTTGGTAATACATCACAGTCTGTTTAAAAGTCATTCAATGTGTAAACCAGCCAATAGTCACTGTCCTGCTGTAGATACAAAATGAAGACACCACTAACATGTTACAGTAGGTCTGCCAGACAGTGAATCTGCCATGAATGATTTTTCATTACATGAATACTGTAATTGTTTGAAGAGAAAGATGACGTTGAACCCACCCCCTATAATTTGTTTTCTGCTTTAACGTAATTAGGCTATTTGATTCTACAGAGACACATATTGTGATGACTTAAATATTCATTTCAAATGGTCCAATCCTATGAATTGAGACAGTAAGTTGTCCTAAAAAACACTGAAGAGATTCATTTGCTGGTCATACAACTGATCTCATCTGTGGCTTCATTTTCTGGTCATTATTTCAGCATCATCATTTGTGTGGCAAATTAAAATGAATCACTTGTAAAATGACAGTCAAGTTTCTAATTGGTATTACCAAATTCGTGCTTTCTCGATTTTAAAAAAAGACTGTGAACTTAATCAGCCTTTTACTTTATTTGAGCATCTTTAATTGAGTTTTAAAGATGGACACTGAAAGGAGACACACGTGTACACTGATGCACCAGAGAATGGTGCTTACTCAAAAATATCTTACGAGAACTGATGGCCAAAACGTCATGTTTCATAAATAAAAAGATGGCATACTGTATTACTGTACTTGATTGCATTGAATTGCTGTCTATTTGGGCGTGATAATACAGTTGCTTGATTTGAAAGAATACTTTTATTAATCAGTTGTTAATATGATGCGGGTAGTTTTCACAGCTGCTGCACATAAACTGTGCTCAGTATTCCTTCTTAGTGGATCTACTCCTGAACATTTTGCACAGGTGATGAGGTGATATACAAATGGTCATTTTGTGCATGGTGTAAATGGAAGAAAATATGCATATTCCGGAACTGTTGTTTTTTCAGGTTAGTTAATAGGCTATTACTGTTTGTACAAAACCAATAGATCCTATGTTAGAGTGACATTAAAAGCAATAAACGTGTGCTACAATTCAGGAGTCCACAACCATTTTCCAAGATAGATACATAGTCATAATGCACTGTCAGCCTCACTATACAAACTTCATACAGACATCCACGAAGAGATTAATTTATCTTAATGCTCAGTAGATAACATCTTGCTGAACATTGGCATCAAATACAGTGTTCACCAACATCAATATATACTCTTGGAAAGCCTCTGAAAAGATACAGGTGTATAAACTGGAATGTGTCCCTAGACATAAAATAAAGGCTGTAAGAGGTTTGTAAAGGTGGGGGCCCCAGAGAAAGGACACCACAGTGTGTGGAAATGTGTCTGAAGTTAAGTTTTGTGCGGGTGAGGGGGGGGGGGGGTCTTCCAGATGTATATGCTGCAAAGGCCATTTCACCCCCCCCCCCACCCTCCAGAGTGTAGGTCTGAATTAAACATAGCTTCATATAATGTCAGAGTGATTGCAGAGATTGATCGATAGCCTTTTAATACCTTTTCCCCAACTCCTTCTCAACTTGTTCATTTTGTCCAGCTAACTACTTTTTCTTTCTTTCTTTTTTTCTCTTTCCCTTTCTCTCTCCCTTGCTCCTCTCACTCATACCTTTATGGCTACTTCTCTCATCTGTTCAGTGCATGACACATTCTTCCCTTCTGGGAACACATTCTTTTCAAGAACCAGTGACCCCCAATCCCTTATATTCAGCAACAATAATTAATCTCAGGCTGCAACACTCTTGCTCTAATACTAATACTGTATTACTATAAGTATTACTGTCCATCCATCCATTATCTATACCACACACATCATTCACTCACTATTCACTCACACGCTCATACCTATAGGCAAGTCTCCAGTTAGCCTACCTGCATGTCATTGGACTGTGGGAGGAACCCGGAGTACCCAGAGGAAACCCACGTGGACACGGGGAGAACATGCACTACCGCTGTTTCTCTCCCTCTTAATTATGGCAGTTATATGCATTTTTCAAACTGACATTACCTGAAGTTTGAAACGTGGTTGGCTTTGTTTCTTTCCATTGGCATGTCCATGTACACATGTTAACAATCTCAAGACAATCTTTGATCAACATTTTTCCTTAAACTTGACCCACAGTTGTATTCCGGTTTTCAAATTTATTTTAAGCATTCACCAACATAAGTGCTCACATTTTCTGGTAGGTTAGAGTAAGTTAAAGACTAACATCGATTGAGTACAGGTCAAGGTCTTCTAATTTCACCTAGCTATCTTTTTTTCACGTGGGGTTTCAAAAAGAAGGGAGAAAAATGCTTATTGATGAGAAATTCATGACCACACTCCCTGGGATGATTGGCTGGGTATGCATTTTGCTATTTGATCAAGCCCAAAAAGCAGGAGCGTATCATCATGGAGGAATGAATATCCACAGGCCAACAGCACCGCTGTCTTTGGCTCCATTACCTCACTGTGCTGATTTAGCCTGGGAGAGCCCCTCCCCCCCCCCCCGACCCACCGCATTCACAGCGCCCCCATGTCGGTCAGCCGGCAACCACTCGGCTCGTCCACCCGAGTCACAATATTAAAGAAAATATTCCATCAGCTCTAATCCGAAGTGGCACCGCGCAGAGCAATCCTAATTACTGTCAGGGTCGACTAATTATAGACTGTGAAGAAACCTTTAATTTTGCATAACAGAGACAGAAAGGGAAGGAGAGGGGGAGAGGGGAGCCAGGGCTGTGTGGAATGCTCTCTCATTTACTGTCACGGGCCAGGACAGAGGCTTTGCCCCTGCCGCCGATCCGCGCTGGTATTTAAAGAAATGATGTCAAACCCTCAGGCCGCAGGCCCTGGTCTTATTAAAACCAGACCCGCACCCCTGGGAGGGCAGAGGGGCACAGACCTGTCCATTCTGCCAAATGATCCACCCTGGGAACAAAATGTAAAGAAAACACCTTCCCTCGTTGGTCACACACACATAAATTGCTATGTAGGATGAGTAAGATCTCCTCAGAAACAATTACAGATGCGCTCCTGGGTTGGACACCTGGGGTCTCTCTCTTAAAAAACAAATCAATTTTATCAGTGCTTTACTGTGTCTTAGTGGAGCTTGAAATTGAATTAAAGTGCTTTGCAAATAGTCTCTGTGTCCATTAGCATCTTAGTCTGGGGGGGTGGGGACGGGGTGGGGGCGGGTGCTGAAGTGGGTGACACTTCTGGGCCTGGTTGATAAAGTTTTGCTGTGTCCAAACAAAAGTCCTTCTCCGGGTTCGGCATCTTGAAAAAAAACAGAGAGACGACCCTGAGGAAAAGGCGAGGCCAGAAATTGATTCGGGCCAACCAATGGAGTAGCGAGCAGCTTCATAAAGAGGCTTGACCGTTTGGTGAGCTGCTTTGTGTCTCGGCTGATTTGTTTTCCAGAGAACCGTTGCCACGTGCGAGTTAAATTGTGGCAGAAAATTGAATTATCGAGTCTGTTTTCGAAACAATCCCCAAATGAGCGCGACACGGCGCTCCAGCCGTGGGTCGGCCGTGACCTCTTCGCTCATATTCCCATGGAAGGCTTACGCTAGTGACACGTCGTAAATAACAGGAGGTTAATTGTTGTTTTATTGTTCATTCGCAGCCAGCATGCACTTATTAAAGCTGCCCTGGGCCTGCATCATTTATTTTCACCCTTGCACATGGATGTTTTAAATCATTAGGGGCTTTCGGTGGTTGTTTTGTGAAGGCAGGCTGAAACTTGCTGGAGGGCTCACTGTTTGGCAGAGAACATGCAGCCAATCCTGCATCTGTGTCATGCAACCGCCCCCAGCTGTGCCTCTCATTGGTTGGCTCTGCATCCCACGTATGATAATCTCTCATGGGAACAGGCTGTATTTAAACAGTAAACCATACGATTATAACATCCAACAGGCATACTAAACAGCAGGTAGGCTGTACCATCGTACTGAGAGTGAAGTACAGAACAATTAGACTGTACCATTATAACAACCAATGGGTGTGCTAATCATTGAGTGGACCATTCCATTTTAATATCCCAATGGTGTTGGAAAGACAGACCATACCTCTATAGTGTCCTGAGTGCTGTAAGCAGCAGGCCCTGTCCAAACCCAGGTCATGTAGCTTGCACCTGAGTGACTGAGAAGTTTGGAATCCTTCAAGGGGGAAGCTAGGATTTAGCCAACCTGGCTAAAGGCTGTGTGCAGCTCAACATGTTACAGCACCACTCACTTTGTGTGAGTGTAGCAGGGGGGTCCCTTTCTTCTTTCTTCACATGCCTTCGCGAGAATTTCCTCCCAGAAGGTGTCTGTTACCGTGCGGCAGATGTTGGAACGTGCAGGATGGCGATATCGAGAGGGAAACACTGCTCAAACACATGTATTTAGCTGAGCCGCGCCGACTGCAGATGACAGCGGTCATTTTATCAAACAATTATCGCTGCTGTGTGTTCGGGAGCTCCTCCATGTATTACAATATGAGACTAATGCAATTAACGCGTTAGGTGCCGTGGCATCTTCAGATTGCCTTTGCTTTACGGGGAAAACACGAGCGGCAGAGTAGAATCAGTTTGTCATTAATGTGTTTACTGTTTGTCTCACTACATTTTTATGGACATTGATTTGTGGGGTTAAAACTTCATTAAGACATTTGTCTTCCTTTTGTTGGGGTTACTGAAGCGGAATAAAAGACTAGACACCATGGAACTGTAATTACACAGGAACAAACCCTGCAATGCTTTAGTCTGCAATCAGTGGTCAAGGCGCAGTTTTCCCTGCTAGTAATTTATCACAATTATTTGGGGTAATTGCAGTGAATCATCGAGGATGGAGGGTAGATTTGAGGGAAATATTTTGGTTATATTTTTCTCGAAGTAGTTTCCTGTCCTTTCACTCTGTAATCCTGTTTCTCCCAACGCTGATGGAAAGTGCCTAACAATGCCTATTACCATTGGAGAAAATGACAGCTGACAGAAAGTGTCAATGGCGATCTGAGTCGCTGACAGCATGGCGATGTAATAAGATTACAGAGAACTGTGAGTGCTGATTCCGGGAATGCTCGAAAACCCAGCGCACAGACACGCTCAATTGATACACTGCTGGCGAGTTGTGTCTGTGACCTGCTAACACTAGCATGACAGGGAATGAGATGGGGGATTGTTAACTGTTGAAAGGGTGGTCCATTTGCAGCACGTGCAGTGAGTGTGATCCTCTGCTATGGGATTTTCTTTGTTATTTGAAGTCATGGGATCATAGTATCTTTGGCATACAGAAACCAGGCCAAACACTGGCTTACCAGGAGGAAAACTGTAACCAAGGAATGAGGCTACATGATTCACCTTAAACACCCCTGAACAGCACAACCCTGACACAGACGGAAGTTACCCACAAACCTTCACTGTTGTGTGTGGTGCCAGCAAAGCACAATTAACACTCTCAAAGGCAGTAACAACCCACAAGCAGTAGAAACATCAACTGGAATTGGTAACATTATTAATTGTAAGGAAATGAAACAAAATACTCTAATCCTATTCTTTTTAATTTTTTAGAAGCATCCAGTGGCAATAGGGACGGGGGATGCGGTTCAAGCCACACCAGCAGATGGTGTTGTAGTGGAAGATGCGTGATAGCGCGAGTCTCTGATTAATCAAATAGCAATTTAATGGAAAAATCTACTTGCTCAATGAAGTGAACTCGACTGTCACAATGATTGTTATGCTGCCTGGAGTCCTTGAAAAATACAGCTTTGTGTGTGTGTGTGTGTGTGTACCGGAGCTGAGCTGACAACAGCCTTCTCAGGGTGTTGTGTGTGATGGGGCCGGCAGCTTTTTCAGCCCCACGGATCGGTTGTGTGTACTGTGTGAGCGCAAAAAAATAAATAAATATATGAAAATCCTCACATGCATGCTCTGTTGGACTATGGTGAGTCTGGGGCACAAGTCTTAGGCTCCAAATGTTGCCTTCTTAGATGAAAAAAAACTACTATAGTGGAGATATTGCCTAGCAACTAGTGGTAAAAAACACAGTTGCCAGTTATTGGCTTGCATGACCAAACTCAAACCTGCAGCCTCAGCGGTTAGCTAAGCCCACTTAAACAATTACGTTATAAGAATGAATCATGGAGTATTTTTGTCAGTGAGTTTTAGAATTTTGCCATTGGAGGAATAACTTGTGATTAGACATCTGGGATGATCACATAGACGCGAAGACAACGAGTGGAACATCCATCAAATTGGGAAGGATAAGAATAATTGGTAATTCAAGCTCATCTGGTTCCAAAAGAAGCAGTAGCTCACGGCTAGCTGCTCACTTGTTGTATGTTGCTGTGAATGAAGGTTGCTGTGGATAAAGCTGCGAGTAGACTTGATGGGAAGGCAAACTTGGCCGAAATCGAACCACAGCTGAACACGGCACCGCATACAAATGTTTGTTTACTCATTGCAGCTGCGAACAGTTCATATTCTGCTGTTGTGATAACCACGGAAAACACAAAGTAACAATGTTTGCCACACCAAGCACAGAAAACAACGGCCGTGGTAAAGGAGCAGACACTTTACCAGATGGACGCTGATCATTTCAAAGTCGCTTTCATTTAATTAGCACTGCAAGAAAAGAAAAGAACAAAGAGAAGATGGTATGTTCATCGGTTCAGTGAGAAGAGGAGAATCGACACAGCTAACACAGCTACCCATGTGATATTTTAGACCAATTGCAAGAAATGTCCTCATTTACGTTGGTGTATAAACATCACGGCTGGCTCGGCCAGCTGGGGGTCCAGGTGGATTTTATGTTATTTTGTTCGTACAAACTAGCCGAAGTGCATTTCCAAGACAAGTATATTCCCAGCTTACGTGCACCAGCATATGCCTAAAATGTAAAATAATGTGTACCCCGGAATAATTCTCATGCTCACCACTCCCCACTGGAAGCACCCCCCCCCCCCACCACCACCATAAACAAAGCGGCCAAGTCCTGAAGCCCCCAGAACCTGAACCCCCTCAAAAAAAAAAAAAAAAAACCTAAAAATCAAAAACATTCCCAACATGTTACAGAATGCAAAAAATTCAATCTGCATCTGCCGTAGCTTGCTGGTGTTGCCTGATGATTGAGGATGTTGCCTATGATGACAGCCGAAAATACATTTAAAGAGAGAGCAATCAATATGGACCCCTCTTGTTATTCTCAGACCACAGGCTTATCTTATCTACAGTGACCAGTGACAAATAGCAGCATTCTTTTGTGATCTGTCTGTCTTGAGCTTTGTTTTTATTATCTGTGAGAATTTGTTCTAGTGCACCCTAAATTATATTTATGTATTCATTTTTTTTTTTTCTCTTTTTGGCTCATGTGCTAGTCTAGGTGAGAGTGATATGAAAGCTATATAAATTCCCAGAATTCAGCACATTTAAATCAAACTCTTATTCAGTCTTTGAGATGTGGATTACGATCCAATCAGCATTGTCCTTAACTTTGACTTCCAAATAAATGAGTGTTCATTTTTGTCACAAACACAGTCTGCTGAGTTTAGCAACCCCAAAATTATTTTACCAACCTGTGTTCACAAATGCATAGAAGTTTGCATTCGTTTGTATGTCAGTGCTAAGGACAAATGTTGGCTGGATAGTGCCTTATGCTGATTGCATGCATGACTTTGCATAGCCTGAAAGCCTCATGAAAAGGTATATGTTATAGGAGTGATATTAATTTAGTGTACAGTCCAAAATTACTGGTCCTGGTAAGTGTATCCTGCTCAATAACACAATACCACACAGACAGTAAATGGACCTGCAGAGGTAAAGGTGATTTCAGAATGCAGTCAAGAAATGAATCAATCAATCCAAGAAATAAGGAGATATTTCTTATCTGTTCATAAATTATACAGCAGAAACAGAGCACAATGCAGAATGCTTAGAATGTGAAGAATTCATCTAGTCAAATTCTGATGTCACTTTCAACACAATGCAGTCGTGGTGGTTCTCCTTGCAATATAAAAAAAAAAACTGGGCAGTATTCCAAGGCACAATGGCAGATTGATATTTTTGAGTGTTTAAAATGAGAACAGAAGTTACATGTAGGTTGGTACGTGCTTACCCTGGATATATGGAAAGAAGACCACATCAGTTTTTTGGAGGTGTAGATTGATGCAAACACATGGCACACTGTTATTTTAACAGATTTACTGGGTCTCATAGTTCTGCCACATAAACACAGGTCTTGGCTCAGAGGCAACCATTTGCCAGCAATACAAGAGGAAGCAATTATAGAAAGAATTAAGGATTCATTAAATGTATTACAGTGGCATTGTACATATACAGTATATGCTACTGCACAAACAGTATCACATCTAAATCAAGGCAAAATACACTATCATAACAGACAATGTTCATATGTAAATGTATGATAAAATTAGCACATAAGAACAACATAAAATTAGTCAGTGTTATGTCATTATTGAAGTCATTTCCATCACTCACACATCATTTTGTCACTACATGTCTGTTGCTCATATAGGTAAGGTATCCTGTACAGCAGCTACATTTGCGCAGGAAACAAACTGTCACATTGCAGAAAGGTAAGCCTAGTTTTAGCAAAAATCTCTAATGTTCTATACAAGCAGAATGGTGCCAGAACAGAGCAAAAAAATATTCTATTATCATTGAACAGTGCTGCAGAATATACACCAGCCATAGAAAACCAAAGACAGAGTCCATTTACAAATTTGTGATGTAGGTATCAAGTCTTTAATTGTTTGAACTGTCTTTAATTGTTTGCATTGCTTTTGTTCTCAAATAAGATAAAATTATTTATACTCAAAATACGCACCATCCCTATACCTGCATTGCTTAATGGTGTGCAATGTACTACACAGCTGGTACTCTGGACTTCTTAAAGCATATCATTACGATGTTTCATTGATCTGATGCTGGTTCACAGGTGCTGGAATTACAGAAATGTTATTTTCAGCCTGCATATACATACCAACCCTTTTGAAAATGGCAAGTATTGGATGTTGGCAGAGCTTTTAATTTAGAGCTGTTGACATATTCTGGCTATACACCAATTACTACAGACTAATATGTTTGCTATGTGCAATTTAATTGCAATGACCTTAAACAAATACCAGAAATGTAAGATGTAATACCAGAATCATTTCCACTCGTGGTACAAGTGTGTTTGTACAATACATAATGCATAGCACACAATATCCCTTTTGACAGTGTATATTACAAATATGTTTTTTTAGTGAAATTCTCAATTTTTTAAGTTTCTTCAGTCCAAGTAAACATAGATGTGAAAAATAACATGAATCCCTGTCTCTCTCTCCCTCTTTCACATGCACGGACACACACACACACACACACACACACATACACGCGCACACCACGCACACAAACACACTCATGCATGCGACAGGTACCTTTGGTTTATTTTTTCCATTTTAAGTGCTAAGACAGACTTTCATCTTTATAATGCCCTGCTCATAATGTCACACCCTGCTTGTTGCCTTAATGAAATGGAAGCCCGAGTCCCAAAAGCACATTTTAAAAGGGAGTGCTGCGAGGGCAGCCATTTGTTCCATAAGTCTTAAAAGATACACAGCAATGGAGTGCATTTAACACCCATTAAATCTCTACTGCAGAATGGGCTATTTCATTGTGTGTGTGTGTGTGTGTGTGTGTGTGTGTATGCGTGCATGTTTGTGTGTGTGTGTGTGTGTGTGTGTGGGTGTAAAAAATAAATGAAATAGTCTGTGATCTGAGCTCTTTTGAGTGAAAAGAATTAAAATCAAACAGTACTCAGACAGTATTGAAAAATAAGGGCTTCCACCATTGGTGATTACATTATGCAATACAGATCAACTGTGTTTGGCCAATTCTCAGTCAGCTGCAAACCTAGTAGTAAACAATAACATTTCATTTTTATTAGTTTTAAAACACAAATTATATCATGGCTAAAATGAAACTAATCATTACCATTAGGAAACTTCTGAGAATTATTTGAAATATCCTAAAATTGCTTAACAGGATTTACTGGGTATAATTAAAAATGAATATTAGTAAATGAGGTTGCCACATACAGTAGCTACCGTAACTGGTACAATTTAAAAGTTACATATTGTCCCAATCAATCAAATAAAATTTTAATAAATAGCATGGTACCATTAATCAAGATTCGATTAAGTTGCTTGTGTGGTATACAGTACCTAAGGCATGAACCCTAGAAGCTTGCATTTTACAATTAGAGATGTTATTTTCAGACCACCACAGGAAAGACGAAGGTCCACGGTAGGAAGGCAGTCACATTTAAACACAGTCACAATCACAAGAGTCACAAGAGCAATTTTTCCGAATACACATTTTTCAAGCGAGATTTTAAAATATGCTCAATTCCCATTGCTGGCTTTTGTAGCATATCCAAGCAGGAGATTCTTCCTCTTGGACATATGGTAGACGACAGATGTTTCCATGGAAATAGTGATGATGCACATTCAGATGAAAGCTGCAAGAGATGCTGAGTATGAGAAAACAAGTCCAGAGCCTCAGCTACAATCTTCATTTGCCAAGAATATTATGCATATAAAACGTTTGTGTATTTTCATTTGTCATATTTATTAAGTTATTCTACCTGCTACTATAATTTTTATTCTAGATAAACCCATCATTTTTTTAAAAAGTGCTGTTGTACAGATTCAAAAGGAAGCTTTTGGTTACATCTACACATACTACATGTGGTGTAATTGATGCATGTGGACATAATACTTTTCAGAAACAAATAAAAGATGGAAACCTGAGTCTGCTGGAGTGTCTGTGTTATGTATTCAGAGAAGAAATACTCAAATCATCATAATATTCTGGTGGGAATTATGATTACAATACCCAGAAGAGTCATTGTGTTTATTGTAACGTTTAGCTGAGAGGTTGTCGTGAAATGACTTCTTGATGGCATCAGAATAGCAATCATTTTGAATGAACCTGATCCTTATGACCACAGCTTTATGACAGCATCTTCCCTGTAGATTATAATCTCACAGTTGTGAGGAGCTCTATTAAAGGGGTATTAGAAGGCACTTGTTTAATGAAGGCTAAATTTTAAGGTGTTTGTGTTAATGGTGATCAGAAGCTTTGAGAAAAACACTGAGAAGACACTCCTGCTGGCTGAGAGAGAGAGAGAGAGAGAGAGAGAGCAAGCTCTGAACAGTAGAGATTGGAGATTGGTTTCATGATGTTTTTTGCACTCCTTTTCAATGTCATTATAGTTCCTCTTTTTTTACTTCTCTTTTTATATTGCCATATGTACTAGAAGAATTCCATGATATTCTTCTTAGCCAAGGTATCGATTAGAAAGCCTTTACAAAATTTGTAATTCCCTGTTGGAGAAAAGAGTAAAAAAAAATGAAGACATGGCATGTGTCACTAATGTTTCAGGACTGAAGGGCTCTCGGATGAAGTTTTTTTTTGGCATTGTGCGTGGGTTGTAGCCTGTTCTTTTGATAGTCCTTGAAAATGAGGACCCCATGCAAACAGTTTTTCCAACATGGTTTTGTTTATTTGTACATTGTTCCAACAGTTTCCAAGCAACATCTGCTAATAATAGCTATAGCCAGACTCAAATGAGCCAAACCAATAGCCAAGTGAAGATCGGACGTTTTATTTCCAAAGTTTGTTTGAACATTTTTAATTTTTCTGTCTGCTTATCTAAGTAGCTACATATCTATTGATTTGTGGACTTCACTGGCTTTGGAAAGATCGTACTCAATATACGGCTTTGGTACAAACTAGCCAGTATTTCAGGCTAGCAATGAAATGGCTATCTTCAGCTAGTAACTGTTTACATGTCTAGAGCATGTGCTATATTTTAATGTAGGACCAGCATGGCAGTTGACATAAAATTAATAGCAATCAGTAAATGGAGTAACATTCACAGATGCAAAGTTAATCTCAGCCATGTTGAGCTCCATACTGGAATATATGTAGTTAAGTATACTGAGGAGTGCAAATGATCATAACTAAGCTACTGGGTGCGGATGGCTTGATGAGGCTCCATAACCAGCCACCTGCTCTGTTCAAATTATGTGCGAATTTTTGTGACCCTTGGATGCATTTTTATTCAAACGATTTAAAGACTGCAGCTGTGTGTTTTGCCCTTTACATCTAAGAGGATATTCGACCACAGCTGAATCTACTGTATTTTGCACTTGTATGCAAATTAGCATGAACATAAACACATTAAATTCACAAAAAAAAGCATACAGACACGTGCACGTCACCCTTTTCTTTTCATATAAACTATTTACGGCTGGAGAAAATTTAGAATTTAAGAGCCTATATACTGTAATGATTTCAGCGAGAGACACGCCAGGTAGGTTGCTTTTCTGAGCCATACTTTATTGCAGTGAAAAGTCACTGGTCAACTTCAGGCACAGGAAACATTCGAAGCAGGGAGACTAACTCACGTGCAAAAGATATGAGAGAGAGAGAGAGAAAGGTTAATGCAGTTACTGAAGTCAATGCCTCCTCCACTCATCTTTGGGATTACACTTATTTTTGGATTTATTTCTTTTAGCGTCACACTTAGTGTAACTTTATATTCAAGAAAGTAAAAGCAAAGATGCATGCACATATGCATGCCTGCACACATGCACACATATACACATGCATGCTCGCATTGCACAATGAGAAAGAGACAAATGATTTCAATCTAAAGAGAAGCGGGGAGGGGGTGTGGAGGTTGGATATACGTTGGGATGATCTGTGACTGACTTTGGACCCCCCCCCCCCAACCCCCGTTTATACCTCAGCAGGAATTTCAATGAAAATGAAGATCCAGTAGCAGTAATCAAAAGAGAATGCAGTGTCATTGACACAACCCCTCTGTCCCAGCATCACTACAAGATTACATACACAGTAAAATTCAATAGGGATCACATGCAGTCTTCGAGCTAAAACTACTCTGTCAGAATTAAGTTTACGGCAAACATTTCTCTGTGTTGATTCAAGGATTTAATTTCATGTAAAAAAAAAACTGCTAAGTTTGTTAGCAAGCATTTGTTTAAACTATTGCACTAAGGGCATAATGGACAGTCAGACATGAGAACAGAGTGAGAGGGGGGACAGAGGGTATGTGCTAGTAATCTTCAACTCATTGAGGGAGGTATTCTCTGCCTCCTTTGTATCACATGTGTCAGGATCAGACATGCCTCTTTTTGGTCTGAGCTGTGCTTGCACTCACACTGACCCTGTGACTCCTTAAAACAGGTCCCATTAGGTCAGCTGTGCTTGTAAAGCAGGAGGGGGGGGGGGGGGGGGGGGGGGGGGGGCGGTCAGATGTTGCGTGTGCTGTAACGACATGCCACATCTCTCAAAGAGCATGCTGGGAAGTAAAATCGCACTCTCCATTGTGTCTGGCTGCTTTAGCGTATTCATGCTTTTCTCCATAATTATGGTAATGGCACAGATGGAGAGCTATGGGTGTTTTTGCTGCATAAATATGTTCATATTGCAAAAGGCTACATTCTGTTTACTCTGCCAGCCTCCTTTCAATCCGTTCTCAGTTCTGCTGCTGCTTTTTTCAGGTTTCAGTACATTTGAAAGTCCTGGAACCAGATACATTTCCCACACATGCTTACTATATGTACACCTTCTGGTGACTGTTTTCCACATGGCTTTTCTTTTTTGGTAGTGTATAGAATTCTGGGAATTGTAGTTGTATTGTACCATGCTCACTGTGCACTGGGGTTTTTGTGAGCGGTCTAATAGCTGTTTCACTCTATGTGCTTCGGGCTGTTTAGACCCAGTGGATTCATTTATGTTATGTTATTTACTTTTTAAAGACCCTGCCTTATACAGAAGTCTGTAAAATGCTTCATATTTTACATATTTTATATATGGCAAAAAAACATACACCACGTGAGATGAGTCACATGAGACTCACTGTGCATTTGGGGGTCAATGTCTGCCATGGCAACTTCTGAGATGGGATCACTTCTCTATCTGTTACCCTCTCTGCTCCCCCCCTGAATAAATAAATAAATAATTCAAAAGGAGGGCAGACTGTCTGCTCTCTTAAAAAAATACGCCTTTATTCTGCATATCACTTTACACTTTAAAGGTCACACACTTTTCTCAAGGGTAACAGCAATTCCCCACCCCAGATTTAACTCTGAAACCCACAGTTCTCTAGTCTCTGCTAGGCTACCGCTGCTCAAAATACCTTTTCCTCCTTACATTTCAGTTTAGTTAAAAATAAAAAAGAAATCTTACCCAGTCAAGCTCACTGCTCTGCGTGTTTCACGTACATTTCTAGCCTTACGGATAACCATTTATGTATGTTTATTTTCTTTTCCATTTAGTTGACAGGGAAAGTGTACAGTAACATCCACATTAGCATCATTGCAATGATGCCAGATTGGATAAGCAGCCAATTGCCATCTGTAGTTCCTGGCTAGAACAGATAAATGATGTAGAATCAAATCTAATTTCCTAAATAAAACAGACCTGAGGGTGGATCCACCTCGCCAGAGAGCTGCAGGTTGCACAGGTGCACCTGTTGGGGGTAATATGGAGTCAGCTTGTCCCTCAGGCTGCGTCCGTCCCTCTTTCCTAACCTGGCTCCCTGACTCTCTCTCTCTCTCTCTCTCTCTCTCTGCAGCTTCTTGTCCCCCCTGTTTTCTCTCTTTGCCTCTTTGCCTTCCCTTAAATATTTAGCTCAGCTTGATACAAATCAGTACAATTAGATGATCGTTATTCTTTTATTTAGCAAATTTGATGTTTTTTAAATGGGTTGTAACTAACAGTAAATAACAAAAATGGTAACCCGGTAACGGTGCACCCGTTTATCTATGGCAGATTTCTGACCTGCAGTTCAGTCATCAGACGAGCCTTCTTGTCAGTCAGTTGTCACATTGCCCATCCCCAGTAAATGACATCAATTGCCGCTGATTAAAAACAGACGGTGACTGTTTTTACTGCCACGCTCAGCTTTCAGTGCTTAGAATTTTATAGTGTTGGGTGTTAAGGTGTTTTTTTTCTAAGCAATGGGAAGCAGACATAAAAAGTGCATTCTCATCAATTGCACAAACATATACGACTAATAACAATAAATGAAATGAAACGAAAGGCTAAAACAGATTACTTAAAATTAAATAAAAGTACACGGTTTAAACATTGCGATTAAATTTGATCATAGTTAATTGTTTAACAGTCTCCTGTGTCATTCTCTGGTGGTGGTTAATGTAAACTTGTTCATAGGAAGTGATGCATCTTTTTGCCTCAACAGAGTTGGTTTGAATGGAACAATATCTTTCTGCTGCCTGTGCAATATTTGGAGTGATTTTTTGCCCCGTCCCAGAACTCTCTGGGTGTGTCTTGCTTATGTTCCAATAATATGTAATCAGCTACTTTGGAAATACATTGATTGTCAAGTCCTGGAATTCAGCGACAGTATTGTCTGGTTCTATGGTCAAACCTGAACTTTGCTCTATCACACTCCTTAAAAGCCCTGTGTAGTGCAAATGTCTGATTGGACAACTCTGTCTCTGTCTTTCTGTCTCCATCGACCTCTTACTGTCTCACCACCCCTCTCTGTCTTTCTCTCTGTCTCCACCTACACCTTACTGTCTTTGTCTCAAACTATCTCTTTGTCCCTTTCTCTCTGCATCCACCTATATCTTACTGTCTCTCTCTCTCCATCTACACCTTACTGTCTCTGTCTCTCACTGTCTGTACTAGTCTGCTTCTCTTTCTGTCCCTGTGACCTCTTGTCTATGCCCAACTCCCCCTGACATTCTCCCTATCTCTATCCATCTCTCTGTCTCTTCATATCACCATGTATCTTTCTCTCACCATGTCTCACCTAGACTTTTTTCATTGTCTGTGCTTCTCCGAATTCCAGTTCAATTCACATTCAAATTCAAATCAATTTTACTGGCACGACAAACACGACGCGCTGCATTGCCAAAGAGCAATAACAGCACAACCAATGACAGGAGTCGCTAGCTGTGGGTCTAAATCAGTTCAGTCCTCTCTCTCTCACTCTCTCTCTCACTCTCTCTCTCACTCAGCCTCCCTCTCTCTCTCCCTCCCCTCTCTCTCTCTCTCTCTCTCTCTCTCTCTCTCTCTTTCTCTCACTCTCTCTCTCCACAGCTCTGCGGTCTCTGGTGTGTACAGTATTCCTGTAGTCCTGTGCTCACACAATCCACTCTAGTGCCCCCCTGCTGGGACCGGTCTGGGCCCATAGAGTGCTGTGTGCTTCCCCCAGCCCCGCGGAGACGCCCCCATTTCACACAGCCGCACGGCCTTCCCTCTAACAGCCCTAAAACCGCGCATCATTTTTTTATAAAGACTATTTTATATGTACATAAAGACTCATTACTGGCATTCCGGTCAGCGGCGTAGGAGAAGGCCTGCTTCAGACAAATTTGTCAATGCTTTTCTCTCAGGTCCCGCATGCGGGCTACATGCAGCTGTCTGCCAGTGAGGTGATATGTTGTAGAAACACACAGTGCCTCGACAAATTACAATACCAATCACTTATACACGTGCTTCCTCTTTTGAAAATTCTGTTTTAGAAATTCTGTTTATAAAGCTTACAAAGCAGAGATAGAGTCCACTCAGACATACAATAACCTTCAGTGTGACCGTGTTGTGCTATGTTTCTGTAATCCCAACAAAAAAAACATCTTCAATGTACAAAAATACTCTCATGTTACTCATGCATACAAAGCACTGTATATAAGTAATTAATAAAACTTACTAAATCTAGGCCTGCGGTTCAAAGTATTGATATCAAAATCAAAATGAGGCTCAGATACAACTAACAATATTGTTTTTTCATCTGTAGAGAATGTGGCCGTTCAAATTTTATGTGGACAATGAAAGAGTCAAATTCCAATTGTTTATAGCAGAAATAATCAGCAATTCAGCTGTGTTACGCTACAAAATGGTAAAACTACACTATATGTTTGAATAATTGACTGCATAAATGAATAAAATGCGTTATTATTATTATTATTATTATTATTATTATGTTAATAAAATTGTGTTCACAAATAAGATTTTTAAAAATTATTTAACATTGTTAAATAAGTTCAACTATTTAACTTATTTTGATAAACTTTACCTGACCCACAAACATACAATACATTAATGGGGCAAACATATTGTATGTCAGGATAGGTTTATAAGATTCTGTATTTTTTTGCTAGACCTAAATACGTATAATTTTAATCTGTATTTATTTATTCATCCCCACCCCCTTTCTCTAGTGTAAAGGATTATATGTTTCTTGGTATAAATGTTTGTTTGTAAATGTGAATGACATATGCAGCTAGAAAGATTTCCCCATGGGGATAATAAAGTATTCTATCTATCTATCTATCTATCTATTTTACAATTGATATTTATTTTAAGTTGCAAATATACAAAAATGTGTACATTTTGTAAAATTAAGTTGACAACCAAGTATAAAGAGAGTAATTTTTCATCAGCTGTTTAAAACATTAATTTAAATGATGTCTCAATGCGACACATGGTGCTTAAACGATCACATTCTCTTCAGATGATAAGATGAAGAAACGCAAGACCAAGTTACATTAAATAATTTAGGAAACACTGTGTAGCATTGCTTTGGAATAGAGCTTGTTTAATTTGTGTGAGCTTTTGTTTATTGTAACTTGGCCTCATTTGGGTATCAATACTTTTAACAGCAGGCCTAGATTTTGTAAGTTTTGATAAATTACTTAACAGTGATTTGTTTGCATGAGTAACTTGGCATTTTTGTTTTTTGTTGAATTTTTTTTTGTTGAGATTTCTTTTTATACTGTGTTTGTTATGAGTAGCCTACATTGTAACAGCGTTAGCTTCACACAAAGTAAGGTAATTCAATACATTTTGATGGTATAGGATACAAACAAAGCCTATGTATTGATTACATATAAATGTTTTTCATAGCCAACTTATACTGGTGAAAATCTATCACAAGACTGTAATTATTCTTCGGTTCCCATCCAATGTTTTCCCTTTTTGATCCAAACAGCCGTATCTGTCGATGTCACATACCGCCATGTAAAGATTGGCTAAGCCATTTTTCATTGATGCTAAATTGAGTTAAACCTATTCACAAAGATCAGGTCTGAGTTGAACAAATCCAATCCATTGGTTTATCAATAGTCTATTGACAACAGGTTGTTCATTTCAATTTTTTTTTCTTTTTCTTTCTGACATATCAAAGACCTCCTCAGGGACCCCTGTCAGTGTTTCTCTTTATATTTCTCATTTTCTGCTAAAGAAAATACAGAAGGCAGTTTTGTTTCGGTTATCTATTCTGCATTGTGCAGCTACGTGCTTGTAGGTCTTCAGATTTTGTCACTGTAGGCTGTTGTTTGCACTGTAGGCTATTCTATGTAGATGTTTAAGAAATTTCATGATGGCGTCTATGAAATTTGAAAGCTATGAAATGCCATGGATTCATACGTTTTATTTGCTCCGTTTTCCCGTAATAAGGAGTTCATTTTCTTTGTTTTGTCAAGATCTCAAATAATTTATGTCATTATCTTGAAATAACAAATGCTGTTCTCTCAAAATAATGGCATAATTTTTTATTTTTAGGGGGTAGGACGGTAAGAGAGACAGTGGGTTAGGAGGATAATTGAGGCAGTAGGGTAGGGGTGAAAGAGAGACAGTGGGGCAGGGGGGTAATTGAGGCAATGGGGTAGGGGCGAAAGAGAGACAGTGGGGTAGGAGGGTAATTGAGGCAATGGGGTAGGGGCGAAAGAGAGACAGTGGGGTAGGAGGGTAATTGAGGCAATGGGGTAGGGGCGAAAGAGAGACAGTCGGGTAGGAGTGTAAGACAGACAGTTGAGTAGGAGGGTGAGGGAGGGAGATAAAGTAAGCTAATTCCTATATTAGCTGACACACACAGGTGGCCAAGATCCACATCCTTCCTAAAGGCTCAGTGAAGTCTTACTCTCAAATTCAAAAATAAATTTGTAAAGAAAACAATTACACACATAGCTCTATATTTACTAACTTACCAGAACATGCTTTTTATAGCAGTAAATATGGAACGATATGCATCATATTTTTCTTTGGATATCATTTTTAATAGTAATATTATAGGCATCACTCTGTAAAATCAGGTTAGATGGGTAGTGGTTTTAACTTTGGTTTACAATACTAATTATTGGTTTGTTGGACTGACTTTACACTTTTTGGTTATAAATTGGCCTTCTCTTCTTGATGATATTGCATTTTGCATTCCTGAGACTAACAGTAAGTTCCTCTGGTTAAGATAGTTTGGAAAATTAATGTAATGTATTAATTGTAATGTAACATTTTACAGCTGATACATATTTTTAGCCTTTTCATTCTGAATGCTACATTTCAGAAGAAATACAAATCAATTACATCTGTTCTTGCCACCATGTTCCTAGTTTTAAAATGAAAAGAATCTTAAGTATTTTTTATTAATAGTCCTCATACAGTTGTACTGTAAAATCAATGTGTTTTTTCACGAGGGGGCTGGTTGTGCTTGGTGGTTGTGTTGTGCAGGTTGTGGGTATTACTTCCGCAGCCAGATTAGGTGAATAATTAATTTCCTCTCAGACATGGAAGACTGGCTGTAATTAAAGAGAGAGCAGCGAGGCAACTGAGCTGCTATTTGCAGCTCACGCAAACACACACACACGCTCACACTCAGGCATACATAAACACGCAAACGCATACACGCACGTACCCATGGACACACACTCATTTATACTTCTACACACACGGACAGCAACGCGCGCGCGCGCGCACACACACACACACACACAGGAGGGCATCTGCTAGGGCTTGTTCTTGGATCACAGTGCTGTCATTGACTATTTATTTTAGTCCCTTACAATCACACTCTTCATGTGGCTTGCTGAGGGGGTGGTATCAAAGACGCCTTTCATTTCGCCACCCATTCCACTTAGATCGCTTTCATCGCCACCACCAGCTCTCCACATCAGCTCTTACAGTGCCGGCGGGGCTGCACTCCATTTCTGCGTAACTACACGCTCACTACCTCGCTGATGGAGGGGAAAAAGTGACACTTTTAGGCTGATGACCTTGGGGTGCACACACCATGTAATTCGTGATTTACTCATACACTAAAATCATTTTACAAAGTAAACAGATGAACTAAAGTCTGTGCTACAGACGCCAGAGGACACCGCGAAGTGGTTGACAACTGTAACTTGCTGGTACTACGAAATGGAGTCGATGTGTTCATTTCTGTGAATAACACGCTCTGTCTTAAGACGCAATAGATCATATGTACGTTTCCGGCTTCGTGAATCGTTCGCCTATGAGTGAATCTTTTTAAAGGTAACATAATAAAAATGCACAACTCCTCGGAAATGCAATCTGATTCATATCATTTTCAAATACGTGGGCGTTATAATATATATAGTAATTTCTACCCTTATTGATTAAAACCTGTTTCCTACGAGTCGTTAAGGGATGTCTTGAGTTGCGCCCAGCACCTCCGCTTCCAGTCACAATTCAGAAAACAAATACGGTAAGCAATTAATATATAACACTGTCACGACCGAGGAAATAAAACAAATATAACGAGGTCCTAAATGTTTTCTCACAACACATACAGAGATTTAGCGGACTGCGGGCTCCCTGTTGCTTTAAGCAGTGCGTTTTTTTGTCCGACAGGAGGCGTGTCTTCTCCACAGCCCGACCGGTTTGAGCCGCGCGTCTGTAGGACCGATTCGGCTGTGCTATTGGAACAAATGAAGTACTTTCTCCGGCGCTTGTAACAGTTCACAGCTCATTCTGCCTAGCTAATCGAAGGTAAGAGGGCATTTTAAAGAAAGTTTATTGCGATTATCCCCCTCGTCATTCGGTTGTATTTTGCTGTATTTATTCAACAAATCGTACCCCTCAGTTGTAGTCTTTGACATTGGAAACGAACAAATGTAACCATTGCACTGCCTTTGCGTTCGTAGGCTAATATCTGATTTTACAGGTATCTAGTTTAGTTGGACTTTTCGAATAGGGAAAAGCACATACTGTGTGGAGACGTCAAAAACAACATACAGCGGTCTATTTTAGGGCACTTTTGGGTGAGTGGTGCAATTTATTTTGGGAATTCGATGTGCTGCGTCGGGGCGCATGGTTTGCAGTTAGCTATGGTGTAAATGTCATAAAAGGTTAGAATTTGTTAGTTAATAGCCCGCGTAAACGACGTGACCCGTACATCTTCATTGAACCCTTATTTAAAATGCATGCCCCACTGACTCCTACCTTTAAGATCTTATGCGCTTCGTGTTGTGCGATTGAATCACATTACAGTGTTGTGCGATTGAATCACATTACAGTGTTATTAAATGTATGCAATACAAATTCCAACAGTCAGTGTTGTTGACGCGATGTGCTTTGTGAATTATCCGTAGATAATGTATTATCAGGCGAGGTGAAAAGTAAACGACGCTGCGCCGCATGTAAATCTTACAGCCATATGCACACTGTCTAAACATGCAGTCCTAAATTAAGTTTGTGGTCCGTTTATTTGGTGGTGGGTCGCGCAAGGTACTCATATAATTACAAAAAAAAAAAAAAAAACCCAAAGGCCGGTGCTAGGAAAGTTGTCTATTTTATGTGTGAGCTGCTGTTTGTTTAATTGGGTTAAATATCCGAGTCTCCATTAAGATAGTTTGAATTACAGATTTGCATCGGCGCCAACAGCGCGTGAGCCGGCCCCCTCCTCTTCGCGCTCCACCTCTTCCCTCACAGTGCGAGATTAAGTGCCAACCACACTGCTTTTAATGATTCTGGAGGCTACCTAAAAAAAGTTAATTTAACACCTATAAAATTAAGTTATTACAGCGCACGTTTCAAGAAAGAACAATTACCAACTTTTATCTAACCAATCGGAAACGCCAGAATTTAAAACTTCCGACATTTTATCCAAATACTTTTCATATGTACTGGCTGATAACTGTGTGAAACATTTTACGTTGTTTCATATAGAAATAAAAAAGGAAATAAATGAAATAAAATGGAGAAGAATCCCCAACAGCCCAGGTAATGCATTTAATATTTTTGCAGAGTAAGAAATATAATAAGGTAAGCGCGGGGTGGGGATAATAGAGGAAATAATTACCCCGTTCCCTCCATCGTGCGCCCAATAGTCAGGTTCCTCTCGCATAGGCCTACACAATTTTTATGACATATTAAGTGCCATACTGAAGCTTATTTAAAAGTGATTCATTTATAACCTTTCACATACATTTGCGCTGACAAGTCTAATTTGTTTTGTGAAGGGAAAACGACGAGAACATTTGAGTGTCCCTTGTGTATTTACTGAAAGCCTTGTGCTATTGATATGCATGAACCACGAACAGGGATATGATATCCTTTTCTAGAGATAAAAAAATCCTAGCTCTATTCCATCCACAATAATCACAACACATTATTTACTTCACCAGGAAATGTGTTGCCAGAGCGATTGATTCGATATACGTGTCAAAGCAACCAAGCTGATGTAGTTCTCACGACGTTTGGGTTCTCGGAAATACTGTTGACAGCCTAGGATGCGCCTTCGCAGCCGGGAAATTAATTGAAGTACGCTATAAAACGCCAGAATATTAAAATAGTTTGATCTTCTGTGATATTATGTAGTAGTTTCAACGCAAATATTTTCATCGAGGCAATCAAGAACTGTGTCTGTGAAAGCTGGCAAAGAAGTGACACATTTCATGCAAAATACTTACTGAAAATACCAATATCAATAATGAATCAAATTAAATACATTCAAATGAAATAAAAATGTGAAAACGACGACCAAAGATGTAACCGCACCGTTTGTTAATAGACTGAGATTTAAAAAAACATATCCACAGCTTTGGAGGTACTGCAGCCCCAACCAGCAAAGTCGTGTTGTCGCTGTCCGAGGTACTGAAATACAGTTTCCACCTTTTTGGCGGATTTCTATGATACGACCGTTTAAATAGCCAATGAAAGCTTATTTTTCACTCGTACATATATTTGACACACTGTACACAGCACACAGAGCACACTAATCCCATGGAAATATAGTTTTAAAGCCCATGGGGGCGCACAGACAGTTAATTTGGGGAACACGCTCCATATGCCATTTATTATAACTGGATGGAGTTTGCTATTGGCTGCTGAGCATATTATTGAATCAATTGTTATGGTTCAGTCCAGCTTTATTATTTCTACCAAAGGGTCTAGATTGTAACCTGTGTTTATTGAATCTATTTCCTTAAGCTCAGTTGTTAAACCTGTGAAAACTAGCAATATAAAACATGTGGGTGATGATATGAATGGTTCCTGCAGCATTGATTATTGCAGTTAAATATGCGCAAAGATATTATTTTGAGACACAGCACATGTTGGCTTAATGTATGGACATCAAACACAATATTCGAACTGACACATCCAACACGAAACAATAGGCCTATATTAACTCACGTATTTACATCAACAATACATTAGGTGTATAATTAATACATCAACTTAGTGTGCTCAATTTATGTTAAATAACCAATTATATGCTTGACTGTTGCAATTCTGTTTAAATGTCCTATATTTCTGTTTATGCACGAGCTTGTCTTCAGTTAACTGACAAATGTTTTTTTCTTAATTTAGAACAATGATGCCGTTTTCTGCTGAAAATATCAATCCAAGATGTCCGATTTCAAAGCAATTCTGCGAAATCAGTGGAACTTTCTACATATTAAGATATTTTCAGACTTAACTTCATACTTTTTCACCTCCCTTTAATACGGAGTGTAGCACGTCAATAGTCAATAGAGTGTAGCTGTAGCATCACCCATTCACAATGATACACCTGTACTGTATATCTATGTTAATGATACTTTCATCATTCACACACACACGCGCACGCACGCACGCAAACACGCACGCAAGCACGCACACACATTGCTTAGCTGTAGCCACCATTAGCATCCAACTTATAAATTATTATTTTTTCTCCTTCGGTTGTACCTGTACATGGTACAGTGGCGAAGTTTATTTAGTTTACTCCAACGAATGCATAATACGCAGATCTGATAGTTTTTGCAATGTT
Organism: Anguilla anguilla; assembly: GCF_013347855.1. Lineage (NCBI taxonomy): Eukaryota > Metazoa > Chordata > Actinopteri > Anguilliformes > Anguillidae > Anguilla > Anguilla anguilla. The sequence continues at coordinate 54,393,935 of NC_049201.1, read as the reverse complement.
TAGATTAGAAACATTGTCGCTAAATACCAAGCACTGTTACAGCATAATCTTCCCGACTTGTCCCGGCGGTGGCACACAAGACGCTCTCACACAACTTAACGGTAAAGCGACAGCGACCTACGGAGCCACCTATTAAAATTCATACATTGATTTTACAGCGTGCGGCGCCTGCGTCCCACCGGTGGGGATGTCCTTTGCTAATGCTAAAGTATAGAAATTCGTAAATAACCGGCTGCTCTAGAATAAGATTCAAAGAAGACGGTCAAATGTATGCCAGATAGGGATCGAGGACGTTTTATGGTCAGCGGCACCAGCAAAATATGCCAAATCCGTTTTCTCTCTCTCGCTCTCCCTCTCTCGCGCACACTAATCTTGGCTCGACGTCAGAAGCTGTGCAGCAGTGCAGTAGAATGGTAGCAGAGACAACCAACTGCCTTTTAGGTTGATATCGCGATTCTGCCTAGTGCGTACGGGTTTCCTTGAGACGGTCCTGTCTGGATTTTCAACGTTTCTCCCTCTTTTTCTTTTTTTCCCAGACTGCCCGTGGATGGATTTCTCCGGGATTTGCACAGCCTAACATGGATGCCCCACCGTTCCTTGAATCGGAAGGTTGTTTCTTGGCGCAGTGAGAGACGGAACATGCAGGGATTGCTAATGGATTTGGGAAGCATATGCCCTCCTATCTAAAGTGACCATGCCGTGATCCTGCGCGTGGGCCGTCACCCTGCTTAACGTCAATAGAAGAATTTCGGGGAATCTAACAATACAGGGAATAAACACTGTGCATTATACAAACAACATGAAGATTACCTCCCCACTGATAACTAATGTGAGCTTCAGGTGCACCGTCAGGCTTCTTCTGCTGCTATTACTATGTGTGGGATATTCTCGCGGGATGCCGCATGTTTTAAGATTTGGTAAGACGCATTTCATGTTAAAAAAATTGTGGTCAAGAAAACATAGTATGCATTGTGTTGAAATGTTTTCATCCCCCTTCTTCGCCATGGTTGAGTAATTTCGGAAGCCATGGCTGGGTTGCACTTCCTAGTTAACGTGTTGCCATGACCCCTCCGGATCCCCTCAAGCATTTGTCTCAATGAAATGGGGCTCGAGCGCAGCCGAGCCTTACTGTTTCACCATATGGGTGTGTAGTTTAACACCAGACACAGTTGCCGGGGACACAAATGTAAAGCAGTCGAGTGAAAACACTGAGGTAGTCTCATAACATGTAAGTAACGTGGGAGTTTCAACCACGATACATGTTTATATTTGCACAAGGGACTTTATTGCTTTACTTAGTCATTAACTTTCACCTTAATGTGAAAATAGCTGTCCACAGATTATCCAAATTGCAAATATTTGCCATTATACTAAAATGACCTAATCCTCATCAAGAGTATACTACTCTGATTGTTTGTATCCCTGTAATAACAAAAAGTATGACAATCCGTACAAAATGTTAGGCGAATTCAAATTTCTCTCTTTTATGTTGTGGCTTTATCTTGACACAATAAGAAAGAAGCACTATGTTAGAAAATCTTCCTTCTTGTTTCTTATGTAGGTTGCATACAGTCGGGAAATGAAATCATAAAAAAACTAAGTGGGAGAAAATAGATTCAGTATACAATGAATATAATTAGGCTTACATGATAATAACACTAGTGTTTTGCATGCTTATAGGCCTATCTTATACGTAGAAGATTTTACTTTTTGTGAGTGGTATTCAGACTACAAATTCCCGCTTTAAGTTGAAAAAAAATACGGGACAGACTAAGGTTCCGGGTTATATTTCATGTAGATTGCCAGTGCTAAATTCTCGAAATTATTTAAGTATTTTAAAACATTGTAGTGGTTTGTAAACATAAGTGCTATTCTAGAAGACAATTGATCCAGTACCTTTACTAAGAAAATGATCTTTTCTCTGGTGAAAGCCTAGCCTAGTGTAGCTGGTGAAATTGTTCGGGGGAGAGGAATGTATGTGACACTGTCGACACGGGCGACTACATTGTATGCAACAGGGCACGTTGCGTTATGAACTTTTGGCAAGGATATTCAGAAGTAGAGAGAGCATATCTGTGCGTGTGTTTGTTTTGTGGATGGGGTGTATACGACCAAATAATAATGCCTGTAGAAATTACTTTGACTGTAAACATAGGCTAGACTAGTAAGTATTAAAGTCTAAGTAAAATGATTAAGTATTAGGGTCGAAGTGGCTGGATTTAATAGTAGTCGTAAAAGTGCCTCCTCGCTAATTTTTATTTTTATTAAAATTAAGGGAAGGAAAGTAAGGGCCTCCAGACATGCATGCAGCATTCACCTGTAGTGACGACATACACCCATAACCACATATGTGCACAGATAATGGTTCATGCAACATGCATGTATGTGAATGAATTAATTCAATCAAAAGCGTTACTAACGCTAGTGCAAGGAGAGGGTTACTTTTAAAAAAAGGCATTTTGTATTTTCGTCCGCTCATTGGTTGCTCTCTGCACGTTGCTAATGGCAACCATTTCAAGGAATGTATTGTTCTCTCCGAGCTCGTCCGTGTTCCTTTGAACTGAAACATGCGCTTATAAAACCAGGGAGTTCCAGTGAGCTGTGTTACAAATCCGAATTACGCCCAAATGAATGTCGAAATCCCTTCTATGGCAAAACGGTTTGTTCAAAATGTTAGGTTAGCGTGGTCAGTCATTCCGAAGGACGCTCTTCAATGATACCATGCTATCAGCAGTTTTCTCTGGAAGCACGGCAGGCTGACAACCGCAGTGCCGTTGCTCTTATATTTTCGCTAATCAGCTGATCGCCTTTCACGGTTATAGTTTCTGTGATCTATGTATCGGGTTTAGTAACCCCGAGGAAATCCACATTTGGTTCTGTTTATTTCCAACAATTGTGCGTTCAGTCACAAAGGATCTCTCTTCCAAACTGGTGTCATCTACACATTCTGAAAATCAGAGACGCCGGAGGCCCTGTTTAGAAGGCAGAACGCATCCGCACGAACTGCCACTATGGCAACGAGCTGGGCCTCGCTGGTGCAGCTTGTCCTCGCAAACTTCAGTGATTTCCCGTATACTGAGCGAGTCTGTCAGTGTCCGGGGGGTGGGGGCGAGTCCATGCCAACAAAACAGCGAGATTAGCTCTGTCATGTTATCATTGGCAGCACACTTTACACGCTAAAAGTAATCCCTCCCGATTTGGTGACTCATTTGAAATAGATCATTCTGCGGAACTGTATCTCTTCAAGGAAGAGTAACCACATAGCCACATCAGTAGCTTACATACTTTCCCCTTTCACTGCAACCCTTAATCTCCGGGCTGCCCGGTTCTTGTCAATGGTTCGGCAGTAAAATACATTTCCCGGACTCCTTTTCTATCGCTCTATTATTTCCTTCTTTGTACGGCGAGCTACTAAGGGAAGCCGATCTGTTCAGCACCGCAGACAGCGGCTCCTCACCTCAGCTTTTGAACTGAATAGGCTAAATGTTCAAATGAGCTAAAATAAGATTAGTAGAAAAGATTTTACGAGAGCACAGCATGCGACGAGTCCAAACAACAGACGCGGTTTACTGCCCTTGTATTCAAGATCCAAGGTACCACGCACACCGCGATTTGTGTTCAAAGGAAGAGAAATGTAATCCACTGTGTTTACAGGTGGATTAGGAGCAGAGGCCAGTGTTTCGAGGGGATCTGCTGTGGCGAATTCGCATCTAGGCATTTCAACCCACAGGGCCGGCATTAGAAATCCGATTTTGTTATCGAATTTTTACACAGCCAAAAGAATGTTTGCTTTTAAATAATTTTCTTGGACGGTAAAGTCTGTATAAACATAAATTTATAAATTACCGTATAATATAAATTATTCGTTTTAGTATTAGGATGCTACAAGTAGGCTAGTACTGCTAGTAGCCTAGTGTACTCAACATAGCATAGCCTATAGGCTAATAACCTATTTATTTTGATAAGACTCCTCTAGTAAAATAAATGCAAAATATAATATATTGCTTCGAAAAATATACACGGAAGCTCCTGTGAATTACACGCACCTAACTACCACCAGGCCTACTACTGCTACTGCTGCGGCTACTACTGCTACTAATAATAATAATAATAATAATAATAATAATGTGAGATTTAGGTAGCTTTTTGCCTTTGAAAATGACTTTACATTCAGTGGAATATTTTCAGGTCAATGGGGTATTACGAAGATGGCCTATTTTTATTTTTATTTTTATTTTTTTGAAATGGCATTATTCGTTGAACTGGTTTCTTAATATATGATGAGTGGGTAGGAACATATGTTTTTGGTTAGGTCACTCGAATATCCATAAGAGCTCTTCCGACCGTAGGCACCTGCTGATTCTGAATCGGAACACGAGGTGTAACGGGAACTTTATAATAGTAGTTCCAGGAATTTGCACATGGATTTGAATGCGGCTATAATAATAATAATAATAATAATAATAATAATTGCTTTCTTCCTCAAATGCTTTTTCGTCACCATAATCACGAGCATAAGATGATAACACCAGCCGCAGTTTAACAGTGATACAGGCTATGGATGAGCTGCTTTCAAGAAAAATTTCCAATGGGCTGATTAGTACTGAAAGGAGAATTCTCAGTCAGAATTAGATAAAGTCTAGGCTCAGAAGTATTTTTACCACAGTGGGTAAAATATCTGATTGAGGCCATGATGGCTTGTGACGATGAAAGGCTTTTTGTACACACATCTCTACAGAGCGGGCTGCTCTGAGCAGCGAAAGATCTGCGTGCAATGGGCTAAGGGACTGCAATGAAAGACGGTCATGGTCGACTAAGGGGAAAATAAGGAAGTCGTTTAATGAGAATATTAGAACAAATTGGCTCCACTGCTGCACACGAATACGAAGATGCGTTTTGCACCCATTTTCCACTGTTTCACAGGCTGTGTTGTTTTACATATATTTGCATTTGATTATGCAACGTCTATAAATACATAGCCTACAAGATGATTATGTATACATTGTTTATGAATTACGTCTTTAGCCCACTTGTTGCATATCATTCTTAAATGAATTATCCAGTCCAAATGTAATTGTGACGTCAGAAAAATACAATGAATCACAGTGGTCAATTTTATGAAGTCGCTAACGTCCTTTTTTACGGTTTAAGACTGAGACGAAGCCAGGTGTTGTCCAGTAGTTGTTACAAAAAGTGTCTGTTGACACATCGGTTGTCACAAAAATGCCTCAGAGTTCATCAGGGATTACCTGTCATCCCAAGGGATCAACAATAAGAACGCTTGTATTTGCAAAAGAACTACATTTCCATATCCCTTTTTTATTTTTTGCAAACATTGAGTATTGGAGTGTTTTATGATCATTTCGTTTGTATTGTGATTCATTCCAATCAAATCAATTCTTTGACCAGAAGGAACTGATCTTCATTAAACCCCTCATCTCTCTGAAATGAGAATGAATAAGTTTAATTTTTGATAAGGATACCAGAACCTTACCACAAAGTATGATGGCACAAAAGAGGAATGTGCAGTATTTGACGGTGATATCCCTGAACAGTGCCTAGCTGTTGTAAAATGGTGGCTCTGTGGTGTGTGGGAAAGGGAAAAATGTGTGTGTACTTCAAAATAAGGTGATCAGATTGTGCTGTGTATCCAGTTTAAAGCTATGGCCATATTCCATGACTAAAATATATAATCCATGCCTCTCATGCAATTAGGTTTTTTAAAATTATTTTTTAAAGTATATTGCCTAAGGGCGTATGTGCCATATACCACAACATATTTAACACTGTATGTCTTTAAGCTATATCCGTTAATTATTATACCAAACTCCCCAAACTCCTACCCTACAGAGTACACAGGAAAGTAGGTGTCAGAGGTCATAGGTCAATTTGTCTCAATTGTTGATATCTTCTCGGCCCCGAAGGTCATTTTAGCAGTGGGTAGGGGAAGACGAGGATGTCATTCTTACACCCAGTAGCTGTAGTTTTAATGAGACTTTTCAGTATGAACACCTAGTAAGATATAGCAGTTCAAAGTAGCACTGGTATGGGCTCCATGTTGTGAGAGAGTGGAAAAGTGGGTAAGGGTGCAAAGACTGGACACCATATTACTGGTGTGGGCTTGGGCTGGGGCAGATATAAATGGGAAGAGTTATATACACAGTCTGTATGTGCTGTCTGTGTGTGTGTGTGGGGGGGGGGGGGGGGGGGGGTCATGTGCTAGGCACTTCTCTACCAGCAGTGCTGCATACCATGTGTACATGTGTGTGGTTTTTGGAAGTGGTGGTGGGATCAGGACTGAGGCAGAGCTGCATGTGAATACATGGGCGTGTGCTTATTACAGACCGTACCGCCTCCCCCAGCTGTTTTCCTTGGGGGAATTTTCCCAATTTTGGGGAAAAGGATGAGATGCTGTCTAGCGCCTGTCATCAGATTTTACTCTCAGGAAAAACCGCAGGCAACACAGACACTGCGGCCCATAACCACCCACCCCTCCCAACCACTGAGGGGGGGTTTGTCTCAGAGAAGCCTTTGGAGACTGCCAGTACTCGTCCCTCCATATGACCCCAATCTCCATGTATTTTTCAACACCACCTCAGATATCTAATATAGTTTCTCCCAAGATTCCAGGCTGGAACTTTAACTTTAGCCCTTAAGCATTTAGCCGTTGCGTTTCATTTTGCCCTCTTGCTGTAGTATTCATTTTATAATTAACACATCCCACATTGTTGTCTGCAGAGTGCCTTCATATGATCTGCATGGGTGATGCAGTACTGGGCCTGCAAACAGAGGGTTGCAAGACCAACTCCCGGTGTGACGCATGAGCAAGGCTCTTAACCTGAGCTGCTTCTGTGAATGTCCAGGTGCATACATGGAACACAGTTCATTTGTTTAGTCGTAGTTTTCACTGGATGCATTGTCTGATAAGAAATTAACACCCACAATGATAATAATAATAATAATAATTTTACATTGTTTGCTATAATCCCAAATAGTCAGTGAATACGATTCAACCCTGATCACAATAAGATTTGTTCCTCCATTTTCCCTTCCAATTTCTCTGTTCTTACTCAAGTTTAAGAGCCCTGTCCGAAGGAAAATCTGGCTTCTGTCCATATTGGATAGTTGGCTTGAAGTTATGTGCACTGCGGGTGGGATAAGAGAACGTAATACAAGAGTCAAAGCCACAAAACACTGCCCCATCAAATTTCTAGAAGATATAAAATATCTCTTATGGATGGGCCTATTGCATCATGTACTTTACTTACTCCCATGCATCTCTGCCTGGCCTCTTGCAGTTGCATTGCAGAAAAAGAGCAATTCATTAATAACCACAATACCCATGCACATGCACACCAGGCACAGACACACCATAAGCTTTTTTCTGTCTTAAATTGCTTGTAAATAAGTAGCTTTATGGAGAAGGCAAGCTACTAGGGAACAATACATAGATTAGTGGATCATTGAGAGAAAGTTGTTAGGTATAAAATGAGAATGATAAGCAGAATGGGCTTCATTTAACAAGCTAATGTTTCAGTTAATCTGTTTATTCTGTATGACATATGGGAGATCTGTCATGAAAACAAAGCCGCATTAGCCTGAATGTAAAACTGAGGTGGAATCTGTGATTGTAAACCATGTATTAACTTCACAGGATATAACTTCAGTTGGCCTTTGATAGTTAAACCATATATAATTTAATTGAATTGTGGATATAAATCCTTCACCCTCTTTTTATTATTTCCTGTGAATGAGGAAATGTGCATGTATTCTATGACGCAGATATAATTTAACGTATATGTACTTCATGGAACAAATTAGCTCACTCTTTTACAAGAAACATTGACCATAGATGATGTACAGTGTAATTCCATAATCATACAAATAATTTTGATATATGCTGAAATTACACAAACACGCACACACACACACACACACACACACAAATAAAAAAATCTAGGGACGATTTAAGGACTTGACCACTAGGCAGTTATTTTAAAATACAAGAAAATGGGAAACAAAAATATATATGTATGATTTTTAATTGCAGATAGTGGAAAATCTACAATATATGCTGTAAAATGACAAAGGAAGGGCAAAGGAAGGGGTCACTTTCCTTCACTCACACTGGCTGCCATCTGTTCTCGGTGGTATTGACCATTCATTTGTAACCGCTCTGAACTTCTGACCCCAGCTTTGTCCGGCCAGGAGCTTGCGACGGAGCTCCCAAAAACAAGCTGGCTCTCATTCCTCAGAGACATCAAAGCTCACAATCTGCTGAAGCAACAAGCAAACAAACAAACGCATACACACACACACACATACAAGCACATACGCGTGCATGCACACACATGCACAGACGCACGCATGCACACACACAAACGCACACAAATATTTACTTTAGTTTTCCCTCCCAGAGTATAAGCTTTTTCGGAGCAAATATGATGTAGGTGTGTGAACACTGAGCTCCATAATGTTTGGGACAAAGATTTTTTTTTCTTTCTTGATGTGGCTCTTTACTCCACAATTTCAGATTTGTAATCAGACAATTCACATGGGGGTAAAGTGCAGATTTTTAGCTTTTATTAAAGTTTGTTGGATCTTGGGATGTTCCTTTTGGTCTCATCTGTCCACTGTTCAAGAAGGCTGCAGGCTCTTTTAGGTACTTGTTAGCGAACTGTAACCTGACCGTCCTGTTTTTGCATCTAACTAGTAATTTGCATCTTGCAGTACTGTCTCTGTAGTTCTATTTGTGAAGTCTTCTGTGGACAGTAGTCACTGAGATTCCACGTGTGCCTCTCGAAAAGTGTTTCTGATCTGTTGGAAATGTGTTTGGGGATTTTTCCTTCATTATGATGAGGATTCTTCGATCATAAATGTAGAGATCTTCCTTGGCCTACCAGGCCCTTTGCGATTTCTGAGCAGAAACAGTTGGTTTTGCTGAGCCTAAGGTTTAGTTTATGTCTCTGACTGTTTTTTTCGTATTTCTCAGCCTCATAATGGCTTCCTTGTCATTGGTACAACTCTGGTCCTCATGGTGAAAAATGCCGATAACAGAGTCCAAAGGCAATTAAAAGCCAAGAATCAAGACTAGATACTGAAAGCTCTCTTATACCTGCAAGGAAGCAATTGATCTCACCTGATTGATTGATTAGAAACACCTGTGAAGGATGTGGTCCAAACATTATGGCACCCTGAAATGGGGAGACTTTTTGTTGTATAAAAAGTGCTGTGGTTTCTACATGGTGAAATCAAAATATGCTAGATACCCTTTAATTAAAGCTGAGAATCTACACTTTAAAGGTGTGAATTGTTTTATTACAAAAATTATCTGTTCTTCTCAGTTCCAGATTAATTCAATGAGAACAATGGATATAGATATGTGTATTTTTTCCAGGGAAACTCTTTGACCAAGAGTATTCTTACTGATATCTAGAAGTGTAGCAAAATGACACCATGGAAGTGTTTGATTGGATGCTCTCAGAATACATCAAGTAGAAAGCCTTTAAAAGCACGATGCACTCTCATTGCCTTATTATTTTTTTATTGAGATAAACCCCAGATGTCCTTTCAATTAATATCACTCACCTTGGACTAATTAGTGCAATGTTGCATCAGCCGTAAAGTGCCTTGCGGTGAGGCTGAGTTTCACTGATATTATACTAAGCGGTTGGTTTATTAGTTTGCTTGGAGAGATCTTAGGGAGGATGATTAAGGGTCTGAGTGATGAATGCACTGCTCTTTTGAGGGACAGAGCCGTGATTTCTCCAACAGATGAAGGACGTGGCCACAGAAATATATTTGACCGTGATGAAAACCCCGCCCCCCCATCGCAATAGAAGGCATACTTGTTGCGAATGTTACTATGTTACTATAGCAATGATGGGTTGAGAGTTCAAAGGTCATATGGCAGTTTGTCAGGTGAATCCTTAATAAAGGGTGGTGAAGCAAAAAAACAGCGATGGAAAAATTTCAGAAATTGAGAGGAATTCCACTATGGATCTATATAGCTTCGGGTGTATTGGTGGTTACATTTATACATATATTGGATAAAAAATGACGTTTAGATCAAAACGGTTTCTTCAGAATAGCATTTTATGGTTCTATTATTTATCTTGAAAAATTTCTTAATTCAATTTTTACCTTGCTGCTTAACATTAAATCATGTCATTTTTTAATTAATTGATTTGTTAATTTTTTCTGGGAGTGCTTTTGCTCTACTTCAATTATAGTTTTGTGAGGTATTTCTGGAGGTGACTTACCTCCTATGTATTTGAATGGACTGCTCAGATTATTTAGGATTATTTAGGACAAGTACATTTTAAGAAAAACATTCCAATTATAATCATTTTACTTTTCTTAACATTTATGCCACATGTTATGATTTTAGCCCAGGTTTAGCTCTGTTAAATACCCTTGTGGATTTGCAATGAGATTTCTATGATTGGTGGAAGTTGGCCTGTCACTGTGTAACATATTAGGTGGTTTTGCATGACAGGTTACGTGAGCTATGACAATTGCTTTAACAGACTCCTTACAGGCTGTGTGTGCAATCAGTTCACAAGCAATTTTTGTGGGTACCTGTTCAGTGTTGGTTTTCACAAGCAGCCAGGGACTGCCAACAGTCTATGAAAAATAACCCTTCAGTAGTGTAATGTGCCAAAAACAACACAAAAACAAAACAAAGACAAGCTGATGTTTTCTGTGAGCTGTTAGTTCTTCCTGTACAAACACAGTAAAATGCAGCGAGAGACAAGGTAAGAAGGATATGACACATATAAGCAACTACCAAGGCAAAAATACAGACAGACCAGACAGAACTGGAAGATGAGTAATTTATTGAGCCAGGTCACGAGAGATAACGTCATCTGTCCGCAGACAGCTACCGCCGAGACAGTGGAGGCGGGATAAGTGGAGAAAAATAAATCGGGCAGTCTGATAGAAACGGGCGGTGGCTGTTTGATTCCCCGGAGTCATGTGAACGGCGTTATGACCTGAAAGAGACGCGTGCGCGGTGGGTAGATGTCACGGCGCGGCTCTGAAATTGTTGCCGAGTTTTTGGGGTGGCGGCAGCAGCCGCGTTTCCCCGGTTCCAGAGCCCGTGTGACGCGAGTCTCCCTATGTACTGCAGTCTCAGTGTTCCTCAGGCGTCCCTGCCACTCACTCAGTCACAGTTTTCAGTTCAGTACATGCATGAGGATGTAATTGTAATGTAATTGTTAAGTTTACTATGGGCTTCATTGTATAATAAAACATACTCTGGGGGAGTTGATGCACAGAAATGGCAGGGTAATGTAGTATTACCAAATATGTTGCATGCTCTTGTGCCTTTACCTACAGCCGCGAACGGCAACTTTTCAGCTTATCCCGGATTTAGTATGAAACTACTCAGTAATAACGATAGGCATGCGTGCACATTCACTGCACATACCGTAACGACTTATACCGCATTCTTATACGACCATGAAAAAACCGCTCAACCGTGAAGCTCTTTTGGTCGCGGCAAAGCAGAACTGAGAAATGTGCAAATGGAACTTTCTGGAAACATCTGGTGTTACACAGTAGTCAGGACCGTGTTACCACATTAGTAGATGTGAAATAACGACACAGAAGGACTAGCAGCAGAGGCTCTTGGGGAACTGCCAGGAGAAAGAATTTCTCTGCGACGGTACATACTCACTCACCTGCGACCATAAATCGCACACCAAAGGTGAGGCTCTTAAAGGATAAAGGAATGCATTTTGTGACTTTTGAGCCTTGGCAAAAAAAAAACCCCTCTTTCTATATCAGGCTGCCATAGAAAAAAAGAAAAGGTTGCGTTGAACAAACACCTTCATCTTGAAATCAAACAGAGAGCATTCAATAAAGCCAGGAGGTAGTGACAGTGGCACTGATCGCCCGGCCGGTCGGACACCATCAAACCACCTGGAGCGTTTCCACAATTGGGGGAGAGAAGCCACAGGCCATGTTGTCTCTGTGGAATTTATTCAATAAATAACTAAACCAAGAGCGAGAGAAAGGTCAGGCAAATGACACACAGCGTATCTTTTATGTCAGAGCCCAAGGCGTAGAGGTGTGGGCCTGTGTTCTAATTTTACAATCAATGCAGTTTGGGAATAGTGTGAGAAGGCCTCCCCCACCCACCCCCCAAACCCCACCCCCCGCCCCTCCGATTCCTTCTTCTGTCATAGTTCTTGTCCCTGTGACTGTCAGTTTTTATTATGGGGAAAATAAAAACATTTTTATAATACTTTCAGCTTTTTTTTACATCATTAATATTTATGATTTAATTAAAACTAATCCGCGGGGAAACTCTACCAAGTACAATCCGAGAAAGTGATTCCATTTTTACTTAAATGATAAAATATCATGCTTGGAAGACAGATGCTGGGAGAGGAGATATTCAGTCTGCAGTTTGAGTAGTCTCATAGAATTAAAATGCATTAGCAAATGTACTAGTTATATTTTACCAGTAAGAGTATGATTAAGTGTATCACCAGTAAGATGTGTTATGTTACAGATATGTGATATATACTCCGCTCATAAAATATCAAACATGACGTTATATTATGCTTACAGTCCATAAATTATCTGTATACTATTTTCCACTGCATTGAAATTGAACAAACAACAGATTGTTAGCCTCAAGGAGTCACAAATTAAAAATACACAAAAAAGCATTAAAAGTATAATTTATTGTTTGAATTTTTAACTTGTTGGATGAATACAAGACAAGATATCTGCAATTAAAATAAATAAAAATAAATTTTCCAGGGAATAGATACCTTGCCAGTTTTTGTTCAGGGCACATTTGTTGAGAGATCATTGCTTTGTTAGGGGTGGGTGTATGCCTTAGCTTTCAGCATGCAGGTTATTACAGGTTCAAACGTTTTCCCATAACTGTTATACTATTTTACCCACAGAATAAGAAAACCTCTGAGGGGTTTCACGACCATTTTGTATGAATGTAGACAGTGCGCCGTTTCCCCAGTGGCACTGTCGCCCATAGTTGCCAGTGGGTCACTTAGCCTGCAACTCAATCTGTACTGGCAAGCAAGAGGAAAGGTCTTATTTCTGAGTGATAAATATGTAAGTGGTTGTTATAAATGTGGAGGCAGTCACATTACTGCAGTGTAATTTCTGGCCTTGATAACAGACCCTGGTTTGGCTCGCCCAGCATCCATCCTGAACTGCAGTCATTTCAATTTAAATATTTGACTCTGATCCAGGAACAGTTACCTTAACAAATTAGGACAAAGTCTACCTGTGCCAGACAGGGAGATACCAACCAAGCTGGTACTTCTGGTGACTTAAACCAAGATGCCTTGTGAAGACTGTCATTCTGTTTTATTCCAGTTATGTCAAGAATGGTGTGATGACTAAAAGAATATATGAAACAATAGAAATTCAATTATACTTTAGGCTGGCGTCCAATATCTAATGCTAAGTATGAACCTCTCTAAATAAGTCAGCGTATTTACCTAGCCCAAAGAGTCAGCATAGTACAATATGTCTCAAGTCATTCAGATAATTGCAGTTAACTTAGAGTACCATACTTAATGTTCCGGTGTGCACTGCCAATCAGTTCCCTTTGGAACTTCCTGTTGGTGGGTGCACATCTAGTACCCCTCTAATCCCCACACTCCTCTTAAAAATACATCTTTTACAAGGTCAAAGTTTTGCTCCATTTTCAGAACACAGTGAAGTGATGTGACATTTTCAAAAGAACCTTTCTGCAGCAAACGGATGCCCAATGCAAATCACTCATCATTCAGAAATTGATTTTAATGAGAATCAGACTTAATGGCTGAAAATGCCTTGTTTTGTCCAAGCTAGATTGCAGGATACCATATTTTAGGTATGCAAATGAAAATTATACAAAGCCCCAATTTTGCGAGATGAAATAAATATTTGAGATTTATGCATTCTGCAATCACACTTGGCAATGCATTCACCATTTTGGTGCCCTTTCCAGAGGGACCTGTGATCAGAATAGCCTTTTCATCTTCCAGATTTAAATATGGTCTCGATGTTTGCCGGTTCTGCGCAGTTCTTCTGCTCTTCTTCACCCTGTCTCATGTTCCTTCTCTGAGCCTTTATCGAACCGACCCAGAAATTTTCTGGGCAGAAAAAAAAATAAATGTAACAAATTAAATTACACACACACACACACACACACACACTTGCACACACACATACATACACACACCCACACACACATATTTTGTATGTGTACACATCCATATATATTTGAGCTAATTGACTTTATGTGCCTTGGTGCTGCCAGGCGGCATTATCAGCTTTCTCAATTGAGTTTAGCGTCTCTGGCTTTGTGGGCTGTGCTGTGTGCCCTGGCTCGCGGCCAGCGCATTCAGAGTAAATATATTTAAATCATCGCTAAGCCGCTTAAAATATTCATGTTTAACTCGTAGCTAGTTTATAGAAATGTGAAACTATCTCAGAATTGCAAATCAGTTACATTAAAGTATTCAGGAAGGGAAATATATCAGGTGTGTGTTTTAAAGCTAAGAGCAGTGCAGAACGTGTTCGGGGGGGGGGGGGGGATTGCGCCAGCTTTAAAAAGGCTGTGCATTTCAAAGGCCACAAAAATGCCGCAACGTTCGAGGCAATTATTTATTGCGTTCTACGAATTGATATTTTAAGACTTCCCTCTGTTCCCTTTACAATGTTTTTTTTTCTCAGCGGGGATGTCATATTCGTTTTATTATGATAGCCAATGCAAATGGAAAAATCCCTCTTTTGCCATAATTTCTGCTACATGCACAAATGCAGCTCTTACTTTTGGCCCGGGTGTTGAAGGCACTAAATCAAAGTTGAGGCTGAATTGTATCCCGTAGTCTCCACGGGGGATTTCCAGCATTACATCTGAGTCTGAGTTCCACGGTTTGCCGTATTGATTTCACTTGCCCCTCATACAGTCATATACTGTTGTCATTTTTAGTTGTCATAGATGAATACACCCCTAAAGAGAATATACGGTTTGTCCGATAGCAGCTTCTGTTTTCTCCTCCATTGTTTCGAACACACGGCCATCTGTGGCCCATTTATCATCATTGTCAGTGCAGAAAAACAAGATGATCGGATTAATTTTGGGATCTTTGCCTCTTTCATCACACAGACACAAATATGTCTGTAAGTCAATATCTCATTTGTGGCATTATGAATTTGAATGATCTTGCTAAGGGGGAAGGTAGACCCCAGGCTCTATCCAAATGCTCTGAACTTAAGGGACAGAACAGTTCTCTTTCAAAAATCAATACTGGAATGAAATGCTACAACAATATGACCGATTCAAGTAGCTCAATTATGCCCCTGGTATAGTGTGTCAACAGTGAAAATTTTTACTGATACGCAACAGTTCTGCAATTCTATCTGCTTTTTATATATTCACATACCCGTACAGAAATGATTAATTGTAATTTTACAGCATGTATTAAATTATGCCCAATATGACATCCTCACTTGGAATGATTGACATTTTCTATTATGTCTGTGGTTATTTCAAGACCTCTTTTTTCACTAGATATCTCAGCTAACTGTCAAATACAAATAAAACATGAATCTACAAACAATTCTCTTTACACCTGCTGTATGGAAATACATTTGCTGTTGCTGTTTCACATCTGAACACGAGGCATGCAGTGGTGGACTAAATTGTCAACGTCTGTTATTGGAGTTTCTTCAGCAGTGTGATGTACATGACAATCTGATTGGGCCATTTTGTAGAGTTCATGGCTGAGCTTAGAATGTGCTTTCTTTATTTGCAATGAAGTCCACCATAACCTCAAGTTTCCATCTGTCTGCTGACAGATAACATTACATCAAATTACTGACACTTAGCAGATGGTCTTTTCTTGAGCATCACACAGTGTAGTAGACAATGTAAGTGAATTCACCTTATTTGTAAAACTAAAAGCTGCTAACCAGCTAACGACATTCCCAGACCAGTGAGTACATAACACTAAACCGCAAATGTGAATTAACTATACTAGGCACAAACCAAAATACAAATTCTACAGGACGTGGTGGATCCTTTTTATAAGATAATGAACATTCTATGATCTTAGTATTTGTACACTGTGTACTAATATACTATTTGGTAAGTTTCTAGCTGTCACGTGGAGTGGAGTCATAAAGTCTACCACCTACAGTCCCCCATCCCCTGTAACCACCATAGTTTTGTGTTTTTCTATTCTTTTGAGCATCTTTCCCCCTTTGTTTTTATTTGTGGTTTTATATTCACAAATTAAGAAGAGGCCCGCAGCTGTTGTCAGTTATTATGTACAACCAGCGAATCGGTGAGCGGCACCATTGCCCGTGGCACCAGGGCCTCCGTGATAAAGTTAATGACCGGCGCAAAAACCCTCATTTTCAAAATAAATGTGGCTGTGACACCCTGCGATAGATACCCAGAAGTTAGTGGACCCACAGTGGGCACATGTCAATGTTAAGGAATGTCCTCGAGCCACCAGCAACTCATTTCAGCAATTAGCTTCCATGGCAAGCACGGAGCAGCAGAATACTCCAGGTGCAGAATGAAAGAAGACACAGGGCACAAGCGTAACACCACCAGGGAGCCACTAAAGGCGAACAATTTACTTCCTTGTGTATTTTTATCAGCTTGCTATGCAATTCCTCTGCAGTTTGCAGAACCTCGTGTGCTGATCAATTATTAACAATACTTCACAACAGATTATGAAAGACGATTTGTG
Source organism: Anguilla anguilla (assembly GCF_013347855.1). Lineage (NCBI taxonomy): Eukaryota > Metazoa > Chordata > Actinopteri > Anguilliformes > Anguillidae > Anguilla > Anguilla anguilla. The sequence goes on along the minus strand of NC_049201.1, from coordinate 54,377,202 downwards.
ATGTGAGATGATTTAAGAATCTACTTTAGTATTTAAAAAATGTTCTACAATGTCCCACATTTTTTAAATGTCAATATTAATAGTTTATGGCTGCATGGAAATCCACAGACGATGAATATTACAAACTAGATATATTACAAAAAATTGTTGAAAAGAAAACCTAGTTCAGGCTGCAATATCTTTCTCACTTTTGCTCATCTCTCCTTTGTACTCTGTCTCTCTCTCCCTTTCTCTCTCGCTCCCTCCCCCCCACCCTCCCCAGTGCTTTCCACTGATATTAATCAATAATCTCATGGAGTTTCTGTTTCGAGCGCCTGGCCTGGCCTGCTACCTCTAAATTAAATCATTGGCGGAATGTGCCAGCTGATGCGATTGAGTGAGAATGCTAATTAAATGATGGGGTGGCGGGCACTGGTCACTCTGGCTCTGTCTCTCTGGCCTGGCTAATGTTATCACAAGAGTAGAGAGAGAGGAGGGAGAGCCCACACCAGGAAAATAAACCAAAAGGTTTACAGGCCTCTGGGTCCCTGAACTCTTAGTCCACTGCGGGTGCACCTCTGGTCTAGACAATCTGGGAATGACTTCATTTTGCAACCTATTTAAAGGCATAGCTTCAGTGTTTTGTCTCATAATATGTGGCAGTGGCTGTTTCTGTGACATCTAACCTTGCATTGGTGATGAGTATGAACAGATTGCCAGTGTCCAATGGCAGAAAGCTGTTGTTTGCCCAGCAAGAGAAGCAATGTCATTTTCCTTGCTGTTAATTATTTGCTTTGCTAATGTGCTTATCCAGGATATTCACATAGGCCTCATTTTATGTATTATCCATTAATACTAAATTACATAACAATTAGAGGTTACGTGCCTCCCTGAAGGCTGCAATGGCTGTGTCCTAACTGGGATTTGAAGTTACAACCTCTTGAACACAATAGATACAAGAAAAGTAATTTTTTGCGAATAATGGCATTTTGAAACTTTGCGAGAGCAGAGACCTGACAAGGTAAAAATTTGATACATTTGTCACCGGCTGAATTGTCAGGGGTTGCACTGATGCACTGATGTCGATACGTATTTGTCTGCATCCTGGCTTAAAGGCCAACATGGGAGTCCCTTTAACTGGAATCTTCATTTTCAGTCACTTTTGTTCTGAAAAACGGTTTGCCGTTCTTTCGGATCAGCCTGATTGGGCGTGCTGTTGATTTGCAGGTGCCCACGGTGGCAGGAGGAAGGCGACGTGGGCGTGGCATGTGACAGGCGCTGGCCCTGTTTAAGCAGGGACTGTGAGATGTCGGTTGAGATTTGCTCGGATGCTGTGGGCCTCTGTAGGACAGTGAGGTCTTCAAGGTGCATGGGAAGGGTTAAGACATCCCGCAGTCTTTCTTATCGAGGGCACTGCAAGCGTTAGCGACTGACTTCGTATTTTGATAGCGAGTGTATCTTGCGCTGCGCACTTCGTTTAGGCGTGATGATGCAGCCGGGAGCCAAATCCAGCTATAGCCAGGCAAACGGGGCCCTGGGACAGACAGGCCGAGCGGTTTTTGCCTGTGTCCTTGTTCTTTTGTGCTTTGGCCTCCAGAGAAAGTACATACTGGTGACTCATGCGTTTTGAAGGTTTGTCCTGTTTGCAGCAGCTTGAAGGTCACAAGGTAATATTCATCTTCTCCCTTCCCCCTAACATTTGTATCATGATAATCTTTGCAACAAAAAAAGGTACTCAAATTGAGACAAAGAGACTAAAATACTGTTAACTAAAGGGAAAGAGAATCTCAACCTAAAATCTGTGTATTCATACAGTATGAATTTTACAGTATGTATGTTTTGCTAATGATAGAGTTAGGAATTGGAAAAAATATATATATTTAAACTGTTTTGCCAGACTTTGGAGTTCATTTTCATTTGTTCTTATTAACATGACTTTATTACCGGTTTTTTCACATGCTAGTCATTTTGAATTATTTTTGGTTGAATTATCCTTTAACACCTACCTACAAATGATTTAAGGTATATAATTTATAGCTTTTGAAGGTAACACTGGAGTTAGGCAGGGGAATGGTGTATGAAAACAGAGATGTTTAATCGTTTATTCATGTGTGCCCTGTTTTATTCAGTCACGGAGCAAAGTCTCTCCTGTTTAGGATGAAAGTTCTGGGATCTGAGAGGACTAGGCATAATTATAAGAACAAAGAATCTCTTTTCACATAGGCGTAGAGCCACAAAGAAAAGAGGACACACACACACACACACACACACACACACACACTTCGGCAACATTTATGCCTATCTAAAATATACCTATGTGTTTTTTGCATGAGGCTATGGCAGAGGGGATAATTACACACAGCTATTGGATAAGAAGGTAAGCAAAGCTTGTGTGCAGTGTTCACATATCTGAGAGGTGGAGTGCTCCTGTTCACACCGGTTATCAGGCGGGGGCTTAGTGGCGAGGTGCGCATGCTCTCTATCCACGGCGAGCTCCCATGTGCTTCCACGCCAGGTACTTGTCAGGTTTCCTTTAACTCAGAGGGTCGTATCTGATTTCAACCCCATGCAGCTTCTATCTGCTAAGGGGGTAAAATGACAGGAATTGCCCCCTCATCCCATGTGAGAATCACTACCTGAGGACCAGCCCTGCTGCCAAGAGGAGGAAGAGACCACAGCTTTGATTTCCCCTAATGTCAGAGAGAGAGAGAGAGAGACCGCAAAATTAATGGAATGATTGAATGGACAGAAGGATGAGAGCAAGAAGAAGAAGGTATTTGGTGGAAATATAAATGGGAGATATGGAAAAGAGTGGAAAGAGTGAAGAAGGAGAGGGGTACGGAGGAGAGGGAGAAAAATAAAACGACAGAGAGAGAGGCAGGGGGGACATGGGAGAAAGAGTTAAAGAGAGTAACTTGAAGTGACAGAGGGAGAAAAAGAGGAGAAGTGAGGTAAGGATATACGTGGAGGCAGACAGACAGAGAAGGAGATAAATAAAGGATGTTTCCCTGAATTAAACATGATTCTAAACGGCTGTGAGTGGTGATAGGGACTGCTAGCTGTTTTCAGAGGGTGCTGAGCAGCCTTCTCTCATTGAGTTACCTCCTGAAGACAGGTGGATCAGGCATTCAGCGCGTAACCGAGCTACTTATTTTATTTTTGGTCGCGGAGGGCAGAGAGGAGCAGAGATTTATAATTAAACTGCCGAGGGCATGCCCACTGTTTTCTTCAGAGGTGTGTGATTTCCCCTCAACGGCGTCGTAATGTGGGAGTCCTAATATCAAAACATTGCGCGCGCGACCGAACAAAGGGCAGGAGGCTAGCGCGTGCCGTCGCTAAGCGTGTGCTGCGTTTGCGTGCCCACACGCCTCAGACATGCAGACCGCGAGGACAGCCCCCGCGCAACCTGTGATTTTCAAGAACATGATTACAGTGCCGTGCCAAACCATGTAAAGATGGCGGGGCAGTGTCTCCCTGTCTTGACTGCCCTTGACTTCACTCTAATGAACGCCATATAAATTTACCAGAGGGCTAAATGCTATCTAACGGAATGGGTGATGGTACCTCTGACGCCTTTGATGTTTTTCAGAATTTGAGGCGTCACTTCACAAACGTCGAATTCGATGACGGATATGTTGTGGGAAAGGCGAGGGAAGGGTTTGTGGAAAGCGAGAGCCGTGGGAGAAGAGAAGGAATATGATTCTTCAATCTGATCAAATGATCAATACTTGCTGCAAGCAACTCCTCTTTGAACTCAATTGTGTTTCTGAGACCTTGAAACTTCCTTCCGTAGTTGAGTATGTCAGCAGGTGTGTGTGTTTGTGTGTGTGTGCGTGCGTGCGTGCGTGTCTCTGGCGTTTGTGTTTGTGTGTGTATAGCACGGTAACTGCATCCAAAGAGCACCATTTAATCAGCATGCAATTGTTCTAAAAAAAAAAACAATAATAAATTACAATTTAAGAAAAAGGAATAGTTTACGGCCTGAGAATGTAATTACCTTAATTGGAAACGCAGAACAATATTGATGCTTTCACTGTAATTAATGGCCACTGAGGCCCTGGCGTGAACAGAAACTCTATAACCGTCTGTTTGTACACGGTGCAGCGTTCAGGCTTGCGCACGCTTCTCCCTCCCGTTCCTCCGACGTGCGGCCCTAGCACGTTAGCGTAATGCTCTGACACAAGCGCAGCTGAGGGGAAACACATATGCGGGTTTCCTGCTAATGACTCTCCTGCTCCCTGAACAACTGCTCTATCTCATCTTCCCCGAGATTTAAATATGAGCTCTTGCTAAAAAAACGAGCTAACGTGCTAAACTGTGCTAATGCGCTTTTTTTTACAGAAGGTGAGAATACATGCTGGAGGATGTGGGGAGAGACATGAGATTCTCTCAGTAAGTGCCTTTTAAAGGCGGATCGAAACTTGCGTGCCCCCTTTCATTGCCTTGCTGATGCGCTATGGGAATAATGGATATTAGATAAAGCAACCCACCCCACCTGTCGATTCCCATGCGTCAAGTTTTAACGCACGAGGTGCATATTGCTGAAGTAATGGAGCAACAAATGGTGCTGATACAGTTGAGGAGGGTTTGAAAACGATTGTTTTTTTTTTTAAACCCATAATTCGACTGCCATGCCCGGGAAGTCCTTATTACAAAAATAAACAATAACTCTCTATCAGCTCAATTTATTTCTTTTCTCTTTATAGTGTCCATGAGACACACTTGCTCTTATTAAAAGGCATGATGTTAAAGCAGTTATAGGTCTAAGCACAGCTCCAGTTCAGTCATTAGGGGGATCTGCTGCATGTGATGTAGTGGATCGGACCAGCGTACAGGGACCCTGATGGTTATGGGTTTGAACCCCCTGTTGTGTACTTTAGCAGGGAACATGGACAGCTTTTCTCTTTTAATGACCCCCAAACCACAACTTTCCATTTATGCACTAAAAAAAAGGTCCAGATCGCACTTCCAGTTTCTATCTGTAGGAAAGTGTTTTTAGCGTAGGTTGAAAAAATCACAAGTGTTTATTTTTCACAGCTGTCTACAATGTAAAAGGGAAAAAAAGCATTTGCAATTAAATTAATTACAAATAACATTTCAGAGCATTACTTGCCTTGCCTAGAGGTGCAATCAGTGCTTGGATGTAGATTATAATAATTATAAAATAATAATAAGAATAATAATAAAACATTATTTTTATATCAGTTTGTTATGCCCAATTGCATTTGTGTTACAGTGTTCCCGATCAAATGGGAACAGCATGGATAAGCACATGCTCTTTCTCAAAGACCGAGGGGTGCATTCATTCACCGGAACAGTTTCATAACAGGATGAGCCACCCAGCAGTCCTTGGGTATAGATTTTCATTTCATCTGGCCTGGAGCTTTTGCTCTTGCTGCTCTGTCAGCATATAGCAGTGTCTGCAGTGGTCTTAGCAGCTGGAATGCCTGAGTCTGTGAAAAATGCAGCGATGGTAATGATGATGATGATGATGATTGATGTTGAAGATGATGATACAAATGTTGATACGCATTTATATCACACCTTTTCCGGGTTTTAAAGTGCGTCAATGAAGGAATGTGGGAATAACTCAAATAATTAACTACTAATGTGTTGTCTTGGTAACACTCATTTGCCATTTTGTACATTGGTTGATTTAATTACTCATACAGTCAGACTTTGGATTGGTGACTAGCCGGCATATATGAGCAAAGCAGATTTTTGGCGAGAACACAATGGTCATACTCTCGATGTTTGTGAGAAGTACCATGGGATCTTTTAATGTTATAGTCAGCTACAACAGCCCCTACTTCACATTAATGCTGTCTGCCCCTTCCCTTTTCACAAGGGAACACCCAGTGTTACACGCAAGTCATCACACCTACGATTTCCTCTAATTTATTAAGACACCAACCGCATCAGGCTTCTAAATAATTCAGGTCCCTCGTGTACTGTTGGAACACGAACATTCACTTGCGCACTCGCTCAATCAATCAATCCCACCAAAGATCGGACAAGATTAAAAATGAATGTGGCCTAACAGTAAGAACTGTAAGGTGCAATTCTGAATGACACTAGAGGTGCATATGGTTTGAGTGTGGCTTAGTCATTACAGAATTTAACCAAAACACTAATGTTTGAAGGTAAATGCCCTGGCAGTGTGAAAGCACAGGTAATTCAAATGTACCTGAAGGTTTGCAGCTTGGTGAATGTTTTAAAGCTACCCTATTATATACTCTACTATCAAATTTTGTAGAGATGCGGAGGAGGGTGCACAAAACCTGGTTAGCTACATATTTTGCAAGGATGAAATGAATTGAACTAGTTCATTTATTATCTAACTCAGATCCATTATGGCATCTCTACTAAGACACATTTCCATTCACATGCCATTTGGGCAATGTGACCTTGAAGGAATCAGATTGGTTTTCCTTAAAAATGAAAACTCAAATATCCTGTGAGCTTAGTTTAATAAATGTCCCTTCTATGTAACTGAGGTATTAATGGAAAACACCCTTTTATAGGTACAGGAAAAGATCTGAGTCTGAGTTATCCGAAGAATCAATATCACAAAGAGCTTTTATTCTTTTTTTTGTTAGTTTTTTCATTACAGTAAATTCATTCACCCCCAAACCCATTTGCTATTAATACCAAAATGATTGATAAATAACAAACTACCCTCTCTGCTTTCCATTTTTCAGTTAAACCCCTATTCATTTCAGTGGATGGATTTAATTAATAACACCAGCCACCTTTGTTTTGTTAACATCCCTTAAATTAAATTTCACATTTAATTGTTGTGCTATGATAAATGATCAGAATGCTTGTGCCAGACTGTGATATGTTGTGACGTTTGGGGGAGGAGGAGAGAGGGGGGTCGGCAGAGATTCTTTTTTTAACAAAGAGCCACTTCATTATCTGCAAAAACAACACAGAGCCACTGTTACAGAGGGATGGCGGTTTATGGGTCTCTGTGGTACATAACTCATCAACGTGAGCCAAACACTAGACAGTAGGTTTCCTGCACATTATGAACTCTCCCTGTTGATAGTGGCAGTGTGTTAAGTGGCTATTACCAAGTTAAAAAGGAGAAAAACATGTTAAAGAAGATCCAGCCTGCACAATTTGTAGACCTCTCTTGTGTTGTTTTCACATCCATTAGACAAACATAAAAACATGAGAGATCAAAAAGAAAAACCCAGTTTATCTGTGTTTTGTACCAGTATTTTGCTTCCTTTGCTTTTTTGTGCCCTCAAACATGTATTTGAAGTGGATTTACTCTTTTCTATGTCATGCCTCTGAAATCACACTGCCTTGGTCCAGTGTTCACCCATGGTGTGATTGGAAGAAGAAGGGGAAAAAGCAAATGGTTAAATCTGTCTTTCTCTTAACTGGAGCTGAACTGCAGTCCGCGGAGATTCGGCGGCGGAGCGACCGGTTAAGTGAAACACATACATCCTGCAGATCCCAGAATGGCTGTGGGGGGAGTTATTTCCTCTTGGGTTGAGCAATGAATTCTCCGGTGGAAAACGTTGCCCTTGGCTTTTTCGTTTCAGACGATGAATTCCTCACGGAAGCCACTTAGGTTCACCTTGGTGTCACGTATTCCGCGCCAAGCCTCTGTTTGATTCACAAACATGAGAGGGGATAAAAGGCAGGCAGAGGAGGAGGGGAGTCGTACGGATTTCTCGTTTTTTCCATCCTCTGGTTTGTGGAGGCAGTTCAATGCCGAATGTCTCCTGCAGTCCGTGGCTCGTACAGAATCTGCAGGGAGGATGATGTGAGTTTCATCAAATCACAATTATAGACTATTGACTATAGACAATTATACAGCTCCAAGTTACTGTAAAAATGCAGTAAATAAATGTAGAATACATAATTGTTTACATTATATTTACTTCAGTATGCATGACTGATAAGGCTGTAATGAAATTCATTTGCTGGTGATGATTACAACAAGAAAACTGCCAACAACTGTTTTGTTGCAAGAGGAAGAATGGACATGCTATGTTGTTTCTTTTTTTCTATATTGAGTCGATTTTGAAATATTTTGCAATAAGAATTACTTTCTGTTTAAAGGTTGTTGCTGGTGGACAACCTTTGGCTTCCCATTTTGTGGGGTCTATTTCTTTTGAAATATGGAGTGGATCTCCTGCGTTTGAGGAGGTTACAGGGTGCATGTGGGATTGGTACAGCAGCAGTCAGTGCAGCTTTATTTTAGGGGGTAGACTTTCTTAACTCTTTCCTGACAAGGTGGATTTACCATTTTGGTAAAAAGTATATTCAAAGGGTTACAACAGTTGAAAACGGTTTGGAGACCTGGATACGTGGGTCATGATAAAACCCAATGGATTGCCTCTACATCTCTCATGCTAATTAGGACTTTTTTCTCGCTCCCTCCATCCCTCCTCTGCCTTTTCATTTCTAGCCCATCTTCTTCCTCCCTCTCTGCCCCTCTGACATTAATGCTTTCCTCATACATATACATTTCTCCTCCTTTTTCTCTCTCCCATGCCTCCCTCTGTCTTTCCCCATCTCCTGACTTCTGTCCCCACCTGTCTTATCACTCCCCACCTCTCCTCTCCCAGGGTGACTATTTGAGAAGAATGAATGGCCACAAAAACCGAATTACTTTATGCCCAAATGTATTGGAAGAAAAATAAAAGGAATCATTGAAGACTCCTGCGGTCAACTTCTTTCCAAAGGTTTCGGTTGAAGAGGCTCACTAGACTAGCTAAGATTTATCAACTTTAGAGGATTTTAAATCTCCGATGGGTTTGAGAAAAAAGGAAGCGCTGGCTGACCGTGTATAAAAAGCAAATAGATTGAACAGATTGACCGTAAGCGCCCTCAGAGCTGACGTGCAGTCACTTAGCAACCATCCGCCGTAGCATAGCAGCGGTGGCCTGCTAGCTGCGGAGAGACGCCGGCCTCTCTCTCCTTCTGCTCTGCAACAGGCATTATGCTCTTTATTTTCCCTTCCGCCCCATGGTGCGAAGAGGTGAGAGAAGGTCTGGCGAGTGGCTATGAGTGCTAGTCTCAGGCCAGTACGCTGAGGGAAGGGTTCAGCTGGAGTCATGGTGGACGGTAGGGCAGATATTCAGGGCGGTAATGGATGTCCGCCAGCCTGCGGGTTGTCATTTCTTGTCTCTGAGGTTGCACCTCAGGCCACACAAAGCAAACGGCGATAAAAAAAAGATAAAGAAGATAACAGGTCATCTCATGGTTAATTTAATTGAACAACAGTTTGCCTCCATTGGGCCTTGCATGGTTCACAGTTTACGGTGACCGTTTGGCTGTGATGTCAGGCTGGTGGGACACCCCGAGGCCTCTTTAGTGAGCTGTCCTGGTTGCTTTTTGTTTTTTGGGGCCGTATTTAATTTTCAGTGTTAAAATTGAGTTTGGGGAGTGTGGTACCTGAGGGTGATTGGAGACAAACTGTTCTAAAAATACCTTCCTGCTATAACTTATTTTCAAGCTCACAGTCTCCACACCTGGAGCCTGCAGGCTTTTCTGCCTTACCCAGCTAAATAAACTACAGACACGCCTCACACACTCTGTGCTCCTGTGATGTTCTTGTCTGTACCTCGTGTGTCCACAGTGCGGGGGGGGGCGGGGGGGGATCATGACTTGGTATCGACCCCTAGGGGGCGAATATAGTTTTTGGAAAGCAGGGCTGTAGCGAGGAGGGCGAAGGGGGGCTGTGTAGTGCAGCATGCCACCCATCGCTCACCCCGCTCTCCTTTCTGTCTGGCTGTGCCTCATGAAAGCGGGATGAGGCGCCCTCTGTGAGGAACATGAGCCGCTTCCCCAGCCCCGCGCCGCCGAGGCCCGCTGAGCCCGGCCCAGAGACGGCGGGCCCTTTGTTCTCCACCTCCACGTAATTATAGCACAGAGTCCTGCTGCTGAGCTGGGGGAGGGAGCGTGCTCTGGATTCAGAGAGAGAGGGGGGGGGGGTGAGAGAAGTGGTGGTGAGAGAGGTAAGGAGAGAGACAAAGGAGAGAAAGAGGGAGTAAGAAAGGAGGGGAAAATGAGAAGGGGCGATAAGTAGGGAGGGGGAGAAGAAAGAAACAGTAAAGGGGAGAACGAACGTGAGAAAGAAAAGGCTCGTGTAGGGGAGGTAGGGACAGAAAGGGGAACGGAGAAGGATGTGGAGGAAAGAAGAGAAATTTGATGTTGATGCTGGAAATACATATATGCTGATGGTCATTTTAAGTGTTTCTTTTGTATAATGTAATGATCGCTCATAATTACATTTTACACCTCAACAGCAAGCTGAGAATGTATCTGCTTGTTCTGTCAATTTAATCATCTGCTTGGGTATATTTTTGTTGACCAGCCAAATTAAACTGTCATACACAGGAAACTGTCCATTAGAACAATCCCTGTAGGAACTATCAGCCATATTTGGAGATGACACTACATTTTAGCCGTTTAGCAGATGCTTTTATACAGAGTGACTTAAACAGCTTGCATTCTTTTCACAGACAATGTTACACAGATAATGGGAGGCATTCTACAGGAAGTTCGCTCTGTGAAATGTACTTCAGTAAAGTGCAATAGTTTTTTTCTCTCTTTTGAGCATTTTAAGCTGTTGAAACTGAATAACACATTTAAGACTTGGAACTACTTAAATTATATCAGTGCAAGAAAATCTATCTAGTCAGTATGCTGTGGTAGGTGGGGGTAATCTGTTGCAGGGGGAACATAGCTTGTTCAGGCTCAGCATGCAGCATCCTATATGCTCTGAGAGCATCAGTGAACAACAGGAAATATAATGAATTAAGTGTGTACAAAAGCTATGTGTATTGGAAGTGGGGGGTACCATTCGAACCATTCCATTTCTGGGATGTAAATTGAAGCTGAATTCATAGCTATATGTAGTTAGCCACACACTTGATTGCATTCACTTGCTCTAACCATTATTTTGACTCTGCAGTTGTTTTAGTGTAAATTAACATTTTGATGCACGATTATAAACTACTAAGTGATAAGGCCCAAGAAGCTGTGGTATATCATGAATATAGTAACAGCTAAAGAGTGTTGTTAGGCATGATGTACTGTGGTGGACACAATTTACATAACGCTACATCCCACCATGTTTCAAAGACAAGGTGGTATGCTTTGGATCATGAGCAGTTCCTTTCTTTCTCCACATGTGTCCACATAAGACTTTGTTCCATACCTCAACAGTTTGTTTTTTTAGCAAACTAACTTGGCCAGTCTGTTTTTGAGGCTTACTGTTCCAGAAGTTTGTATCTTGCAGCAAACCCTCCGGTGTCATGCTGGCGTAGTCTTCTCTTTATTTTAATCTTTGACACATCTATGCCTACATCCTGGAGAGTGTTCTTGATCTGTTCGGCAGTTGAAAGTGGGTTTTTCTTCACAATTGGAAGTATTCTTTGGTCAGTGGTCTTCCATGGTCTACCAGGTAATTTGCGATTGCTGAGCACACCCGTGCATTCTTGCTTCTGAACGATGTGCCAATTGATTTTGACACAACCAGCTTATATCTTTGATCAACTTATTCTGATATTTCCTCCCCATGATGGCCTGCTCTAGTGGAACGGACACGTCTTTGGTCTTCATGTTGAGAAACAACAGCAACAGACTCCAAATGCAAATGCCACACCAAGAATCAATTTCTCATGGTTCACCTGATATTGATGTAAATACCCTCAAATTAAAGCTGACAACCTGCACTTTAACCTCATCTGCAAATTCATTGTTTCAAAGTCAATATGCTGGAGTACAGAGCCAACATGTATTATATAATTTATTTTGTTTTCAAACTGAATTGAGAAGGATAATTAGTAGTAATCTGTCACCTGTCCAGAAATGAAAGAATACATGTCAAGTATATTTTTATAAAATAATATTTGGGTGTTTTGCTTTTGGGAGCTATATTAATTCTTTAAAATTAGACTTTTCATCCAACAAAACGAATGGAACTGCAATGGTGTTTATTTGATCTAATTATTACAACACCCATGTGACCGCTGAGGTCAGAGGTCAGAATGTTGCTAGCTTGATCATGCATTGGGGCAAGCATGCTTTTCCACTGAGGTCAACTGAAAAATGCAAATTAAAAGTAAAATTGTCTGTGTGCAGCAACATGGTGACCATATTTGAAACAGTTTGTATACATTACCAGGATATTCTGCTGTAGCCATGGGTTTATTGTACCATTTCTGTGTGATGGAACCTGAGAAAAGTAGAAGTCATCACTAAAAAAAGTGTAACTGCATTGTGGTGGGTGTTGGCAAAAGCAGTGGACAGTAAGCAATACCGGGAAGCTATTCCATGACTGGGGGCTTATCCTGTCATTTCTGTGCAGCAGAAGAAATTGAGCAGAAGAAATTCTCTCTTCATCCTCTCCAAATGAAGCCTGGAGCCTCCTTCCTGGTTCCCCTGCATATTCATTAGCTCTGCTTTTGTACCGCCTCTGCCTTCCAGGGTAATTATCACAGAATCCCAGCTCCCGCCAAGCTTTCGCTCTCTCGGCCACTCCTGATAATGGATACCCACCGACATTAAGAGCTTTTGCAGAGAAAATTAATGCTTGACCTTTGTCATTTCATAGAGATAATGTCTACGCAGTTACAGGAAAGAAGGTTCCCTCACCCCTCTCTCCACCTCGTAAAACAGTACAATGAGTAAGTCGGATGAGAGAGAGAGAGAGAGAGGGAATGCGGGAGAGTATACAGTGCTAAGTATTCTCGCCTTTCCTTAATCAGTAAATCCGCATCACTTGAAGTGTCTCCATCGCTCAAGGTGTCTCGCTCGCTAATGTCATCTGCGAAAGAATTCAGATCCTTGACAGCATTTGTGAATGTGACATCACAGCAGCTTTATTCTTAAGTACTTCCTATTGGGTTCTCATTAGAACATCTCATCTGCTCAGTTCACACCTGTGCAGCGAGCCGCACAGACGAGTCTTCGGCCACCTGACTGCCTGACCTACATACAGCGTGTCTGCTGCCTGTTGCCAGGCGAAGGCCTGGATTCTCTGTCCGCGTGGAGTCGAGTTCCATCCTCCGATAACCCCTGCTGCTTTCCCCATGCGCACCTCCCGCCCCCGATCCCCCGAGAGCATGGCGCCCCCTGGAGGTGCGGAGAACGCAAAGATGCGACCAAACAGCAGCAATTAGCCTCTCTTGGTGTCTGCTGTCAGATCTCCCCGATAACATGGTGCGGCACGGTTACAGATAACTGTCCTCCGGGGAGCCGCTTGTGTAATCCAACCCCAGCTGTTTAAAAAAGGGGAAATTAGGAAGGGCGGGGGAACTGCCTTTCATTATCCCACAAAGCCCTTTACAGACAGACATTACACACGCCACTGTGTGTTCCCACAGAAACACTAGCGAAAGTTTCACTGATAGCACAAATAACAAAGGCTCTCGAATAGCGCTGTTCTGTTTTGTGACAGTGTCTGGGAAAAAAGAAAGAGATAAAGGGAGAGAAAAAACAAGTTAAAGAGTGAGAGAGAGGCTGAGAGAATAAAGCCAAGGGGAGAAAGAGACGGATAGGAACTTTCAGAGAGGAAGAAAAAAGCCAAGAGAATAAAAGAGAGATAAAATAATGAAAGACAACAGATGGAGATAAAGAATTTGCTGAACAGAGGTGACTGACTCTTCATTTTTAAAATATAATTTTCACCGCTTTCTAAAATTAACTGAATAGTAATAAACAGCAATTGCATAGCTTTGTTCCAAGCCACATTTACACAAAAACACAAATGAAAAATTAATAAAGATAATAAAATTAATCAATACCCTCTCTAATGCAATTTTAGATAAAAATAACAGATCATTCACAATATATACTATCATACAGTGAAAGAGGGGAGAGACTATTGGAAACTGAAATTTATTGAACAACCAAAATACCATAAAATCCAATTCAATTACTAACAAAAAACATGCAATTAACCTCGTATTTGGCATCTCGTCCAATGCCCGTGTTATTACCATGTTTGACGAACATAGCTAATGAACACAGAGAGAGAGAGAGAGGGGGAGAGAGAGAGAGAGAGAGCTGATGTAGGCCCGCGGTTATCCAGGTGTGGTTGCGTAGAGAAGAGGCGCGTTAGAGACAGCGGGTGCGGGGCGGCGGGGTCCTGCGGTCCTCACACGCCCGGGCGTGGGATACTTAGCGAGCGTCTGCTCTGGCAGTGAGAGGGGGCTCCATATGGCAGAGCGGAGCCCTTCGGAGCGCGGGATCTGCTCGTTTGCATTCCGCCCGCCGCAGGAAATTAGCATCGCTCACACTTGTTTAAGCTTAATAAAAATCATTTTAGAGAGCGGCGGGAGGAGGTCGCCATCTGTCACCTGCTAACGCCACTTCCCGACGTGTTAAGGCAGTAAGGAGCAGGGTCTCGCGCTCTCTCCATCCCTCGGTCTCACTCTTTCGCGTTCTCTCCGTTCCTCAGCCGCGCGCATGAAAAATGGAAATTAAAAACCAGGCTTAAAGCGAAATTTGCTGCCGACAGACGTTCGGTTCTGATTGATTTTCTTGTCTAGTTCTATTCACGCTGTGACTAAAAGGAAAGGAGACGTGTAATGTATCATGCATTTTTGAAAATGAAAGGGTTACTATTTCTTAACATTTTTTTATGACCGCGAATACATGGCGAGGCCACATTAAAGCAGTGTTTGGAGAAGAGATCCTCTCCTACCATTTGATTTTACTGTTTGACTTGAAAGGGCTCCACCTTTTTAGAATAGTCAGAATGGCCCCATGGGGCACAGTCCTGCCTGTGAAGAGCAACAGTATCCTGTGTCTATGCATATGCGTCTTTTTGTGCATGCATGTGCTTGGTATTTTATGTTTGGGAGAGACAGCGAGGGTGTGCTGTGGTAGTTTGCGTATGCATTGCTTTTCTGTGTGTGTACGTAATAGTGTTTGGTGTTTTTGTATTAGTATGAACGTGTGCGAATGTTTATGCATGTGTCTGTCATGTTCAGGTTTTATGTTCAGTCTTATTGATTTATAATTTCACATTTTCCAGTGTGGCACGCTTTTAGCATATGGAAGTTCTGACGCATAAAATCCAGCTTAAAAATAACTTTTTAATGTGCGAAAGAGGCTGTCTAACCGCAGACAGAAGCTGTCATGGATGCTCAAGATTCTGTTTGATCACATTTGTTGAGGTGAAAACACACCTGCTGAGTATTGATTGCAACCTTGCACACTAGGGTGTGAAGAACTGTTAAGAGTGAGCAGCAATAACTCACCTTCTTTCATGAACCCACACCACCAAAACCTGTTTATTGTCTTTATTATCCCTGCTTATTGATTATTTTTGCCCTTTGGCAAAAAAAAGACCAAGTCCAGGATTCATTCAGCATTTGTCCTTGCTTTAACATTATTAAATGCACAATTTTTACTTCAAAAATACAGCTTGGTGGGCCAGTTCTGAGGTTGACTGAATCCTGTTTGCAAATAAGAATAATAAAAATGTATTTGTGAGACAAAGGGAAGGACTGAATCTAAGTTCTTGTGTTTAGTGCCTAGTCTTTTGGGTAGTCTTTTAGGAGAGAGTAAGTACAGTCCATTAATTTCAACTTTGGTTTATTCTGAACACATACAGGTGAAAAAATGCACTTTGTGTTCTCACAGAGGATAAAAGACCATGAAAGAATAATTCAGACTCAGTAAGGCAGAGAATGAAGAAAGGGACCAATTAAATTTGAAAGGAAATATGGCTTATACTGTAATTTCTGTTTATTCTCTTCTGAATCATGCTGGTGTCCCTTAAAAACGGCAATTTTCAATTGGAAGGAAACAATGGGCTTTTCCTTGGCAACTGACCGAATGTTCTTTTGTAAAGGTTACTGTCAATTCAACACCTCTACGTACCACATCTCCTCTTAGTCTAACCAGAAGGAAAAGGCTAATCCTGTCCATTTTTAATGGGGAAGACATTGGACACTACCCAGTGAAAAATACTTTCATCTCATTAAGCATAGAAAAGACTCTATCTCTCTATCTATCCATCTGTCTGTCTCTGAGGCCCCATTGTGATTTTATATATTCACTATATGTGCGCGTGTATGTGTGTGTGTGTGTGTGTGTGTGTGTGTGTGTATGTGTGTGCGTGAGAACATTTGGCCATGCACAGCACCGACAGTTTTGAAAAGGCACTTATGTTGAGAAGGATGTCTTACTTACGGTATGACATATGGTGGTGAATCTTTAATGCTGTGGGCTTGTTTATGGCTCCTGGGGCTCTTGTTAAGGTCAATGAAATCATGAACTCTTGACATGCGCCCCCCTTCCCTTAATACCCACAGGAAGCTGAAACTTGGCCGCAAAACGATCGTTACCCAAGTAGATGATTCCAAACATACCTCAAAGTCAACTGAAAAATGATTACCTGGCCACAAAATTACATTTTTGCAATGACCATCTCGTTATCCTGATCCAATCAGAATTTTTTGAGAGGGAAGAAGGGCAGACCAGAGGATTCAATGCATTTTGCAAGAGTGGTCCAGAAATCCCCCAAATCCCCCAACCCAAATATCTTCACTAATATCATAAAACATGATAGAAGCCAGTTCATTCAGTAGTGCTATTGACAATAATTTTGACAACTATCTTTCTGCAAAATAAATTAAAAATATATTTGTTATTTATTTACATTTTTTGACATTGTCTCTAAGCAATTATATCAATTTGAAATAATATAATTTTCCTATTTTTTGAATATATCATACAGATCATTACCAGGAGCTAACTGCATTTGTTTATTATTATTATTATTATTATTATTACAGTAAGTGCTGATAGACCCGCAGCTAATAACAGAGAACAGAGAGGAAAGAGATGATTTCATGGAGTTTCCTGGGTCATGTACCCTTCTCCCTCCTTCCAAAACACACACAACACTCCCCCCCACCCCTTCCCCCCGCAAACACACACCAGCTGCCAAGAGGTGCACGGAGCAGCTAGTCTAGTTTACAGCTAGATTTGCAGAGGCCGCTGGCTAGGCGGGGAGCTAAGGGCACCAGTGTGATGAATATGGATGCCGGTGTCGGTATCGATTCGGATCCTGCAAGGTTCGTCTCTCTCTCTCTCTCTCTCCGTTCCCCCCGCTCGGACTCGGTCTTTATGTTGCGGATGAGCACACAGCGGCGGCGGGAGTCCAGGACTCCATTAAAACCGGTGGGGTGGGTGTGAGCGTTCGGAGGAGGGAGGGGAGGAGGGAAACACAGGATGTGATGCGCTGGACGGACCCCCGCGGCCTGACATAGTCATGGCAACGCAGACTGAAGGTGAGAGGGAGAGCGCCGATTGGCAGGAGCGAGTTTCGCTCAGGCGCGCGATGACGCTCGATTTCTTCGGGGGTGCGACTTGAGATGGGAATCTGTCCATTCCGTCTCGTTCCCTCCTCTGCTCAGCGTCCGTGCCGTAGACTTACGGCGTCATTTTATTATTCATGAAGCCAGCGGACTGGAGCGAGGTACGCCACATTAATTAGATTTTACTCTTCTGCTTTTTTCACTGTTTAGTTGCATTAGACATTTTTAGCGGAAAAGGACTCAACAAATTGAACTCATTTTATCGATGTTGTTGTACATTACAACATTTTAGGCTGATGCAGCACAACTAAACCGCCTGTCAAAGTGTGATGAACATACGAGCACCAGAATTATCAACAAGGTCTATATGTTTATCAAAAAGATGTAATTATCAAAAATATACAGTCTATCATAACACGCCACAGCAAAAAAACATGGTGAAAATTGCCTGTTTACTGCTGCTTTTTTAACATCAGTTCACGTCATTCAGCTTTAGCAATGATGAGTGGGATCCTTCTTTGCCTTTTTATTTCCTAAATGACGTGGCAGCCTCGCTCACGGATGTGAGACAGGGAGGGGTGGGTGGGGGGTGGTGGGGGCCTCAGACCCTTTGCAATCCGGTGAGCACATCCCTTAACCTCTTAGCGCATTGCCCCTAGTGGTGGGCACGCCCGCGTGACTAGATTACTAAAGTCAAACATTCGGTGCTACTGCAACCAACGTGTGAGATGAAAACAGAAACGCGTTGTTTCAGTTTCATTAGTAGACGATACATGACAACTATGCCGAAAACGGAGTTTCGCAGCCCCACCATTGTCGCTCCGGTCGTTCATTTAACACGCACCCCCTCCCTGCAGTCTCATCTAAAAAACACCCCCCACCCTTGACATAATGGACAATATTGTCTATCCTGGCATTAATAAAAATATTCTTTCACCACTAAAAAATCGTATTCCGTCATAGCAGCAAGATAAACCCGACAATAGCACTAAGATATGCCTATACAGCAGTGAAAACGCTGCTCACTGAATAACGAAATAAACGAGAAAAAGTTTTTAAAAATGATACCATGTCATTCTACAGTCAATATCTGGGACTAAATATTGAATAAATATAAAACCTTACTGTTGGTTTTACGTGTAGAGAGGTCCCTTTTGAGACTATTATTATTGAGGACTTCTGAACATAGCTAAACCATATGTTTGCTGATAGACCTAGCTGACATCGTTTTCTGGAGCAAAACAGAAGCGAATAGAACAATATCATTGATACCGTCTCTGTCTCTATCTACTGAACATAGAGGAGATTTCATCATTGCTATGTAAGTATTACCGTTCAAAATATTTCGGTTATATACGTTATTTTTGAAATTGAGTATCTTTAAATAGGTTAGTGGTGTTATATAATGTAAATATTTTACACTGTAATGTAAGCGTTAGACGGAAGTGTAATAGTTTTTGTGAAGCATGCAACAGTGATGACGTCATAGCTGGAACATTGCCAAAACGTGGTGGACGGGTGAAAATTGTTTTCATGTTGTCTCATCCCCATACAAGAAAACATACGAGAGTACAGAGTATAGAAATACACACGAGTTAATTATTACACATTTAGGTACTGTACCGCATTGTGTGACAATGTTTTTGCATTATTTTTTTAATCTGATAGCAATGTTTCATCTTAAACCCTCATAAGGGGCTCATTTATATGCTTTATAATGGACAAAAAGCATTTTATTCAATTTTGGAGAGATTTTGGATATGTTTCTGGACACCTAGCTATTTTAGACCACTGTACTGACTGAAAGCTTGTAATTCCCATTTGAAAATTATGCAACAGTGATTTTCTTGAGTCAAAACAGTTGATTTGTAGTGAAATACATGGATATGTTATGATTTACAGCAATGCATAATTTAGACATTTTGGATAGATTTGGAGATGCTGGGTACACTGCTTAGTTTTTGCTTCATACATCTATAGTAGTTCTACATATCCACCCTTAGATTTTATGAACTTGTGGTCAAGACGTTTTTGACCTAGCACATGTATAGTTTAACCTCCTGCATATATTCAATCTCGCAGTATTTCATTGCAAACTTAAAAAGTGCAAATTTATTTTGGATTTTTTGTCAAAACAATTGCATTTGTGGCACTTTATTTCTTCCAAAATTATGAATATAAACTAATCTGTGTTAGTATTGTAAATTGTACAAATGTCTTGCTTCATTTAAGCCTTTTTTCAAGTCTCTGTGGTGTTCACGTCTGGAGTTATAAAGCTTTAAATAGGGTACCCCCTAAATGGGCAAGGATTGGCAAAATTTGGCTTGTGCCTTAAGAGGTTAAATGAAGCGTGCGTTTATGGCCACAGGCATCTGCGCCGCGAGAGTCAATCTTCGCAGGTTTTCCGATCGTTGTCTTCCGCTATAAAGTGCAGCAGCTTGTGGGCTTCAACAGTGCCGAGCCCCACTCCCACACAACGGCGGCGTTTAGCATTAAGTGCCACTTATTCAGACTGCATTACCGCAGCTCCTAAATTGTGTGCGTGTTTCATTACACTTGGAGATAAGCCAACAGGAACGGAAATTTCAGAGAAACGAAAAACAACAACAACAACAAAAAACAAAAAAACAGATTCTTATTTGTGTCTTATTTGTTTTTTTTTTAAACTTCCATGGGTGGACTCCGGCTGTGATTGAATGGCGTTCATTTAAATTTGTCAGATGGTACACGGGTTACACTGTATGTGATGGCCCCCGCTGACTGTCTCCTGCGTTCTTGCGCACGTCGCCGCTGGCACCGGCTCCCTGTCTGATTTGACGAGCAGATGAGCAGCACATGAGGAGGATCCTCTCCTCCATTTCACCAGAGATGCTCAGCTAAACGCCTGTGGTTCTAGAAGCTCTCAGTCTTAGGGATAGAGGGCACGATGCAAACCTCCTGCCAGTCACAGTCAGACCTCTGCCTCCCAACCCTTTCCTCTGTCTCTGTCTTCCTCTCTCTCTCCCCTTGCATTTGTTACTAAGACAAAATAGTTTTCGGAAATTGTTCCAAAATTAGCCGGCCGGCCATGTCATTAGATTGATTGACCTGAGCCCCGGAGGGGACTGACCCCTGACCTCTAACCTTAGAGGTGCGAAGGTTCAATCCCTAATGCAGCGATGTGTAACATTTGCAAAGAAACGATATTCAGACCCTCTTTTTCATATGTTACATGCGTTCTTGGTGCCAAATATCAAAGATGTCTCAAAACCGGGCCTTGGTGGGTTTCCCCGAGCCTTCGCACATCGGCCTGTCTGCCACAGATGGAATTTTATCTGTTTGATCAGACGAGAAGAGGAGGAAGCAGAAGAACAGGAAGGGACCAGAATACTCATCCTGAGTCATCTCAGGGAAAGACTTTGAAAGGCTAATGCATATTTTTTTTTAAATTTTAGAGAAATACGGTTAATTATTTATCCCCCTCCTGCATCAGTCAGAATGCGTTACGCCGTGTCCTCTGGTGTCACGAAGGAATCACACACCACCGGTACCTTCAGATGGCCCTGTAGTCTACATTAAGCCTTTAGTTTAAGGTCTTCAACATGCCTTCCTCAAATTAATTAACATAACCGCATTTACTATACCTAAAACAACTGCAAAAAAGAGTAGTTTATTAATTATTACCGCTATGTATCATAACACTGTCTACCATTTGTCAGGAGCATGCATATGACAAGAATGTTATTTTATAAGTAAATGCAACAGCAGTAAGAAACCAAAGGTTTTATATTGATAATTAGATTTTTTTTTCTTCTTTTGTGACACAGAAACTCTCTTGCAGAAATGGAATATACTGCAATATACTGCAAAAATGACTTTTTTGTAACGATAATGGTAGATTATTTTTACAGCAGTGTAATACAGCACATTTCAATATCAATAATAGGGACAATACTTTCCATATTTGCCAACATCTTAGTAATATGCTTTATTTCCATATTTTAAAAAATAGCAGAGGCCTGTCTTTCTTTACCCGTTACTTTATGGAATACAAAATTTTATAAATATTCTTGTATGATGAATAGTAAATAATAAAATTCTAGCAATGTGGCTTACAGTGTGTGAATGCTGCATGTGTATCCCTGCGGTTCTTCACCACTCTTGGCTAGTCCTCAGAGAGAGACCTACTTAAGGATCACCATAATCCTAAAGGCGTCTTCCTTTTTGAGAGGTTTGAGTGTATCTTCGATTGCATCTGAAGGGGAGTCTGTACTTGCTAATGCACTTTGAACGCATAAAGGCGTTTCCCAGGCTTGGTGAAAAAGATAGGAATTTGACTTGGCAATAAAAAAAAATCATTTGCTTGCAATTGGTTCCTGAGTTATTGTAATTGCTTTGTGTTGTCGATGGGGTTTCATTCTCAGAACTGCATCGCAGCCGTTGTATGCCCTGAGGGGCCACTCCTGACCGTTTATGGAGGAACTGATCAGTGCTTTCAGTGGTTTAAATAAAGCTGATCCAGTCCTGGTTGAGGTATTGACAAAATGCACATTAACATGTTTGTTCAGGACTCTTGAACATTGAACATTGTTCAATTATTTAATGTTTCTCAGCAGGTTGCCTAATGCAGTGTGACGTTAAGTTAATACCCCAACCCCCCTCACCTAAAGAAAAACAGACATTAGTAATTTCTTGGCTAATGTTAAATACCTTTCTCAGGGATACATTTAATCATCTGGGATTTCAATCTAAAGAAACCTGGATTTCAGATCCAGGGGCCTGTCAGCAGCCATTGCAGGCATACACCACCAGCACCCCAGGGAGGTGTTAGAGGAAAGAGCGTTGTACTACACCTCCAAGGTCATGTTTCAGAGAGAGAGAGAGAGAGAGATAGATAGAGAGAGGGAGAGAGAGATGTACTTATACTGGATAGGGTGAGGGAGAAGCGGAAAGAAACGGTGAAAGGGAGAGAGACAAAATGGAGATAATAAAGAAATTGAAAGAAGAGGTAGAGAGAGAAAAAGAAAAGACAGATGCGGAGCCACAGACACAATTGCCAAAGCCTTACTCTAATGAAGGGGTTAGCTCTGACTGAGCTCTCTCTCTGTATCTCCATCTGCCTCTCTTTTCTCAACACACTCCTTCTTTTTGTGTCGCTCGCATATTTCTCATATGGCGGAGGAAAGGGCCTCTGCAGACAGTCACCCATGTTTTATGCACCAAGGGCCACGTGAGGCTTTTTCCGCTGGCATGCGTTGTGCGTGCTCTGTTTGTGGTGCTGCTCAGAGACGAAGCGGTTCTCATATGTCTCTCAGTGAGCTCAACCTGCCAGCTAGAAGCGCTCCAATAAAACAATCTTAATGCCTGAAAGGCAAAAGTCACTGAGAGAGAGGATGTTTTTTGTTATAAAAAAAAATGAAAGGCAATCATGTCTCCCCAGTTGCCTCCCCCCTTCCTTGCTCCCCCACCACCTTCCCCCCCTCAACCCCTTCCCAGCCCCCATCCCCCATCCCCCAATCTCCAGAAATGCCACCGACTCTATTCCAAGGATTTTCAATTTAGAGGGAAATTGGTTCCTTGCTTAAATATTAATTCATCCCAGTGATTCTAAATCCAGTTTTCTAATCTTCTGCTCATTAAAATTGCATTGTGAAACATACTTTATTTGAATACGGCTAAATCTGAAGACACGACATTACGCCCGTGCCGTAATCAGCCACGGGATGTCCAAAAGCACTGCTGGGGAAGCACCGATCCTGCTCTCAGATACCCCCTTCTCCACCGCTCCACTTTGAAAGACCTCGCGCAAATAGAGAGAGCAGGAGGACACAAAAGGAAGGGGGTTTTGTCAAGAGTGCAGGCACGGCCTCCGAACAGTAACTGATGAGTGATTGTTACGTTTTATTGGAGCAAGTCGAGCGAAGAACAACGTTGATACAGGCTGAGGGGGAAAATGGCTTTCCGTGTGTCAGTAAACACAATTTAAGAGATTGACCTGCAGTTCCCCTGGAGTTAGTGAGCCAGAAGTTTTCCAAAGCGGGGAAGTGAACTCTGGAGTCAATTATTTTTTACTTCCTATTAATAATCCCTCTCTGTCCTAAATATACTGTACCAGGAGTGGGTGTATTTCTTCTGGGAGCTCTTTTTGTAATGACTGCCCAGAAGGATCTTAAAACTCACCTCTCTTCCTGTTTTCAAAGGCAAATTTACACATAAGGCACTTCAGGGCTGCTTGACCTGAATGAAAAAGTGAGATAAGCCAATATAATAAATAATACAGTACAAAATGTAAGGAATATGGTTTCAAAAAGGGTAAGGACTAGAACAGCATATTTCTCCCAAGTATGTATATGTATGCTGTAATTTAGGGCACAGTACTTTTAGGGGATGTCCTAGTTATCCAATGATAATGATGAATACATTTTGAGATATGTTCTGTTCATTTTCATTTGACACCCTGATGAAGAAAGGCACTGTTTGTGTTTTAATGCTGGTGCTTTATCATTTGTAAACATAAAAATAAATAAAAAACTCAAAGCTGAATGGCTCAGTCAGGCAAAGGGCTCAGACTGGACTCGGGACTCATGAACCAGGGCTATGTTGTTAGCTCACTGTGGCTAACCCACAATTATCTTTGTCCCTGCATCTTGCAGGGGTTGGGTAGGTTTAAGGTGGCATGGATATCCTAGATTGCCATTAAAAATAGCGCTACCCAGCAACACAGCAGGCATCCACAGGCTACCATTTGCGATCAGTGAGAGATTCACCTCACCTCTCCTCGAACACGATCAGTGTTCCCTGCCTTGTAGTACTGTGTGTCCTGTGATATGGAAAATAGTCACTGACCGCTGAGTGGGTGGCAGAATTGTAATCCTAGCACAGGGAGTTCATGGTGTCTTAGGAGGCACACATTAAAAATAAAGGATAATGCAAAAACGTAAAAGAAACCATAAATAAATAGCTAAATAAATAAACTTGAAGAGACATAGACTCTTTGTTTGATAAAAAAAAAACATTATGGTTAAAAAAAAAGAAAATTCTTTCATATTTAAGCATTCCTACTTGAGGTGAAAAATGTTTTACTGATTTTGCAAACATGCTTATTCAGACTAACGGTGAGTTGTGTTTGTATTGCTGTGGTTATGGTAGTTCAGGTGAATGCAGGCCTGAATCAGTAATAGGAAGGTGTGACGTGCTCTGGGAGGGAATCAAAATTGAAATGGAGACGAGGGCAGATTCTGGGTAGCTTTTGTGTTTTAGGTCCCCAGTGATGCGACCCAACTCGAGGCAGGCGAGTTTTAACAAAAGTACAGCAACTCGCTCTCTTGCTCTCTCTCTCTGTCTCTCTCAACCATGCTCCAGAACACCTGTCTGTCTATTCGATAATAGAGTTCCACCTCACCCCCGCCCCCCTCTGAGCTATTCCTGTTATGATTAAAAATAGCACCTGGTAGTCTTTCCGCTATTTCACCATGACTGGGAGTGTGGGGAGTGGTGACAGTCACACTCTTCATCATTTTGGTGTTATACCCCCTGTTTTATTTGATTATCAACCCATGAAGCTTTGCATAGAGCATGCCACCCCCCACATTCCTTTTTACAGGAGATTAAGAGCACAAAGAAAAACATGCAGTGTTGTCTCTCAGAAAGCTCTGTTTCTCCTTCCCAGGATCCTTGCCTGTTCCGCTCCCTGATTTAGGGTTTTGCATAGGCTTGTTGTGGAGAGGAGGATTCTGGGATAACGGTGACCTTTTCTGCAGCGGGGTCACAGAAATGTTCTGGTGCCCCTCCTCCAAATGGTTGCCATGGAATCCGTGGCCATTTACACCCTCGCTTTAGGAACATCAGTGTGCACGCATGTGTTAAAATCTAACTGTGTGCCGTATTTGTCCCCCTGAAAACCCAAAACTGCTCTGTGTAGTTGTTTGAGCTGGAACAGAGAATGTGTACGAACACAATGCCATGTTTGGAAGTGTTGTGTCGATGTGCCAGCGCCAATGCTTACTGTATTGAAGCCTGCTGTTGGTAGATTATGCTGTGCTCTGCGTCCTGTGTAATGTGTGTGCCACACCTCCGTGTGCGTGTGGTTTGTATGTTACAGTAGTGCGTGTGTCCTTTGTGTGCTCAGATAGCGTATGTGGTTTTTATGTTACAGTAGTGTATGTGTGGTTTGTGGGTTCAGATAGCATATGTGGTTTGTATGTTACAATAGTGTGTGTGTCCTTTGTGTGCTCAGATAGCGTATGTGGTTTTTATGTTACAGTAGTGCATGTGTGGTTTGTGGGTTCAGATAGCATATGTGGTTTGTATGTTACAGTAGTGCATGTGTCCTTTGTGTGCTCAGATAGCATATGTGGTTTTTATGTTACAGTAGTGTATGTGTGGTTTGTGGGTTCAGATAGCATATGTGGTTTGTATGTTACAGTAGTGCATTTGTCCTTTGTGTGTTCAGATAGCGTATGTGGTTTGTATGTTACAGTAGTGTAAGCGTGCTTGGACACTTGTGTGTTAGTTGTGCTATAAAGCTGAGTGCATTTTCATTTCTGTATAGGTTAATGTAGTTTTGGTGTCACGGAGCTATGGGCAGAACTAGCTCATGTTTGTAAGTGCACAGACAGTGCAGCTACCTGGGCATCTTGTGCAGTCTTTCATTTTATGCAGCTGTATTCTCTATGGCCACACACAGGACAGCCTCGCTTTCACTCTGTGTGCTTACTGCGACGAGTATAGTCCTTGTGGAGGTTCTGAGAGCAGGTTCTGAGAGTGTAGTCTCTGTGCTGAGCAGGTTTTCAATGTGTCTGCCATGTTGCTTTGATTCCAAGTGAACACCATGGGCAAACACATGGCCTTCGTCTAGATCCCAGTGGTGTGTTGACTCCGGCTGGTTTGTTTTGGTCCCTGTCCCATGCATCAGTTACAACTGTGGTCCTGATTACAACATGGTCCCTGATGATGTGCACGTGTTTTTGTTGTGTATCTTGGTTCTGACTGTGTGTATCGGTCCAGTTCTAACCACGTGCCACAGGCCTTGTGATGAGTACGATTTTCCATGTAGGAGCTAAGGGATGGTGACAGAAGAGGCAGAAAGGGGAGGTGTGCTACATCGGGGGCTGGCGATTGGTTAAGATGTTGATCGCACACCCAGGGAATGTGCGAAGCCTAATGAGATACTGTTGTTCTACTGCTTTGCAGCAAATTAGTACACTTACACTGCCTGTGAAACACATCACATGGAGTGGCAGTCAAATTAAAAGGCAAAGAACTTTGCTGTGAATTTTTAATACTCCTTCAGCTACTGTGCTGGTCACAGTTCTAGGATCTTGAAAACAAATTTAAAATGTTGGTTTGTCTTTTAAAAAGTCTGACCCCCTCAACCTACAGTGTTGATATCTGCAGCACTCCTTAAAGCAAAGCAATTTGCTCTGATGCTGTAGAACATTTGAATAAATGTACTACATTATGTATTAGAGTGAAAATAATTGTCTGCTTAAGAAAACAACAACATATGAATATTTATCAAGAATTTGCCAGTTTAATTCATGAGTCATTAGGTATTTTATTAATCATGTTAGATATTTCAGTGGTTTTCTTTTGAGCTTAATTATACAACAAATTTGACATTTTTTTTCAGGTTAATTTTAGAACATTATTCAAACATTGTAAATCTAACCAGACTTGACATTTCGTCAGATAACTATTAGAATCAATGACTTTGGTTCTTCGTATAAATCAGAAGTGATGGACCAGCAGTGACCCAAATGCACGCGTCCTGAATGGCTTGAGCTTGACTGCAGCAGAGTGCTAATTGTCCCAGTCCTGTAGAGGACCGTTTATCCGGATTAACATGTGTGCCAATAAGGACCACCCACTGAATAAGGATCACCCATCAACTGCTGATTCCTCTTGAATGCACAAACAAATTTCAGCCTCCCTTATTTTGAGCCCAAGAGCTTCTTCTATCTGAAGCGACTGTGTAACAGGTATATTCTGTGCAGTCTTGTGCTACAACCCAACCATCAACACATACTCACACTTATGTCCTTGCCATGAATTTGGTTCAAGTGTTACAAAATTTTATGTGAAGGATGAGTGTTTACCCTACTGTAGAATGCATAGATTCACTGTGCATGCACTGATTGCAAAAGTGTATGTTTAATATGGTAAAACATTGAAATTGCAATGGATGTTAATGGTATTAAAAAGTGGCATTACCGCCGACCCTTGCCACCCGATGGCATTAGTTTAAAATCAAGGCGTGGCTTGCCTTATGCATTTTTATTAATATCCACATTCAAGTATAACCTGAGCCAAGTCAAGCAAACATTTAATCCCTGTAAAGAGTAGTGGCTCTGTCTACTGTCTGTGGACTCCATTAAAACAAAGCATTGTCTCAAATTAGTCAGTGTGGAAAAACAATTATCAATAAAATGAGAAATGTGTTCCTGAAAACAATTAAAGATTAGTGTGATCAAAATAATTATTTCTCAATATAATTAAACACAATGTGATTAATCAAACATGATTAATGAAAGAGTGGTTCTGTTTTTTATTTTTATTTATTTAAAAGGTGGCTATGTGTAGGGTGGGCCCAGGAGAGGCTCCTGTGGTCAAACCATCTTCTCAATATCTTTACTGCCCCAGGTTCCGCTCAGTTGGGGCTGGGTGTGAATGTAGAGCAGATGGCTTCTTTTCCGGAAAAAAAAAAAAACTGTGCTGATGACACTGGAGCCATTTATCTGTCATGACATTCCCTCCTAGTCCCCACCACAATAACGGCAAATTAAACAATTTGCTAAATATTTTAGCAAATATCTTTCTTTTCAAAACCCTCCCCCCCATTTTTTTCTGGAATGGGCTCTCCCTGGGGGTGGTGCTCAATTCATCTGGAGGCGTATGTGTGTGCGTGCGTATGTGTGTGTGTGTGTGTGTATGTACGTGTGTGTGTGGGAGGGGGGAAGCAGGGAAGGTTGGCTGTCATAACAGGTGCCCATGTGAGCCCTGAGCCCTGGGGGACCAAGACTCCGCTAGAGTTGATTTAGTTTGAAATGTCATTTAATATATTAGCGGGGCTTAATGGATAAGATGGTTTATATCTGCAGACATGAAGGATTTTGCTGAGATGGAGAGAGCACACTGTAATGTTGAATAATACCAGAGGAAGACATTTATAACAACTCTCATTCTATTACTAAAAATCAAAATTGTTCAACCTCTGAGCTCGAGCCTAAATGACACATCTTAAGGCAACCAGCCGCCAACGTTGTGGTGGTGTACTATGGCCAATAAACCCATGGATAGCTTCACTACCAATCCGAATGCAGTAGTGCTCTATAAAATTCAATGGGTTAGAAGAATTCCATTATCTATGTACCACACACGCTTGCTTCCTCTAAGAACAAACCTCGGCGTTCAATATTATTCAATAGATGATACCTCGTTACCCTGCACTTGGTGTTAAGATCCCATTACGCTGATGGTTCATGTGTTCTGCATCTCGGGACAGTCTGTCCAATGCGACTAAAATGATATTCCACTTTGTGCTGATTCCACTCCACAGTAATTTGAATGCAGGTGCTTGAGTTTGTGCTGTTGGTACATAACCTGCATCATGCAGTCAAGTATTCAGTTTTATAATTAGAGCGAGCGCAGAAGGGCTGCAGTACTCAAGGCAGGTCTTGAGACACTTTTTTTTTTCTCACTTGGAGTAAATTTTTCTTGGCCTTGGTCCTGGAATCAGTCTCAGATAGTGAAAATTGTGGACATGTATAATTCAGATTGTGATGACATATCAAAAATGTAAAAAATTGGCAAGGAATCTGACAAGAAAATGAATGAAACACCATGTACTGAGCAACATTGCACATGTAGATCAATGGTGCTAATGCTCACCTGAACATTTTTCATTATACTTTAAGTTCTTTTGAAGCTGGTATGTGATTGGACAGCACAAAGTTATGTTTCCAAAGAAATGCATGATGACTGTGGTCTAAAATGCTTTGGATTCAAAATGTGTTGCATATTTATGTGGGAATATGATGACTAGCTGCTCTAAACAAGCATATATTTTTATTTTATTATATACATTATCTAACATTAGTCTACCTTTGTGTTTACCACATTATCAAATTATTCTGGTCTCTGTCTCATTTTTTTTCATCTCAGTCTTACCTCGGACCTGAATTACCACTGTCTGGGCCTGAAATTGTACTCAAGTTGGTCTTCACTAAAGCCCTGCATTGTAGCAATTGGGAAGGGAGTGAGTCAAAGATCAAAGATCATGAAGTACAAAGAGAGAATATTATGCATTTATATACAAATGGACAGAAAGGGTGAGAGAGAGGAAATAATTTGTAGTTTAACCACTTTTTAATGGTCAAGTAAATCTGTGGTATCTGTTCTAATTTAGAACAGGCAAGGCAGGTGCTGGAAGATTAATTTCTGCTGTTTTTTTGTCTGGTATGGTCCTCAGAGAAATGTATACCCCTTTGGCAAAAAACAAAAAAAAAACAAAACAAACAAAAAAAAAAATAAAACAACTGTAACTGTGGCATGATCATATTTATTCATGGGACTCATAAACATCATGATCATGGTGGGCGTGTGCCTGGTTAGGTCACACCTCTTGGCTTTGGCCCAAAGTGTCATCATCCAGTCATGTGAAGGTTACATCTTTTAATTTTTTTAGCGGTTTGAGTTATTTCAGCAGTCACGCCTGACAGACATTAAAAAATAGGTCAGGGGAAAAAAGGTAAAAAGCCAGCCTTGAGAGTGAGGTGTCTTAGTAATAAATGATCAACCTTCTGAACAGATGAAAAATAACCCCAGCCGAAAAACTCATTCATTATATCACGTTTTACCTTGTAAATATCAAAATATTAGATGTGCAGTTTAATGAGAAGGGAAGTCAGGGCTTTTACCAAATATTACCAAGTCCTTGATCTCATACCCATGTATTTAAGATTTAATAACATCGATATATTTATATATATATGAAACCTGGGGATAAATTTCACTCCATTTCAATTTCAAATGCTATTGAATGTGCATGCATTGTATGTTTCTCCTTTTTGGAGGAATGGGAGAAATGAGAGACGTCCAAACGTGCTGCCGCTTTCAGCGTTAAGTGTGCTTCTCGTCTGTGCTGCTCTGCACACATCAAGAAGCCCGTGTTTGTTCCGCCGCATCCATCACTGTTTATTCTACCTCAGAGCCTCTGAAAAGAACCTTCTGGAATCAGGAAAAGGAAAGCGCAACGCGCTTGTCCTGCCCACAGTTTGATAAAGGTGCTGCCGTTGCTATGGAGCCCACCTGGTCATGACCTTGCGGCTGTGTGCAGTTCATTTGTCACACAGCATAGGCATGGACATATCCGCTCACTCAGGCACGCCGACCAATAGGAACACAGCCTGCTGAAGCACTGACAGCCAGACATAAAATGGAAGCAAACATTTTCACAGTGACATGGTGTTTTTTTCCCTCTCATATAGTGCCATTTATGCATGAGCGCACGGACACGCAAACAGACACACACACACACGGATGCACACACGCACACAGCTGAAGCCTTTTAAAAAATACACTGTGGTCCTAGAAATTCAAATGAAAACAAACAATTCAGCTGTTTGCATTTATATTAAAAAGCCCACCTTCCCTCTGCTCTATCTGCTCTTTATTACTGAGCCCCATGAAGCTACAAAATATTTATGCCATCTTTGACATTGTGATTCATTGCACATTCAATGTTTCTTGTTCGTCCCTCCAAAAATAGGGATTCTGTCAGTTTGATTTGCAACCCTTTGTTTTTTTCATTATCTTTAAGATGCATTTTTTTCAGGGTTCCTCTCATTCAAACACAATCTGCCATTTTGTGAAGTGGCGGAAAATATTAATTCACCAGCAGCACAAAGAAATAATTCCCCAGTCTTGGGTTCAATCTCCCATCCCCCTTGTGAGAATATTGAAATTTCAAACAGGGTCCTGGCTGCACTTCAGCAGAAAATTAATTCTCAACAACCTGACAATGATGGAGAAAATAATCCATAAGTGATAATAGGGGACTTTGTGTTCGAGAACTCGGGGGGACTGTTAAAAGCAATGTATTGGGTGGCTTGCTTCTTTCGTTCACACTCTATGGTTATCTGGGGCACTTTGACCAGGAAGTGGCCAGGAGAGAGGTAGCTCCCATGGGATTTTTTGCTTGCAAACAACCACGTAAGCCACCAATCCGCCCCCAAAATAAATAAATAAATAAATAAATAAAATAGTCTGCTATCCATTTTGTTTTCATAGCCTTGCACTAGTGGTGTTGATATATTGCCCTTGTCAATGGTCACACTGCATTATTGGCATAACAAAAACACTGCATTGAGAAGTAATACCTCTTTCTTTGTGATTCATTTTTTCATTTTTGCACCAGGAGGTTTAACTAATACTCTGTATTATCGTGCATTTAACCTTCACTGGAAATTATTACTACATGAAATATCATCCTAAAACAAGTATTAGATCGTTTAGTAATTATCAAGTGTTTAATTAGGCCTAATATTTTCTATAATACACACAATGTATGTACATTGAGTATAGCATCAGCGGTGTGAGGAATATCCTTCCCAAACACACAAGTTATTACCCATACGTAATAAACTAAATTTCTCATTTACAAAAGTAGGGGAGAGTGGGGAAATAACTAACGGTTTTTGTATTTAGCTCAATTCTGGAAAAATTACTAGAGATAGATTGATCATTTTTTATTACAAACAACCTTCTTGGCTATGATTACACACCACAATAATGTGAAATGTTACATTTAACACCGATGTTGGGGTAAAAACGAACACTGTGCGGGGTACAGCTAACAGTTTTAATTAAAAGTTTAAAAGTTAACACAAAGTAAACAATTCAATACAATTCAATGTTATATGATACGAACAATCTTTCATTTATGTTTTGATTACATTTATTTGTTTTTAGTGGACTACCTATATTGGTGAAAAATTATCAGGACGTACATCACCAGTTCCTGTCATATGCCTGTACGATCCAAACAGCTGACATCAGTCGATGTCATGTCACCATGTGACCTAAAGTTAAAGTTGAGTTAAATATATTAACGAAGATCCAGCCTGAGTTGAACAAAACCAATCAGTTGGTTAATTGATAGTCTACTGACAACAGGTTAATAATCCTGTTCGGTTTAACCCTGCAGAGGGGTGTCTACACTTTTGCCTGTATAGCAATCCCAGAAAGCTAGCATGCTATATCAAAACTATGCGATCTGTTAGTCACAAAAAGATGTGATTACATACATTTAGATTCCTTGAGACATAGTACACACAATACAGTAGCCAAACACTTCTGGGAAAAAATTCACTTGCATATAGCCAAAAGAGACTTCCAAAATATTTATTGAACTTTCCTGCTGTTTGTTGGTGACAAAGAGATGGCAATTCTGCATGTTTAATACGTTGTTCAAGCTCGATGCATCTACAGTGCATAAAAAGTCTTTTACATATATTGCACTTATATTTTACTTTCTCACAGTAAACTCACAGTACCTTAAACCATCACAGACAGGCATAGCTATGCTTTCCAGAACAAATACTTGAAGATGTCATCCGTCCAACTAAGTAAAAACAGGGATACAGGGTAACAATGCGGTAGCAACATAATCAGTTATTTCCTGCATGTGACTTAGCTCTTCTCATGATGGGCATGTAAATTTGCTAACAGCATTAAATAATCTAGGCTAGGGCATAAAAAATGTGAATTCACAACATATATGCAACACTATATACATTTACATCTAGCTAGCTAGCTAGCAATACGAGCTGAAACTGTAATATGTTAGCGAGTATGTTAACCCCAAGCATTTAGCTAGCTATAATAGCTAAGTTAGATCTCGAGCTAACTATAATATTAATTAATGTTTGCTACTCGTGGTAGCTATGCTCTTATTCAAAGAAATGAAACACATTGGTATTACCTAGCTATTTGCTCATCAAAGACAGACCAGTTAAAGCAATTTACATACTGTAACGGGTGTACTGTTTCTTTAAGGACACACAAGGGAGCCAGGCTAGGGCACCTGCGCAGACTCTCTCTGCCAGAGAAGTTAAGAAGTTGGTCAGACCGAGTTATATGGTGTACTCTTTTATTTTCCTTTATTACCAGTAACGCGATGGCTCTGTTTGTCCTTTTTGTTGTTTTACTAATCTGTTCATGGATATAAGGTTAGTGTGCCGTAGAGCCCAGGCATGGTATGGTCAGCACTACATTTAATAAAGCTGCATCTTCTAGTACCCCCAGTCTGTTTGTCCTGTGTATTCAATGGCAGTGTTGCCAACTATTTTCTAAGGAAAGTAGCTAAGGCCTCCTCTAAAGGTCGCTAGAATAGCTCCCTAGATGACGTCATACGTTGACTTGCATATCTATGACATGAGCACGTAATCATTTGCATATAAAAATACATATGTTAAGCCACGCACGGCGATAGGCATAGCGTAGGTTTTGTGTCTGCCTGCCCTCCAATGACGTTGGCCGAGCTGCGTAGTATCTGTTAGATCTGTAGAACATTTACTTCTGTGTAATTACAGCGGCTGATTCTACATAGGTCAATCATTACTTTTATAAACGTGGGCAACGCTAGAGCACTAGGAAAGGCAGACATGACGTCATTCACAAATTGGTGAAAGGTGATTTTTGCTGTTGCTCGACAACGAGAATGGAGGTTGCCAAAGTTGCGAGAAGTCGCCAAATTTGTTGCTAGTAGCTAGATAAGATTTTTAGTCGCTAGGGAAGGTCAAAAAGTCGCTAAATCTAGTGACAAAGACGCTAAATTGGCAACACTGTTCAATGGTCAGTGACAACGAGCTAACCTGCAAGCCAAAGCATTACAATACACAAAAAAATAGTGATAAGAAAGTTGCTATGAAGATCCTACTATCTAGCTAACAGATGTCAAATACAATACGATATCTGAATTAATATAACTGGCTAGCTACATGGTTTTGCCCTTATTTTACTGGATCAGACACATTATTTTTAATTGACTGCTTTCCACTGACTGGCTGCTACTGGCAGTGTGCCTCCCTGCTGCTTGTAACTAGAGTAGTTACTGCGGCACTAGGCATAATGGTCTCTTGTCGGTCTCATGTTTGTTTAGAACTTTAGAATGATGGAATTATTCAAACTTATAGAAGCTAACCTGAAACTAGCCTGATTTTTAAGTTATTCTGTCTTGCCATGTTACATCTATGGACAATTAATCAGCAAAATGTCATATTTTGAGGTCTCATTCAAATTTAATAAAGTCTACAGTCATGGAAATCTGAAATATAAAAAAGTCACACGTCTCAAAATGATCAACAGAATGTGTTGTGTTGGGATCTGTTGGATTAATACTGAGTTATGTTTGGCAAGCCCATGGTGATTGTAGTCCACCTGTGAAGTGGCATTGAGATCGGTTTTGAAATGGCAGAGATATCAAGGTTCAAAAATCACTTTTTTACACTGGAGAGCTGACCAATGCAAACATGCGGTGCTCACATACCACTCTCAGTGTAATAATGTCACCTAAAAGTGCCCTGAAAAGAAGTATAAAAAATGTTATTTTGTGGAAAGCATAACTATTAACTATGATTATGGTGCCTATAGCTCTCCTGACTCCCCTTTTCCCCTCACTCTCTCTATTCTTGGCCTCTCTCCTCTCTCTAGTTCTGCTTCATATTTTCTTTCTTGATATTTTATGTTCCTCTCTCTTTCTGTTGTTTGGTTCCCTCTCAGTCACTCGCTTTTTCTTCCTTCACTCTCTCTTGTCTGGTCCTGTTTTTCCCCATCCACTCCCTCTCTCTCTCTCTCTCCCTCTCTCTCTCTCTCTCTCATGGTCTCAGTCAGAAGAGACGGGGGGGTGGGGGGGTGGGGCTGGGCGGGCGGCGTGTGGTTATTTAGGGGTCCTCAGAGAGGCCGGATATTGAAGCCTCATGGGCGTGTTTCTCAGTTCCTGGAGCAGTGTGCGGCATGCAGGGCTGCAGCGGATTGTGAAATAATCCAAGCTGAAGGAGTTTTCACCGAGCATTAAGGATCTTTTATTGATTAAACCCAGGCCCAGAGAACGAGCGGCTCGTTGGAGATGGATAGTCTTAGACTCCCTGTCCTATGAAATGTACACTCTAATTAATCTCATTGCACAAAGAATATTCATTCGCCAGTGGGGAAAGAGAGAGAGAGATAGAAAGAAATGAAGTTGATATGCATTATGAGGAACGTGTTCATATTTTGTCAGGTCTGCACTTGATCTTTAAATGAGCATGGATTACTTTATGATACGGAGGTTAAAGGATACAGGTGTGTAAATTCAAGGAAGTCTCATCTGGTTACAAACTTCCACAGCGATTTTCATCTGAGCTCTGCAGATAATATCAGGGCCCCTTCCTAAAGCAGAATAAAATCAATATTCCAGAAGTTAAAAGAACTCACTCATGAAAGTGAAACAGCACATTCAACATATTCATGCATATTCAGAAATTGTAATGGTTCAATCTGGGTGAGCTTGGAGTTGTGCTTGGGGGGATTTTAACCTTTGTTTAAACACATAGATATATGGAGAGATAAAATGCATATGGCTCTGTTTTCCAGAATCAACGCATGGGCACAGTCAATGGTGCAGTGCGTGGGTGCACTGCGCATGGCTTGCGAATGTTGGTATTTTCAAGAGCAGAGGAGAGTAGCGCACAGTTTAAAGTGTGCAGCACAGGTGGAATTAGCCTGAAGAATTAAATTTAGTTTTTCAAGTGGTTTCATCCCTTCCATCCATTTTCGAACCCGCTTATCCTGGTCAGGGTTGCGGGGGGTGCTGGAGCCTATCCCAGCATGCATTGTGTGAAAGGCAGGAATACGCCTTGAACAGGTTGCCATTGAGTTCAACAACTTTATGAGAAAGCTTCATTATGAATAGCTATTTTTTGAATATTGAGATATACTACGTAAACACACAAGCTATGTTGGCTGCCATATGGATAGGGCAGATAATCATTCTGCTAAATGCTGTTAAAATGAACTCACTTAGAGTTAACAAATTTCATGCAACAGTCAGTTTACCAAGGTTTCTAATGCCCGAAAGCTCCTTTAACATCTGCAGGTCATGTCTACATCAACTTATAGTTGTGACTTTACACAATTGACCTAAAGGATAGTAATATAAAAATTAAAAAAAGTAATATACTATGGGAATATTATTAACTATTATTAACTATTGAGACATTTGCTGTAGAATTAAGATTATATGCTTGTAATATTCAAAAGTGTCATTGCCAGACATTTTAGCAAGGGTTAGTGATCCATTATGAGTTTCAGTTAAAGATGCACACAGTGGGCATGAGATTGTTATCTCCAAGCGATCTTTATGGCTCGTGCATCATACATTTGGAACACAAGTTATGAATTCAGATCATAATGTCTAATGGAACTTGGCTTATTTCTTATCTTTTTTTCAAGTACCTAGTGTGATAAAATGTATTTTTATGAAGGATCAAAAATGTCCTCTTCAGTTTCCCCCGGGTATTTAAACCAGTGACCTAGCAACTACTGTAAGCGGACGCTATGCTAAAAGTTTTAAAAGTATTTCAGTATTTCAAGGGTCAACACTTGCTCTACAAAACAAATACTTTACTAAGCTAAAATATGAAGACTGAGATAAATGTCTTCTGATATCATCGATAATAGAAAAGGCAAAATGAAGCAGTCTGTGTAAATATAGTGCAATGAAGGAAGAGCAACCTCTTTTGTTGTAATTCATCATTCTGCCATCCTTCCATTTTTCTCCCAGAAATGTTTAATTTGACAGACATGTTTTCTCTATTTATCCTCAGCATTAGATTTGACTTGCAAATTAAACTGATAGATTTATTTAATTTGGTTGTGTGTGTGCGTGTGTGTATGTGTGTGTGTGTGTGCGGGGGCGGGGGGGGGGAGAAGGGGATTTTTGTCTCCAAACCTGGCTGCTTCACAATGTCTAAAAAAGGGACACCCTGACATTTTTCAATCTGGGAGCGTTTCACAATGCCTGACACTCCGAGGGGCATACTGACATTTCTGGATCGGTGAGCGTCTCACAATGCCTGACACAATTCCTGGATGGTCTGAATTTGAAAAGCTCTCTTTAGAAAAAGATTGAAAATGGAAGAGTGCAATGGGATACAATCTCAACTTCTTTTTTCTCTCTATCAAAGTGGTGTGATTTCTATCTTCTGAGCACTCTCATGTCTTACTGAACATTGCATGATATTTCTTTCCACACTGTTGGGCGATGTTGAGATTTGTTTGACGGGGTGAGATTCTATCAGAATCAGCTCTTCAGAAACTAACTCTCTGTGGACAATGCAAGAAAAAGAGGGAGAAGAGAGACAGAGAGAGGGAATAAATAATGGGGAGAGGTGGGAGGGGAAGAAAGAAAGATGGAGGCAGAGCGATTGAAATTGGGAGTGCGGGAAATGATGCCATTTTACTGGCAGTCCTCGCCACATGGTGCATCACTTCAGCCTCCTCTCACCTCCAAAAAGCACTCCTCAGGAAATGACACAGCCACCATGCTGAAAAAAAAACTATTCCGGCAAAAGTTACGGGTGGTACAGAGGACATCAGGTGTGATGTGATATGTACAGAGAATCCAGTCACTGCGCAGGGCCAGGCTCAATTCAATAACACCTTTATGTCCAATCCATTACTAAGAACCAAAATGAAAGTTTAATGATGGACCTGCATGGATGTGGTTTCAAGATGACATTTTAGCCGTATGATCATTTCCTTCTAAGCAGAAGCACCAATTACACTTCCAGCATAATTTGTGGTACTGTTTTGTTAGACACGCTGTTATTAATCATCATGCAGTTCATATCCCTGGAATGGATGCACAGCATGCTGGGACATTGACTGGCAGGAAATACAAAAATCCAGTCAGAAAATATGCACATGTAACTGTAACTAGGACATGAATGTCTACAAATTATCTACAATATGACAGATCTACAATCAGGTTACGCTGAATTAATTTGACTTTTTTGGCAGTTGAAAAAAGGGCATGTATGTACATGTACTGTAGGCAAAGCACTGGATATGCTCTTGAACATCCCACAGTTTTAAATCCCAGTAATTTAGCTGTATTTTTTTCATACACTCTCTGTTTCATATTACACTGATGGAACTACAGGATTGATAGATGGAGCCTCTCCTCAAGGATAGGCTCTGAACTGCTGTTCATCCTGAAACTATTTGACAATATTTAAACAATAACTTTGTGTGGCTAACACACTTGTAAATGAAATAGGGATAAACATATCTATAGATGATTCTGTTTGTTCTTAATTGTATCTAACCTGTGTTTACATCATATTCAAACAGATTTAAGTACAAAGAGGTTTAGGGTCAGATTAAATAATTTAGGTTAAAAGAGACTGGTGATTGCACTAGCATGGACCCATGTTAGTGCAATTTTCAGAGAGCTTATAGCTTCCTGAGACCTGGAAGAAAAAAAAAGTTTTTGTATTTACATTTTTTGACATAACACAAGCATCTTGGATGTCAAAAATGTATTGCAGTGACAATATTTGCAAACATATGATTTATTTTATTTTCATTTAATGTCCCTTGTAGTGTGGGTATCAGCATAGTCAAATAGGTTGTTCTTGAGATTAAGAACAGACCCTCATGTCATAGGGGGGGACAAAAATGAATCGGCAGGTCTTAGAAGGATAGATCAGTCCCTCTTTCCTCAGGTCACAGAGGGTTGTGTGTTCTCCTCCCCTTTCTGTGGTATGTAAACCATTTCCGCTCATCTTCTGTGGCACAAGGTCTCTCAGCGCTAATAAAGATGAAACATGTTCTACAGGAATGTTATGCTACGCCAGTATTTTGACACGGACAGCCATCAGACTGTCAAAAACTCAGGGAACTAAGCTGAAGGGATGGGAAGAGAGAGAGGGGGGAGAGGGTGAAGGCACCTTTTTCACATAAATAATTCATATTCTTAGGAAACATCAAACTGACTTGATTTTCAATTAATTTTCTGATGTTTTTTTATGGGCAGATATTTTGATGGATGATATTTTGCATCTGAATCCCTCACAGTAACCTCCTTCCTTGTCACATTTGGAATGCAGGAAGATAATTCAGTACGTCCTCGTTTATCTTTGTAAATATGGTTGTGTAAAGTATAATAAAGCAGAAGATTCAGACTACTGGGAGTCTTCATCTCTGGGCTCTTTAAGGTCAAAAAGTACGCCGACATACAAAGTGCTCTCTCAAAGAAACAGCAACAAACATGCAAAGAGTACAGTAAGTACTAGGGGAGAATCAGAAACCCAATATCATTGCTCTCCTTCCCAAAGGAAAGAAATGATATTGGGAAGATATTCAGAAAATGAGCTTAGTGGGAAAAGTGAGATTGAAATTTAATTTGTTGCAGTTTGTTACAATACAATAAAAAAATGTTTTAATGCTACTCTCAACACAGCGGCAGATACATTTATTAATTATCAATCCAAGATGAACAGACAACATTCCCCTCCCCCACCCACACACACGCATTGTTTGCACACATACACACACTCACACATTCTCAGGCAGACTCACACTTACGCAAAACTAGAGATAAGTTTTTCCTACTTCCTTTGCTCAGTTTGAACTTGTGCTTATGTTGTCAACAATAAATCCACCTCCAAGCAAAAGAACATGGCCAGGTGCCATGGTTTCTTTCGTGTGGCAATGGGCAAACAAAGCCATTTCAGCAAACCAGCAGCATTAATACTATCAATGTTCTGGATTACAGAATGCATTCATCAAAGGCAGGCTTTTCTGTTTGTCTGCGCAGAGCACGGTCTTTCTGGGATAACACCCAGAGTATCTATCGATTTCTTGGGACCGCAGAGTGAATCAAAGCAAAGAAATGAAGGTGCTAATTAATTTAAAAATAAATGCATTCTCTATTACAAGTTCTTTAAAGTAATAGAAAATAAAAGACAAACAAGGGTTTCTGGAAAAAAAGAAAACTTGGGAATAGTATGGTTTGTGATAAAAAAAAAAAAATTGGAATCTTTTATTCACATCTGTCTGACTCAGATTAGTTAGGTATGCCAGTTATTAACTGTGAGATGAACTGCTGATAATTTTGTTCACACATACAATGTGTAGCATTACGGAAACATGTACAATTCTTTCATTAACATGACATAAAACTTATAAAATATACTTTACAAAGGATGACAAAGCACATTAAGCTGAGATTCTCAAAGCTGACAGTTATGATTTGATTCTTTTGT
Organism: Anguilla anguilla; assembly: GCF_013347855.1. Classification (NCBI taxonomy): domain Eukaryota; kingdom Metazoa; phylum Chordata; class Actinopteri; order Anguilliformes; family Anguillidae; genus Anguilla; species Anguilla anguilla. The sequence continues at coordinate 54,336,632 of NC_049201.1, read as the reverse complement.
CAACCCTCTGAGAAAATTCCAACACATATTTTTGCATATGCTTCAGAAAGTTTGAAATAAAGATGTGCTTAATGAGGCTAAGAAAAATAACAGTTTTTGAAGTGTGACCACAGGAGGTCATTTTGTCTTTCAAAAGTATTTTTTCCATAAACAGTCAGTTAATATTCTATTAATACATTCAATTGCACATTTCTTCAATTCAAAATATGTATCAAAAATCCAAATACACTTTCTGATATGCTTATTATGGTAAGACCTGAATAATACTGAATTTTACTTGCTAAGTGTGTCCATTTCGAATGAGGCTACAAAACTCCTTTAAACTCATAATTGTTTTGAGCCTGTTTTGATTGCTTTGAACGCGTAACAAGCACACCAATTTAAATCAATGGACAGCTAAAAAAGCTGCTCCAATAATTTCCTAAAATGAAAAATTATTAATTCAGACCAATCTCTTTTGTTCTAATTACAATGACTTAATGTGACATACTCTATTGCAATGTAGCCACATTACACTTTGGGCTGGAATTAAAAAACCAGCTGCAGCTGGGAATGCCTTCTTTAATATCGACACACTTGTTAATCACGCACGCAGGTTCAGGAAAATTAGCAGATTAAATGTAGGTTTTTTTCACCTTTCAGTTTAAGCTGACAAGCATCCGTGAGCTGTTTTCTGTAGAAAGAGGCGGATGTAAAGAATATTATGTTCGATCAGTAGGCCTGCTGGTATTTACACAGTCATACACAAAGGACCAGGCTCTGTCTAGACGTATTTCTGCCCTTTGCAGAAGATCATGTAAATGTTTTACGTGGGTTTTTTCTTCTGCCATTTAACATTCTGGTCACTTTAAACCAGCAAGATACATACGGCCTGTTTTATATTCATCCAAAGGCTTTTGTTCTAATTTTATTTGGCTAGAGGAGATGGTTCTGACAGAAGTACTCATTTATATATTTACTGCTCAGAAAGATAGCAACTGCCTAAGGACTCAAATGACTTCTGAGTGTGATGGTTCTGCTTTTTTAATGATACAGAAACAGAAGGCTGAAGTGTGACATGGATCGTGCTGCTTTTCATTTCCTTTTTTGCAAGATTCTAGGTGTGTTTAGTTTAATTACTGTGGCTACACCACACATCAGTGCTATGTGGAGGATAATAGCATGGCTTTGTGTTCTTAACGGATCCAATCTGTCATACTCAAGTTTGCCAAAGATTGGGGAATATTGCTCAACCCCCCCCTTACATGCACTTTGATGGGCAATTAGTAAAGTTGATTTGTGACCATTTTTTCCCCTTTGGAACTCAGGTAATTGTCAGCAATTTGTTAAAAATCAGCCTGCATTTTGTCCTAGTGTCAATACGGGTAACGGAAGGTTCAGACGTAGCATGTCTGAAATGCCTGGAGAGGAAACAAACTCACATATAAATTACACAGTGACGATTGCATTTGCCATGATAGTGGAATTATTGTCTGAGAGCAGTTATCCTATTTTGTTGTTTAATGATGCAGCCTTTTTGCCGTTGTTCATCATTTTAAAGGAGGAATGATGTTTGTAACTGAATGTGAAAAGCCAGCCAGCTCATTCATCTAACCTTAAACTACAAAAGGGGCCGCACACAGGCCTGGTTTTGTCATATTGTTTTTCCCCCCAATGGAATAATGCTTGTATGGTTCCAAATCCATTGCTTTACCCTTATTGTGCCTATTGTGCACTAACTGGAAGAGTATGAGAGGGCAGGCATTGTATTCATTGCTTGTATAACACTGAGAATATACTAAGACTATAGGGAAACCGAAGAGGACTAAGATATTTGTATCATTTGCTCTTGTAGGTTGCAAAATTAGTTAAAGAAATTTTTAGAAATGACTGCATTCTCATTTATTTCTTTATTTACTTATTTATTTATCATGCTTTTCCCATGTTTCTCCTCATTCGGAAAGCTCATGTGCATTCTTATCAGCTCTTATCACTGCACCCAATCAAGGAGAGACAATCTGCTGTCAATCAAGGAGAGAGCAGACAAGCATTTGTTACCCTTCGTAGCACATGATGTCGACGCTTCTACTTTTCACACTGCTGTACACAAGCTGGGCTCACAAATACACGGGTTAGAGGAAGACCTTTAATGTCCAGCTCAAAAGGTAGATGAGAGGCAGACGATCGACCAGTTGGGGAATGGCCTGCCCCCAAGTGTGTGTACCATAGTCAGGATTGACTGTGGAACATCAAAAAAGTGACTATCCACATGGAAAACATGAGTGTTTGCCATGGCAACATTGCTGATGTGGTTACACAAAAATAGTGGGTAGAATGGTTCGGATTATTTAATTACTAAATAAGTAAGTGAGTAAATACATAAATGAATAAAAGCCTACTGTACATCATCTTGAAGGGCTGAGCGACCATATCAGAGTGAATCCAAGTGGAATTTTTTTACGAATTTAAACAAGATGTCGCACTTTCCATATGTACAGTTCTAAAATGGAGCCAAAAGAAAAATAAAGTGGATGCACACTGGATTTCTAGCACACTGATTGTGGTTCTGAACTTACTGTATATTCCATGGTTACTAAGCTTATGAATTTAATTATTCAAACAGTCTGTTAAACATTTTTTTTAGCAATTTAATAAGGATTATCCAACAGCAGTGGGCTCTTTTTAGCTTATTTGGGCCTAATGTGGTTGCACAACAAAAAGATCATATTATATGAACAACGCTCATAATAATAGACCGATCTGATTTTTTTGCATCCTATGACCAATTTTTTAAAAATCTTTGTAATTACAAATAGTATTTTTTTCTTTAAAGACAAAACACCATTAGAAGTAAGAGACTCAAATTTGAATGTGCTGCTAATGGTATTTACATGCGTATTAATTGTACAAAACTACTGGAACAAAAGTTTCAGGATAATTGTCATATAAACGTACATTTTCTGCATCTCCTACATTTATTCGACATCAATGTCTTTTAACTCTGTTCATATCCTTATTGAGTTACTGCTTTGAATTGCTTTCCGTATCTAGCAATTTAATATTTATAGATTTCCCTGTATCAGTAGAGCTACACATATAGTGAATCGATATCTGTGTTTTTGATGGTTTCCGTACATTCCCTCTCACAGACGTGTTGACCTCTGACTTGTGTGACTTATAAGCTGATGCTTGTTTATAGATTGGGTCAATACTTTTTTGTGGACATACTACAGCCATGCGCTGTATAACAATGGTTAACATCATCTGCGTTTATGGATCTGTCTGGAATCTATCTATCAGTTCTGCACTACCAGTAGTGCAGGTTAAAGGATTCTCATACACACTAACAACTACTGCCCCGGTACAGTTGTTTAACAGTCTTTTAATGGTGTTTATGTGCATCTCTTAACAGTCAAATGGTCTAATGATCCTGCAGTGAGGTCATGTGGTCAGTTGCTGTCTTTGCCTCAGGTGCTAGTAATGTAATCTCTAAGACAATTTACCTTCAGAAGACAGGCAAAATGTGCAAGATTCCAACTTTTTGTGGAAGAGGGTTACAGACACCCACTCTTCTATAAATAGTACAAGCAGTCTATCTCGCAGTTATTAATTCCTTCAAACTCATTATGACATGCAAAATAGGTTTTCCCCATGGGAAGAATACTAATTAGGATTTTTTTTTTCAACGTTCCCCTTGCCGCCAGTTGCCCCTCTCCTGTTGTTGTTCACTAAAGATGCATACGATATAGCTTACTTATCACATTTTATGCATTTTCACATATTTTTAGCCCTTCAATGACAAATAAGGGGATTTTAGTGCTGTGTTCCCCCAATTGTAAAAAAAAACTGAATGACTGGGGAATCACCTGATGCCCTGAGAACATGAGAAATCAAGAGTAAGAGCACCAATTTACCAATATAATGATTTACTTTGTAATATCGTACACATGATCCTTCAGGCCAGGTCCACCTTTTTGTTGCAATATACCACAAGGTTTCAAAAGGGAGAAATAAAAAAGTGATTAATAAACCATAAGGAAAAACCAAAATAAAGCTATAAACCTGGAGTGAAAATCTTGGAGTAATTTTAATCCCAAGGTCCAGGTGACCTACACTGAAAAAAAAAAACTGGCTGTAAATTTACAGTAAATTACGGGCTACTAGTTGCGGCACTGTAGTACAGTAGCTTTGCAGTAATTTGCTAGTAACCTATTCACAGTAATTTACTGTAACATTTTCTCAGTAAATCACAATTAAATGTATATTAAATTATATACTATTATTTCACGGTAAACAATAGCCTCAATTGCTGTGATATAGCTGTATGCTACAGTAGCATTGCAGTAATCATATAGTGTCCCTGTCTGATTGTCGACTCTTGAATTTGCCTTTGGTGCTGCTTCAATATGTTTCAACCACAACCGCCATATCCCATAATGTTGTGCGCTCCAGTTCAATTCAAATTTCACCAATTTTTCTGTAATATTCTACCTAGCCTGCATTGATTTCACTGTAATATTCTGATTAAATTGTGAAATATCAGTGTTAACTATTGTAAAATCCAGGTAATCATTTATTTTACTGGAAAATTCTGATATCAATATTTTATGGTGAAATATTACTGTTAAATCTTGTAAAATCCAGGTAACCGTTGATTTCTTGGCAAAATGCTGATTACAGTCTTTTACTGTGAAAAAATATTGTTAAATCTTGTATAAGTCAGGTAATTTTTAATAGTGCAGCAAATCAGCACAAAGGGCCCCAAATCAATCACCTCGATCTCTCTTCGTCATTCTCCCCCAGGACTGATTGATTGATTTGCCAGCCAATCAGAAAGCATTGATCCCATAATTCCCCTCCCCATCCATTTATCTTTCTGACTGTCAAAGGAATTCACTGGAGTGCTGTTATGGTGCAGCCAGCGCTCTAACACACTCTCTCTTTCCATTGGGCAAAAAGAAAGGCAAAGCAATCTCATATGGAGTGTACTATATATGGCCTGTCCCTCTGGAATTAGAGTTTTGTTTGCTAAATGTACTGCATTATCCTTAATGGGAATATTTTTAAATATGTAGATTCCCAACTTTGATAAAAGCACCAAGAAATCATTCATTAACAAGTTATCTTTTTTTTGTCTTGCAGGAGGTATATTTGAGTCTGTTGAAAGTGGTCCTTCAGGAGCAGAGGAACTGGCCTTTAAATTTGCTTTAAACACAATCAACAGAAACAGAACCCTACTGCCAAACACAACACTAACCTATGACATTCAGAGGATAAACATCTATGACAGCTTCGAAGCTTCAAGAAAAGGTAAAGTGGGTCGGATTTCAATCTGTAAGGTCTCCCTTCAAGTTCACCAAATGCCCCGATGCAAACATGGCAGAATGCATCCCATTACTCTTTCCCCAGATTCCCTGCTGTGCTTCAGTTGGTCTGTGTAACATACTAATTTGGGCAAACATAGATTAACATTTTCTGTGATCAATTCCAGTGTCACATTTTAAAGTAAAATATGATGCAGAGGGTGAAGTTCGCCAGTTGCTTGAGTGGTGCATTTCTCTTACATTTGCAATGCAAATATTTATTTATTTATTTATTTATTTATTTATTTATTTATTTCACAGCAACCACTGAATATGTTGTTGATTGTCAGTTTTGAATAATTACAATCAAGCATGGAGAAAAGAGCTGGAGGCTAGAATGAATGTAAACAGAAGCAATTGATTAGCCTAAAGTAATGAGTCAGCACTAACTCCAATTCTCATCAGTCAGCTGGAGACAGTTTTATGAATAACAATAATCTGATATTTTTCTGTCTGTACATAACGGTGTTTTGAAGTCCCCCATAAAGTTTGATATGTATCTTTCTTTGATTTATATTTGTGTAAAGTTATACACATGAATGTAGATTGTCTAAAAATCAATCAACTCACAATCACAAATGTGTATTATATTTTGAAACCATCCAAACAAGCAAAAAGTCAAGAAAAGCTGATCCCCCTCCTTGTCCTTAAAAAGTAATAAAAATAAAAATTAAATTAACTGGGAAACATCTCTTCCTGTTAAGGAGGACAAGCAACAGTTCACTAATCAGCAAACGAGTAATGTTGTCAAGCCAATTAACTAACTACACTTGCTTGGCAAGGATCCATTCGTGAATCATACTGGTATCCTGTCTTATGCATCACTTTATGTTAGTGACTTGTTTTAGATTATATGATGGTTTTAAATGTATTTATCACCTTAAATATTTTTGTCTTATCTACATACATACATGATTATGCAGGTACAAGGCCACAGTATTGTGATACAATTCAGCCCGTTGTAATGGGAAGAGCTAAAGTGATAAAATAACAACATATACTTTTCTGGTATCACTGTATGTGTACCAGGAGGCTTAGCTGACAGGAAATGCCATAGTATATAATCAATTAAATAAACACTTTGGCCTGAACAGTACCTGCTAGCACACTTGCTCTTCTCTTCTCTCGCCATTGACAGACTTCTATCTCCTCTTCAGCCTGTGATCAGCTGTCCCTGGGAGTGGCCGCCATATTTGGTCCCTCCCACAGCTCTTCAGCCAATGCAGTCCAGTCCATCTGCAATGCACTTGGAGTGCCCCACATCCAGACCAAATGGAAGCACCAGGTGTCGGACAACAGAGACTCCTTCTATGTCAGCCTGTACCCCGACTTCTCCTCCCTCAGCCGGGCCATCCTAGACCTGGTGCACTTCTTCAAGTGGAAGACAGTCACCGTGGTCTACGATGACAGCACAGGTGAGGCCACCGGTGTCCATGTATAGATCCATGATACCAACCACCTTTGGAAATCTGACTTCAGTTTTTGTCTTTTTCTTTTCCTGGGGCCATTCATTGTTTTATTGAATCTTAACGTTTGTGCTTATCAATTTTGAGGCTTGAATGTCACTTGTCAACAAACATCTCGGCAGTATCACAATGAGTGTGCTAAACCATCGTAGTTCATTCAAGCAAGTTTAGGACAATCTTTAATATTGTAATGCCATATTTCCCGCATTTGAAGTCTCAAAAGATTTTATATAGCAAATTTTAATCTTATTTCATTGTTACTATGATTTATTGAATTATTATTAATTTACATACAAATAATCCTTTTCTGGCCAACATTTTACATAGGTCTGGAGTCAAAAAAACATTCTTAAATTTGGCTCTGCTTTTCTTTTATGTGTCTGCTCAAGCTGTTTTTGGAGGAAACAAACTCTTAACTTCAGTAAGGTTTAGGACTAATGTTTATTGAATCTGGGCCATCATGTCCAGTTTTACAGCTAGGGATTTGCAGAGACATTTTAGGTCAAGAAGACATTTTTTGCTCAAAGATGCCCACCCACACATCTTGCTTATTAAGTGCCCATCCATCTTCTGTGCACCCTTGAAATGCCTGCATTTTTCTGGAGGTGGGTCACAGGCGTAGTGACAGTTCTTTTGGCACAGTGAAGCTCTTGGTCCACAAGCCCTCAGCCAAATTGATTTCTGCCAGGCCTAATGCCACTGTTAATTAAAGTGTAAACGGGCAGGGTCTTTTCACAGTAGAGTTAATGGCGACTTGATTTTCTGTCGCGGGCTTTGAAACGTGAATCTTCTGGGAGCTAATGATGAACAGTGCGCTTGTGGGTTCTGCAGGAGCACACCGTTATTTCCTGTGGAAAAACGGCAGGATATGGTGCCGTGGAGGGTGGTGCAGGGTCTTCACACTCCACAAAAACCCTAAAAGTCTTCTCATTTAGAAAACTTATATTGAAAAAGGCATATTGATGTAGATACATTTACCCTGTTAATTGACACTGACCTATATTTAGGCCAGTGTGGGTTTATTTGCATTTATTCCATATTTCATGGTGAAATTTGCGATCTGGTCTCATACCATTTTAAATTCAATTTCAATTGCATCACCAACTTTATTTGTAAAGATGCTTTTCAGAGTAGAGTCATTATAGAATAGTTCTATCTGTATAAATGATTTCTCATTGCCAATGTTTTATCGACAATGGCTCCTTGTTGAGGAGGCAAAATAGGCTTGGGGGTCCTCCCTTGGGGGTGCATTTTGGAAGTCCACAGACGAAATGAACCACAGTATCCTTACCATGGCAAGGGACCAGCGAACAAAATCCATAGTAGTTTTTGTCCAAAAAATGTGCTAACTTGGAGAAACATCTATAGAATATTTGCTATGATTTATATATACTCTTCGGAGCAAGTTAATCTCAGCTACATGGTTCTCTGACCAGTACTGGCTAAGCAGCCCCTGAGCATAGCCAATGGGATGTGCCGTGTGCAAGCAACAACTTGACATGGAGAGCAAAATTTTTCCCAGTACACAGCCAGGCAATGGTAAGCTATTATAATGATGACAGAGAAGCATTTTAGCCAATGAAATTACATTTCTATTTCTTGAGACTTTATACCTAAAAAGGTTGTTGCTTTACAACAGAAAATATTTTTGTAATGCCCAAGTCAGACGTCAGAACAGAAGTCTAGTGATTTGGAGACCTTGGAAGAAATCACTCATCTGTGTGAATATTTCTGGGGGAGACAATGAAAACAGCTTTGAATCTACAGCAGAAGGCATGCTCAGTGAAGATTTCGATCCCATATTATATTGGTTACCATCTAAATTCTCAAAATTAAAAAAACAATTATTATTCAGTATGCTTATAAATAAGGAGTAGGCTTGATTTTGATTAGTAAATGTGGCGTGTGAAAATGTGGGGTGTGTTTGATATGTTGATGGATGTTAGATAAAACTTCAATCAATGGACCTCAATCAATGGATTAGAAAACTAGATATCTGATTTACTTATTTTCTATAATCGGCAACAGACCTGTTGCTGCCAGAGGTGGCAAGGGGAGAGTCAGGAGTAAGAGGTGGAGAGGCAGGAAGAGAGGCAGAGGGTGGGTGACAGGCAGGGGGAAAGGGAGCTAATTGCAGTGCACTTCTTCCACGAGCATATAGTATACAATATATAGTAATCTACACCTCTAAATATGCTGTCCAATTCAGTCCTCTGGAGAAGTGGATTGGTCTTGGCAACGCCGGCTGGTGGAGAGAGCACACACACCTAGGTTGCATTAACCAATCAACCCAGTTACTTAAAGGTGTGTTCCTCAGGACAGTTCGTGGCTAAGACTGGGAGTACACACCGAGAGAGCAAATTTGTGAGTTTTGTTTGTCAGCACAAAAAGATGGAGAAAGAAAATGGCAACAGAAAAGTTGGCCGGCTGTGACCAGCAGCAAGCTGAAAAGCTGTCGCTGGGTTTTACTTTATTCTTCTTTGTTATTTTAGTTGTTGTTTTAGTTTGTTGTTTTTGCTCAAAACCCATGAGGGGGCGAAGGTGTTTGTTTATTTGATTTCATATTGGCATGTGTTTGCTCTCTCTCTCTCTCCCTGCTTGTAGCATCTGATGGTCCATTCCCAAAACTGCCACATCCCCCTCTCAGGGGTGTCACATCAGTGTGTGACAGACCCATAATGCCATTTGGTTACCAAGTGTTCTTTTGTGTTGTCTCAAAATGGCCTTTTGTCTAGTTACTGTGTTTCTAAGCTGTCTAGACACACTCACAAGCATCTGTATCCATTAAAAAATAATGATCTTTTAAGTGAGAAAAAAACTTCCACTTCCACTGTGTTTGAGCTTCTGTTACTTTGTGATTCTGAAAGGCAACTCTCAAGGGTTACCTTTCAGAAGAGACCAGAATTATGCCTGTCGTCAGAATGGTTGAAGAATAGTAACCATTTTATTTTTGGTTATTTTCAGTTTTGTGTTTAAAAAGGGACACTACAGACATTGGTTAAAGGTCTTTAATTTTTTGTTTTTCACAGAGATAATGGCAATCATTTGGTAAAACATCATGTCTGTGGTGTATGTGAATGATCTTCTTTGAAATTTAATCCAGGATTAGAATCCATATTGTAATTAAAGGGATTAGGGTTTGTTTTATTTATATATTTTATTATAATTTTATTTATTAATTTTTCCTGGGGGGGTGGGGGGGTGTGTCTCACAATAATCATTAGATAGCATAAACAAACAAAAAAACAGCATGTGTGATCATTTTTTGTCAGACATAATGTATACAGTTATTTCTACTGGTAACAACAATAATAAAAACAAAGACCATGATGGGTTTATAAATATGAACTGCATCTATTGAGATTTCTTTCTGTTAAAAGGCAACTCCTAAAAACATTAATGATGCAACCACCTGCAACTTGGTGTCAAGATGTGGTAGCAGTCTGCCAACCAGGCAAATATTCCAGATGCTTGGCTGGCTAGCTCCAGCCACAATGCTGAATGGACCAGCATCAGTCTTTGTGAAACAAGAAAGCTGGCTATACTCTGTGTGATATTTGAATATCTTGACAGGTAATACACATTAAAGAATGGTATACTACAGAATAGAGTCTGCCAGATGGAAATGTTTTGGTGCAAAATCCATTTGGGATTTGTTATTTCCTGTTCTTTCTTTATGTCAGCATATATGCTAGTACACCAATTAAAAGATCAATAGATCAGAACCCTTAACTCAATGCTCAATACCCATGTGGCTACCTCCTGAGTACCATGTGTAGGTAATGAAGGAACTCACCCCTTTTCCATGGTAAAATGCTCCCAGTGCCTCTGCAAGAAAACACATTATTTCAAAATATCACTTGCGCAAAGCAGCAGGTAATTGAATAATAGCAGCAAACGATGAGACTGTAAGAATGGTGTCTGCTGCTTTTTTTGGTGTTTCGTAGCAGTGGAAAAAGTAGGTCTGGAACCATTTTCCTGTCTGACGATGCCATAGAAAGTGACAGTTTAACAGCCCATGGGGTTTTTGGTTCTGGTTTCCATGGCAATCATACTAGAAGCACACAGGGGAAGGGCTGAAGAGAGCAAGGCAAGGTCACATGAGCACCCCCCACCCCCCTTAAAGTGAACTGGACAATACAACACAGGTCAGTGTATATTGTTATTTTGCATTCTCTAAAGTGGATATTGTACCCATGAGAATAACTGTAACTGTAATGTATATACAACTCAGCGAAACAGTGTAAATGTAATTGAAATTTAAAAATAGCCTCACAGCGCGTTGCCCTCCTCAGCAGTGGGGTAATTTAGTATGAAGCAAAGTCTTGTATTCTTCCTTTCGGTGTGTCTGACTGGTGTTTTCTGACATTTCTTTAATTGTGTTGGTGTAAAGGTCAATGCAGACAGAATTATAATGGCATGTAGCGTTTGATTGTGTGACTGTAATCCCAAGTGGGTTATTTTAGGAAAGTGGAAGAAAATACACTTTTTTTTTCTTTTTCAGCAGGATATTGTGTTTTAAAGAAAAGGCTTGCGGTTAGAATGGCTTTTTGTGGTTGACCTTTCCACAGCGTTTTGGGAGGTTGGGAGCAGAGGGGAGGGTGAGAACCTTGTTTTGCTCCCCCAGTTCGCAATAAGCACAAGAGACTGCATCTGTCTGTCAGAAGTGCCCCTGAAATCAATAGTTTCTCTTGTGTTTACTCTGAGTCCTCCAAGTACGCTTCAGAATGAGGCAACAACTTGAATATGAGTGAGCAGTGCTGGAAATGATCCAAACGGTCCCCAGACTCCTTGGGTAATCTATTTCAATTTGATCTATGTCAGTGCACCAGTCCAACACTGGAATTTGTGGAGCATTTAAGACTGCAGACTTGCTACCCCATCACATGCTCTGCTGCAACATTTAAGACTGTTCAGAGATTTGTGTCTTTTTTCCATAACAATGTAGCGCCACATAATTTAGATATACTTTAATTTTTGATTTATTATTATATTAGTATTATTTATTACTATATATATTTATATTTATTATTTTGTCACAAGTGCTGATATATTTTTTTGCAATGTAATTTATTTATTTATTTTGAGCATGAGAATGAAGTCTTTTGCCTCTGAGGCAACCATGTGGATTAGCTGATGGATGATTCGGAAACAAAGCAATGATTGACACTTTGAGATTACATAGGCCTCTTGTCATGTGTCAATTTGAACATCTAATGAGTGCTGACTCTACAAATAGACTGACAGCATCAGATAAAGCAAGTAGATATGAGAGACAATAAAACCCTGTTTGGCTTGAAAGATGCCTTTCAGATTCTTAGTGAAAAAGAATACATAAATAAATGAATAAATAAATGAGTGAATAAATAAATATATAGATAGATAAATAAATAAATTAATAAATTCAAAAGAGAAAATGTAATAATATGTACTTTAACAGTGTTTTCATTTAGGCCATGTGTTTGCTGTATGCTTGAAATAATCTTTCAAACTGTGCCTCAGTATAGATCTGCATTTGTTTGAATTACTCATGCTATTATATATGGTGAAGCATAGATTTTTTTTTCTGAAATAAATCCCTTGGTGCTCTTTAAGAACAATTTACGACCAGCTGTAAAATACTGCTCCCACTCATAATGAATGGTAATAAATCCATATGTAATTTTAGGAGCCTGTATTCATTAGACATTGAGAAAAGTTATTTAATAAGTATATTTGCTTTTGGGTATTTGTCCTCATATCTTTGACAGATCTGTTCCATTAAATCAGTTTTGTCGGTTTTTAGCCAGATGTTCCCTGATTGTCATTATAATTGCTGATAATAGCGCGCTACAGAACTGCAGTATTTGAACGCGCTTCACAGTAGGAGCAGCAGTTCTCAGTGCCATAGGAAGGTTTTTCCGTGAGGCAGTCAGCCCCTTTATAGAGCTCCGAATGTTCTCTAATTTATAAAGAGAGGGAGTGGAAAATATATTAATGCAAGAATGAATGCATGTGGTTGTGTAATTTCAGAAAATGAATGCTTGGGTGTTCCCGAACGACTATTAAAACCTTTGACCAGAAATGGGTTTTAATCTTTTTTCAATTTGTTCAACACATTTAACCGAACATAAATATAACAGGGTGGTGGTGCTGCAGCATTGACCTCCACCATTGCATTCCGAGCAGGCCAAGTGAGTCATAGCTGGAGGCCATCGTCCATTACCTTGGTCCCCCGTATCCCAAAATGCATTTCAACATCTCAGTGGCTGACAGAAAGCCACATATCCCAAGTTCTCTTCAGATTCACCAGGGCATTGTGAGAATGGCTATTCCCATCTAGCATGTTCCTTTATAACAAAAGTTGGGGAGTTCTTTTGAGCGACAAAATCATTATCATTATTTATCATGCCCCCCCCCCCCCCCTTTTCTGCTCTGGAGATCCTCTCCACAACCGGGAGAGCTCATGACGGGAAGCTAATAAATGGTTTGAGAGGATGAAATATTCATGCTTTAGTTAAATTTGGATCCAGGAGAGGTCAGTAGACATTAGACCCAGTCAGTAAAGATCACAACTGACAGTTGTTTTTTTCTGTTCTTTTTTACTGTACAAAGTTCCTCGGTAGATTTTTGCTTGTACAAATGTAAAACAGGCAGATTGCATCCTTATGAACGGAGGGAGAAAAGGAAAGAGGAGAGATGCTGTCTTGTGTTTAAGACAGAGAGGTGTCTTTTAGAAGCCATCTCTGTTACTCCAGGTGCTTTAATAAGTCTTGGACTTCTCTTTGAGCTCTCCAGCTCTGGATTGAACACCTTAATTTCACTTCAACTAAAAGAAAAATAGATATACAAATGGAAGTGTATGGTGATAGCCTATGGTATTAATAATTGCACTTAAAAATCTGTTATTGATGGTTCATCAAGCATTAATAACAGCTAATAGACCTGGATTATGTCAACAGGTGATTTTAGACTACTGAAAATGTATTCTCTGCAATCTTTTCAATTATTTCAGAACTAGAATTAATTTTCTTTTTTCTTTAATGAGTAGGTAGAGAAATTTGGCTCACAGTTGTACAAATTTGACAGTATAGGTTGGACCCTCATGCAAACACTTTAGTTGAAGTAAACAGTTTGCAGAAGTGAATACCTTACTAAGAATTAAACAGCATGCTCTGAGAATGTTTAAGCTGTGGCTTCACTGCCGTATGAATGCTTCAATGGCGTGAGTGGGAAGAAGTCAGAATTTTTAACCTGTTAAAATTGAGGTCACCACGGGGTTGTGGGCTGGCTCATCACTGCCGTATATCAAGCAGCTCTCTCACGGTGCGATGGCAAGAAGCTTGTTTTCCACTGAGTGGCCCACGTGCTGGTCTGACCCCGGGGTCCGCAAGTGTGTTCGAGCCCCGCTCCAGGCCCCGCTGCGTCGGTTTGTCACGGCTGAGGACGCATCATCAACCTGCGACGCAGGACGCCGCCATCGGCCATCACTGGCGTGTGACGAGGGGGCCCTCTTAATGAAGGCACGCTCTGAAATCGGGACTTTGCTCCAGTGAGAGGACCCACCGCCGCCAGACGCTGTTGGTTGCGTGCCCTGCCGCGCCGCCCATTCAGCCGGAAAAGCTGAAAATAAATAAATAGATCATTCTGTTAGAAAATACCGTTTGGAGCTCACTGCTGGAGGAGCAGAGAACATCTGGTTATGTTTGTTTTTTAGTTTCTTTTTTGTTCCAGAGTGGCAGGGTACTGCAGAAACTTTGAAATTTCATATTGAAATTATTTCACAATATACTTCTGAATTATTTAACAATATCTTTTTTTAAGGTCTGGATTCAGTCAACATCTGCACTAAACAACAACTTGCACAAAATTTTTCTTCCCAAACTTATATAGGCAATATAATTGAAATGACTGCTGCATTTCCCAATCTATTTGCTCAGGAAAAGAATCCAACACTTTGTAAGGCAAAGTTACAAAGTCCCTGACAGGGCGATCCTGACTTTTATCTCTGCAGGTTGTACAAAATCCTCTTTGATGGGAATGGAACAAACTTCCATCTCTGGACAAACACACTGTGCTGTTCTTAAAATGATATGAAGGAGGCTTTTTGCCCATCACTCATCGTTTCTCCTTTGACATTTTGAGTGTTTCTGGGTTATTCTGATGTTCAAGCAGCACGTGATTGATGTGCTCTCTGCTACGGCAGAAGGAGGGTGATGGCTTCATGTCGAGCCTGTGAGATGGAGCCGCTTTGGAGTTAGGAGTTAAAAATGGGAGCGTGTGCTCCGCTCTGCATGACAGACTCTGAGAAATGAATTTCATTAAAATTAGAATGACATTAGACATCTATTCATAGGGCCTCCTTATCTCCCTCTAATTAAAACCAAAGGAATCAAATAAATGGGATATAACTTCAATTATTGTAGTTACATATTTTTAGTTTCATTATTGAAATGAGGAGCTGGCATTAAAGTCGGTCTACCAACCTGCTAATGATTCTGGGGTTTTTGAAGGAGAAATCCCTAAATGCTAAAACAAATTGTAATGTTTCGATAAGCATTTCTCTGGTAATGCTTGCCAGTGTGGGTAAAAACTGTGTACAGATCTTATTTTCTTTTTTTCTCTCTAGGGAATAGATATTGCCAGAGAATTCGTGACAGCATATATTTGTGACAGAAACTTTGAGTTGCTATGTATCTTACATATTGTCTCTGGGGATTGGCAGCAATGGGTTTGATGTCTGTAAACTCTATACTGTATGACAGAGAATCGCTTCTGTTCAGGGCTGTTTACGGTATTACTGCAGTCTTGCTCTACATCTATCTACATCTCAGTCTCTTTCTCTCGATCTCTCTCCGCACCTTGTCTCTCTAACTCTCTGTGTCTCTCCCTGTTACTCATGTGACCTTATCATACCACTCCCTCCACTTTCTCTCTCTCTTTCTGCCTCCAAACATAAATAAAATGCAGAATTATTTATTTACATGTAACGCAAACCATGATTTCCAACACAAATACACAGAACATCGTGCAACAATGACATTATCTGTGTGTTTCTTCACCTTTTTTCCCCTCGCCAGGTCTCATCCGGTTACAGGAGCTCATCAAGGCACCGTCTCGTTACAACATCCGCTTGAAAATCCGGCAGTTGCCGGCAGAGACGAAGGATGCCAAGCCCCTGCTGAAAGAGATGAAGCGAGGGAAGGAGTTCCATGTCATCTTCGACTGTGGACATGAGATGGCTGCGGGGATTCTCAAACAGGTGATCTCCTGTGGCCTGTTTCACCAACCCCCCCCCCCCCCTTTCACCAACCCCCCGCAAAACCCTTGTCTCCAATAACTGCAACCGAATGCAACCTCACTGCCCCTGCTTCTTGTGATCTTTTACTAAAATCCTCAGCCATTCTCTTTGTCTGAATGTTTTGCAATAAAGGGATACATATTATTGTCGTTATCTTCAACTACCCAGCTTGCCATCACAGAAAATGGGCTTTATGTGATACTGAGTTGGTAGGGGTTAGAATATTATGATGAGGATATGTATTTCCAAATAAAACAGCATCCCTGAGCTTGTTAAGCCTTCTGATAAAAATGTGACTTCTTATTAAAATGTGTTAAAATTCGGATTTTTGTGTGCGCGCTTGCGTGTGTGCGTGCATAAATGCATGCCTGTGTGTGTGTTTTGCTATGGACCTTTGGTTTTTTACTTTCTCAGAGGAAATGTAGATCTTTTACACACTTATTTTTGGGTTGTTAGATTTCAATTACACTTCGGTGAAAATGGATGTTTTAAAACGTAAAGTTAATTAAAAGCATTTGTGTTTCCCCTCTGCTTTCAGGCATGTATTAAATATTAAAGATACCATGATTCATCTGGCCATTCACAGCCCTTTTTATCAATTGCCAAATAGTGGATTCGTAATGAAGGTCAAGGGCGCCTATCATTGGTGGCAAGTAGGATATGTTACAGTAATGAGCAGTAATAAAAGGCAGCTTCATTTTGTATAATCCCACTAATCACCTGGTACATTTCTCTGTACTACATTCTAATAACTCTGCTCTGCCTAACACTTCCCAGCATTCTTCAACTAACTGGTTATTTGATTACTTCAACCGTTGCTCATAATAGTGCATGTTAATATAGGTTGGCAGCCATTTTTGTGGCCTTCTCTTGGAGACAGAGATTCACAAATCATTGTGTTTATCCTCCGATTGGCCTGGAAGAATAGATGTTAAGTGGCAGCTGCTAAGCTGAAAATTTAGGAGCTTAGCAGCCTTGACCTGTTTTCAATCATTTTTCTTGATTGAAAAGTTTGTCAATGATTTGAATAATTCAATGACTGGTGAACACGCAGCTTCTTTCTTCATGTCATGTAGGGGAGATGAAATGTTTTAAAAATTAGTTTTATTCACGCTTAAGAAAAAAGATACACTACTCTGTTAACTAACGCGTTAGCTTTCAGCACAAGCTGCAATAAAGGATAACAAAACCTACATTTCAAGATCATTTAAATTTCAAAATCTCATTGGGGTTTGATTTGCAATTCTTGCAAATATTTTCAGATCTTTCAGAATTCAGGAATAAAACAAGACCATTTCTTCTACTTTTGAAAAATGAAATAATGTGAATGCCTTTAACCTTCATTCAATAATAGTTTGATAGTTTTAACATTTTGGAAGTAGATAATAAACAATGCTGATCAAAATCAATTGATTAAAGGTTCACAAATAGGCTGTATAAACATGGCCCTTCAGCATCTGGGTCTAACATGCTATCTAAGCATCTAGTTCAGATTCATCCTGCTACTGGTCCGCCAGAACTCTAGAAATTGATCCAATATGCCACTAGCTGTAGATGTACAGTTTGGAACACCTTGCCCTGCCAACTTAACTCCATTAGTCTCTAATATTGGCAGAGAACCTGCTCCCTTAACCGGCTCATAGCCATGAATTTCGAAGACTGGGTACATGTACCATGAATTTGGTACATGTTTTACAAATAAAGAAATGCAGCTTTGGATGCAATATGGAAAATGTAGCAATGCCCATAATATAGTCCATGATGTGTATCATTGGTCCTGCAAAAATGTTTATATTTTTTGTTCTATCCAGTTTACACAGTTAAAACAGTTATTATTAAGGGCCAATAATTAAGGGTCTGAATGTTCATAATATGATCATGATCTGTGAAACAAAATGTACTGGCAATATATGGTTACGTGCATACAGTAAGACTAATGAGTTATGTTGTTAAGGGTTTAGAGGGAGAGAAAACCCAGAAATTTTGCTGGAGCTCCTGGCCCAGGGTTGCTTATGGTACAGTCTGACAGACAGCAGATGGGGTGACATTTCTAGGTTGTTTCAAAGATACATTAATATGATTTGGCTATGAACTGGGAGACTGTATTTTTCTTTGTTCCATGCTAAATGGTCTCATCAGTAGTCAGACTGCATACAGCTTCCTTTGGATGATACCGTAGGTGCAAATGTTCGGGGGAATTTGTTGCAGAGTTACAAATTGATTATGAGGCCAGATACTCTTTTATAGCTTCTCCCACCTGTCCCCAACCACCAAAATCCTTCAAAACCCTGCTCTCTCCATCCCAAAGTTATTAAATAATAATGAAAAAAGAAATACATAAACGTCCCTTGCCACATAATTTTCCTTTGACGTATTTATTTGACAACATAATTATTTGTGACACAAAATGGCCTTTTTCTGGAGTTGATCCAAGGTGCATTTTTAGCTCTGTGGACACTGAGCGCTCAGTCTGTTGATATTAGGTGTGTGACTTGCTTGGCTGAAGGAAAATGTTAATACTCTAACGGGCCACTGGTGTGTGTTTGTGTGTTTTCTACAGGCACTTGCCATGGGGATGATGACTGAATACTACCACTACATCTTCACAACCCTGGTGAGCGATTTCACAATACAAAGCTGCACGGCTCCATTGAGAATATAGATTTTTATTTCCCCAGCTTTTTCCCCCCTGAGCTGAGGGCCCATGCATGCGGGTGTTTGTGTTTTGAAAATGCAGAATTTTATTTTTTTGTTTGTTTGTTTTTGTGTTTTCAGATATTTTCTGAACACAGTGTTGGTATGAACACAGTGCTTTTTCTCTCACATGGTTGTTTATGTACTCTTGTTTGAGAGAAAACTATCTGCTTTTCTAGCGAGAGAAACAACCAACACAAATGGATGCCATTTTGCAAATGTCCAGCAACAGTTTTTTTTTTTTTTTGGTAACACTTTTGCATTTAATCAAAGAAAACCCAAACTGATGCACCTGAGAGGCACTGTGCTTTTTTACACATTCTCTCTCCCCCTGTATTTTTAATGATGCCTATAATTTTGCTGAGGTAAAGATTGAAGTCGGCAATGTAATATGATGGGTAAGGTCTCGTAACCTACAGTAAAGTTTGCAGGTTCAATTCCTGGGTAGGACACTGTACCCTTGAGCAAGGTACTTATCCTGCATCCTGCATCCTGTTATATATATATATATATATATATATATATATATATATATATATATATCCAGCTGTATAAATGGATACAATGTAAATGCTATGTAAAATGTTGTGTAAGACTCACTAGATAAGAGCATCTGCTAAATGCCTGTAATGTAATGTAAGTCACTGGACTTTCCTGCCAAAATATTAAAAAAAATATGTATCTCCAGAGACATATAAGAATACAAGACACCTTCATATCTTTTGCCTTTTCAATATGGAGAGGATAAGTTTGGGTAATATTTCAGGCCAATATTGGCCAATGTTACAGGCCTGTTTAGTCCATAAGACGCTTTACAGTACCTGTGTTATTGCAGTTATATGCTTACAGTTGCTCCATCCAGCAGGGGAGACATCACTGCAACAGCAAAAACAACACATAAAAATGTACTTAAGAAAATAATGAATATAATGCCAAAAGAAACTTACTTCATCTCTGGGTTCCTAGTTTTATATAATTTGATATGAGGGATAGTTCTTACAGTTATGGGAGAGAGATTACAGGCCCAATTATTTCTCAAGTGTTTGTAGCTTGTTCTTACAGCCCCACTGAAAGCGTCTACATTAAGAGCTCTTCATGGAACAAAATAGGAGACCTTGTCTTTCCCTCATTAATTATTAGCATTAATGTGAATAAGTGAGGAAAAAGAAAAGAGGGGAGGGAAGGGTGAAGTAAAGTAGACTGATCCGACAATGCATTTGGCAGAAACAAGGCCCAGAGCCGTGAATTTAATTCACCCACCAGAAACCGCACACCAGCCACAGAGAGCCTGCATATGGCACCCATTTTCTGCCAAATTTGTTTCACAAATGCTTGTGTAATTTGCTGGGGATCATTGTGTGTGTGTGTGTGAGAGAGAGAGAGAGAGAGATGTGTGTGTGTGCGTGTTGTGTGTGCATGTGTGTGTGTGTGCGTATGTGTGTGTGCAACAGCATGGTTTTATAGAATATGGTTCAAAAAGACAAGTGAAGCTCCATTTTTGCACTTGGACACATCCTGTGATGAATTTTCAGTCTTAAATTGTATAACATTTTTGCACAACATTTAAATTCCATTAAATCAGGCTTTTTTTATAGCATATTGTAATAAATCACTATCATATCTTATGAAACATTTACATATAGAAAATGAACCTGATTTCTGTGGTGGTGAATGGATCCTCTTCCTCTCACAGGACCTCTTTGCCCTGGATGTGGAGCCATACCGCTACAGTGGGGTGAACATGACGGGGTTTAGAATTCTCAACACCGAGAACACCCAGGTCTCCTCCATCATTGAAAAGTGGTCCATGGAACGGTTGCAGGCTCCGCCCAAACCGGATTCAGGCCTGCTGGATGGATTTATGACGGTAAACATACAAACAATACCAATTCAGCCCCAAAATACATGTTTCAAGTGAATGGAGTTAGATGAACAGCAATTAAAGCTATTCCCTGCATGGCTTTGATTACATGGAATATTGTCCCCTGATATTGTATGCATTTTATATGGCTGTACTTAGAGCATTCTATTATACCACACTTAACCCTGTCTTGGCTAGGGCTCACTTATAAAAGTGGTTTTTATTCTTCTTAAAACAAAGGTTTTACAAACACACACTCACACACACCTATGCACACACACACACACACACAGTGATATTTCAATGAAGGCACCAGGCCTTCATTTCTGAAGCCTCGCCATTGCATTATTGCACACCGTAGATACATTTTCATTTTGTGTCATAGCACATATCTAATGAAGTGACATCACATTTTTTAATGTCATAAACTTGCTATGTCAATACCCCAGGTATCAGCTAAATGTGCGAAGACTAATGAGAATTATTAGCATCGTTTCACTCAAGCATTTCAATAGCCAAATGTGTCTTCAGAACATACTGTAGAACCAGGCTGAGGTCTGACTTTGGAGTTTAGCATGCCAGCCAAAGCAGCTGTTAATGTCATAAAAGATGGCCACAGCAAATTGTGCAGTTCCTGTGTTGTCGATAATGATACGCGCTACCATAGAGTTTTGTTTTGTGTTCTTTTTTAATGCTCAATTTTTCGGTCTGGTCTGTGGATGATGTAGGCTTGAATCTCACAAAGCAAAAATGAATGTTAGCCGGCCAGCTGATGCTTTTAGCTGTGGTGGGGAGGCCACTATATCCCCCCAAAGTCACACTGGTCAAACTTCGTTTTAACACAGGAGATATTTAGACCTGAGCTGCCACAGAGTGTGACTTAGCATGCCAACCCACAACTTCCGATAGCCATTGTTTTCATGGCCTTGCTCGGTCGATTTTAAATGAAAGGGACAACAGATGATTCCCAATCAGTGTTTGTGTGTTAACCCACCTTCTCTGCTCACAAAGTGCCCAGAGGAGATAAATAACAGCATTCATTTCTGACCAAGCAAAAAGATTTATGTATCTGAAGATTGTTTTGTGACTGGCTTTTCAAGAAATTAATGGAATGCGAGTTAGAATTCAGGATTTATTAATTAGGCAAATGGCAATCAGTCAGCGCCTAATGCATATTGACACGGCGAAAGGTTTTTCGAACGTTTGATTAACTGCTTCATTTGTACGCTTTATTTACGGCCCTCTGTCCTTAAGCACAGTACTGTAAGAGTGACTTGTGGTCTGCTTTATAACAGATTGGATTGAATGGGAAAATAAAGACCAGAAATGATTTTTGAGCTTGAGATTACATGGGCGGGGATAGCCCAATAAACAGACATAGACCATTTCAGTTAATCCACTTTGATGATCTTATTTCTTAATATTTAGTAAAAAATAAAATGTAACAGTCAAAATGTAAGAAGTAATTCATAAAAACTACTTCCAGTGCCTCCACGATGATAAAGGCTGGCATCATCTTATTTGCGTATTTTCATGAATATTGATTTATTGGCTATTCATGGGTTACCATGTCTTATTCATCTTCAGATTAATCACCGGTGGTACCATCATAATACGTCACTCTTGAATTTGCGTGTCATTATAAGGTGACTCATAAAATGAAATCCCACAATAGAAATACCATCTGATCCTGTGCAGTGTGTGGCGGATAGAATATTACTGGCATTTTATGAATAAATATGAAAACATACACTTCCATTCTGCTGGAGAGAAATGTGATTAATAGACTTTACAATGCTGAAGCATGTGCCTACACAGAGAAGCATTGTTATTTTTATACAGCCATTATAAAAAGGTTTAAATTGCTATTTGAAATTCAGCTGCTTGAAACAAATGTATTTCCTAAATTATTTGTATCAACTCCCCGTCATCGATTACATTAATATATGCAGGTCTGCAGGAGAAAACTGTGACTTTGATTTCCACAATCCTTTACACAACAAAGTCCATGCCAGCCATACCTTCATGTATCTGCCAGAAAATTTTACATACAATCCTTATTATACACTTACTACTGTTGTCACAGTCATGATAAATATAACACAACATCTATTTACATAGGTCATTAAACCTACATAATGTTGACATAAGCATGACATACCACTCATCATAACTAGTCATAACAGCTTGTTACAGCTAATGACACATAACTCTGTCATAATGTATGCAGCACGTTTTACAAAAAGGTTTAAAAATATTGAATGCACTGCCTGGCAGCAAGAAATGGACCATATGGTAGAGTAACATACATCTTACTTAAGTCTACACATAGCGGCAATCTACAAAATTACTTTACTTAAATTGTGCTGCGTTTCTCAACTGGCACCATTGGCACCATAGTCCTTTTGAGTCCTGCAATACTTAGGGTATAATAGTTAGTACTGTTATTACAGGGCGTGTTTAACCTGTTTCTGTATGGTGTGGGTGACTTAGATTATCGCCCATAGAAGAGGGCATTTTTGCTCGTGATGTATTGTGGCAAGCACTTTTTTGTGTCTCTGGTAGTCTGAGTCATAAAAAAGATGGCACAACTGAGCATCTACTGGATATGCATCCAGATGGCCTGGAAATGCTTATTATGTTTGCCTTTACTCACTTTAGCAAGTGTATATGTTTACCCTTTTAAATATACCTGTTTATGCATGCGTAGTTAAATAAGAAGGGGATAACGATTCATCTGCTTAATTGCGGTGAGGTGGTTAAGATTTTGTTTGTGCGCGGTCCAATGTTAAGTCTACTTCTGTATTTTCTTCATGCAATGATTAATCTTCCTCCAGAAAAAAAAGCCTGCCCCAAGTCATGGCTTAACATGCATAATGAAAATGACCTAACAAGCTTGCCTGGGCTCATTAGCATAATTTTCTTCTCTGCTAATTGCTTTACCTTCTGTCTAATTTACTCAGTGCGCTCTAATCTTGTCCAGATTATGCTGCATCCAGAGCAGTGGTAGCCTTGAGTCTCTTTTTTGTAAAAGCACCACTGACAGCTGCTGGCCTTGGAGCAGGTCAGGAGGTCCCTTTCTCCCCTTTACTCCTCTCAAGGTCAGGGGGAATTACATGCTTCTATTGTCAATTGCTTCCATTCTTTTTTTTTTTTGGAGATGAGTGTTGAAACGAGAAATGTTTCTTCGTTTTGGGGCCTAAATGGTTTGTTCTAAATTAATCCCCCCCTTTCAACTGGACTCTTCCTGAGTAGAAGAGCCTGTTTGCTCTTCAATCTGTAATTTGCAATGAGAGAAGGAAGTGTTAACCAGGATAGTAGTGATGTGTTATACTCAACTGAACTAAATTCAATTCACCAATAAATTTCAATTCAACTTAGATTCAGACTTCGATTCACCAATATGATGGACAAATGCATGCTGACTCAAAATATTTCTGCTGTCTTGGGAGGGAAGCCATTTTTGTTTCCTTGACATACAGTATCTAACAGCTTTCTCACTTCAAAGGACTGTGGAAAAAAACACATCCTGCATTGTGGAGGAAGGGAGAACATTTTATTCAGCATTTTCTAATTCTAATTGTGTGTGTGTGTGTGTGTAAGAGAGAGAGAGAGAGAGAGAGAGAGAGAGAGAAGCTGCTTGCTGTAGCCTGTAGGGACACTGAGTAGCCAAAAAATATGTTGATAGCAAGGCATTATAAACAAAATAAAACATGAATTTTATTTAATATTATTTGAATCCATTATTTAACACTCTAATACTTGATATTCATTGTTATCATTAAGATTATTATGTCATTGTTGTCCTTTATAATATTTTTTTTTAGTTTGATGTTATGTAGTTAGTAATAATTGTTGTTTTAAAAAAAAATTTTTTTTTTTTAATTTTTACAAATTTTTTGCTTTGGCAATGTCATCATGCCATTAGCCCATATCTGGGTCTTATTCTGAATCATAGATACATGGAGATCACAAAAAAGGCAAGAGAAAACCTAAAAAAGGGAGAAGGAGGGAAACAAAGCAAAGTGTAGAATGAGAGAAAAAAGAGGGGTGGGGGGGAATTATGATTGTGCTCCTGTTCCCTTCTTTCCGTTGGCACGATGGCTTTTCCTGAACAATCTGTCCATCGAAGGGGTCTCTTGGGGGTTCTCTGGAGTGCTGGCTGTCACGGAAACAGGCACTTTACCAGTATGGAGTACAGTACCCTGCGTCTCGAGCAGGAGACTTACAGCAGGTCAGACACCCTGCAACATATTGAATCAAAAAGTGATGGAAGCAAAAGAGAAACATTCTACAAGCTAAAAGCTGCAGGAAGAAAAAGCGCACAGGGCTTTGACTGGAGATGAAGCACATTTTATGTGCTGAGCTCTTCTGTGTCTCCAGCTTCACATGAGCAGGGATGAGGACTGAGTCTGGCATCCAATAAAACAGAACTGACTGTGTCAGGTTGGATATTAAAAATATTCAGTATATATTCGAAATGGGTCCCCTCTGAGCTGCGTGTGAATTGCAACCTATAATTGACAATGGGATTCAGTTAAGATCACCGTGATCTGTTTGTAGTACAGTGTTAAATCCAATCATGAAGCAGGGAGGAGGTGATAGGATTTAGGTTGGTGTGATCTTTGGAGTGAAAATCAAAGGGCAAATCGACACATGGATGTATTACTTATCTGCTTAGCATAAACGCTTATCCAGAATAATTTACAGTACATTTGTACGATCCATTTATGCAGTATATTTACTTACGCAATTCAGGTTAAAGACCCTGCTCAAGGCCACGACAGCAATGGCACATTGGAACTGAAAATCAAACATATGTGCTGGACAGTGTAAGGGCTTACAGGAGGATGCGTGTGTTTTTTCTTTATTTGTCACACACAGCAATAGTAATAGATTTTATTTTAATAGCATCTCATCATCAAACTCAAAGTTCTTTACAATACAATGCCAAAAAATCTGAGGGAATCAAGCAGACACCAAAACAACAATCATTTCGAAGTGAATTGTATTAGGTTTAGCAGTACTAGTGACAGCTTGGGGCTGTCTGAACTCCCAAATCTGTGCTGGAAAAGAAGCAAGCAACAGAAACAACGTTTGGACAAAAACAGTGACCCTGCCACTACCCACAAATTAAAAACCTGTTAGAAGAGGGCAGCGGCTGCTCTCTGGTCGACGGCGAGCTGTTCGTTTTGGATTTGGGATCTCTGATTTGGCCTTCGTTTTGCCACATGCTGCGTGGAGCGTTTGGACAAGAACTCATCAGCTTTTTTTTTTCTTTCTTTCTTTCGATAGCTGGGTTTGTGTGGGCTCCAGCTGGCATTGCATCCACCCTCTTACATGCCAGGCCAATGCGTGGTGCCACCAAGCGGACCCTGTGACATCACAGTCCCCATGTCCTGTGTGCTTTAGCTAGTCTCTCGGACATGCCACTCTGAAAATGCTTTCGATATACTGTAGAATGTTAGTTGTTTTATTGGTTCTGCCCATCCTGTTTGTGTGGATGCCTGCCCTGATTGGTCCACACGTCCTCCTAAGGTCTGCCCACTACAGTTTGTATTTTTGCTGTCAAATTTGACATGGAAATTAGTGGTACACTTTGACCTTTGCTGATACTACAGAGTTCAGTGTGATGGAAACCTGCCCTGTCAAATTTCACATAGTTGTTTATGTTCGCCTCCTCTCTATCTTCCATATTCAGCCTGCCACTGATCCAGCAGGCACTGTGATATTTGTAGTGCAGTTTCCAATATCAGCATTGATTACTTTGTTACCAGTGCTGCACGCTTCCCTTTTTCTGTTTGTAAAATGAAGACAAACTGTAACACCAGCTAACCCTCTTCTCAGACAGACCTCCTGGGGGTGCTCAGGAAAGAGATGGATGATTCACTCGCTGTACAGTCATGAATTAATATTTACACGCAATTAGTCATGAACCAATTTATTTATTAATCTATTTCCTTATAGCTGAAAAATAATGCAATGTCCGCATTGTTTATAGATACATCGGCGAACAGGTGAATTAGTGAATGAATGGATACACAGCTGGAGGCCTGCTGTGTACCTGTCAGGTATCCAAGGAGACTGGTATCCCTGGAGACAGGTAACCTGGGAGACAGATTTGATCTTCTGTATTTAGGACACTGAACTGGTAGCCCCACCCCCCTCCCCCTCCCCCCCAATCCCCCCACCATCATTCTCACTCAGGGCTCAGGATGCTTCTGATCTTCCCTTAGGAGCTTGTTACCTGTCAGCTGTCACAGCTCACACTTCCCAAGAGAACAAGAGTCAACTATCTGCTTTTCTTTCATTATCTTACTTTCTTTCCCTGTTTCTTTTCCATGTCCTCCTTCCCCTCCTCAGCTCCTCCAACTGTCTCTACCGCTCAGAGTTTCTCAGGAATCTTTTTCTCTTCCTCAGCCTGATTCGCACTCACTGACTCATACATTTTGTTTGCCATCCTGTCCTGTATTCTTCTTCTTCTTCCTCTATCTCTGTCTCTCTCTCTATCACTAGCATCACATTATTCTAACATATATGTATAGTAAGGCTGTCAAAAGTGCCATGAAATTGAGTTTGAATATTAGCTTTTGTAATTAATTAGAGTTCGAATATATTCAAATATCATTTACTACATCTGGGGCCTCATTTATAAAACGTATTTTAGATCAACTTTGTGGCGCGTACGTAGAAAATCACGTCAAAGTAGATTGATTTGACTGTGGAAACGGTTGTGGCTCCACGTCAGGTCTTCACTTCGCGTATGCACGCAAGTTCATTTTATAAATGACCCCCTGCAGTTTCTATAGCCTAATGCGCAAATGAATAAAGCACTTTCTCGTGGATGTAATTTGCCACAACTCGGCATTTATTAATCACAATAAAAGTGAAATGATTGTTGTTTATTTATTAACACAAAAACTATTCAAACGGCTAATACCTGTAGCCTAAAACAACATAAATTACTTACTCTGTTTAGTTTGTTTAACTTTCATCATCCAATTTTATCAAAATCTTCAGAACAGAAAGGAAACATAGCCTGCCATGGGAACCTTATTTAACCTAAATTGTTAGCTGACCAGATCTGTTGAACGAAGTGAAAAAAGAGCCTGGATCGCGAGGCTAGCTGACCAGTAACGTTAGGTGTCCATGGAGCTGAAAGTATCACCGGAGGTTATTGGCAAGGAAAACCAGACGATCCACTTGCTCTGGATCCAGAGCATAACGTTTTTTGTTGACAGAGGAAGTAACGTTAGCACAGGAAATGAACTTTGCGTGCATGAACATGATTCGCCGCATGAAATTAAAGCCTGTATATTCATGTTAATTACAAAACGCGGAATCCAAAACTAATATTCGAATGCTCAAATTTAAGTTCGAACTTAAAAAAAAAAAGATTTTCGAATAGTTTTCGAACTTCGAATATTTTTTGACAGCCCTAATGTATAGTATAAAGTTAAGAAACATGAACATCGGTGAAGCATTTAACTGAGAAGGCAGACACAAATATAAACCGCAGTGACATAAAGATACTTGGCGGTTAATGGTTCCAGTTGTTTTGATTTTACTGAGACTGCTAACTGTTAGCATTGCTTTGACAATGCATTGCTGACGCCTACTTTAATTCAATCGTAGTCGTTCTTTTTCAGACAATTACTGCACAGCTTACCAGGCTGTAGTTGCCCATGGTCAAAGGTGCATAAATATTCCAAATGTTCCATTACCACATCCACATTTGCTTCATCCATATACTCACAAATGCATATTATTGCATAATGCAGTAATAATAATAAAACAAATCAGAATAGTGCTCATTTAGTTTGTGCAACACTGCTTCCAATGTTGACCCAGGGACATTTGTGTTACTGAGTGTGTTTTTACAGATATATGAAGTACATGCTTTGTATAAGCGAGTAACTAGTTTTGTATGTTTTGTATGCTCTTGCATTGGACAAAAATACAGGCAATCATGTGTAAGCCAAATAATAAAATTAAATGCACACACACACACACATACTCACACACATTCACTCACACACATGCACACACACAGACACACTCACTCACTCACTCACACACACACACACACGCCACATATATACACACACACACATAAATTAACCCAATAAATGTTGATAGTGGATAATTGCGGTAAAACGGTCCTTGCTCTCTTTTTGTTTCAGTATTGGAATGTGATATGCCGTGGTCAGTGAGGCGGGTTAAGGAGTGCCTCAAACGGTCTTTAGATCAGTTACCCACAGTGACACATTCTCAGGCACTAAGCGTCGGTGGCGGTCTCGGCGATCGCTCCCGACACCGGTTGGGGCGCGATGCAGCCAGTATCCATGATCGCGAGGAGAGCCAACTGACTCACGGGGTGAGAGAATTCTCAGGAAAACAAGATCCGCCACCCACGCGTCAGTCCCGAGGGGAGAAACCATCAGCGCTGTGGCGTGCGCCAGTGGTGGTACTGCAGTGGTGGTACTGCAGCGAGCCATGGGATGCTGCCACCGCCACAGCTGTGACCATCAGTGGCCATCACCAACACTTTTGGTTCAGTTTGGAGTTCCCCCCAACCTATCTTTCCTGTTTCGTTCAGATTGTTAATTTCAGATGAGTTATGAAATAGGTCATACATCAGGATTTTATTTATTTATTTATTTTGCAGGAAAGGGCCCCCTGATTCAGCCAACTCTTTATTGTTACCTGTCCTTCTCCTGCCGTTGCATATTCGTTATGCGGTTTTGGGTTCTGCTAGTTAAGCTGATATGCAGAACTGCCAGTTCAGCGAGCAGACAATTTAAGGCCTGCAAATTTGTGTGCTTGACACAGCGGCTAATTATTTATTTATTTTTAACTTGAAGAAAAGATCCTCTTAAAGACGTCACAGATTTTACGTGTCAGAAGCAAGATCAAAATGTAGTGTTTTAAGAAGAGGGGTATGGAATTATATGGAATTATTATACCCTCTTCAGCTCAACTCGCCATGCCTGATCATGACTATGAGAGGCGGATCTTCTCCTTTGAAGCCCTCTTAATCAGCCTTGATTCATCCTGTGGACTTCGGGCAATCCGATGGGCTGTTCTGCCAGTAGCTGCTGTCTCTTTTCCAGCGAAGAATGCAAGAATATGGCTTGTGTGATCTCCCCCCCTCCACCCTTTCTATTCCGCTCTCGCTCTCTCTTTCAAGTCCGTCCACTCACATGTTCAACAAATACTTGTTTTCCCACAGGTGGATATTCATACTGAAGCGGCTACCTGGCAAAAGGGTTGAAAGGCAAAATTAGGGGTAGAGGAAGGAAGTGGCAGCTGGTTCCCCTAAAGGTTTAGGGGGAAGGGCGTGCAGTGCACAGTAGGATGGCGGATGCAGACATATTGTTGTGTGTGGAATGGGATATCTATTAAATATCGTTTTTTATAGTAATATCTTTCCACTCAGATGGAAAGAAATCCATGTTTGGATGCACTAACAAATTCCGTTCTTACAAATTATATTAAAATCTAGAGGCTCATTCCAGTAATCGCTAAAGTATTGCTCCCAATGCTATTTTTGGCTCTAGATTCACAAACGTGAACATGCAAGAGGATAAAATATTTAATATTTCACTGGAAGTAACTGAAGCACATTACAACATATGTGTCAGCTCTACATTTTGCAGCTTGATATGTACGGTAGCTTTAATATATCAGACAATGACAGAAAGGCTGTGAATTACATTTTTCTGTCACGAAAAATGACAAAGCTACAACACTTTCTCATTTCACCCTACTACAGATTACCGGTGATGCAAGGTGGAATGCACATATGATTGGCTGCTTAGTTCACCATAATAAAAAATTACCATGATGAGCTCCCTATTGTCGCCTCTCATTACAGAGTCTGAAGTTTGGTCATACCCACTGAAGGCCAGGTCTTAGCTGCTTAAAAAGCAATTTTATTTATCAGCTGTTAAAGAACAGCCCTGTTCTGCTTTATGTCCGTGCTGTATGACATCTAGTAGTGTTAAGCGTTCTATTCTAGTGTAGCTAAGTAGACTCAATGTAACGTCCAACTTTGCCTGTTCTTTGGATTTAGTTAGTGTTCTTCTCCATTCTCCTCTGAGCATCTGCCTTTGCCACTAGTGTGTTCTATGTATCTTCTGATGATGGAAAACTATGTGCTGTATTTTGTCATACAATTTTTGTTTTTCAATTTATATTCATGAAGTCAATAATTAGTGTATTGATTAGTCATTGACAGTCACAGCTGTACTTATTGTGGGTGGGATGAGAGGTGGCTGAAGCCTCAGTCCCCCATCACAAAGAGGAACCCCCCTTGTCACAAATTCAGTGCCATAACCGAAAAAGCTGCATGCTTGTGGGTAACGTTATGAGTGGAATTATGTTCTTTGGGACTTATTTGACACAGTTTGCTTGGGCATGGAATTTGTAGATCTGCAGGGTCTACTTAAAAAATATAAGTAACGATACTCTTGGTGTTTATGTTTTCTATCAGGCATCAGTGAGAGGGAAGGTTCTGCATTCAATGTATTTAATCCATCCACTGAATCACAAATTGTCTGGGTGCAAATAAAATACAACAGATAAGATCATCTTTAGCATTTAACAAATGTCGTTGTTGAATACTGAGAGAATTACTTAATTACTTTCCAGGCTAGACATGGTAATAGGCTGGTGACCCTCGTATGTGGGCTAAAACATCTGGAAACATTCAAGCCCTGTTTAAATAAAGGAACGACATAGTGTGTCTTGATATTTTGTATTCATAGCCATTTAAAAACACTTTCACAAGGCTGCTTCACAAAATTTTATTTGTTTATTTTGTATTAAATTAGCACACAAAACAGTTAATAAAAGGATGAATGAGCAGAAATGTATTGAGGAACTTGAAATCAGTAGACTCCTCCCTGTGGTCATATGTGAAAGTGCAGCTTTCTTGCAGAAAGTTGCATTAGGAGCTCTTGCCAGATTCCAAGCAATGGATGGGTGATATGATTACCCTATTTTTGAACATACATTGAGTGAAGGGGTGAGGAGTGTTTATTTGCCTGTACAGAAACCTGGAATATATGTACAACTACAACAAATGCAAATGCCATTAAAACAACCCAGTCGGTGATCAGATCAGTGAATCGGCCTAATTGCATTAAAAAAAAAAGGTTTTCAAGGTTTATTTTACAATTGGAGGCAGTTACAGCTTATTCACCATGATAACACTTCAAGCCTAAATCCCTAATTGTCTTTGTCATTTATGGGTCTTTGCAATGTGAGAAATATAATTAAAAAATGCTTCCACACTGTTCTAACATCTGTTACCTGCCACACACTGAAAGACCCCCCATCACATCTTTGGAATGTCATTACCTCACTTTTTGTAACAAAAACAACGATGCTGCTTCAGGCTTCCATCAGTTTTTACAGATAGCGAAAAATAAACACAGAAGGGAAATACAAGTCAATTTTTTTATCGACATACTTTAATTAACAACAGGGTGGAAATGCACCAGTAATTTTGTGCGGAGCCCCGCAACTGAAGAATAAAAAAGCACGGAACAGTGCAAGTGTAGTACAGATAAGATAAAAATCCATCAATTCAAAAGTTGATGGATTCAGGACAGACGCCGTGTAGCAGGAAAATCCCTCTGCTGATGTTGCTTGTGTGTTTGCTTGTGTTTTGATATGCGCTCCAATATCTTTTTGAGAGAATCTGTCCTCGATGTGTGTGGCCACGGAATTGCTCGAGCGTTTCTTTTCGTGAGGGAGAACGGATAAGGAAGGGTGATGTAAACATTTACCATTCATTTTTATTTATTTATATATTTTTTATATTCGGAGATATCTTCCCTCTGCTGAGACGAATAGCGAGCAGGACTGCTTTGATTTATTGTGCTCATTTCCTACGTACACAGATCTGTATTTCACAGGGTGAAAAACAAAGAGGTCCGGCTCATGCTACGGCTTCTGGGATTGGGAATACAAAATAGGATTACACCTCAGATGTTCCAGAGTAAAAAAATACAAACAACAAAAAAAAAAGAAAGCCAAATGCAGAAAGTTATTTTATTTTTCCCCTTCCCTTTCCACCCAAGTGCTGTTGCTTCAGAAGGTGTCCCTGCAGAAGTGTGTCAATATGAAAAGGTTTTCACGAGCCCGGGGCCGTTTCTCATGGTAACTACCTGACGGCTGTAGTCGACGATCTGGAAGATGCCACACTTGCGCTTTTTCATCTCTATTTTTTTCCTTTTTTTTACCATGGCCCTGGAGCCTGGTGACAGCTTTAAGACATTGTCCACAATGCCACAATCCGATTTGACAGTTCGGGAGAGGAGGGGGTGGTGGTGGAACGGTCTGGGGCCATTTTGAATGTGGAGACAAGTTGTGCATGTGGTGTGATGGGCTGTAGATAAACAGTGAACTTAAGCCTTACATAACAAGTAGGAGATCCCAAGATGACTTGGTGAGATGGTACCTTTTCCTGGACTGAATCAGTCTCAGGCATTGAAGACTATCCTGTTTCCTGTTTTTGTGGACAGCGGTGGTCTGTTTATATTGGCTGTTATAGACAACGGAGCTTGGGTTCGTGTGTGTAGGGGGCATGTTAACTTTGTAAACGACTGAGAGAATAGCTCAGATTACTCCTTTGTGTAGACCCCCTCAATCCAACTTCTAGAGGTTTAATTTTTCATTCTCCTCCCTACCTCAACTCCCCCCCACTCTCCCCATTTCTCCATTCCTGCGTTTGAGGCAAATAAAACCTGAGACAAAGCGATTGTGAAGTGGAGGAAATTAAGGAGAGCTCCAGGTCAGCCATAAACCAGCAGAGCATAATTATATATGTATAAACAATCTGTTTTTGAAAATGTGCCCCGAAAACCACTTTGCTGATGAATGATTCAGAATTTTTTATTTATTTATGAAATAGTTTA
Source organism: Anguilla anguilla (assembly GCF_013347855.1). Taxonomy (NCBI): domain Eukaryota; kingdom Metazoa; phylum Chordata; class Actinopteri; order Anguilliformes; family Anguillidae; genus Anguilla; species Anguilla anguilla. The sequence continues at coordinate 54,303,063 of NC_049201.1, read as the reverse complement.
GAATAACTGCATGGGCACAGCCATATTCGGCTGACTTGACACATCTTTATGTATGTGTCTGGCTTTGCTACAACAAATACACGCATGGACATATACAAAGTGCACACAGCAATACTCAAACACGTGTATGCACGGTCAAACGTGCGCACAAATCTACCCGTGTACACATTCACACAGATTCACGCTAGTGCTTGTGCTTGTGCTTGCTACTGCATTTTTTTCTAAGCCATTCTTCTCACACAATCAACAAGGGATCGATTAGTGCTTCTGAGAGGACAAATAATTCTGCCAGCCAATGGGTAATTCACGCACACATTCAATTTGCAGCAGTCGTTGGGACTGGGGTGGGGGGTTGGTGGAGGTGGGTGGGGGTGGGGGTGTTCAACCGAATGTTTCACTGGTAATTCAATTTGCTATAACTATCAGCAAACTTGTTAACTTAATGCTTTTATTGGTTCTCCTGTTTTAAACAGGAAACGCACAGTGACTTCCCCCTGAATGGAGTCATTAGCACAATAAGTTGAAATGGAATAGACACAAGCTGTTCATGTGTGAAACTGGAGAGTTTGGGGGGTGGGGGGCAGGGGGTCGCGTGTAGGGAATGTGGAGGCCAGTGGGCGCGAGGGACGAGACAGTGGGGGGCACATGAGGTCTCTAATGGAAGCGTCATGCTGGGATAACTTTCTCGTCATTTCGAAAATAAAAAATATATATAAATAAATAAACGTAATGTGAGGAGATGGAATGCACTTTGTGGCACGAATGGCCCCTTGTAAACACATAGAAAAAAAACGCTCACAGGAGATTAGAATCCTGGGGCCACATAACGGCTAGACAGAGAAATGGAGGGTGAGGCAATGACATTAAAGAGTAAAGCGAGTCGGCGGGAAAAACAGATGAGTTCCTATTTGATAGTCCATTGACTTCTCCTTTTATTTCGGGTCCCCTGTCCCAGCCGGGGTGTTGGCTGTTCCCTTGTTCACAAGGAGGCCCCTGCTCACCAGTCTCATTTCATCACAATGGGGTCACAGCGAAGCCGGGGAAAGACAAACGGCACAGTAAGGCAGAAGGCCATTCTGGCACAAAACCAACCGCAATTTACCGCAGACAGCACCGGGTGATTTCAGTAATACAGAGTATGCGCCGGGAACAGGGAAACTTGTGCTAACAGATTTTTCTAAAAATGACAGAATACATAAAAATGAACTAGCTGGGCCTTTAAAAATAACCCTATTTCAGAAAAAAACATAAAACACCCATATTTACAGGAAATATAATCTCTTTATGTCCATTAAATTAACATTTCAGTGTTAAAAGTGTTCTCACTATGAACTGCAAGAATGCAGAATCTAATATGGTCTTCCATTTAGCCCAGGAATATTTACTCTTCAGCTTTTATTATTATTTTTTTTAAACAAACATTAGCCGGGGCAACTGCCACACACACCCTCACACGAGTACTCTTTGATGGACTCCCCGACAAAATCACACGTCCTTACAAATGCACATACATAAGAACACACCTACAGTACTGTAAACACACTCTGGTGTGCGCCATGCTGAGGGTTTGGGTGAAGGTCAGGCTGTGATTCAGACTTTAGAGTAGCTCTGTATAATACCGTGCCACACTGGTCTGCGTCCAAGCCTAAGACAGGGAGTGAACGTGAAAAAGAGGAGAGAGAGAGAGAGAGAGAGAGAGAGAGAGAGAGAGAGAGAGAGAGAGAGAGCGAGAGAGAGCGATGCTAGGATAATGAGGCTCTGTAGTAAATGCATCTCGGATTGGGAATGTTTGCCAAACAAAGAGCCCTGCAAACTCAATTAAAGCCCAGATTTCCCACAGGAAGAGAGGGAATGTGAAATTATCCCTGCTTGTTAAACCTGTCACTTAATTTCATTCTAATTATTAGTTATGATCCCAGAGACCCCAAGGCTAATTGTTTTTTCCCCCGTTCATTCCATTTTCCGTGACAGTGAGAAGGTTCTTCATGACTCTGCCGCATAGATTTTGTGATATTGTGATGTTTATTGACAGACCTGTGGCTTTTGGTAACGGGATCACTTAAGGCTGAGGGCACCAATCATTTAGGCTGATTTGGTTTGACAGCAAAATTTGTTCTGGAAAAATATGAGTTTCAGATGTGGGGTTCATTTGTTTTACAAGAAAGGGAGAGTGATTGTAACACATATCTGTCAAATAAATGAAATATTACTCTCTAATTATGTACAGGAAAGGGTACATCCACGTAAAAGACACATACAGTGATTTTGATATTCTCTGGTGACAGAATGGTTTCCACACACATACAAAAACATGATTATAAATGCATCGGTAACTCATGCTATTTTCAGGCTATTTCCCCACAGTTCAGTCTTTAGAAACACACTGTAGAAGTGGCAGGAGTGGTTGTACATGGTGGGATGAGCCCCCAAATAGAATGGCACGCAGAGTATAGAAAGATGAGGAGCCATAGGAGGTTATGGAAGGGGGGGGGGGGGGGGGGGGGCGGTGGGCAGAGAGACTGGGGTCAGACGTTCATCCTTGTATCTTGGGAAAAAAGGTGGCCGAGGAGAAAATATGTCTGAATCTTGACATGCGTTCCCTTTCAATTGATGATGTCTGGCTGGTTTTGAGTCTAATGAAAGCAGCCAGATTTGAGCCTAAATGGGGAAAAATGGAACTGACCGGCTTTGACATCGAAGAGACAATTACTTCGTCTGACATCGGTCAGGGACAGGAAGGAAGTGGATAAGATATAAGTTTTGGAGGAATTACTGCTTTTGGAGGAATTTAGCTACATTTAAACAATTCTGGCAACAGAGCGGGTGCAGTGTAGTGGAGTAATCGGTCAGTATATGAACACCTGCAACATGATTTACTCCTACGAGCTTCTATCCACATTATTCTTTTTTTTGTCAGAAATAAGGGTGCTGCCATGTTTGGTGATTTGTGTGCTTAGATTCGGTTCCTGTGGATGACAGTATAAAGTCTTTCTCTGTAAATACTAGACTGCTCACCACTAATGTTAATAACTATTGCACAAAAAGTAATGAATCCATGTCACAACTCAAATGAATGGAAAAAGCAACCTCCATCTTCGTTTGTTTATATCACTCCTGTTCTGGTAAGTGATCATCTCAGCAATTGAATGGATATATGTGTCCATGTCTACCTAACTATTAGCTACTGTCTAGCTAATTATCAGCTAGCTATTTTGTTATCTACAATCTGTCTGTCATCTTGGAGTTGTAATCAATCAAGATACCCAAAAAAACACTGCTCCAATGCTAGCTTTGTATGGGCATTTGGGGCTACCAGCCCATGGTAGGCCTTGCTCTGGTGCCAATAAGGAAGTTCATTCAATTTCCCACTGTGAGCAGCCAAAACTTTGCCATGCACTGAGCCTAAAGGGGATGCCGATTGCCCATTCTGAGGGAAATCCTCACAAAATCAGCTGGGGTGGGGGGTTGGGGGCCACTCTGTTTTGATGTCTGGGCCCTTCACTTTTCTGCCCCTTATTTCCAGAATATCAACTCTGTTCATTCTTTATAAAGCATTTCTTAAAAATGTATTAGTAATTTGAGAATTTATTCATAATGCATTTACCAAAACATTGCGTCTTTTCTTGGCCCACAAACAAAACAAAACAAAAATACTTAGATACATATATTAGTATTGGTGTATACTATCCAGACCTGGGTCAAATACGTATTTGCTTTGGATTCAAATACTTTTCTGTGCTCTGTTGATCTTTCCTGGTGTAATTGAGCCTGCCAAAATGACCAGAAGGTGGGGCTTGCACTTTTTGATAGTATTCCATTGGTTCCAATATACCAGACAAGATCAGTAAAGCATAGAATATTATTTGAATCCAAAACAAATACGTATTTGGCCCAGGTCTGATACTATCATTTAAAAATATGTATGTATGTATATATTCTTTTCAAAACATGGAACATATGTGGTGCAGCACTTCCAGCTTGGACTTGGACTATTGACAGTCGCCTTAGCGACATTGTGTGTGTTCCTTGAGGTGAGCTAGTGGCAGCTGTTAAGGAGAGTTGTTCTTCAAAAACATATTGAATAACCCCTTCTATATCACTCCCTTCTTTAAACAGAAGCCTGAAAATGACATACTTAAATAAAATGATTACTATTCCTGAACCCTTTTGACTACAGGCATAATCATGGTCTCTTCTGAAAGGTAACCCCTTGGGAGTTGGGTTTCCAAGAGTCAGAATCTAAATTATAAAGTAACAGAAGCTCAAACACAGTGGAAGTCTTTTCTCAACTAAAATATTTTTAAATGGATACAGATGCTTGTGGGTGTGCCTGGTGGGCTTAGAGACACAATGTAGCCACAGCTACAACACTGGAAAAATCCTGGTTCAAATTTGTTGACAATACCATCAAACATGAGTATTCTGCATAGTTTTTTTAAATAAGCTATCTCTTGGCGTATTTCCAAAAAGGTCATTTGGAAACTTCAAAAGGACATTTTGAAACCAAATGATATTTAGATATTTAGATTTTAGATTGTATACTATATGCTAGTGGGATTTTGCGGGAATTTGCTTGCTTTCCCCCCTTTTTTGTTGTAAATTTCAGGTCTGACAAATGGACAATATATTAGCTTTTTACCTTCATATTACTTCACATTGGGCAAATTAGTGTGGGTGGTTAGTAGGGGCTTTCCTTATAAATGTTCGGCTGCCCACACTGGGCCAGCATTGATGGGCCACCAGTGTGCAAATCCAAACAGGCATAGTGAAGGTGCCGGTTTTTACCCTCATCGGGCCCACGATGAGCCAGTGCCGACCTGGGTCAAATATGAATTTGTTTTGGATTCAAATACTGTTCTATATTTTACTGATCTTCTCTGGTGTATTGGAACCAATGAAATGCTCTCAAAAAGTGCAAACCCCACCTTCTGGTCATATTGGCAGGCTCAATGACACCAGGCAAGATCAACAGAGCACAGGAAAGTATTTGAATCCAAAACAAATATATATCTGACCCAGGTCTGAGCCAGTGTAGACATGTTTTGGTATCAGTAACAAAAAAACTGAAAAACAGACTGATGCTCCGGCTAACAGGCACAAGCTACTAATAATTGCTACTAATACTTGTTTTCTAAATTTATTACATTATATTGCATTTATTTGATGGTCTTATCCAGAGTGAATGAAAATAGAGGAGAAAGAAGTGCATTCATCTGATTAAATAGAAATAGTGCCAGACTTGGCTAAATATTGTCACTGACTAGCAATTAATGCAAGTTAACTATGATAATGAAGAACTAAAGTACAAATTCTAAATACATACCGAATACAGACTGTTTCTGTTTGCAAGCAAGCTAGCATTAACAAATGGCAAACCTGATCCGACACAGTTTAAGAAGATAGTGTGGTTCAAGCTAAAGGTCAAGAATCATGCTTAAGTGTGATTAGCACAGCAGCGCACAAACTGTGGATCGCAACCCAAGTTTGGGTCACAGGCGATGTCTACTGGCTTGTGAAATCATTATGAGCTACCCCAGATTTACACCAAACATGGAATCCCCACAGTGCTCTTGCTGGAACTTCTTTCCAATGGAGAGAGAGGCAACCCACACAGTCCCTACTGCACTCTGCCAAACTGCTTATAATAGTTGTCCTTGATGCTCTTGCTTGGCTAGCAAGTTCTTGTTTAGGCCAGCGGTGCACAAACTATAGGTCAGCCAGCCAAACTTGGGTCACAAGGGGTATTTATTTGGTCGAAGAATCACGTAGCTTACGGCAACATTGCAATACAATCAGGCCTGCATGGAAAAAGGTGTTAGCTAATATTCATTCAAGTTATTCGGTGTTTATACAAGTAAATGATAAATAGAAAAAAATAAAACTAACACATTTTTTATTGGTTGCATTAGACAGGTGTATTTCAAATGATCACGTAAATACGTGGACTGGTGCATCATTCCTATTGCACTCCACGACACAGCATTGATTCTACCTAATTAACTTGCTTATTGCTCAGACAACGTAGGATAATTAACGGCTTTAGCTAATCATCGTGATCCAGTACTTTTGTGCTTTTGACATTAAAAAATGGGTCATTTTGGAATTACAATATTTAACAATATTAGCATTAGAAATTGGTTTAAAGTAAAAAAAGAGACTTGCTGATGATGGCTGTAACGTTAAAGAGAAGCAATGTTTTCTCTCTGGCAGCTTTGATCACTTTACCCATACTATGCTTCATTGATAACACCTTACATTCTGTTCATTTGACTATGGTTTCTTTGGTTAATTGCCTGCTATTTTCAGGAAATTTGTCCTTTGATTTAGCTTTTAGGTATTAAAAACATGGCTATGGATTGATATTCCTGGATTACAGCATAAATAGTCCTTTTGACTGGTTACATTGGTCTTTACTGTAGCTCAGCTCAGTTATAAACGATATAACTTCTGTTACTATGCAATGGCAAGGGTATTTGTTGGAAACCTGCACCAGACCCCCCTCTGGTACACATTTCTACAGAAAACACAAAAGGTCATGGTGGCTCAGAGACACCACATGGTACAGCCCTCAGTCTTGCTGCCAAATCTGGCTGTACAAATCCAAAATATGCCTTCAGGTTCTGTTGGGTTTGGGTATGGTAGCCTGTTCATTTAACATTCAGTCCAGGCTGGACTGAATAATTATTTAGTATTTTTAATTCAAGTCTAGTCTTTCAGAATACTCTGGCTAAGTGGAAACTTGCCACTTTCCCTGTTAAAAAAAATACATGGTGAGCTTTCTTTTAATCATTTGCTGCAAAGCAAACCTTTTATGCTATTAATGAATCTATTAGCATAAAAGTAAAAGGCTAAATTAACATTGAACTACAACTCCTATGAGGGTGTTATGTTTAATATGACTGTTGGGACTGGATGTTTAGATTTTGTACTCTGAACGAAGATTCTCCAAACCCCTAATAACAGGGTTTGCACATCATCAAAAAATTCAAAAAACAACCAAAAAGTATTTTGTAACATTTTAATTTATAATTTTCTTCAATGCGATGTTTCTTCAATGCGATGACGATTAAAGAAAGCTTGGATCTCATAGCTGTTTCTGCAGAGATTCCCTGCTGAATATTTAATAATTTTCAGTTATTGAAGGCTACTTAATGCTAGACTCTGTACCATGGTAACAAAATGGTAAATTATGATCAGTGGAGACATATTAATTTTCATTGACCAAATAGTTTCTAGTTTTTAAAAAAGAACAACATAGGCAATATAAATCAGAAAACAACAGAGTATTGTGTGATTTTGTTTTGCAAGCATAGGTAACAATTTTTTTTTTTTCAGTAATGATCAAACGGAACAATGGATAGTCTTTGAAACACGGTTTGTTCTTTATTGTGCCGTGGGTTGTTAGTTTGGTATATGGGTTGGGTCTGGGTCTGTGTCGGCTGTTTCTTTGAGATCCATTCAGGCTTTCACCGCATGGCATCAGAAAATCTTTTTATTTATTTATTTATTTATTTTTTAGTTTTCCAGTTTCCTCCCATCCGCCTTTCAGGACTTCAGCTAAAACTCCTGAGAACCTTCCTGATGGGTGTGAAAAACCAATCAGGGGCTTGGTTGAGGAGGCGAAGAGACAAAAATCAACAGAAAGCAAACAGAAAAAAGGTGATACGACATTGCTGTTCAATCGGTGATGTGTTGATATCTGTCGAACAAAGGAAAAGCCTGGGGATATATTAAAGGTTTTGTCTTTTTCGCGTATGCATCATGAGATATCCACGCAAGTGTAAATAGTGTCTCGTGTTCAGGGTGATTTAAGAGGGTTGACACAAAGAGTGGATCATGACACTGAATGATGCACCGTTCCCCTAACTAATTAAAGAAGGCTGTAATTACATATAGAGCAGAAAGAGATCAGTTATGTTGATGGAGCTACGTTGTGACATTGAGAGAGAGGCTTTCTTGAAAGTCACTGGAAGAGACGACAGTGCTATAAATCACCAGTTAATGTATCTCAAACTAGAGGCCATGTGAACCTCACTGTCACCACTTACAGAAATGGATACACCACTTTCTTTTGCCCTTATGAATATGAGATAGGCAACAATACATGGGCAAACAAAAATTATGAAAAACATCTAAAATGATGTATATTGATAAGACCTATATTTTATGAGTAGCACATTGTAGTAGGAAATTCATTTCTTATAATTGCAGATGAAATGTACATCTGTAAACGGTAGTAAAAATAATTTTTTTTTCTTAAACTACATGAAAAATCCATATTTTTTATTTTATAATTTGCTTTTAATCAGTGGATTTAAAAATGAAACATTCTGAATACATGAATAACATTTATAAAACCTATTCTTCTCATTGCTTCTTCTTCGTCTTCGTCTTCTTCTTCTTCTTCTTCTACTTCTTTGCAATAGCCACAGTAGTAGTATTAGAAGTGCATTGTAGGTTAGCTGCTGTTCTTCTGATTCATTGTGTTGTTCAACCTGCAAAACAGCATTTTCAGTTGACCCAGATCAATCCCAACCTAAATCTGTGCTTTGTCTAGCAGGCAGAAATTACAACCTCTAAACATGTGATGAATTCCTGTGCACCAGGGGCCTTCTTGCACTACCCTGTGGAAATCTTCACTGAAGGATTAGCTTTTTTCAATTTGTGAATTGAAACAGCATCATTGTTTTATTTTAATCCCATGTCTTGATTCAAACTAAACTTCCACCACCCCCCCACCCCCCAACAAAAAAACCCAATGGAGTAGAAATAGTATCATCTCCAACTGCGTGAAAAGACACTTAATCTTTTTGAAGAAGGGAAAAAAGCATTGAACAGGATAATTATGTTAAATCTATTAACGGCTGCTAATTAATTTAATGTGCAGCTAAACTCTCAAAGGTAAAGATGTGATATATCTGAAGATAATGGAGTTGGAGTGATATGATAGTTTGAAGGGCCCAGCCGCTGCTGGGAAAACGCTCAGATACTCTCTGCCTGCTCCACAGACGGAGCAGGTTAAGGAAATTCTCCAAACATTGGTATGGGTGACGGGACGCACTTATTTTGGTGATTAGCATTCCGGCAGGGGTGCGCGATGGCGACCTTTCCGTGTTGCGCGCGGGCGCCGAACATGTGGCGGAGCGCGGGGCTAAAGCGCGTGTGTTAATCGAGTGGCACCGAGGATCAGGGGAGGCGGGCGCGGCCGTGCTCGAGTGGGGCTGCGGCCGTGTACCTTATTACCCAGAAGGCATGGCGGGTCAGGACCCTCTCCGGGTGGGCCGCGTGGCACAGAACAGCCAGGGAAGGCCTATCCGGGGGGCACAGTCCGTCCCTCATTTGCATGAATCTGCATAAAGAAACGGGCAAAGTTGTAAAAACGGTTGGCTTGATCACCTTTGATGTCATATTATCTTGCAAGGATAAAGATTTTAATACATTTAAATACACGTCTTTTAATTTTGCTCTTTATACATGTTAATGAATGTCGCATGAAAACCCAAAAGGCCATGTTGGCTCAGAAGTAGAGCCACCTCATGTATCTATCAAATATTGCACGTGGAAAGGGGGCATTGTAATAGATTGTGGTATATTAGATGGAAATGCATGCATCACAATTATGTTAATAATAATGTAATAGGTTAAAGGACACAGATCATATTAAGCTTTACTATTTTATATGTACATATGCAATAAGAAATTGTGCCAGTGAATGGTCTGTTGAAGTAGAGATGAGACGGGATGCAGTGGGAGTTTGATAGGCATCAGCGTAGTGCTAACACAGCTCACTTTAAGCATTCGTGTGAGTGGTAGGATCCTGTTGGAGGTATCTTCTTCCAAGGGAAAATCTGTCTGATTCGAAATGCACCAATAATTTTAGTCCAAAGTGTTCAAAAAAGGTAAAAATGAAATCTCTGTTCTGGAGTGGATTTCAGTACAGTTATGGACATGGTGCAGTGGGCTGGTTCTGGATGCATCCCACTACACGCTCTGCGTTCAGAGTGATTGGTGGGAGCATGACAGAACCAGACAAGATCCTCGAGTGTCACATCCTCTCTCACCTTCACTCCACCAGGGGGCGGCCATGTTGCCATAACAAACCTGTTACTCCTAAACGAGCTAGCAATAACACCCTTGGCCAGGGCAATTTTATGAGTCATTTAGCCCAATAAAAGAGCTTTTATTAAAGTTCAGGTATTTATCAATAATAGGTCCTTTCAGTTCCATGCCCCAGTTCAGTCAGGAAAAGAGCTGTGGAGAATGCTTTTGATTGGCCAGAGTAAAGATACAGATTACACACCCTGAGAAGGAGGGGGAGGTGGGGAGAGGGGGGGGATTTCCAAAGGGCCCTTTCATTGCGATGCACCACCAGAACCTGGCACCAGGGTTAAAAAAAAAGAAAAAAATGGTGAAAAAAAATATAAGATTGTTTTTGAAAAAAATAAAAAAAACCCAACATTGCTTGCATATAAATTGTTGTGATAACAGAATTGATTTGTTGATAAAGGAATAATCAACAGAACTTGTATAGCCCTCCTGTCTTGTTTTCTGGGCCAAAAGATGGATATCATGCTATGCAATGAAGGGGGCTTCGCTGTGCAGCAATGAGCAGTGTGTGGGTGAATCGCTAAGGGCTCTTCCAGCAATGTCTGGTAGAGAGTTCAGATGTTGGGTTTGACTTCACCAGGAACCAGTCCAAAATGACTGGCACGTAGTGACATATAGTGTTGTACGGTACACGTAGTATTCCACATAATGGCCCTTATCTTGGTTACGGTCATATTCCAAATAAGCTGTTTGTATGCACCATCAAATATGACGCCATCAATACTTCTAGAGACAAGGTCTTCAGAATACTGAACAATCCCTGGAAAGGACCTGAATGAAATTTCCTGCTAACTCTATTGTATGGGAGAGCTGCTGTCCTTTTTTACTTCTTCAAAAAATGAGCTTATTGTGAACAGTCAGTCTCATTATTAAGTTCTCAGAAACACTATTTAAAGGCATCCCTGATGCAACACTTTCTTCCGTCAGGAAATGGCATTATATTCATAGTGTAATCGTGTTATATTATATTAACTTTTTATGACTGAGAGACATGAAAGTTAACGTCTCAGTTCCTTTTAGGACATAACAATGATATAAAAAAATAATTTTCCTCAGTTTTCCCCGACCTCTCTTCCAGAACATGGCAATGTGACTGAATGGCAGTCAGTGTGCTGCAAATTATTCATCAAATGCCAGGCGACTCAACTTTTAGGCAACAATCTGTATTCTAATCAGCATGTTTAATTAAGGTGACTGCACAACCCTTGCTTTTATTAAGCCAGGAACCATATGTAGCTGTTATCTCTCACGTCTGGTCATTCAACAAAGCGTGTGTGGCAGTGTAGTATAATGGATACCGAACTGGTCTTGTAACCTAAGGTACTTAGTCGATCTAGCTAAAGGCATCTGCTAAATGCCTGTAATGTAATGTAATGTGTGTTTTGGTCTGAGCCCACTATTGCAACATCAACACTATTCACATTGCCACTGAACATTGCCAGCAATGTTCAGTGAGGATTGCAACGTCTGTCTCTATCTCCAACCATACTGCAAATCTGAGTTTCTCAGGTTGTATTGAGCAACGATTGTAGGGGACATGGAGGACACAAGCTGCATATGTTTGCCTTGTGCTTTTCTCACAGCAGTCAGGGACTTATATTGGCGGTTGTATTTGTGTAGTCACACTGTATATTGGCTGTGTTCTCCGTGCAGTCAGACTGAATGTCAGCGGTGTTAATTTCACATTCTGGCGGAATCTTGACATTGTTGTTTTGTGTAGTCAGACTGCATATTGGCAGTATTGTCTGCGCAGTCAGATGGAATATTGGCAATCTTGATTGCATATTCAGGTCCTGACACTCTTCTGTGCTTTCAGACTCCACATCGGTAGTGTTCTCCGGGCAGTCAAACTGGATACCGGTGGTGTTGTGCAGTCAGGTTGTGTAATGTGTGCTGCCCGAACAGTCAGGCTTCATGTACGGGAAGAGGCGTCTGCACTGGTCTGCAGGCCGCTGCAGGAGTTGCTCTCGGGGAAGGCAGCCTCCCAGAGGTGCCGCATCTGTTTGCGTAGCACTGTATCATATCGATTATCACGTCCTTCCACAGCTGGGGGATCAATAGAGTGGGTGAGGAGGCTTCAGTTTGGATTATACGTGAGGACTACGGCCAGGGAACCCTCACAATGCAGGCTCTCGCTTTCCCTGTCATGTCAGGGGCCGTTCTCATATGTAATACATATATGCGCACGTGCAATCTTTATGTGCATGCTGATGCCACTGCGCTCGGTGCTGGGGTCATCTAGCGCAGTACCTGCCTCATAGCTATTATTCTTTCCTATTGGAAGTGTTTGGCCATGTGTATGAATACTGCGATCATGAATGTGATTTTAGAAACGGCACTAAATGATAACACAGGATATAGAGTGATATTGTACACTATCGATATTGGGATGCCAGTATCATGGCGTAATAATTGATGACACCGCTTGTTGCTTTATCCCCCAAAATAAATATCCTGGAGTTGAAGTGGTTATGCTTTACGGGAAAATGTGAGTTCAAAATGATAAAATTGCCTACATCTGGAAAATATCATTGTATTGTTGGTAAGTATAAAATAATTCCAGTTTTTCTTTGATTGTGCTAGATCACTGGCAGTCCATGGCTGTGAAATTTCCATCATTGTTGTAAACACTCATTGAGTGGGGTAGTCAGTTCCTTGTATATCTTTCAGTGATTCCGACTGGGCAGGCTGGGATTTCAGTGTGCGTGTGTGTGTGTGTGTGCACGTGCGCTTGCTATCTCCACTTAAGAGGCAGAACCTGTTATCACAAGGCCTGAAATGTACGTGCTCATGATTCCTTGAGGAAAAAAGTCAATGATGCACAAACCCTGTTCAACTGCCTCTGGGACTCTGGCCCATCGTGGGGAGCTAGACTTACACCAGAGCTACAGTTTACAGCGATATTCACGAGACCATCCCCTTCTGACATAATGGCAATTTAGTGTCATGAATTATGAAAGGAATTGGAATTAATCTCCCAGCCTATGAGTGTGACAGCTGCTCCCCATTTGAAGCAGTTAGTCATTTGAATTGCACATTTTTTATCCTTGTATGTTTTGTTTTGCATTTCATTCCTTGTGATGAAATCAGCGCAGTTGCAAAATACAGTATCATTTCCATTTGAAATTATTTTAATTAGAAAAAAAAAAAACATTTAAATAAGTTTTAAGGTATAGATGCTCAAATCCAATTGATATAGATTTGTTTAGTCCACGACATCTAAAGAACAGTACCTCATTTTAACATAGGCCTTTTTCCCCTGCTTGAAATTTAGTGAAGAAAATGTCAATAAAAAAGTTTACCAGTACATAAGAGCACAAGAGAACGAGAAGCTATGAGAATCCCAGCTGTGATTTTATTTGGTCTTGTCTTTTCATTTGCAAGCCAAGTCCCCAACATAAATGGAATATACTGAAGTAATATTGAAAAAATTACATTTTCCAGATATTGCAATAATCCCAATGTATGGAGTATAAATTATTGCAATAGTTCAGGTATTGCAATATATATATATTTTTTAAACATATGCCTATTGAAATATTATTTTAAACATACCATACCACTTCTGTAGGGGGTGACTTGGTTTCATCCAGTCTTTCAGTGGCAAGCTTAAGTTCCTTAACCACTATTCCACACTGAATGGGAAACATACTCTTTAATACTCTTAGTGTTCTGCCTGTTCTCCTGTGAACCTGTGGCACAGGGCACATTTATGTTTCGAGCACAGGATTTGAAAGGTCCATATCAGACTGTTCTGCCAGCATCTACTGCTGCTTCAGAAATAAACACAAAAACGCAGTGCAGCATTTTAAAAAGTATTCTAAAATCACAAAGCCACTCAGAAATGGGAAAACCCGAGAATGCCACTGTCATTGTTTATCTTTTCATCCTCTTTTAATTGTGTTGACTTAATTATAAATTTCAGTTTTAATTCTTTGTAATGATTAGTTCACTGAAGTGCATCCTCTCTCTGCTGTGGTGTGCTGTGCTGTGTGTATTTTGGCTGGGAATTAATATGATAAATTGAAAGTAGAATTTGAAATATCCATAAATCCATACATTTGCTCCAATCATAATTCTGTTTTAATCAACCTCTGATAGAAAAAAATGTATTAAATCTCTCCCGTTCTCACTCTCTTCCTACCACCCACCCTCCCCTGTCTTCTCTCTCCTTTTGTCTCTTAGTCTCCCCCATGCGTCTTTTTGCTTTCAATTTATCTCCTCTCTCTCTCTCTCTCTCTCTCTCTCTCTCTCTGTCTCTCTCACTCTATCTTTCTCTCTCTTGCTCTCTCTCCTCTAAGGTGGTGATAGGGTAGCGGGGTGGGAGAGGAAGCATGAATTAGGCGTAAAAGAGAGAGCATCAAGGGTAATATTTATACTGGCTGACTCAAGGGAGAGAAGCGGCTTTTAAAGCATTTAGCTTTAATTTTATTCAGCTCTGACATAATTGATTTTAATGAGATGTTTATGCAGTGAAATAGCCGTGTTGCTAAATCATAGCCAGCCTGCCTGATAGGGGTCTTCTGTGTCTTGCACTGGGGAAAAGGCTGCTGCTCTACGCTAGCTTTTCTTTTCTCTTCTGTCTTTATTTTATTAATTTTTTAACCTCTGCCATTTTCTTGAGGTTCACCATGATATTTGTTGTACATCCTCCAAGACTACAAGGCAAGCTGCATTCATCCCTGGGTGATTTAAGCCTTTGGAAGCTTGTCCATATTTTATTTCATTATCAATTTTCCATGGCATGGAGCAGCTTAATATGTAAAGTCACTTTTCCCTTGGGTAGGACAAATGTCTATAGGGTCATCACCTAATTCATTCATTTCAGGGTTCAAAAGCTCAAAGTAATGCAGGCTGCTATGGATATGCTCTATATGAATTTAGAACTGAAGGCTATATATGGGTAAGATTTACAACACTTTATTTCACTTAATATTAAAATTACATAAATAAAAAAATCTTTTTGTAACTTTAACTTTTATTGTTAATAGGACTGATTTTTATCTCATTCCCTGCACATTTTGAAGGTAATGCAATTCCATTCCAAGACAAGTTGTTAATTGAATGATCCATGTTGCATTTTAACCTACTGTTTTCCAGTTTATGTAAGAAGGATGGATGGGCTTTTGTGTTTGGTGGGTAAAAAAAGTGGTGACCATGGTGACAAGGCAGCCTTCAGGACCAATCAGCAGCTCTGTCAGCAACCCCACACTTCCACACACTGGCATAGCATCCAAAGCTATTGGCTGTCACTCCCCACTCTTTTGACCACTCTGATTGACTGGCAGGTGTGGTTCCTCACTAAGGTGTTGATTAACTGCCACTCAGTGTCATTGCTCGTGGGGTGGGGGGTGGGGGGAGGGTGTTCTGCTGTGTGAACAAGAGCAAGCCCTTCCCCCAATATGGAGCTGTCAAGAGGGAAGATTTTGTTACCATGCATAACCAAAAAATGTGTTATTAATTTTTTTAGGTTGGGGGAAGGTATAAAAATGGGCTTTTGTTATTTTGTAAGATATTTCCTTAAAATCATTTCCTGTGAAGTCAATTGTGGATCTGCTTACAACAGTACTACAATGTCATTATTCTCCGCAGGAGTTAAGTTAACTTTCCTTGGGTTTATTTGGATTGTTTCATGACATAAAATGACATAATGAGTTATGTCACAGGTAGCCAAGCATCCTACATAAGCATGTTTTATGTCACCCCTGTAATGTTTAGCCAGTAACCAGGTGACATCACTGGCTATATCCCATTTGGCATAGCATGTTGCATAAGAAGTTATGTCACCATTTATGAAGGGCGACATTTGCTTATGAATTTTTTTTTTCTTTTTTATTTTTTTAAACTAAAGCAAGTCAGTACCTTGCTCAAGGGTACAACAATCATGCCACATCTTTGAAATTGAAGAAGCAACATGCATTTCTTAGGCACTACACTTAATCATCTAACTGTGCTCGAAAAAGTGCAGAAACAGGCTTCATCATGACAAACTAACTTTTGATTAGTTATGCATCACAGACAACAGCGTTGATGTGTGATGACCCTTTATTTTGCCTTTGTCCTTTTTATCGTAAAATAGAGAGAAAAAAAATTGTGGTAAAAACACTTCCCGAGCCTGAAAAAATGACAGTGCTGGCCCTACCTCCTTGAAACTCAATGCAGTAATTGTTGGTAAGTTTCCAAACAACACTTGGAAACTTACCACGGCAACAGGATGCAGATCAGAAGACCAATGTGGCAGCCTCAAATCTGCGCTCATTACAAAAAACAATGCCCTCTCCCGTGCTCCATGTTCCTTCAGTAGCATAACAAAACGCGCCAGCTTTGATCCCTTAGAAAGAATAAATAAATAGATAAATCCTGAAAAAAAACATTGGCTATTCCGTTTGATATCCGTAAGAAATGCACTATGAAAATTAAATAAAATAAAAATGACAAAACTGTAAGGAGCCTAAATGGAACTATGGAACTATTTTTTTTCTACTGGTTTTTGCTCGCAAATCTTTGGTCAGATCGAGCCTATAATCTTGTGCTTTGATTTCCGGTGCACTGGCATCTGCAGGCAGGCAATGCATGCCAGATCATGGGGGTGAAAAAAGAGGAGATGTCATCACCCAGACGTAGCTTCAGCCAGAAACACTGAATGCGTGCCGTATAATTAAAAGGAAAACGACAGGTTTCATGATGATTTATATTGCTAGACGGCAATTTCAAAAGCGCCCTCAGGCATGATTTCCATACAACAAATGTCTAACGGTGTTGTGATTGCTTTGCAATCATCCGAGACAAACACTAATTAGATTCTTGGACTGTTGAAAAAGGGTTTTCCTTCAGAATAGTTAGTTACCAGACGCTTTTCCTCTTGCATTCCTCTGCCAATACTATTTACCTCTTTGCCAGTGCGGAATAGAAATGGTCAGGTAAGTGAATCTGTCACCTCCCTAAAGGCAGCCTCAGCCAATTGGAGGCAGTGCCTATAGTGTTGATTGCTTTGAAGTGTCCCGGGTTTGTTGGCTGAGAGGGTTAAGGAGCTGTTGATACTGGCAGAAATCACAGAGCAGGAACTGGAACCGTGAGGAGAAAAATAGAGATGCAGTGGAGGGGAATTGTGGAGGTCATGCTCTGCTGAAGCGTCCCTTACATTTGGTCCGCTGATGTTCACCACAACTGGTACATATGCACTGCAGGCCTGTGAGCTGCAATCTTACCTTTCAACTGGTTATTGAACTCATTCCATGTATTTTGCATGATAAACAGGTGCCAAATTTCTAAATAATCAATTGGAAAGCAGTTTCTAAACTTTTGTTAATCGTTTTATAGGTTTTCTTTTTTTCTTTTTACTTCAAGAATGTAAATGAAACAGAATTCAGCTTAGCAAAATCAATTTAATAATGAATCGCAAAAACTATTTTAAGCGAAATGTTTGCATTTGTCAAAAGCCTTAAAAGACAGGAAACTAAATTGATCAGCCCTAATGCCTGCACTCCATCAAGGTGTATCAGCCCAGAGCTTTGACTACTGCAACGGCCCTGTATATGTCTACTGTACTTCACACAACATGAACTCACCACTGTGCAGATTTCTTAAGATTCAAATCTTCTATCCCTCCCAAATATAATTGTGCAATGTTTGCACAGATGTAAACAGCAGCAGTTTGGTGTTGCGTTACCGTAGACCACAAAACCCTCTCTACAGACGCTTTAACTTTTGTCACATTGTTGAAAGGGTTGTGTGACGCGGTATAAATCATGGGAGAGCTGGCCAACGCAAAGATTGACTGAGCGCTACCGCACTCAGTGTAATTTAAAGAATACATTTAGAGGTGAAGCCCTCCATTATCTGTGCATCACATCAGAGTTGAGTGGAGTGCACAATAAAGGCTAGCAAATAAAAACTTCATAAAAGCTTTTTCATGAGTATTTAAACTGCAGAATATATGCACATCAGATTAATGGATTCTTAAACTGTCAAGCACCTTTGGATGTGCACAAAGGTTACATGGATTCACACAGTAGAATTATCCACAAGTTAAAATAAGCCATACAGTAGATATGAGAAAATACTACATAAATGTGTGAAGTTAAGAAATAATGCTGTCATAAAATAAAATTGGACATAGTCTTGGTATTTATTACCCAGCTAATTATTTGCTTGTTGATGAAAGAAAGTAAACCAAAGAGGGTTGAGAATGTAAAATTGGCCTATTTTAAGCTTACCAGCTGCCACTGTACATATGTAGTATTTGCAACAGCTCTTCGGTCTCAAAGTGAGGAGTTCTCTTTCTTGTTTAAGACTAAAGGCACTGCTTTTAAAACACCACAGTTCAAGTGTTCATAAATGTGTTGACTTCATTTGATACAGGTTATTGTGATGGCTTGGATCAATCTGTTTCAGGCATTATATTGCTGGCCAATATACAGATCACTGCACCCTCCTCTATCATTTCAGCAGACACACACATGTGCTTGAAGTGTGTGATGTCAGCCACTGTTTCTTTACCATTCCACAATCCACAAAGCAAACCCTGTGTTTAGGGAGGACAGGGCACATGCAATTTCTGCAGGCAGCCAGCTGTCACCAAACCGACCAGACGGGGTCGCTGGTGTGCAGTACGACACGGACCTACCTGCCGACCGAAACCTCTCCCTTCCTGCTGTGGCCAATTATTTGCAGCTCTGTGGACCTGCCAAGCACAATTGTCACTAGGCTTAATACCAGATTGTAGGGCCAATCCAAGCTGCAGAATTGTAATTTAACAGTTTGAGACACCTAGCAGACATAGCGATGTTTCTCTCCTTCCTGACTCCCGGTGATGTGAGAATGAGGTGCTCTTCTTCTTCTTCTTGCGCTTTCAGACGGACGCTGCTCTGATGTACGACGCGGTGCACGTGGTCGCGGTGGCGGTCCAGCAGTCCCCGCAGATCACGGTCAGCTCCTTACAGTGCAACCGCCACAAGCCCTGGCGCTTCGGCAACCGCTTCATGACCCTCATCAAAGAGGTATGGTACAGCCTTCACAGAGGGGGAGGGGGGGGGAGAGAGAGGGAGGGAGATGGGAGGGAGAGGGTGAAAGACAGGGATTGGAGAGAGATAAAAAAAAAAATTCTCCATCACTCTGTGTGTGGGTGTGTGTGCACGAGCGCATAAATATGATAATTTATATATGCGTATATGTTTGTGCACATGCATATCATAACATTCCTTCAACCCCTCTCCCTAACCTGTGATGCGATATTATAATAAATGCCTTTCCTCGGAAAGCGCCCACCTTATCTTAATCTTTGATAATTATTCTTCGCCGCGCTCGTTTCTGGAATCTGGGACAGCTAATCCGAAGCTCCCCGTCATTTTATGCAGCGGATTGCGCAGCCTATATATAGCCCCCGATAAACCCTCGCTGTTTGCTCCCTCAGATATTAGAAGTCCCCCCCCCCCCTCCCCACCCCCGCTGAGAGCGTGAGGGCGAGGGCAAGGCAGGGAGAGGCGGGCGGAGGAGAGGGTTCACGACACGTTAAAGTGCGGCGGCACTGAGCTGCAGAACAAATAACACCCCGGTCCCTGGTAAAGACTCCCTTTGTCCGGGAGGCTTGGAGATCATCCCCAGCCTAAGCCCCGTGAGTCTAGAGGATCCGGACGAGCTGTCGCCAGTTCTGTTGGGCCTCTCTGGAGCCGGGCCGGGCTTTTCCCTTTTTATTCCTTATTTGGAAAACAAGAGTTTACAGTTTACAGCACCACCTAAATCACACAGAGAAGGTGGAAGTCATGATCATGTCAGCAATGGTCACGTTAGCCACAATATAGAGTGTATGTAATTCCAGACAAAACAATGCACTGTTTTAACTTTTGTGTTGTCCTCAGGGTCAAAAACGAGAGAGTTTACCAGAAAAAAAGGTTTGCGAACCCCTAAATCAAAATGTTTTCAGCATGAAATTTGTTAACTTTTCCTGGAGTTACCCTACCGTTGGAAGACAGATACATTTTGCTCTTTTTATATTTTTATAAAAGCAGTACTTATAAAGATGAATCTGTTTCCATGCTACAGTTATGAAATCAGAAGTCATAATCAAAATTAAGCCCTACACATCTCTTGCAGAAAAACCATCAATAATAATGTGTGTTTTGTTGTAAGAATGAATGGTGTAGACTGAAGAAATAAAGTCTCGCTGGACTGTGAAGTAGGAAAACAGTCCTTCACCGATTTATTGATGAGTGACAGGTTGTTTCTACATAAAGAATATTGATTTAGGGTTTAAAATTCAATGAAGAGGCTTTTTCACAAGAGGTCTGCTGAGGCTGGGTCATTTTGACCCTGTGGACAGTGGGTGCATACATAATATGAAGACAACACAAGAGTTAAGCGACGATAAGAGCTGACAGTTCCTAACAGTGAGGTTCAAATTGGAATGCTACAGCAGTGCTTTCCAACACACACACTGCTTTTCAAAATGAACCTGTATGATGCATGCCATCATTTCAGACAAAATGTGCATGCCACTCAGTTGGTCAGTAGGTTGAATTTCTGGGTATTCAAACAGCCCCACCAAACCTCTGAAACAACCTAAAATATTCTCTTAGATGTGTGTCTTTAACTAATACATATAAATAATGTAGCCATCATCATTTTAGAGACATAGACATTGATAATAGGTTTTCAAAAGGATCCGTTGCTTTGGTTTAATTTGTTAGTCAGTGCATAATGTATGTGGACCTGCTGTGTTGGAACCACATGTTTTCTCCTTATTTCACCACCCCAGGAAAAAAAACAAAAAAAAAAAAACACCACCTCCCAGTATCTGAACAATGTGGCTGTTTTTTAATATGAAATGCAGTCATTATTTTGCCGTAATATTAGAAACCTTGGCATGGGAGTGGTGTTTTTTTGTGTATGTGTATTCTAGTCTCTCAACTGCTGAAAGGTAAATCATTTAATGCAGATCAATAATTAATTTTTCAATTTTGGCAAAGATTTCTAAGTTTATTCAGCTTTTCTACTCCTGAGTTCTGAGATGTGATTTTATGCCCTCCCCTCCCTCCCCACAGGCTCACTGGGATGGGTTGACTGGTCGGATAACTTTCAACAAAACCAACGGCCTCCGGACGGATTTTGATTTAGATGTGATCAGTCTGAAGGAGGAGGGGCTTGAGAAGGTAAGGGAGTGAGTGTGTTTGTGTGTGTGTGTGTGTGTGTGTGTGTGTGTATGTCCTTGTGTGTAGCCCTGTGTATGTTTTTGTTTGTATGTCTGTAATAAATGTGTATTTTTGTATTGATTAGTAGTTTACATATTCATAGCACGCGTGTACACACACACACACACACGCATGTAAGTAACTAGATGAGGAGGCAAATGGCTGTTGTGCTAGACGAAACTATTCCCTGTCTCTAGAGTAAACGTGACCGGGCCCCTCCAGCCCACATGCGAGCGTGTCTGCGTATGTGTGTGCGCGTGTGTGTCGGCACCTCAATGAATAATTTACTCTTTTAATAAAAGCTCCCTTCAGACGTCCCCCCTACCCGCCCCGGCTTGGCAGAGGCCAAATTAAAGAGTTGATTTGCAATTACAAACTATAGTTTAAACATTTCTGAAGGCGTCTGAAGCACTTTGTGTTTGCGGCAAGAGTTTATTGCTGGTAAATTAGCTCGGTGGCAGCACGGGGCCAGATGAGATTCCTGGGTATAATTGTGTCAGAGTGAAGAGGAGGTTGGGTGTGCCATGGCAACTACCCCAGACCCGCAGTGTGGGATACTTTAGCATGCCCCTCTTCTCTCAGAGGGCAAGTCGGGCAATATTCACATATTGCCAATACTTTCCAAAAGTAGTCCGTCACTGCAGTCTCAAGAATAACTCCCGCTCCTCCTGTTACCATGTCATCTGGGTACAGGTTAAACTCAGGCTCAAGGTGTTTGCCCTGGGGTGAGGGAGCAAACCAGAGGATTATAGTGCAAAAAAAGTGCTTCTTTGTGTGTTTTCACGTGCGTGTGTGTGTGTGTGTGTGTGTGTTTGAATACTTTAAAAAAATACAAATTACTGTTAATTTGAAAAAAAAAAAAAGCAACAAGATCAAATGAGCACTTTAGACAGAACTGGCCGTTTGAGCACCATCCATCATTATCAAGCACACGTCAAACCCAGAAACGTTCTCATAACAACCCACACGGCAGCGCCTACTGCTGAGGCTCCAGGGCTCCGATTGGTGGCAGAGAAGCAAATTAGATTTAAATTCCACTGTACCCACAATGCAACTTCAGCTCACTCACCATTACCCATCAGCCAGGTTCAAAGCTGACCACACTCGTGTGCTGTTGGTATCGTTCCACCACGTCCCAATTCATTATTCCCCTAAGGTAATTTCATGCTCCGCGGTTTCCTCCTACTTCTAAAACAACAACTGTGTGAAGTATATTACTGAAGTGGACATAGTTCATGGACAATGCTATATTTCTGATCTCAGATCGGAACGTGGGATCCCCCGAGTGGCTTGAATATGACTGAGAACCAGAAGGGCAAGACGACTAATGTTACGGATTCCTTGTCTAACAGGTCCCTGGTCGTCTCCACCATACTGGTAAGCGTCATTTTTGAATATGTACTAAAAAAATGTACTACTCCATTGTGGTGAGTCAGTTTTATTATCATCAGCTTTATGACAGATTAGACCAATAAAAATGGTCAAATTCTCAGGTATCAACAGTTTTGTTATATTGTGTCCTTTTATGGAAGCGCTACATTAGCATGGTAGTTTTTCCATGACCGAATTTACAACTTTCCTTGCTTCTCTGAAAGACGAATGGGCTTTGTTTTTTTTGGATCGACATTGCACAGATGTAGCTCAGATTCAGTGATCTTTAAATCCCACGGATGGCTCATCCTATCCACTGAGATCTAAGTGAGCCCGTCCACATCTGATAAAGATCGGTACTCCAGCATTGGTCCAGCAAAAACAAGGCCAAAGGGATTTTATTGTGAGCCAGTTCAACTTCCCTATTAAAAAAATGAATATAGAAATGCATACTGTACCATCTGTATTGCGCAAAAGTAATTTTTTTTCTACAAAAAAACCCCAAATATTTTGTGTTTTGTAAATGCACTTACCTTGAAGATTACCTCATTTTCCAGTAAGATTCCACGCTGTAAATTTCTCCTTGCCCAGTTTACACTCTTGCAGTTAGCTAATACATTTTTAGATTTCTTCAGTGTCACGATGGAGTGCAGTGAGACAGAGTACAGAGCATTGATTCAGGGAGCATTCACTGATTTTTGTTCATATTGGTTTCCAGGTTTAATATTAGGTAGAATTTTTTTATTTATTTATTTTTCACATATACAGGTTGGAATTTTCAGCAATAATCACACTAAATATTTAGAATTTAGAAGTCTGAAAGCAAAGCATAGTTTCACAATTTAATTTGTTGCATTCACAAGTTGCATTCATTTTCAAAGTAATTTTGGGTACTAAAGATATTTTATATTAGTACATTAAAATGTATAATCTTATGTTACAGCACTCTATAAGCATTTTTCTTACATTTTAGTAGGTTTTATTCTTATTGTATTGTCAAAGGATATTGAATATGTTATACATGATTAATACTGTATATGGTTTTACCGTAGGTGTCAGTAAACAATTCCTTTGGTGTTTGTCCTTTGATATCTTGACTTAAGTTAATGACTTTGAAGGAGACACACTGTTGTGCCTTTCTTACAGAAATAATTTTTCCCTTAATCTGTCAAGTAATAGCCGTCTCTGTATGAGTCACAATGACAAAATGGCTCGCTGTGAGAATCAAAACAATTACACCAATTTATAATCCTATTATTACATTGTGGAGTAGAAAACCGATGGTATTAAATAATTGACGGTTGTCATTATTTACCCTAAAGTACATTTCCCCCCCACGCGCGCCATGCACCGATAGAATTGGCGTTATTACTTAAGATTGTACATGCACATAATTGCTGCACCGAAAGTGACTCATGGCGCAGACACAGTACACTGGTTCTGCGGTAGAAAAAACTAAGAGTGTTGATAATTGTGTTTGAATGGAGAATTAGGGCTTGAATGATGTGCACGCTTAACAACTTGATGGAGTTGTTGGAGAAACATTTACGGCTCTCTTCTCTCTGGATTGTTTGTGAGGGGAGGGCGTCGTGTGGCATGCCAGTGTACTGCAGCGTGATGTCCTACCGGCTGACCGCTTGGCAGGCAATCTGTCCGCAGCGAGGGTCACGTGGGCGCTCTGTCAGAATGTTACGCAAACGTACAACCCTCTCTGCAAAGTCAAACACCTGATTATGAGTGTTAATGACTTCAAAACAAGGTCTTTTTTTAATTTTTTGGTCATCTCTCTCTCTCTCTCTCTCTCTCTCTCTCACCCACACACAGACACACACACACACACACACACACACAATGATGTCATAACTATGCCACTACATGTCTACTGCAATGGAAGAAGCTTTTTAAACATTCAGACATGGATTTGATTTGGCCATAAAATTGAATCAGTTAAATGCAAATGTTGGTGTTTAGCTTTACCTTAAGTGCCCTATTTTGGTGGAAATAGTAGCACAAATGTGCCTGGGTACCAGTGAATTTGTTATATTTGCTTTCCTTTTTGAACAGTTTAATGTAATTTCGGTCTTTCTTTAGATCAGGAAGCAGTGTGAACTTGATAAGTAGCACCATGTCTTATCGCAGACTACCAAACAGAATTACACAGTCAGGTGCTCAAAAAAAAATTAATAACCATTTTTACTGGAAGCTCCATTTGCAAAATCCATGTCCAACCATCCATTATTTAGTTGTGTTTTTTTCCTGTGGCGCACATTTGAGCAGATCTGTTGTGTAACTTTGCTAAGTAGGGACTGCTAATAAACGTGTTTGCGATAATACACGTTTTTCATTCTTTGTGTATACGGCTTTTTTGAGTAAATCACTATAAAAAAACAACTACTTGTTCAAAATGTTTTCTTAAGCTATGGAGTTAAAGCATACCCTTCTGTCTAATTTTGTTTGTATTTAGGTTTCTTATCGATGGAACGTGATTTGTTTCAGTTTAATGCTCACCTTTCTACATCAGAGCTTCATATTGATAAGCCGTAATTGCATATGCTATTTTTGTTTCTTCTGGGTTCGATCGACTGCAGAGCATCACACGTGCATCAATGAAAGGTAATTAAATAGGAGAATATGTATTGTGCCCCTAAAATAGGCTCCAAATTAAAAAGTAGTGTAGTCTATAAACACATTTTTAGTACTATAAATCATAAAATACATTAAACAAAATACACTAAACAACTAACCCACATCTTCCTCTATGTTATCTTGACTGAGGAGGCTTTTTGAGGTGCTGTACTATAACTGTGTATGTGGTGACTGCATCACCAGGAGAAGTATGTCCTATATGTAACTGCCAGAGATGAATGCAATGGCAATACAGGGGAAGATAATTGCTGGCCATAATGAAAATAAATCTCCACTACACCCACAGGCAATTTCTTTCTCTTAAACCAACTTCTTTAACTGCTGTGCTGCAGGTATGGTAGTCTCTAATCATAAAATTAAAAAAAATAGAGTTGGGCATGCCTCCATTTGTAATGCTTACATTATAAAGCACCCATGTCGTTCAACAGTCACTAATAGTAACTCACCAAACTGTGTAGGTGAAGCAAAAAATAACAAATTTAATCCGAAGTGAAGGAGGGTTTAACCATAAGTTAAGGACAACAGCAGTTTTTGCAGTATTGTTGTGGGGCAGCTCTGGGTTCAAGGCACTGTGTGGCACTGTGGGTTACCACATCGCACAGGAGTCTACTGCACACGCTCAGCTCCTCATGGGAGGCTCTTATCTCTGTGTGTAAGCAGTTTGCCAGACCTGAAGAACAATTAATTAAAACGGAATTCAATACCAGACTTTTATTTACTCAAGGTTGTGTAATCTATCAGTCTCCAATCAGGGCAAAATTAAGCAGTACAAATCTGTACTCTCTCAGTCTGGCCCTTGAGGATCAAAGTGACACAAGCGGAGAGAGAGGAGAGAGAATGAAAACGAAGAGAGCAGAGAGAAGACTTAAATAATGTATCCAGGTGTGTCATTAATTTTTCATTGTGCTGGTATTCTGTGTACAATACATTGTGATGGCTTGTGAGAAGGAGACCCTGATTGTCCTCCCTTATTCAGAACACAACAGCATTACGAATAAGAAAGAAAACGATGTGACAACAATAAAAACGAAAGCAAGAAACACTCCAGATCATCATTGAGACAGATCTTAAAATGTGTAAGGCGAGTGGAAAGATAGAGCCCCTTACACCGTTAAAGTATTATAACTCATAATTACATTCTACTATCATGATTTCTGACCATATGATGACCTCTGTCTGTTTTATATACCAGTACCAGTACCAACATGTCAGTTATATTGCATGAGAAGAGCAGACTGTAGCAACATTGCTATGTAGTACTACTACAACAACTACTACTAACACTGCTACTACTACTACTGCTATTACTACTACTACTACTACTACTACTAATAATAATAATAATAATAATACATTCAGTTATTATTATTATAAGCACAGTATAGAGCATCATAATAAACATGATAATGATCATTATCATAATAAATACGGTAATTATCTCCATAGTTGTACTTGTGAAATTCTGCTTCTCAGATGCTACCCATGAAAGTGACAGTAATTGCCAAAGAGAAGAATCAAAAGTTTGACGAACACTGCATGAACACAGAATAAAAATCCAATTAGGACCCCAGAGCCTTTTGAACTGGTTGGCTCAGGCCTGGGTCTCAGCTCTGTTTTATATATCAGAGACCTGATCTGAGCTATGACAAAGAGCCAAAGTTTGAGCAGTTCACAGGGAGCTGGCCTGCTGTTTTTTTCTCGATACAGAGCCGGAACAGAAGACTTGGCTGCCTTTTTTTTCTTTTGGGGAGGACCTTACTCTAAGTAGTAAACTATTACTATTCCTTCATTAGTGCAATATAACACATAGCAGGCATTGAAGTTGAATTAACTGTATGGAGGAAAGAAAGCAGTCACCAGGAAAGATGTCTCCTTGGCCTCACCCTATGGATAGGGTTTTTTGCTTTGTTTGGATAACACTTCTATCCGGATGTGGGAAATCAATATGGCTCTTTAAAAAGTTTTTGAAAAAAATCCTAGAAATGAATGAGCATCATTAGTCCATGAAGAAACACAAAATCCATTTGTTAATTCATTAAAGAAGAAAAAGGATGATTCTGCAGTTAGTGAATGTATCCCTGGAGTAAAATAAGGGCTGTATTGTTTTAATTAGACTTGTTTTGCCAGGCTGTGGCATTATTTTTGCAGGTCTTTTAATCAAACACCATGTTGCTGTCCTTCAGCTTCATAATGCAGTGTGAGCATTTGCAGCATAGTAGCGGCAGCCTTATTTTAGCATAGGAAGATTATACATGTTGTACGTATTGCATATACCCAATCTCTCATGTGAATATGCTAAATACATGTGGGAAAAATTACTACTCACACTATGGGTAATGGAGGTATGCATATTTGTCTGTAAATATGAAACTGCATGTTGGATCCGTCTAAAATATGTAAGTTTGCTTCCAACGCAATGGGGCAATGAAGCCAAAGCAGCATCTGAACAAAACCCATTTGAATTAATTTCTGGATGCACTGACAGATGCATTTATTCATTAGCTTAACCGTGCTAGCAGCAGTTTACATCGAGAAGTAGTGAGAATCTGCCTCCATATCCACATAATGCTGTTCCCCTTTCAGCGTTCCCTCATGATTTCGTGTCTTTATGACACAGGAGGAACCATCCCGAGCCTGAACCTGCTGTTCTTCCCAAGTATTCTCCTAGTGCTATTCTTGGTCAATAGCTTTCAGTTTCACTGATATAGAAAAAGGCTGTATTCTTTATGCCATTAACTTACCATTGGTAGAAATTTGCTATTATTTGTCAACTATAGACAAGTTAATGTGCTGTCTTTTGGTAAACTGACATAATATTATAAAACAAAACATTATAATGATATTCCCCTTTGTATTGGTGTGATTATTAGTTTTTATTTTATAAAATATTTCATTGCTACAAAATGAGAACATTAACAAGGCTGCAACACAAGTAACATTTCAATTTTAATTTTTATAATTGAAATTGGTGTTTTGACTTTAATTTATAATTTATGAATATTTCTGAGTTCTGAACAACCCCCATTTCCAAGTGTTCTCCTGCCATATTACTTGTGACATGTGATGGATCTGTCATGATTTGGGCCACTCTTACTGCTCAGTGGGCTTTAGAGCATTTTTGGTTAGACAGCTACTACAACCTGTCTAGTAATTGTATGTTCATGCCCATCCATTTCTGAAGAGTCACATGTTGGAACTGGCTTTGCCCGGCCAATTAAGATAGCTTTAAATAGGCCTGGCTTGTTAGATCTGCATTCTTACCCAATAACACATTGGACATTGACAGTCTAAAGTGAAACATACAGCTCTTGTTGAATCACTGCTTATTATTCTCAGACTCAGAAAAAAATTTTTGTTCTTTCATGGCATGATTTACCATTGTAGATGTTAATACTGTAAGTTCACAATTTCTGTAAGTCTTCAATATTTTGAAACATGAGCTAATGTAACCTGCAACAACTTCATGCAACAACAAAACTCATTGGCTATTGCCTAAAAGAAATAATAATAATAATAAATAAAAAAAAACTAATTCAACAGGAGCTTGTTACTAAGTTGAGTTCTATGTGGCCATAAAATAATTGTACTGTGACTAAAAATTTGCTTAATTGGTACACTTGATGCAGGGATCCCCAGAACCTTTTTGCCACAGGGAACAGCTTTGGGTAGATGGAATTATTAATGAACCAGGCTTTCACGCTGTCTTGCCTATCACTAAGGTCATTAGCACAGGAACTGGGACTCTGCACTTTCCTAAAATTCTGGTCTCTTCTGTTTCCCTGTGAAAAAACCCCTCACTGATTTGTAGGACACGTAGATCAACTTCTGAGGAAGCTGGACGTGGCACCATAGACAGAATAGACAGAACCACACTTTTATATAGTAAAATATAAAAAGTACATATTTAAGTTTATTTACAAAACATCCTAAGGGATGTAATAATTCACTTGAGGTTAATTAAACAGCAAAAAAAAAAATAGCATTTATATTTTGATCTCACCATGAGTGAATAATTTGTATAACACATTTTTATTGTACAAAATCATAGAGCTCTATATAGAAAGCACTCAGGGCAGTTGCTTTGAGTGTACTATAACTACATATTCACTGTGCTTGCCTAATAATAATAATAATAATGGTTTTTACAGTGCGTAAAACCTAAAACGATCCATTTCATTCCTGATTAGGCTAAAGCACTAACTGCAGTATGGGGTGATTACTTGAAATAAAATACCCTTAAAATATAACTGACCCAATGTTTCAGGTCCCCCTTCACCTCCTCAGACACAAGCACATCATTGTCCAGCCACAGAAATGTGACTGCACAAGGTAGGGGTGGCTGGACAATGGTGCCTCGCTTTTGTCCACTGTTGACTGCCATTTTCACGTTTTCGCAAATCTCACAAAATATACTGACTCCTGTACAGAATTAACCAAGTTGTGTATGTGGCAGACCTGGGCTGTCTGTTTGAGAGACCATTTAAGAGACTACCACATTTATTATGACTGTCTTCTTCCCATTGGGTCAAGTCAATGGCATATGCAAAAGACTGAAGAAAGACAGCCAATTGCATCAATAGGTTCCACTCTCTTGTGGGGTATAAAAGAGTGGTACACTCCTGATTCTCTTCATGGAAGGCCTGCTGCTCAAGGCTTCGGATGGATTTCACCTGTCTGACAGTGGAATTCGCCTGTTGCAAACAGCTGCCAGCATGCCCTGCTTTCCAAATTGCTCTTCAAATGCATCTCTAAAAAGGTTGACAAAGCTTGACAACTTTGGCATCTCAGTGAGGGCTAGATTGATGGCTTTTGTTTGTTTCAACCATCCTGCAGTAGCCAGTTCCAGTGTATGGGCAAAACACTGCAAATCCTTGCAGATGGCTACCTGAGTATTCTCTTTTTCACCCTCTACATCTTCCCAGAAATTTGCATGGTCTTCCATATGATATTCAACCTGGAAATGAGGCTGAGAAGGGCATTGTCACTGACCACACAGTTGATTTTATTATGAATCTGAAATCTGTCAAGCAGAGCACAGAGGAACTCGCTGATTTTCTCACTAGTATGCGAGACGGCGAAGCGCTCACAAGTGAGCAGTGGCAACAGCGGGCTCATATCCTCAGAAGTGCTTAAACGTAGTGTGCTGGAACACCCAGGAAGCTCCTCATTTGTCGATCTGACCAGATGTCTAGAGTAACCGGCAGTTGCTTGACGAGACCAGGTTTTTAATGAGCTTATCCTGCCCGTCTGCTGCCATTGTATTAAACATTGTTGTGGCTGATGCGATAAAGATTGGGCTGTTCTATAAAGCACAGAAGGAAATCAACCCAGGCAATTGGCATGTTAAGGTTGATGATCAAATCTTTTGGAACAACATCTGTAATTGCCTTCTACTGAAGATAGTTGACATTGTACACTTCAGAGATCTTTGCTTTCATGAAAGTGTTGACTGAAGTTTGGCTGTCAGCTAAAGAAACTTTCTTTAGGAGGATTTCTGGTATTCCTTCAAACCTTGAAAAAGGATTGAAAAAAAATAATATGATTTTTTAATTGGTCATCCAGTGAAAATAACCAGTGCAAATAACTTAACTATGCATTTTTTTTTCTAAATTCAATAATACAGTACATGAGCCACTTAAACCTGTCTAAAAATGCTTATATGTTAAGCGCACTATTGTCAAATAAGGGGGTGAAAGAGACTAGCTGGGCTAAAGAGACTAGCTGTCATCCATTTTCACTTAGTGAGGCTCTCTTTTACATTGCAAGTGGAAGATCCTGGACGAAATTCCTCCATTTATGCTTGTTTTACATTACTTTACATCCTGGATTTAACCCTCCATTGCATATTGCAAACCCTTTGACAGCTTGTCAACAGAATTGATGAGCATTTCCTCCAATAGTTTTAGGTAGTTTGGAGAGCTTGCCCATGTTAACTATTGGTGGCAGGATTGTTTAACTGAGTTAGCAATAGTAATTGGGGCAGGATTTTGTGTCAGGCCAGCTTTGGGTTAATAGCAGAAAATTATTGTTGGACAGTGCAAGAGTATTAAGCAATTTTTACAAGATATTGATGGTAACTACCATGCAAATTCAGCTTCTAATTTTCAAAAATAGTTGTGGAAATACACACCCTAACCTAATTAAATTACATTGCAGAGGAACTTAAGACAGCACCATGAACACAAGGAAAAGATCTGTCAGAAGTGGATATTGCTAATTCATGAAAGAAGTGTTAATGTGTTAATGGCCAGCTTTTGTATTTTCTCCTGTTCCTCATTTAACAGGGGTCATATAAATGGGCTAACAAACGGGGTATTGCCTTTACAGAGGAAGTAAAGCTTAGTCATTCACATTGTGGCCAATGTAATTCAGATAGCTTACAGTGATCACAAAGTATTTCATATTATTGCCATATTTTTTTACTACTGAACATCAGGAAACCTGTTTGTTTGTTTGTTTGTTTATTTGTTTATTTGTTTGCCTGTGTTCAGATTAATCTTGGAGGCTTGAGAGGCTTTTAGTGGGTGGTGACATTTGTTGTTGATTTTCTTGGCAAGAGATTTGCCATCAGTTTACGGTATCTGGCGTTCCTCAGACTCGCAGGGAGTACAGACGATCCGTTTCAATGTTAAATGTCCCGTGGTGTGTCCTTTCCATTAGTCGGTGCTGAGGTGAGGTGATGCCCTTGGATGCCTCTCCAACACTCCCCCCACACACACTGACTCTGCAAGCTTTCCCAAACTGGGTCAGAGAGAGGCAGTAACCATTCCCTCCCTCAGGTACCCGAACCATGTGCATGTGTGTGTGTATGGCATTCAGTCCGTCAGAGAAGCAAATTGATCTCGGCTGGTGAAGACAGCACAAGCACCTAGGTCCTTAAAGGTGTGTTTCTCTCCACAGTTTGAGACTGAGACTGGTAGCTCACATTAAGAGAGCAAATTTCTAAGTTTCATTTGTCTAAGCACAAAAGACAGGGAAAGAAAACCCGAAGCTGAAAAGCTGGAGGAGCTGGTCAGCTGTGGGCCAGCTATGAATGGTGAGCTGAAAAGCTGCCACTCAGTTTTATTTTATTTTGTCTTCAGTATTTTAGTTTGTTGTTTTGGTTTATGGTTTTTGCCTGGAACCTGTGATGGGGGAAGGGTGAAGGTTGAAGGTGTTAATTTATTTCATTTTGTGTTGGTGTGGGTGCGCTCAGCAACCAATGGTGTTTCCTGGAACTTTCACATCTCCCTCCCAGGGGTGTCATTTGCTTTCGGAATATGGTGCAATGTACGGTTTAGTCACTATGCTATTAATGTTTATTTAGATCAACGATACAGAGAAAGAGGTGATAGATGGACACTCGGTTATATTAAAGCTTATAGATTTATGGTTCCATAAATGATAGTTTTCCTATGTTTGTTTGTCATAATGTAGTGATAAATTATGTTTATATGTTATATTTTCATGATATATAACATTACATTACATTACATTACATTCATTTGGCAGACGCTTTTATCCAAAGCAACGTACAAAAGTGCATTTTCATGATCGTAGACAACTGCTGAACACGGGTTCAGTAAGGTACAATTACTTATTTTGTACAGCTATTTCTAGCCGAGAACAATGAACACTATCCTGGTCTAACATCTGCAAAGCCAACTAGGCAGAAGAATAAGCTACAGTATTAGGACAAATACAATTTACCAAGAAGTGCAGGGATGGGGCAACATGTAACAAGTGACAGGAAAAAAGGGTATTTTTTAAATTTTTTTATTTAAAAAAATATATATTTATACAGCGTGGTGGTGGTTAGTCTAGGTATAGTCTGAAGAGATGAGTCTTCAGGCCACGGCGGAAGATGGATAGTGAGGGGGAGGTTCGGAGAGGGACGGGGAGTTCGTTCCACATTATACAATATATTGTGGTGATGTTGTATGTATTAACAAGAAATCTATTATAATCCTGCTTTGGCAATGCAATAATTTTATGGTCATGCCAGTAATGCATATTTTTCATTTGAATTTGAGGGACAGAAAAACTGAGAGAAAAGGGGAGGGTGGGAGAGAAAGACAGATATAGCAAATTGACCCATATAATGAGAACTAATTTGAATCATATTGATGACTTTGTTCAGTTATAATTTTGTGTGTATATGTGTGTGCATGCTGAGCTAGTAAGTGTGTTTGTGTTTAGCTAGCCCACTGAATAGAGTACTTCTTAGTACATGCTGGAGTAATGGAATTGTACTTGGACCCCAGGCCTGCCTTCCCTGAATCACATGATGCCAGCACAAATGTATAAATATATACTGGCATCTGTGCTTTTTCTGTACCTGGCAAACTCCTTTTGATTGTATAATAAAGTCATCACTTTTGGCAGCAGCATTAGTGTGAGGGTACGATTTCTCCACACCGTTATCGCTGCTGACCATATTTATTTCTTATTCACCAACTTGGAATCTTTTTTTTTTTTAACATTTCTGGAATGAAAACATAGCTTGCATAGCACTGTATCTCTAGTGGTTTCAATCTGCATGCTTAGCGAAGCCATGCAGCTTTTCACAAGTTTTATTTTTAATGGATTACTATTGAAGTGAAGAAATACATTTTAATGAAATTTGCAAGGGAAGAGTAAAGTATTTTCTAAAAAAGATGGTACATTTTAGAAAATGACACCGGTGACAATTTGTGTGTGAGTGATTATTGTACTCATGTATCAAATTGTTAATTGCTGAAAGCCTAATTCCAAAATGAATCCAGTGCTTCTGTGTAATGACTGCAGGTATTTCAGCATTCTATGGTTTATTTGAATATCTCTACATCTGTGAAATGAAAGTAATTGTTTTCTGCAGAATTCTGTAATTATGACTGTGTGCTGCATCACACTGCAAGTGGTGTCTTATATTTTTATTTTAAGGTTATTCATCTGAAAAACAGTGTGGGTTAACAAAATTACAAGCTGATTTCATTTTTAAGAAACATATTAATAAGAGAAAATTTATGAAACAGTATGATTCTACCTCTCAGACAGTTTAACTTCAGTACCTGGAATATTCTTAATTTTAGGTAATTGTAGCATGCTGAGCAGATTTATTTTCCCAAGTTTGCTTTTATTTCTATATCCCCCATGTTCCGTTGCTCCTTTTTCCAGGAGTTTTATGGCTGTCAGCCTAGCTCTACGTTCTCGCTTGGTCACAGCATGATAAGAAAAGAAAGATAAAAAATCAGCATAACCCCATGGGAAAAATGTGCAGTGTTTAGGCTGTGGCACGATATAATTACTGTGTGGGTAAAGAGTGCTCTTTCCCATTGCTGTGGGCGTCGTTTTTGACTCGTTCTTTCGTTACCATGACAATGCACACTCGCACCCATTCACGCGTACGCGCATGATCAAGCGCTCACACATGCACATGCAAATACACGCACACACACACACACACACACACACACTGCTCTTCAAGATATCCTCCATCTGGCATTATTTGACAGAGCCAAGAGACTGGAATTGTATCTGCCTTTATATCAAAGAGAACAGAAGCTGGAGATCAAACAGCGTACACGGGCTCGTAAAAGAATGGGCTCTAATGTCATAGAGGTCCCATTTTCTGCCATTCCCACAACACAGACCCACCACATTTTAGCATCTCGGTGACCTTGTTGGGGGGAACAGGCAGCCATTATTTCCTTATGTCTCCCAGGCCACAAAATGCACCTGATTCACCAAAAGCTGCCAATATGGAATTAGGAACTGTGAAATCAGGAAATTAGGTGCTCAGGTAAAGAGTTACCTCAAAAGTGTTTACCTGAAAAAAGTAAACGTAACATTTCAATGTGGTTTTTATCTTGTGCTTCTTTTACATACACAATTTTATGACCATTTATGTGACCATTTTATGATATTCCATGCTGTCAATCGAAGCATAAAGAGTGTTTGAGGTAATGGCTTGAAATTTGTTCTAATTAATACTAAGGGCTCTATTTTCCATCTGACGCATGGCGTGTTGCGAGCTGTCGCACTGGAGAAATGTTATTTTCATCATGGATTTTGATCCATGTTTAAGCCATTGTTGTGAATTAAGAAAGGACTTGTCCGTTACATATATTATTTCATTAGACCAACAGCCGATACCAAGTTATTTTATTGCTGTGAATGGCATCATTGGCATTTTTATATATATATTTTTTGTTAAATAAAACTGCAAGATACTGCTGTCATTATTTCTTTGAGCATGGTGCATTTAAACTATTTTGCTACAGGTATTATTTTTTGAGGAAATTTAATTAAATTTTTTGACAGAAATTCAAACTGATTTCTCTTATTCATGGGGTTCGTTTGAGCTAATTTTATCTTCACAAGAACATCTTGGGAGAAACTTATAATTAGTATTTCAATGTTTTCCATTGCAAGGGTAGACTATGGAAATTGGCAATACGCCAGCGTACAAAGTATACGATTCTGGTCCTTATCCAGCCCATTTTCGACCTGTGCCATACGCTGTGAGCTGTGCGCTCCTTGCCTCTGGTCAGATAAATACCAACCTTCAGTAGCCACGCCCAGTGCGCCCCTGTGTCTATGCAACATGCTACATGGATTCCGCAGAACCCCAAATCCAAATGGAAAAACATAAGAACAAGCTTCCTGATACTGGACATCATTTATCAAACGCGAGCTGAACCAATATAAATCGTAAATCATTAGCAAATGCATTTACGCAAACAACGTCAGATTTATCAAAGTTTTCGCACTTCGGTTTGTTCACAGGATCCGAACATATTTCATGAGTGCTCTGAACTGTTCGTATTGTGTTCATAAATGAAAAACCGGGGTTGTAAAGCTTGTTTTGCATGTTTGTGCTATTATTATTCCATACATTAATCTTTTATTTTGATTTAAAAAAGTAGCAAAATTATTTTAATACATTTCAAGTCAATTATAATTGTTTGAATTATATAAAAATCACAACTGGATTCAAAACAGGTGATGTTTCATTTGCGAAATCGTGATTAATCCAATTAATGCTTAATTATAAATTCCATAAAATTTTAATTAAATTTTCTATAAATAGGGCAGTATTCATTGCTATCGCTTTATTAGAAGATTTGGTGTGTGGCACATTTCGGCGCATACACATCTTCAAAGACCAGGCTGATTTGTTTGCTAAGGATGACGAATGGTTCATGAGTCAGTTCCGACTGCCCAGGCGCCCCTCCTTAGTCTGTGCAACAACAGGGGAAGCATATCGCTGTCATCCTCTGGGGTAATTCTAGACAGCGACATCTCTCCTATAATTTGGCCAATGCGTTCACCTAGCAAAGACAACTGGGCCAAACTCTAACCTCCCCCCTATGGCTGACAGGCTTCAATTGTGGGCTAGGATTTTCTTCTTTGCCTCCAGTTGCATGCAAAACCATTTTCATTTTACCCGTTGCATAGTGCGTGGAACTTGAGACAGAGTTTACTGCACAACAACAGCTATATCTTGCCTGGCTTTAGTCTTCCTCAGTCCTGACACTCCACTGCTTGCACTATTGAATAAAACATGTTGGCTTGTACTTCCATTAAAACCACTTCCTTTTTCGCTTGTCTTTTCTCAACCATCTCTTTAAATTGCCTACAGGTGGTATTTATCAACACACACATGTTTACGGAAAAGCTGTCTCTATACACGCTTGTTTGTTTATATTTGTTAGTTCATTTCCAATTACATGCAAATTTACACACAAAATATTGGTAAATGAGGCCCACTGTTCTGACAGTGCAAGAAATTCATTATTCTGTCTCCATAGATTCCTAAATCCTACAATATCATATTAGGATGACTTTTAAAAAAATAGCATAATGCGTTTTACTAATAATTCTCCAGATATCTCCAACCCAATTCACCAAGCAGCAATGATAACATCAAAAGAATATGTATTTATTTTTAATCATGGCTATTTTTAATCATGGCCATTTCCCAATTCCAGCAGTACTCAAATTTAATCTATTTCCAGAAATGTGGTGCCTTTACTGGCTGGAACACCAGGGTGTCCATAATATCTAGTTTTAATCTAGATAAATATTTATGTGCAAACATTTTTGATTCTGCGTGAATTCATCCCTTCATCCTTTTGTTCCTCTGTGTTTTTAACCTATATATAAATGTGTGGGTAATAATTGTTTGTCTGGTTGTGCTTGAGCATATGTGTACATGTTGCCATGTGCTCATACTTGTGGTAGTCAAATCTGTATGATTAGTCATCAAAAAGAAAGTAAGATAATTATTTTAATTTATCAAATCTCAACTTTATGAGGCCCACCAGAGATTGACCACTTAATTCAGCCCAATTGAACAGCCATAATTGAACGTCAAACAAATAAAATAGAATTTCATGATTATAATTCATATTTGGTCCTGATCTAGATTTTAAAAGTTATTGAACAGGGAGACTGAAAGAGACTAAGGGAAGCATATTTTTCCTTTGTTCTTACTCATTTTTACAAAGCAACACTTAACACGTTTTTTAACAACAATATATTAGTACATTTTTAGCTCATTCACTATTAAAATATTACAGAGAAAACATGAACAAATGGATCATTCACATGTTGAGCAGAGAGAAAGAGAAGAGAGAGAGAGAGAGAGAGATTCAGAGACAGAGAGTGAGCTATACAGAGGGATTATCTATTTTCACTATTTGATGCATGCACCCCTATTGGTGCCCCACACAGGTTCTGCACCATTAAAATAACACGTGTTCATTCTTTTTTTACATCCCCCACCCCCCACATATTCCCTCAACCCCAGGCCATCCCTCCTCGGCTTCCCCAGCACATTACCCCCTGAACAGATGATTTTATTTCCGCGTCCCTGCACGCCTGCGCTCGCAATGGGGAGGTTTCAGAAATAACGAGTGTTCTTCGATGGCCCATCTGAGGAAATGCTTGAGCCCTGGCCCTGCTTTCCAGCAGTGAGACTCATCCATCGCTTTCTCTCCTCTTCTCCCGTTTCTCCTGTTTTAATCAATGCTCCGCAGGAGGAGCCTTACGTGATGTTCAAGAAGTCGGACAAGCCGCTGTACGGGAACGACCGCTTCGAGGGCTTCTGCATCGACCTCCTGCGGGAGCTGGCCAGCATCCTGGGCTTCAACTACGAGATCCGGCTGGTGGAGGACGGCAAGTACGGGGCCCAGGAGGAGACCTCGGGCCAGTGGAACGGCATGGTCAAGGAGCTCATGGACCACGTGAGTGACTGCTAGGGCCGGGTCGCAGTGCGGGCCTACTGCTTTGGATTGTGTTTCTTGAATTCATTATGAAGTTGCAAACATGACATTTAAGGTGGAAATGTAGCGAAACATTGTACTGGTTGCAAGATTATTATCGTTATTATTAACGATAAAATGAACAAAATTAATGAAAAAAAATTGTCTGATACTAAACTTGTGTGAAAAACTAAAACTAAACTGAAATAGTATTCAAATAGAATAAAAATTACAGTGTAATTACAAATGAAAAGTATTTTTTTCTTTTAGTCAATCAATATTTTTTTTGGTCAAATTGAATCTCCCAGTCATAGCCAGAGAACACCTTTCCCACTGTGCTATTGAATAATCACAATGACTAATAGATGGTAATGTGCAGATTAATTCAGATTACGTGGCTAGGTAAAATATTAGTTCTGGGCTCATTTCTGCAAAGATAATAACACTTTTCAGAATGTAGACAGCCACAAGCTCCTGAGCGTCTGGTGGTCGTAAAAGAGAAAGTAGCATTTGGGAACATTTTGAAAGCACTAATGTTGCTGATAAATGAAAGTGCATAGTTATTACTGCAAACAGAATATGCAAACATGAAGCTGTTGTGAGGACCTTCTCAGTGTGTGGCGAACATAAATGCATAAACAAACTTTTTTGGGGAATTTTCATTGTAACCATTCGCAACTTCCACTGTTTCAAAGCGACTAGTCCAAATATGTTTTTCATTTGGCTGAATTTGGTCGCACCTCTGAATGGTCAGTGCAGTTTTTGTCAGCAAAGCTGACGATGTCAAAATAGAGAACAGAAGAACAGCTCCCATTTGTGTGAAATATGTTGAGAGACCTTCATGTTTTTGCATGGGAAAAGACTATCACACGTATTGGTGCTACTGGACATCCATATTCTCTACAATCTTCTGGTAG
The DNA here is from genome assembly GCF_013347855.1 of Anguilla anguilla. Lineage (NCBI taxonomy): Eukaryota > Metazoa > Chordata > Actinopteri > Anguilliformes > Anguillidae > Anguilla > Anguilla anguilla. The sequence goes on along the minus strand of NC_049201.1, from coordinate 54,263,610 downwards.
ATCAGCCTCAAGCAGTACCCCACCTAGGAATTGAACCTACAGCCTTGAACTTAAAGATGTGCCTAAGCTGTGGGTCAGTAATGCCTCCGGCAATCTGGAGATATTTCAACAGTAAAAATGACCCAGGCTGACATCACGTTGACCAAATCCAGATCACTCTCATTAATTCACATATGAGTACATTGCAGGTGGGTGTAGGGAGTAGGAGAATAAACATAACTTTGTGTTCCAGGACCAGTGGCTATTCAACAGTAGATGAGGTTGTTTGAAAAGTGAAAACTTCCATAACGAATTCCATTTGAATGGTACACATGCAGCTAATGTAGGTCAGAAACCAGACTGTGCTAATGCATATACTAATGCTAAAACATCTGCGTTCGCATTTGCAAAAGCATTTCTTCCCTCTGCACTAATCTTTTTGCTTTATGTTGTGATTGTCTTCTGCTGTGAAAGTCATTGTCTCATAATTTAAAATCATTTTGCGTCTCATTTATAGTTGTTACGAATGGTTGGTGAAATGGAATTGCCACTATTTTGTTGGTCAAAAAGCCTATTGGTTATTTTCAAATTGAGTTTGTTGTTTATCAAAAAGTGTTGTGAAACACATTTTTCAAGAAAGAAAAAAAAACCTCACACTCTGGCTATTGACTAGAGGAAGAGAAGAGGGGAGACTGGAAGAGATTTTTGGCTGTTTTCCCCCATAGAGCTTATTAAAACTCACATGGTGTCTGAGGGTTGAGATCATTAAGCTTGACAAAATAAGACCAGGCACAGAGGGGGCTTGATACCTCCAGACAAACATAACAACCTCCACGTTGTAAATATTGAACATTTCAAACTGATGTGACTTTGAAATGTCAATAGCATTGCCACATCGTTAATGTCTTCTATGGTCTGTCATATTTTTAGCAATATCTGTCATTGATCATAAAGTGTTCATGTCCCTCGGGAGTCACCAACTAGAATAGACGGCAGAACAATTGTACCTCGGCAGTGAATTTAAGGGAACAAACTTTTGTTCAGACGTGGTACTATACCAAGGGGACAGGCAGTATTTTGGGATGTGTTACGGAATAGAAAGTCATTTGTGTGCAGTTGAAGACCGAGAGCATAGACAGTAGAGTGGGCCTGGAACTGTGCTAGCAGGGAGTGCAGTTTTGTTGTAGAGGGCATATAAGTCTTCACCGCCTCTTACTGTTTACCTAACAAGGAGACAAATAGAAAACCTAACCGTTTTCAGTCCTGAGGCTATTTGTGCTTCTTTTTCACTACTGAAAATTCATATTTGACTGTAATGTTGCTCTGTCGTCTCATTGCACTGTAAGGACCATCAGAATCAATCTTGTTACCACTAACAGTGTAACTGTAACAGCACAGCAGAGGAGAGGCTTAGAACAGCACCCCAAACCTCTAAGATACACAACTCTGCTAGCGCTGGATGGTAGTTTGACATGCCATGCACACCATATGACTGAAACGCATTCACTGCGGCTTAATGTATTTTCACCTTCAAGGGCTTGGTGGGTATTTCTCTGAAAAATGATCCGTTTGACCTTGCAGTAACCATTTAAGATACACATCTGTCTGGAGCTGTGAATTAATTATAATTCTGTGAAAAAAAACCACAAAACAAAACAAAAAAAACTATATCACAATAAAGGTTTGGATCTGCCACACATCCATCATGTGTTGATAGACACAATGATAAATAGACTGAGTGATAAACCAAAGGTAGATATTCAACACGATTGGGATATCAAAAAAAACACTTCCCAGGGTTTAATTTCCAGTAAAGAAATGCCTATTAACTTGGTGTATTTATTGAACATTATTATTTTCAGAAAAAAAAAAAAAAACCACTAGAAAGGCCTCGTTTTTTTAATACCTTCTACCGCCAAGCCTGATGCCCAGCGGCGTCTGGCTGATCCAGCGTTACAGCATCAATTTCAGTACCCGCAGGACCTAATTTTGCAAGGATTATGAAAGGATCAGTTTCAAAACTATTTTCTTGAAATAAAGGACACAACTGTATCACTTTCAACAATTTATAAATCGTAGCAGTTTTGTTATTTATGCTAAGAGAACATGTGTCAAGGCATATTACAGGTACACTGAGAAAAGTGCTAAAATGCCCAAAACAAGGCCCAAAATGCCCAAAACAAAAAGTGCAACATTTTTTAAAAAGTCATTTCTTCAGTCATAATGAATTCAGCTCGCTTCTCCCTTCCCCTGCTCCCTCTTTTTGGAGTGTGATTTTACATATGCATTGTCTCTCTCATCTTACTCATTAATTCCACAGGGACCGCACAGCTTTGGTTGTTTTGTGTGAGCAGGGACCGCACATCTTTGGTTGTTTTGTGTGAGCAGGGACCGCACACAAATCGACCGCACTTCATGCAGTTGCCTTTTGCTGAAGTAACAGTTTCAGTCAAGAACTGCAAGTACTGTATGTCAGAAGCATTATCGCCGTGCAGTTATGAACCATTTCTAATCATTTCTATAACTGCAATGCCGACAATTAGTGATCCTCATGCTGAAGTCAGTCATCAAAGTAAATCATCTTCAGCAATTGCAATGAATTATTTTTGTGTAATTATGTGTGTTAGTTTTGATAGTTCTTGATCAAGCAATTTGTATCCAAGCTTTGGTCATTCAGTTGCTCAATACCGAGCCAGAAAGAGCCACACATTCACACCTGGGTATCAGCACCTGCTACCTATAGTCTGGCGGGAGGGTTTCGTGAAAAAAATAGCACAAATGTCTGGTGTCTCTTTAATGGGCCAGTTTTTAGAATTCGAAAAAATGCAGTTCCCAAATATTTAGGAAAAGTCATGGAATGAGGAGGGTATTGCATTTGCGGTGTTGGAGTAATTTAATTTTAAAGTCCAAATGTCCACTGGCAGCCCCTCGGGCCTTTCTACTGTTAATATAACATCTTGCAATTTACTCCATAACTGTCACTTACTCACTGTTGGCTTATAAAGTGTGTGCAGTTCCCATAACAATGTCGGGATGAGCTCATGAGAGCAGTTTTGTGTAGGGTGGGAGGGAGGGAGGAAAAGAGGGAGGGAAAGGGGGTCGGGGGTCACAGTAAGCAGGATTATTTAACTAACTGAGAATCAATTAATTCCAAACCGTCAAAGCATTCAGGCAAAAAATAAAATCATGTCACTGGCCCTGTGTGTTTATTAAAACCAGCCGATTATTCCACCGAGAATACAAGGATTTTATTTCTTAGAATTGCGCTCTCCCCATCCACCAACCCCAAAGGCCCCCCCAAACACGCACACACACACAGGACTCTCTGTACCCCCCTCCTTTCTGAAAGAGCCAGAGCTGGATGAAGGAAGGTCTCGCGGTCCTCCGCGGTGCCAGAAACACCTCGGTTTAATCAGCGACGGCGGAGCCCGGCGGTCATCAGTCTTCCGCGGGAGCGGACCCGGCCCCGCCGCGCTCTCCCGGACGGCCTCGCGCACACGCACGTCTTTAGCTGCTTTACGACTGAGCAAAGCGGCCGAAACTGTAGCTGCTAAATCGAGAATGAGAGACAGGCCGAGAGAAATAAGGAGGCTTTAAATTTCCACTTAACTGCTGTGGGACAGACTGTCTCATGTGTAAAGGGTCTGTTTTCTTAATTTGATTGCCTCTAAGGCATCCGGAGGAGCTGACTTACGACCCGTTCCCCTTCTTCTTTATGTTTTGTGTCGACAGAAAGCTGATCTTGCAGTGGCTCCCCTGGCCATCACTTACGTGCGGGAGAAAGTCATCGACTTTTCGAAGCCCTTCATGACGCTGGGGATAAGTATTCTGTACCGCAAGCCCAACGGCACCAACCCCGGGGTGTTCTCCTTCCTCAACCCGCTCTCGCCTGATATCTGGATGTATATTCTGCTGGCTTACTTGGGTGTCAGTTGTGTGCTGTTTGTCATAGCCAGGTAACATGTCAGTTTCTGTGACTTTTATATCTACGTCTATACGTATACGTATACATATATATCTATATTCTTCTTTTTTTTGAGTGGAGGGGTTTAAACTCAACCTTTAACCCTTTTACACTAACGTTCTAATCCCCTTGTGAAGCAGATTCTGGCACTGGGTAGAATTGTGCTGACCTTTTCCCACTGCGATCTCCAGAACAAAAACAAAAATGTATTTATCTATTTTTTATGAATGCATTTCCTCAAAAAACCTCCACAAACCCAATGGTTTGCACATCCTGTCCTAATATTAGGACAGGTAATAAATAACTACTTGACCTTTGGTGACCTTATGTGACTTGTGAGGCCTGTAAACCTCACAATGTGACTGAGACACTGCCGGTATTCTCTCACCCATTTGTAGAATGCTTACTTTAATTTTGTTCCAGAGACAGGGCCTATTACATATTTCTAATTAGCAGCTGCATTTGCTTAAACTGACGTTTCTTATGTCAATATCAATATGAAAACATGAACAACATTTCAACATTTGAATATGTTGAATATATTAACCAAACATAAATATTATATTGGATTCTGAAATATTATAATCCAAGTATTTTGTTGTTGTTCAAAATGAACAAATATATAATAACAACAACATAAAACAATACAAAACAAAAAAAAAAATTCTATTCTGTATATTGTATCTAATCCTGTAGGTTTTTAGAGTTTCATATAAAACTATGAGCCATTTGGGAATGCCAAAACACGGAGCCTGGATTGACATAATATGTAGTAAATAAAACTATTTTTGAGGCCTCAGTCAGCCCACAGTTTATATTTTCCCCTTAAGATTGTCAGCAAAATTCTCACCAGTGCAAGTCTCTGAAATCTCAATGCCAAGAAGAAAAAAAAAATGCAAAGTGCCTTTCTCTGTGTGCGAAGCATGGTTTATTTAAACTAGTCTGTGGGTGACTGCAAACCGATCTGTCAGTGCCTCTCCCCTCCCCAAAACGTCCCCTGTGTGTGCTCTGCAGTTTGACAACTCGTAAAGGGACGAGTCCTCTCTCCTGGAATAATGGAGGCTGTTAACTGATTTTATTCTCCCCTTTACCCCATCTCACTGCACACTCTGCTACGGAGGAGATAATACAGCCCAACACAGCACAGACCTTACGAAAAGAGGCGTTAAATCAGCCAATCAGCCATCTCAAATGGGGGGGGGGGGGGGGGGGAGACAGGAGAGGGAGAGAAAGAGAAAGAGAGAGAGAGAGAGAGAGGATGCCTGCATGTGCCTGTGCTTGTGGTGTTGAGCAGTGAGGGGAGAGTTTGCGTGTGCATGTGTAATGCGTGTGTGAGAGAGTTAAAAGAACAGTACTTGACGCATCGCAGACAAGGTTCCTCAATTCCCTCCCCTCTTGCTGTCACAAACATCTTCTCTGTCTTTTCTTTCCTCTTTTTCTCCTTCACCTTGCTTCAAATGTGCTTGGTCAGGGACTTTATGGGTGTCTGCTAGTGTCCTGCCAGTCACCGACACGATGGAAAGGTCTTTACTGTATTGTTTATTATTTGAACAGTAGCCTGTAGTGTAGTGGGAGAGAGATCCTGAAGATCCGACAGGAAACTGGCATCGTGGTGGGGAAAGACAGAGAGAGAGGGAGAGAGAGGGAGAGAGAGAGGGAGAGAGGGAGAGAGAGAGAGAGAGAGAGAGAGAGAGAGCGACTGGCTCACAGACAGAAAGTGTGATTAATTATAATTAGCAGTAACACGTTAAGCAGTTGGGCACATTATCTAAACCCGACTTTCAAATGCATGTCATCACAGCTCTTTACCCTGGAATAATTATGGCTCCCAAATCCACTCGGAACATAAATTCAAATGCACAGCGTAGCTACCACTACCGTTGATTGCTGATTGTTGACCAAGCAAAACATAATGAAAACAAAAAGGCTAGTGTATGTCACACATGCTCCAGCCTCTGGTCCTTTCTATTTTGCATTTTTAAGTTTTATATTGCTTAGCCTAGTGCAAGGCAGTGAATGTACAGGGGAGACCTAACTTGAGGATGAGAGAAACAGGTTGATGAGTTATCATATGCTCCAAGAGGAACCGTTTAGCTCAATGCGTAATGTCACATTGAACATCCAAAAAGATCTGTTCCACTGCTTTAACACTTTCTTCATTCTAGAAAGAAAGACAAACTCAAAGCTCATGCAAATGGCTTCACAAATCTCTGGGTCATATAGTGTGTGCAGGAATGAGCAAAGCTGCATTGTGTTAAAATGACTATTAAATTGGTGAGTGCTGATATGAAACTCGTCCGCACTGATTTATTTGGAAGACGATTCATGAACAGCCATTTCTGCTCTCGGAACGGAAATATTATGGGACTTCAGTCTATCCAATTGTCTTTTAGGGAACTGCTGAAACTATTAAAGTAAATGAACTTGGCATACCGTATCGCTTATACCATGTGGCTCTTCTGCCTTTAAACATTAGGACATCAAACAGTCTCAAAAGCTGTACTTTATAAATGAATTAGTTGATTGATGAATTAATTAACACGAGTGTTGGAGGTGACCACTGCCTCTCGCCTCTCTTCACACCACAGGTCGGTCCACCAATGCGGAGCAGAGACTTGCGCACTCGTTTTCATTTGCACCACAGTTCTATTTTGCGGTTCTCCCTTGCCATTTTGTTTTGATTTTGAGGTGGTTCCATGTAGAGTTCCATTTTATAGTTTTCCTTAGAGTTTTGGCTACATTTTTCTGATTCCGCTTTTAACTTTACCTACGGGTTTAGGTCCCAGAGTTTTAGAATTCTTTGAGAAATCTGCATCTTTAGCATTTGAAGCAAGGTGAGGAGAAAATAGAAAAGAAAAAGACAACCCTCTTGTTAACCCTAAAACTTTTGGGTAACCGTGACTACTTTCAGTTACAACCTGGGAGTTTTAGGGTTAATGCTCACTTTTTTCAATGTTACTGGCGATCACATGAGAGAGAAACAAAGCTGCAACTGTCATCTAAGTTGGTTCAGAATATGCACCTACTTTTTAAGTAATCTTAATAAGAAAGTTTTGGGTAAGTTGTAAGTATTTTCCCCTTCAATTTGTTTACCTTGTATTCATTTTATACAGATAAGAAAGTCACCTCCTTCAACTTCCAGTTGCATGTCTTACTGTTTTCACATGAATATTTATTTGTCAGTGACAGAAACCTCCGAAAAAAAAGATTGACACTGCAAAAAAGGAAACAGGTTTAAAAATGTGTTTACGTGTGAATGTGTGCTAATGAAAGTGCGTGCATGCCTGTGTATGCATGTGTGAATGTGAGTGCATATAATTGCTCATATATTTGTGTGTGAGTGCAAGCATACGATTTTTCTATTCAGCTGTTTAGCAAACAGGAACATTTCTGATAGTTTCAGCTCATATCTAAAATATGTCAACTGTATGCTTAATGCTGTACTATGTTTCTTCTATTCTGTGGATCAGGCGATCAGCCAAGTATTTTAAAATAGCTTTCTGAAGCAGGTATATGTTTTTTCCATGCTGAGGGTAGGAGGAGAATGAAAGCAGCTGGGTTTAGTTCCAGGCACGCCTCAAACTTGAGGAACTGGTATAATTAATTAGGCCGCTCTCATTTTGGAATGGTTATCTCTGAACACGAGGCAAATTATTTAATTATGCTTTGAGGATATGGTGGCATACCGGTGTTGAGGCTTTCTTCTGTTTATAATGAATGAAATCAGCCTGACACTTTGAACACTGTGGCAGAATACCGAATGGATTCAGGCAGCTGTTTTCTATTGTTTCTCTGATTGCATTGCAGAAACAGAAACATAGTAGCTGTGGACTGAGGCTGTAATTATTTATGTGGAAGGATATAAAAGGAGAAGAACAAAAAAAGACTAGGAAAAAAAAAACCCGCTAAGCTTATCGGGCGCTCGTAATTGCTCCATTGACCAGCGTGCAAGCTAATTGATTTGTGAAAGCTCCGGTGGAGCATTTAATTCTCAGATTATAGTTTTTTAAATCCTCTACACGGCGGGTCAACCTTGCACCCATTACAGTGGGTCAGAGGGGCCAGGTGGGTGATGAGAAGCTCAAACATGTCAGATCCCCCCTGCATTAACATAAAGAGCTGAACCCAGCAACAGGTCTTCAAGGGCACATTGAAATGATTGGTGAGGGCCTACGCAGGGCACGGCAGAGACGCACATCTGTCAGGAATCTATTTCATCATCAGGCATCTATTTCTCCACCCACCAGTATCCCCCCCTCCAACAACCTCCTCCACAATGTCAGACACAAGACTACAGCTGCGAGGGCAGTTTTCTGCACTGAAATGTGTTGAATGGGCCTATTCCATTTAAATAAACATACTTTTATACCGTCTACATAAAAGCTGTGCTCCTTGGTTAACACCCACCCTGTACCAGCCCCCCACCCCCCTCACCCCCTTCCCCCCGATGCCACAAGGGGAAACTCTATCAAACACGGTTTCAGAAATTGAGAAACTTAATCATGAAAGGAGGACAAAGCTGCAGTCCTGTGCAGAGGACCCTGCATGCCGAGGAGAGGCTCGCAGTAATGTGCTTCCCATTGTCAACTTTAAAAACCCATTAAAAGTGAAAGAATCCTTTGCTCAGTTATTCCTAGTTTTTTTTTTTTTTTTCATCAGTTAAAGCACGCCGGTGAATAGGAGATTGTCCCAGACGCTGTCTGCCTGCTCTCAATAGCCCGGTGTCAGAAGGATGTGGAGGTCTTGTATCATTTATTGTCTGCGCGGAATATGCTTTTCTAACGTGCGGGACTGAAAGTGATTTATGGTCTCACTCGCAGTAAGAGAAGAGCTCGGCCGGATGATTAGTGCGTGAGGTTAACTCTGCTTTTGAAGGGCATGGCTGGCTGGGGCAGTACAGAGCAAACTGCCCAGCCAACGGCAACAATACGAGGACACCGCGTACCGCGTGTAGCTCAGACAGGTCCAGCGACAGGCCCCTCACTGAACCGTAATTGGGGCCGCACCCTCAGCTCTTAGTTTGGGTCATAATACTGAAAATAACCTCTTTCCGCTCATACATTTTTATTGTTGCCTGTCAATGTCGTATCAAACCGTTAAGTCTCATCTTGCGGTAAGGTGCACCAGGAAACTCAAAAAAAAAAGATTCAAGCGATTTGTTTGCAATGTCGAAGCTAGTTGATTGGATGCTTCAACAGGAAACATTGAGAGTTTATCTGGCATGACGCCTGAGAAATTATCTGTCATGTTCCTCGTTACTGGAACGGGAGAGTCGTAATTGCGAACCGGCGGGAAGCCACCTGCAGCCTGGGGTTTGAATACAGCCCTTGACATCATTTTAAAGTAAATAAATGTGGAAAAAACGCTCCCTATGGGAGATCATTTTGAGTTGGAAATGAATTTTTATTCACAATCCTTGCTGTCACCTATAGGTTCGGTTTTAATTTAATGTAAAAAAAAAAAAACAGCAAAACAAGTTTTTGTTTGTTTCTAAAAGTAAATAAATAAATAAGGCTTATATGAATACGGTGTACTCTCCTGAGTCTGAGTGTTCTAGAACTTGAACTTCTTTTCAAGTACATGAAAGCCAGATATTAAGATTGAGTTTTAATATCTTAAAAATACCACCTGCAGAATTTGTGTCATGTTTTGTTTTTCAGGATTGAGTAGTAGGTTGAAATACACAGTTTGGATGACTTGAATTGTCTTTAAATAAAATGAATTAGAATTCTCCCACGGATGCTCAATTAATAGATATTTCCCTCAAGCTCTGCTTCTCAAAAGCACTCTTGTACATGCATTTTCCTGTCTTTGAAAACCAGGCTTGCATTTATAAATCAGACATGATCTTTGAAATGGGAAATGGTATTGCTGATGCCGAACCGACAAAAGCATTCCTGTTGAAAATACAGACATTTTTACACATAAATAGCCAGCTATTCAGAATGTAATGCCATTTAAATATCTCTATGGTGTCAAGTATCCTGTCTCCATACAAAATAAAAGAAGCTGTTAGTTTTTGATATGCTATCTCCACGCTGACCTTCCACAAACACATTCCCCCGCAGCACAGATGACCTGAGATAAAACAAGGTCAACTTAATTGTACACCAACAGCAGAACTGAGAGCCGCTGGCCGTGCGCATTACCTTGAAAATCGAATAAAAGGCATTTTCTAAAAGGGTACCATTACAGTGCTGCCCCCTGCAGGATGTAGCCATTCAGACAGGTGGGAATGACAGCCCTCACACACCCATGCTCTGTAAAGGCCATTCTTCTCAAGCTGTAATCGGATTTCGGCGCATTAGTGAGTGGCCTCAGGCCTCCCGCCTCGTGGACAAGTCCCGTCTTTATGAGGTAAAATGTCCACTAAATTCAATCTGGTTTGGACAACTAACAACCAAACAAACAAATGTGCTGAGAGACAGCCGCTGTGGTTCAGGTCTTCAGGATGGCTCTGTTCTGTATGTAGGACTTGCAAGTGAATGTCCAAACCTCCCTTACTATATCTGAATTTCTGTTTAGATCTTATATAAATAAACAGAAAGCGTCCACTGTTCTCAGAGGTGGAAAGTCCAGGGGTCAGAAAGTAAAAGTCCTGCCATGTGTTCCTTCCACCCATAAACTCAGCCAGCTGATTTTGCTAATTAGTTCCACCTCCTGGCTGAGTAATTGTGCTAATTCGTGAACCCAGACGATTGGAACAAAATACCGGGGAGGGCTTTTACTTTCTGAACCTTGATTTTCCACCTCTGCCTGCTCTCTGTAATCCCTTACTGCTGGGGTGTAAAGAAACATATTGTCTACAGAACTATGATATGGAGTACACATTATCGTCATTTGATTAGTAATCCTGTGGTGCTCGGCTCCAACCGTTTCCTCGTCTCGCCACTCCAGCATGAGTGGAATTAGGTCATGCTGTTTAATTGTAGCCCAATCAACCTTTACTAATGTAATGTCACTTTTACTTAACATAAATAAATGAAAAATCTCTCTCTTCTCGTGTAATGTGAGCGGAGAGAAAGCCGCGTGTGTGATATGGTGTTCAGCTTATGAGAACCGAACATTTGATCTGCAGAATCGTAATGAGTTGGAAAGATTATCTGGATTGCATTCTCTGGAGTGACAAAGAGGGCCTGTTCAGGTTCCAATTGATTAAATGGCAGAATTAATTGCTTTTAATATAAACACGTCAATGTATGCCTTTGTCTAAGCAGGGAAGCTAATATTACTGAAAATTAAAAATGCCTCACCTACATTTTGCAATATGTCTAACAATCTAAATCCTAACAGACGATTATTAATGTATTAATATCAATATGTCCTAATAACAATATATCATACCTGCACTAGACTACTATAGACTATAGAATAAACAGCAAAAGCTATTTTTGTACGAAAGGACCTCTTTGTGCTGTGTCCTTCATCTTTCTTCACAACGTCATGAATGTCACGTTAGTGTTATTCTTGTAGTTGCTGTTCTAGTCATTGTTTCCTGTTGTCGTCATCAATGATTTAACCTCTTTTTCTCCCCTTGTTTCTGCAGGTGAACCGGGCTTATTTTTCTTGTTATTATTATTATTATTAGTGGTAGTTGTAAAAGCTGTTTTATTAGTGTTATCTGTAGTCGTATTATGTGTATTGCTGCCATGATCTCTGCTGTTGTTTTCTATTTCTAAACTGTTGTGTTGTTTTTTGTCCATTGCCACAGGTTTAGTCCCTATGAGTGGTATAACCCTCACCCGTGCAATCCCGACTCAGACGTGGTGGAAAACAATTTCACCTTGCTAAATAGTTTCTGGTTCGGAGTTGGAGCTCTCATGCAGCAAGGTACACGCTTCAGCCTGTTCTCCCTTGGTGGCACATGTCCCACTCTTTTGCTGGGGGTAAAACTGCTCTTGGCAAGGCCAAACCGATGCATGGGCGCCTCTGTGCATGTAGCCAGATGCAGAACGTTCCTGCGAGAGAGAGAGTGAGAAAGAGAGAGAGGGAGAGTGAAGGATACAAGAAGAGAAAGGGGAGAGAAAGAGAGAGAGAGAGAGAGAGCAGAGGGCAGGACTGATGGGTGTATGTGTTTGAAAGGCAAAAACTTAGTGAGTGTGTGTGTGTGGAGTGTATGCCATGGGTTGAAAAGGGTAGCAGAGAATTTAGGACTCACCACCTTGCATGCCACCTTCATCCGGTCGTCTTCCTTCTCACAGATCCCCTACTGACGGCACAGGTAAGTAAGTCCCCCCCCCACACCCCACCCCCCCAACACTACTGGTCAGAACGAGAGAGGAGCAGTGTACTGCCTCTAAGTTTGTCCTCCTTCTCCTGTTCTCCTCTGTGACCTGATATCACGTCTTCTCAACTGGTCTGGGCCCTGGGATTGAGAACGGTCCTATCAGGCGTTGTTGAAATGAAACAGAGGGATTTCATTCTACAGCTCATGCATCTTAAAACGTGCATGCCAGTGAGATATGTTGCATTAACTTTAAAAAAAAAAGCATTGATATATATTTATATATATTTTGGGTTTCTTGGCAATGCAACATATTTGAGGTTTGGTCGGGAGGCAGCGGTGGGTATGTAGGATCTGGCATGGTCAGTTTTGCGTTTGAGCTGCCTCCCTCGAATGGAATGGATCACGGAAAGGACTGGTCAGCCGTGGCACGTTGATGACAAAGCAGTGCCTGCAGATGCACCTGCAAAATCTGACCGTTTTTACTCATTTTGCTGGTTGTGGACACCAAAAGTGTGCGGCCGGGAACGATTTATGACACTTTTGTGCATGCCTGCAAGAGGAAAATGATGCATGGTCAAATGATTATGTCTTTCAGAATTTTAATATTTTTGTACTGATATTGAGAAGGGGTATGACCAGACTAGATTTTGATCAGTTGATTATATTTTTAATTAAAGGTTTAATCTGCATCAATACCTTTTTTTAATTTGATGGATTGAGGATTCATTTCTAAAATTGTTTCCTCCCAATAAATTGACCTATCCAAAATGTACATTTGTATTTCTGTTATCATATTCCATTTCCTATATTCTATTATGGAATGGGTTGTCAGACTCTTAACTTGACTTGGATAATTTGGTTTTTCCATAAACATTTTATTTCCCGGTTTGTTTTGTTTTTATACTGGTGCTTGGAACTCTAGGACCTCAGACCCCAAATGTTCACTGTGGGGTTAATTCAGGATGAGCCAGGGTGATTTTGGGTGAGTCAGAGATATTTGGAAAAATCAGGGTGAGTTTGGTGGGCCAGGGCAAATCAGGACTATTGTGAGTTGGTGTGATTTACGATTCAGGGTAAATTAGGGCTTCGGGAAAATCAGGCTATTGAGAAAACGTGGAGTCATCAGAGGAACAGGCCCGGAGGCTAGAGGAGGACACTGTTTCTCTCGGCATGAGGCCCCCGACCTCACCTCAGCATCTGCACAGACCTACACTGTAGAGAGGCTCCCTGTCCATGGCTTGCTCACCCCCAGAAAACTGTGGGATGGTGTGTTTGGACATGACGTTACCTTGGGTACATGACAGTCAGCCCCAACCAGGCTCTGTTTCGGGTGGCGGGAACTGGTACCACTCTCTCAGGTTCATGGGGTAAGGCAGGAGCTGGTCAATGTCACATTTGCTCTTTCCCGGTTGCCATGGGTTACAGAACTGTGAATTTAAATATTTATTTTATTTTGTTTGTTAATTTAGTTTTTTTATGCTGTTGTCTAAGAGCAGTGTGGGCTGCAGGGCATCATGGGTAATTGTGTACTGGTTGTTGAATCATGTCTAACTGTGCACCTGGCTGGGAGGAGTGAGTGATGGGAGCCACAAAGTCTCTCTTTTTCTTCACAGCGTTCTGGGCAGAAGTCTGGAACTGGAGTTGGCTGTCATGTCCAAGCTCTTTTTCCCCCGAGCGGTGGGGACGCAGAATGAACGGACTGTGCGAAAGTTAGGGCGAAGCAAGGCTGTCTCGAGAACCGACGTCTCACAGCATGGAATATTCAGAAAGGGAAAAAAAGAGAGAAAATATAATCGCATATCTTTCCCACAGTCCTTTGCCTTTTGCTTCAAGACTGAATGTGCAAGATGACAACTTAAATCGGCTTCGGTTTGCTTGACACAAACACCCGTGACCCACCTCTCACTCACAGCTCCTCCTGTTCCTCTCCTTCCCATTCCTGACTCCGCCCACTTCTACACACTGCTTCTTCCTGCTCCAATCACATTTCCTCATAACTCTTGCATGATAATACAATTGTGACAATGGAATCACTTTTCTGGGCCTTTTATGAATGGACCTGAGGAAATATAGAAATTATATTTTGTTCAGTTGTTTTGTCCCAACGCTTTGTTTTTGTGTTTGGGGAAAGCTTTTGAAGTTTGGGAATCAAAATGTCAAAATGTTTCAATTCAATTTTCTTGCAAAAATTTCAGATTATTCATTTATAAAATATTTGTCAAATATACATAAAAACTATCATATATATATATATTTTTTTTATATATACATTTTTATTATTTTTAAGTTTAAAAAAATGCATTGAGAATTTATTTGCAGATAGGTATATGCAGGTTTTATATTTCCAACTCCCGTAAAGTAATAAAGGGGCAGCTGAAACTGCCCCTTTATTACAGCGCCAAATATAGTGATGATTCGATATAGAATCTCACTCAGGTCAGACTTGTGGGATATTATTATTTAACAAACAGAACAAGATCCTTGATTATTTATTTATTTATTTTTTTGGGACAAAACTTTGGACAAATAGGGGACACATTCAATGTACTGCAGACAATTTTAAACTTCCCAGAGATATATATGCAGTATATGGCACCAAGTCTGTGAATTTTATTTTTGTCTATCTAAAACAAGAAAAAAAGAACTGTGTCATGGACAAGCAACTCCAGCCAGTACTTATTGCACAGAATAGAGGGTTTGGTCAGGCACTGCAATAGGAGTTTAATAATTTCCATTCAATTGGAATAGGACTTAATTTTTTTTTTAAGAATAACTATAAATAAATAGAAAAAATAATAAAATACAGTATATCTTATCATACTTTGTCAGATTGCAGACTTTATTGACTATTTCTGACATAGTCGGTTTCATGAGTTCCAAAACCTGTAAAGGTAGTCCCTAAATGATAGGAGATTGTTATTGAATGAGCACGCAATACTATGATGATATAATGATTATAAAGAGAGGTCCAGCATTACAATGAATCTATATTTTGAGTTATGTCATGGTGGTGGTTTTAATACTCACTAATTATCATTTTGATGCTGGTGATATAATAAGGCCTCAACTTAAGGTAAAAATATGGGAGTAATTAACTCAAATGGACATATTATGTCAAGTTAAACTGCTGTAGGATTCAACCAAACAATCAGACACAATGAGGATTATCTGAACTAATGTGTGACACCCTCATAAGGGTCCTGTGGCATTGTAGTTATGTTATCCTTGGGACGACAAAGTGAAACAGCAGTGTCAGAACGTTGGGTGTCTGAGATGTAAATGTAGTTTCTCTACACACACACACTGAATGGCAGGAGATTTTTGCATTTTGGGGCTTGTTAAAGCCAACAGTTCACCCTACCCTGCATACAAATGGCGAGTTCAATGAGT
Organism: Anguilla anguilla; assembly: GCF_013347855.1. Classification (NCBI taxonomy): domain Eukaryota; kingdom Metazoa; phylum Chordata; class Actinopteri; order Anguilliformes; family Anguillidae; genus Anguilla; species Anguilla anguilla. Next base: position 54,248,050 of record NC_049201.1, on the reverse strand, counting down.
CACTCATGAGACAATTATGAAGTGCCCCATCTAATCCCTGTGTCCAGGTAATGCAAATTTGCTCTGTCTGAATCAATCTGAATAAATTAAACATAGACATGTAAATGCTGTACCGAATGCCTTCTAATCATCTTTCACACCTAGTTTTACAAATTAAAAGACTTCGTCCATAGTTATATGCATTAATAATTACTTGAGGAGAAAGGTACTGCCAACCACATGTCAAAAAATATCTCATAAATGAGACTCTTAATCATTACATAGCTTGTATATACAAAGCCTTCTTCAATAATTGTCTTTAAAATTTACACTCACACATACTGTCAGGCAGTCACTAAAATTATAGCATGAGATGAATATTATATCTCCAAGGTAGTAACAACGAGAATGTGAATATCTCTACCACATCAATGACATTGAATAAGTAAACGTCATCCCAGTCATCACTGGAGCTCAATATTTACACCTGATCTACAACAAGAGACTGTAGTCTATATATGAAAAAGGATAACACCTAAGTTGTATGATTTAACCTAAAAATGAAATTGAATTTCCTCCTACCAAAGCGAGGCAAACATCTTTCCTTGTGTAAAATATTCCCACTGAATCCTGATAACAATCTAGTAGATATTCCCTGTTGTGGAGTGGGAGTGAGGCATTGTAGGATGTGCAAGTACATCATTATTATTTTATTTATTTTATTTTTATTTGTATTTTGGTGAGGGTTGCAGATAAACCCTCTAACCCCTGTAGCCCTGGATCTCCTTCAGATTTTTCGCATACTAGCTTGGCAAGATTATGGTTATGATTTCTGTTAGAACTCAGTGGGGGGGTTACTTGCAGTACACAGTTAGCTTGTTTCAGCTTCCATCATCTAGCCTGGTCTATCTCGACAAAACCCAGCCCTGCCCTGCGCCTCTCTGTTGGGCACTGTGTCCAAAAGGAAGTGGTGGTGAATCCCACGCGAATCTCCTAGCGATGTAACCGATGGGCGGTGGTGGCGGTTGACGTACCTCTCTGTGCTCCTTTCTACCAGGTTCTGAGCTCATGCCCAAAGCTCTTTCCACCAGGATTGTAGGCGGGATCTGGTGGTTTTTTACGCTGATCATCATCTCGTCCTACACCGCCAACCTGGCCGCGTTCCTCACTGTTGAGCGCATGGAGTCACCAATCGATTCCGCCGATGACCTCGCCAAACAGACTAAGATCGAGTATGGCGTGGTGGAAGATGGGTCAACTATGACGTTCTTCAAGGTGGGTAAAAATGTTATGTGAGTAGGTGAGAGCTCTTGTGGGTGTTAGAGACTGAGCTATTCCTGTTTTGTCTACAGTGAATGATTCCATGACGCAGTAATGTTCCTCACTCTCAATAAGATTTTTGTGTAGCCAATAGTGGGCAAAAGTACACTAATATGCTACTGCCATTTGTACTGCCAACTGAAATTACAGTAAAACCACCTCAAGAGTTATGGACTGATCAGTCGAGTGAACAGGAATGAAACCAGAGGTTACATTATCACGCTTTCTACTATTGATAATGCATAAAATAGGCTTTAAACCAAGATACTCACATTTTGCATTAATGAAAACCCAAAATGCTATCCCAAGAAAAGTGAGAGACAGAGCCCCCCACTTCATGACACGAACCCATACACATACAGAGCAAGAGTGCATATATACGCATATATACAGCACATACGGCCACATCTTTATTTTAACATTGCAGAGCTGTATCTTTCCTCCATTTTGCTGTCAGAATTCAAAGCTAAGGGGTGTATCGTGGCATAGCCTGGAAGGCACCACCCATATGCTCATTGGGAGTTGCCATGTCAGCAGTTAAAATCCATCCACGTGACCTTTGTTACATGTCTCTCCCTCTCTCTCGCTCCCCATTCTTCCTGTCTCTATACACCAATCCTGTGCATGGATTCTACGCTACTGTAGGCTTTCACGCTAACCCTAAAAAAGCACACCTCATTCAACTGCAAGAGATCTTGTTGAGCTGCTAATAGTAGGGCCAGGTATGACAAATTATGGTTAAAATGAAAGCCTACAGCATAGTAGATCTCCAGGAACAGGGTTGGTTACCACAGCCATACGCTGTAAAGTGAAAAAGCCGCTGCTTAATTTAGCTGGATAACATGAACATAGCCTATAAGCCACAAGGTGAAATCACACACACACACCAGCAGCCGAAATGAACTTGAGGTTCTTGTTAATGAACAAGCCATTATTGTAAGAAGAGCATTTAAAAGGGAATGTGCTTTTAGAGACTGGCACAATATTTTAAGGCACTTGTACAATTGTCTTTATGAGCGCTACTGATTTAGTCATGAGATAATTATTTACCTCCAGCAATTAATAGTCTAAGAGCGAATGATACACGCACTGCATTGAGCTCTGTTTCCTTACACTAGTACATTTTTATATTGTCTTGGCAACGCTGAAAATATAATAATATACTTTATTGTTCATTTGTTTCGTACATAACGTGCAATGCAAAGTGCTTCACGTTTTAGGACAAGAATACAAGTAAAATAAATTCAACAAACAGGATACAGGATTACACAATAAATACAGTAGTAAAATGAGGAAATTCAACCAAGGCAGAGACAAAAATATCAGAAATAAAATTGGCTATCATTAAAGCAAAAGAAAATATGAAAATGAAAATATAAGTAAAGCCACAGGATAGCCTACCGAGCAATCAGTAAAGAATACCTTGCATTCAAAAGACATATCATTGTGTTCATATCTGTGTGTTCAGCAAGGGTGAATCTTAATGAAGGTTTCCATGCAGGTAAAGATATAATTTGCCAGAGGGTTTCACAATGGTAATATTTACATAATCACTTATAAATGTTTTCATAGCGTTTCCAAATGTCCTGTGAGGTTAAGCACTAACTCAGTTTAAGTACATTTCTTTGTTGAAAATGTAGAATTTAAATTAGGTGGATATGTATTGGCAATGTATTTTTATATTTGACTTTGACCTGCTGCCAGCTGCTTTTGTAGCTGCTGTCACATTCGCTGAAAAATAATATAATTTAACATTTCAGTGTGGTGACATATCAGAAAGCAAGTGAGTGAAATTCATTTTGGCCACTCTGAATGTTTGATTTGCCTGTTAGGATTGCTTTCTCTTGATGAGTTCTTGATCTTTAGAGGTGAAAAAACATACACTCACCTGTGTTTCCATACTTTTGTGATCTACAACACAAAAACAAAATTTAAAAAACAACATAGTTTACATTTATAAGAGTTTGAAAAATATTGCTTTTCAATTTCAACATCACGTGATCCCAAAAAGGTCAGCGTCACCTTCCTTTGTGTCTATATAAGTATGATTATGTTTTTGGCAAGGATTCATCTCCCCTTTAAAGCAGAGTGGGTGCACATTTGTTTCAATTGTTGAGATGATTCAATCCTAGATTAACAAATCAAATTGTAATTCATGTTTGTGAAACAGAGTAAGCCTGAATTTAATTCATTAGATAGTTTGATAAGATACGCATCAAATTATCCTCGATTTTTTAAGCAATGTATGTGAAATAGGGCCCAGCGCCTTCATGTTTTCGTTTCTGATTCTTTGTTTAGAATCTTAAATGCTTTACATCCTCATAGTTAAATTCACACATCCGTGCAGGTTCAGTGACATACCAAATGTTCTCTTTTGAGCCAGATGGCTGGGAAATCTGGCTTGTTTAAGCAGCTACTGCCAATTATTACACCCCTGGATTTTTTTATTTTTTCACCAGTACATTCACACACACACATTTGTATATTTTCACACAGGCCCAGAGACACATACACACACACAAACATCCACTTGCTTGCGCAATTATATATATATTCTTATTTGTACAGCCAGAATATAAATAAGTCATTATGTTGTTTTTGGTTTTCATTAGAAATTGTACACCATAAAATATGTACAATTCACAAAGACACCTAACCGTCATTATGCACTGCGCATTATTGATTTTGCTCTGACTTGTCACATCCAATCAGTTCTCTGAATTCTTCAATTTCCTGCAGAGTCAACAACATGTCAAAATAGTCTACTAATGATTAAGACACCATCAAACCATGGTCAGTTGTAAAAGATTCTTTGGTTCTTTATTTTGTTGTACTTTCTGCTTTGCACATTTTTAATTCACTTTATTAAAAAAAAAAACTAAAAAAAAAAAAAAAAATGTTTTACTCCAAACCGGTCTTCACTCCAAATGCTCACTAAACTCTCTCTTCATTGGGGCAGATTAGCATTTTAGTACCTTTCAAGATGGAGGGATTACGTCTGCCAGCTCAGTCCTGACTGGCCTTCCAACTAAGTATGCCTGAGAAGAACCAAATAAGTACACCAGAAAAGAGGGATTGATTTTGAATTAGGCTCAAGGTTATCCATTCGTTTTTCTGTTGTGGAAAAAAAAAATCTAATTACCAATAATTATCTCTAGATTAGTGTTGGACCTTTGGATTGTGTTGGAATAACCTTTGTTTTGTGTTATGCGGCACTGGGGTTTCATCAGTCAGGTTCAGCCGTACTCCTGTACTATCCATCCATTTTTTTCCAAAAATGGCTCAGGGATTTCTCATATCCTCAGGATTCTCAGCAGATGGGCTCCTTAATCTCCCGTTCATTTCCAATTAACATATTATATTGACCAATTAGGTCCCAACAGCATGTCTAAAGTCATCAGCATTGGGTACTACTGTCATACATAGTACAAGGCTACTACAGTTGTTGCCCTAGCAACCATAAATGGATCTGCCATTGCTCAATCTTTGGAAATGATAAAATGGTGTAATGGGTAATATTCTTGTAAAACAAACGTATTGAGAAATATTACAAGCAGTAATGCTTCCGGGGCTTTCACACCGGTTCTGGCACTGAACACATTCCATTCATTTTCTATGTATAGGGCATGCAGCGCATGATTAATGCAGCCTGGCGAGTGGTGGGGTACTTTCGTCATTTCTGTATTCACATTGAATCTACTCCGCCCTTATTCTATGCAAATGATTGCAAAACCAGGCTCAAACTTTCAAACTAGGCACAGCGAAACAAATATCAATCAAGATTCAGCAACTGCATTGTCTGTTTCAACACAGATGTTTTCAGAAATATATTTTAGCGGACTGTTCAGGTGGAATAACTAAAGGTTTATCAACGTTCTGCCATATTGTTCCGGTTTTGGAAACAGAGCTGAAACCAAGGATGCAGTGCATCTATCCAATCAAGTGCTGGCAGTGTTTCGTGGTAGGGTATGTCACTTGTTCGTATTGATTCCATAGAGACATCTATTCGAAGGAGCCCTCCTAAATTATACAATAATAATAATAATAATAATTTCTTAACGATAACAATGTATCTTGTAGCATATTTGAAAACATTTAACATATATAACAATGCATTAGGATTATTAACATACATCACATCAGCTGACACACTGACCTGGGTTTTTTCTTCACAACCTGTTTGTAAATAATGACCAAAAGTAATGTCACAAACCTCTAAGAAGAAAAAAAGTCAAAGCCAAAAGTCAAATGTTTATTTAACCCAAGCAACTACTGTGTCTTTATTAACTGTGAGGCTCATCTGTTGGTAAATGAAGTATTATTTAGTGGCTAAGAATCATGGACTTGAACTAAATAGTTCAAATATTGTTTTGTTCTGCACAATGGGGGTTATGGGGGTGTGTGGGCAAAAACCAGCAGTTTCTATTATTATTGACTCATATTTGTTCTGGATAAATACACATCTAATGATATCTAATTACATAAAAGCCAGTGCGGGATACTCACAGAAAACTGCCTAAAATATCATTTGCTCGTTTTTTTTTTGTTTGTTTTTTTTTTTTTCCAGCTCTGTCACAACATCCCCACAGACTATCTACAGTAACACTGAATTATTTAATAACTGCAACCACTGTGACTCACTTATTATCTAATAAAATCACATCTGATTAGGGCCCCGATGATGCTGCTGCCTTCGATTTGCTTCTCTTTTCCCATGATGCCAGATGATGTAGTTAAGGGTTTGGGGGTGCGGGGCACAGGATACACAGAGATTAGTGCTCCTCCATAGGGCGCCTGTGTTATTTTCTGATTTCAGAAAGGACTGGGATTATTGTTGTTGTTACTCATTTGCATTTTTCCTAGAATAATGATAAATGAAAAGTAGATGAGTTATTAGAACAAAGAGCATGGAGCATGCCAGAGACGAGAGGAAGATCTGTTGGCGGTGTGGGAGATAGAAAGGGGCTCTTTTGCAATTCGGCCCCCAGGCTCTCTTGGTCCCTTCCACTTCCTGCCTCGTGCACCAGAGCTGCCGTCTCCAGTAATGAAGTGCCACGTTTTTCTCCTTCAGCGGGGGGAAATTCCCCCGAGATGACCACGTCCATATATCTGTCATGATTGTTATGAGCAATAACCGTCAGCACTCTCCGAACGACTGGTCTCAGTTCAGCCTCTGTTCTCCCTCCCTCATCTTTTTTAACTTGCATTCCTTCAGTTCTGTTTGGCGAAATTTGAATCAAAAATATGACGCTAGGGAAGAACTAATAAACCAAGGTCACAAGTATTGCGTTTGTATTAGAATGTTATTGAATGATGAATATATCAAGTATATTTAACAAAATAGTTTGATTTATATTGGCTAGCTCCACAATTCCCTCTTTGCCTTAAGTGGCATGTGCCATGACAGAATAACTACAGTGGTTGGTATAGACAATAGAGTAACAGTGTGAATATAATTTTTTTCATTGTACTTAACAGTTGTAAAAAACTGTAGTTCAATATTTGAATGAACTTTTAACATTTATAAACCAGTATCCTATTATGTTAAAACAGGAGAAAGTGTAATTAAATGTTCTGATTTCAGTCAAATCTGCTAGAAACTAGCACTTTAAACATGAGCAAAAATACAGTTGCCAGTACTGTGCTGCAGTATATATTTATGTATACTGTACACTAGTTACATTGCACTTTACTCTGTCAGCCAATTCATATGAAGTGGCATCTGCAAGTGGATTTTAGAGCCTTTGCCATTTGGATGGAGCTTGCTATTTCAAATTCAGCAGGGAATGTGAGAGTTTAATTCTAGACAAAGTTTAAAGTTTCAAGTGACTATAAGAATTGGCAACGCTGATAAAAAAAGAATTCAAGTGGTGCCTATGCCATGGCAATGCTTCCTTACCCACTCTGCTTTTTGAAATGGCAGTTTAATTTCAGACAAAATGTCCTCACCACATGATGGGTCAGTGGCGGTGCCTTAGTAATAATACAGTGTGGATATCATCATCCTTGTGTGATACATTTGTTGAGAGTGGTCATAAGGTTTTTTGTCATAGATTTGGTGGGAAGGTAGAGGGTGGTCATTATGTGGTTTGTCATGATGAGTATATAGTAACAGATTTGATGGGAAGGTGGAGGGTGGTCATGATGTGGTTTGTCATGATAAGTATATAGTAACAGATTTGGTGGAAAGGTGGAGGGTGGTCATGATGTGAACAGGAGCTGGACAGCAATAATTAAAATGATGCATTGTATGTACCACACACATTTGTGAATCTTTTCATTTTGGGTACATCTGCTGTGCACATTTTTATACAGCAGAAGTACCTACATTTTATGTGCACGACTAAAACACTGAAACAGAGTACTGCAGTGTGTGTGTGTGTGTGTGTGTGTGTACGCGCGAGAGAAAGAGAGACAGAGTCTGTTAGGGATTCATCTGGTTTGAGACAGTATTTTTATATGCAAAGACAAAGAGATTTGATGGTTTCTTGGTGAATATGTATCTGTATTCTTTGAGTTTTGGCCAGGGGTTGTGTTTTTGTTGCATCACTATTTCTCTCCATTAACAGAGAGAGGACAAATGGCAAAAAAAGAGAATTAGAAGTGTGATTTGCTGAAGGACATATCTGTCTGGGTTTCACAGCCAATTGAAAGAGAAAGCATGGGTCTTTTATGTGACACAGGCACCCTCACTTGTTCACAGTCAGGCGTCTCTGTCCTACTCGCTGTTGCTTATTTCTGTCAGATAAATTGATATTTCTTCCTCAAGGGTTTTGAAATCTTTATTCTTGTTCTGTGTTTGACCACTACATAAAATAAAATTGATAAGGTCGCAATACAAAGCCTGTTCCTATAATTGGACTTAGCCAGCCATGTGAAAGTTAGCTAACTTATCATTAGTGGTTCGGAATTTCATTATTTGCTGAGGTCCTACTGTAGCTCTTCATGAGAGTTATAGACTTTGCCAGCGAGCAAGTTAATACCTCTGTATTCTTCCTTGCAGCTGCTAGCAAATTAAAAACAAAATTATTTTAGAATATTTATCAAGCGTTTTATTATGTCATTACATAACTGTAGAATACATGCAAGACAGCAATCTTTCTAGACTTTCTCTGGGAATTTGACAAAATTAGTAAGCACTAGGCAGATTACTTGTTAATATAATCACTGAGGACTAACTATTATGCAGAATAGTTGTGTTAAAGCATCACAGTTAATACTCTGAAAGCAAGTTTGTCTGTATCTTAATGTTCATATGCCTGGATTTTTACAGCTGTTTTTGGACAATGTCCGATTTAAGCCCCACCCAGTTTTCAGCTAAGCTTCTAAGAACTATGTAGTAAAACCCTCAGATATACAAACCATTAGGAAATGGGGGTGGTTCAAAACTGCATGCTTGCATTTCTCTAGCCTTATGGTGTAACAGGCGTCCATTTTATAGCTATGAATATTTTAATAATTTTATAATTAATAATTTAAAAAAAACCACAAGCATCATCTCCTGATAACATTCATTTGTTCTAAGTTGGGTTTCTAAAAGTTGCAGTATAGTAAGATGCAGGGTAATACGATATGGCATAATAATAACCTGTCTGTGGTTAACAACTGTAAGCAAAAAAATAATAAAACATAAAACATTACAAACTAAGTTCAAATATCATGAATAATGTAAGAAGGATCCCATTAGAACATTGATTTTCTCTACATTGGCTTTCTGAAAAACAAAACATAATAACTTGTCTGTAGCTGACAACGTTTAAAAAAAAAAATCTACCTGTCTTGCATTATCAAAAAAAAAGAAAAAAAAGAAAAGAAAACATTATACACTGATGAAAAGTCATAAAAATGCAATATGTGAGTTGATTACAGAGAAGTAGAAAAATAATGGCCAAGAAAAGAACTAGATAGAAGGATAAATAAATTGGATGGTGAATTCAAAGGAAGCGAGGCATGATTGTAACGGTAACAGACACAGCGTCAGTGAGGAAACATAAGAGAGATTATGATCTGCCAAAGAGTTGGTAGCTTCTAACTATCTAGCTGAACCTAAATTTCCACTAGTTAACTAATAAATGCATTCATAAATGTTTCTATAAAATGCATTATTGTTCACAAGAAGGTACTGCTATGCAATTATACCTAATATATAAGGTCCACTACCCCTAATTTAAGGATAGAGAACCTTATCTGAAGCTGTGAGTTTCAAAATATTAGGCAAGTGCTTAAACCTCTAGATGGGGTAAAACCTTGTTACTTGCATTACAAAAAGAGAAGAGAAAACTTGCAATAATACATCAAAAACACCTTTTTTTCTCAAGCTTTGAAGCATATTTCTCTCATTATGGCACAAATAAACCCATATCAAAAAGTCTCCTCACACACACACACACACACACACACACAATTGGCACAACCTCTCTTCTTCAGACAAAAACTGCTCAGGGTCTCTGTTCTTTGGGGCCACCCACTTTTGTTTTCTGATGAATCAACACCAAAACGATCTGCTTGAGGTTTTTGCTGATCGCAGCACTTGGCATCTGAACCATTTCTCTTCTGCCCTTCAGCCATTTCTTCTATTAAAAACAAAAGTCAAAAACAAACGCATGTATATATCATCAGAAATTTTGTCATCAAAATTTTTCTACATGAAATGATATTATTCATGCAAAAAGTCTGTTTTGGCTTGTATACTTTATTTCAAATTACTAATGGTCACATAATGTCAGTTCCGGAACAAGGCCACTCCTCAGATACTATTAAATTCTTCAAAAAATCATTGGATGGCACTTCACCTTGCAACAGGACAATGGGCCTTATTCACAACAGTTTATAATTTTTTTCTAAATTCATGCATTCCCAAAAAGGTTTTAAGACAGAAAACTATTAGAGAAGGACTTGAACCCTTTGACATAAGGTGGACATAAAACTCATACACTGCTATACACAATATAACTGCTATCACAAGATAACATAACAACTGATGTCACGGTAAAAGTTATTACAGATATTATGTCATATTTTGATATGACAGCTTATGTCACATGCCAAATTTAGGTAATTGTGCTGAAGCTAAAGTGTTATGACAGCTGTCATGACATGGACTTAATGACACTATAGTAAGCAGACGGAAATTGTATATATAAGCATTCTTGACACTTTATGGTGAAGAGTGTAACAATGTCATGGTCCTTGAAGCTGTAGGAGCCATGACATGTGATAACACATGTTTACATGGCAGCTTATGCTCGCCATATTTAGGCAACTGTAGTTAACCTAGTTGTGGCCCAACTGTTCATACGCTGTCATGTCAATTTGCATTATAACATGTTATGGGCCCTACAGCTTCATGGCACATAACAGCATGTTGTTTGTCAAAGTGTTTGTCAAAAGAGTGTTTATGTCTTTCTCTTCCTGATGCTTATGACAGCTATGAATTCCCTGTCATGACAGTTGTCATAGCACTTATGGTTGAGCTAGCACATGTAGCTAAATTTGGCAAGTGACGTAAGCTGTCAGGTCAACATGCGACATAAAATCTGTCATAGCATTTACTGATAAAAGTATTGATAGTTTTATGTGATTTGACATAAACGGATGTCATCTGTTATGGCATTTTTTGACAGATGTTATATCATGCATATGACATCAGCCTTATTTCAAAGGGTTCAAATGAAGTTACAAAAAACTTTGTAAATTGAAATAAAAATATGTTTTTGAAACTAAACTGTAACTAAAACTAGCACACCTGCTTTTAAAACTGATAACAAACTGAATTTGAAATAAATAAATAAAAACTCATTAAAAATGGGATGTTATCAAATCTGATGGCACACATGTTTCGTGAATGAGGCCCAGTGTCCCAAACAAACTGCTAAAGCAACCAAGAAGTTTTTCGGGGCTAAAAAGTGGAATGATCTTGAATGGCTTAGTCTACCACCTGTCCTGAATCCAACTGAACATGTGTTTCACTTGCTGAAGACAAGACTGAAGGCAAAGTGCCCCAGAAACAAACAGGAACTAAAGATTGCTGCAGGACAGGCCTGACAGAGCATCACTAGGGAAGATACCTAGCACTGGGTAATGTCTATAGGTCGCAGTGGATAAATCTGGATAAATCTCTCCCACACTATCATGAATAAGAGTAGAACGGTTTCCTGTATAATCAGTGTCTTCCCTAGAGGGCACTGGTGAGCAGATGTGAGCTTTTATATCTTCTGATTAGAGCACAGTTATCGTTTTGATACAATCTGGCCATTGTTGCCTGCTACAGCCCGCAACGTTGTGCAAAGGGGTTGGAGATAGAGGGCTTGTAGAGAAAATACAAATTTGTTTTTGTCAGTCATAATGACTGAATTAAACTCTGAATGCAAATGATGACGATGTCTGTGATGTCTGAATGCAAAAGTCATGCCAAAGTACTGGGAACACATGTGCAGATGAGAGATTTTTTTTTTTTTAATTTGTCCAATTTCCCAGAAGTCCCAAGCACTGGGTTGCTTTGATGAAACATGGCAAAGTAAAAATTCAATTAAAGTACACTGTGTAGCCTGGGCTCATGATGCGTGGAGGAGTTTCTGGCTGTTGCTTCAAAATTGTCCTAAGAGATCGAGTGGGAGGCAATCAATAACAAATTAATTCACATTTCCATCATGGTAATGAAACTTCAGTTTGAATTTGTGCATCAAATGTTGAAATAATTAATAATTGCCAACCTTCCACAGCTGAGTAGAACAATAACTCTGGCCTTAAATAAAATGAATTAAGACTTGATTTTCACCTAAAAGTGGGAATAAAACATTTTCTCCCAAAATACATTTAATGTTTTTTTTGTCACATCACATCGTCACATTAGATTCTGCACATCTTATGCATGGTGATAATGATGTGCAAAAGGTGTATCAGATAAACAACCCGAGTAATAAGCTGTATTACATTCTTAAAATAAATCTCAAGAAAAAAAATCTTATTTTTTTTCCAGTTCAGTACTTTGTGACTCAGATGACAGGATGGTGCACAGAGTACTGAAAACAGAGCTGTAAATATTTGTGACACTTAATTGGGAGATTTTGGTTGATTGTAATGAATCATGTTTGAGAATGTTTTAGCATTACCGTATAGCTCTGCATTTGTATTAGTCATTTCATAGTCTTTTTGTCAAGGCTGTAAATAATTTTGGAGATTTATACTCTGATTTAAGAGTTCATTCACAGTAATGTACAGTATGTACCGGCACTGAAAAATGCACAGAAGTGGTGCACAACTATGTGTGGATGATGAAATTTTGTGTACTTAAATTTCTCAATAAGTACATTTCTAAGTACGTACATACATACATGCATACATTCATATGTACATCTTAAATTTACTATATATACATTTTGAGGCTTGCATACTATTATTTTGTTTATTAATCTTATCAATATCCTCTTTTGATAAGCCATAGGTTTTGTGTTCTGATTTTTCAGATGTACATAGCAACTGTCTTCCAATATTTTCACAACCCATCAGGGAACTGACCTCTCTGTCACTTTTGCTCAGCAAGTCGCCAGGCAACAGACCCAAAGCGCAAGGACTCAGAAGCTCAATTTTGAAGCAAATTGATAAGCAATATTGAAAAGTGACTTCCTGGGGTGCAGCAACAATATCTAACCGAGCACGTATAATTAACTTACAGACAAAATAAATCAATGTCCTCTGGGCAAAGGCCTCTGTTTCATTTGCGCTATTGATAAAATATCCTGGCAATTTAAACAAACCAAAGCGACAGCCACGCTCTCTGTCTGCTATTGTTTCAATTGTAATATAAATGTAAAGATGCTGTGCATGTGCCTTTGTCAATACAGTCCCCTGTAACAGAGTACGTTGTCACATTTCAGTTTATAACAAGACAAAATCGAAGACATAGAAGACCTAGTCTTTTTGGATTATACTATAGTTACTCACAAGGTAGTCATAAATCTTGTTGCCATTAAAACCTTGGAACCTGGATCTTGTGAAAGAGGGACTGTCATGTGACCTCAGGTGCCAGTTGGCGTATACTGTACAGTACACTGCATAAACCCTTAAATCTGAGCATACATACATTGCCCTCCAAAATGATTTACAGCCTTGACAGAAAGACTTATGAAATGAATATGGGAAGGCCGTAATGTTGTGTTGGTGAGAGTTCCCGGCGGGGCGCTTTGTTATCCCCAGAGCATATTCAGCCTGCAGATGAGGTCTGATCATTTCCACCAGCATCATCTTTTGTGTCAGCAAAGGAGCACAAACAATATCTGTCAAAATGACGTAGATGAGCAGATCATTTTGATGAAAAGAAAAGAAAAACAACAGACATGGATGTTGACTGTGTTGTACTCTTCCACCTCCCAACCCCCCCCATTCCCCCCCCACCAAATGATTCCTTTGATTATGACTCTTTGAAAATATGCAAAATGCTTTGCTGACTGAGACAATCTGACAAGCTGAACTTCAGTATGTTAGAGTGTTTCTTTTTTTTTTTTTTTGGGGGGGGGGGGGGGCAGCCTGGTCCACCTGCTCACTGTACTATTCCAATGTCGCCTGGAGGAAGGCTTTCAATGCAGTGTTATTATAGCAGATCTCACACATACCCACCCACACATGAACAAACGTAACTATATTAAATCACTAAGCACTTTAGATAAGTCAGTTTTTATGTTTTGTGAATTGGTAGCATTGCTAAGGAAATGTATGCAGCCTCACAATCTTAATGCTGCCTTATTCAATAAACATGAGCAAAATACAACCTAATTTTTAGTGACATTTTTTCATGAATAATTTTACTATGACTACTTTAGCAGCACTGATAACAACTTAAATAGGTAAGAAATTAGCTCAGCATAACTGTGGGGAGGGGGGGGGGGGGGGGGGGGGCTATCCCAGCACACATTGGCTGAAGGCAGGAATATACCCTACACAGGTCACAAATTCATTGCAGGGCCCACACATCATTCACTCACACATTCACACCTCAAGGTGACTAAGAAATTGCAATTGCAAGCCATGACCGCATGCCACAAAGTGCGTTCATGTAGGCAATCAGTAGATTGGTGCAAGAATCCCCTCAGACACACCAAACAGTGGAAGTATGAGTGGTGAAAAAACGTGTAGAGTAAAATGTGTAGTCTTACTTGGTACTACTGGAACGGGATAAATTTAAAGTTATCTTGTTATCTGATTGCAAAATTATGTTTTAACCTTTCCTTTGTGCTAACAGTTATACATAGGAGACTGCAAGTGAGGGGCTAAAGCCTCTTTCTGCCAATTGTGCTTTTGATCTTGGTACAGTAGGTGCAGATGTTCCTCTGGCATGTGCAGCCTACAAAGATACAATTGTGTACCTTGCGACAGCAGTAGTGTATAGGCAAGTGACAATGGTGTGCACATACCCTATATATCTTATCCTAGTTCTATGTGTATGTTAGGACCTTAAAACGGTTTGGTGCAGTGGTTTAGAGTCAAAGAGGAATTCCAGATTAAAATGAATGTAGTTTATTCCACAATGTGTTCACTAATTGCAATATACAATGGTACACTGCTAAATGTGAGTAGTAAAATTGCTATATGCGAAAGGCTCGCAGGAGGTCGTATAACCATTCCACATTTCCCTCATATGCACAAGAATTAAAGAAACACTCCATATCATCCAAGAAAGACACAGTCACAACTAAAAAACGGTTAAATCAATGGCCCTGCTTACGTTATCTCTGTAAACCTATCAAACCAGATTCATCTTTGTAGTACAGCTGGCTGACTCATTGGGAACTTGAATTACCGCCCACTGTACCACACCATCAATGACACAAACTTGTTCCATATGACATTGGCTTTCCAACAACACCAAACATGATTACGCTGTATATGGAAAACTGAAGGTTTACATTAGGCTTTTATTTCCTGTGTTATTTCCTGGGGAACAGTAAAGATGGTGCAACTACTCGTCTTTTACTTTGAACTTGGCTTTAAATATAGTGGTCTTAACTAGATTGTGGTGAATATATATATATATATATATATATATATATAGCCCACACTCAGCCATTCCTCTGTCACACACAGGGGTAAATAAATGCTAGTGAACAATGCTAGCTAGATAGTGAGAGGACTAGATAGATCTGTATCTACCTATCTATCTAGTGATCTGCCTAGCTAATGACAGAGATAGATAGAGCTAGCTGTTGCTTGCTAGCTATATCTTTTACTCGCTAATATAATTATACACAGGTATAAATAATGGTTAGCAGTGTTGTTCAACTGTCTGCAGTTGTCTCTAGGAACGATGACAAAAGCTAGGAAGCATCATTATCTTTATGAAGCAATGGTGATTGCAAAATTTGCCACTTAAAATGGTAACTAGATAGTTAAGAACACCTTTGATTAAAAACCTAAATGCATCTCAACACTCAATGCCAATGTAAAAAAACGTATACCTTTACAAACGGGTGACAAATTAAAGGAAAAACCTGAATGAGTGGAGAAACATAACAAAAGCAGATGCTTCCATACTGGTGTACTGCATGATACATTTATGCAATTAACATCCTATCATGCTCTGTGGCATGTATAAAAATGCTGAGCAGACCCAGTTGACTGCGATTTTGGATCAAGATGGCAAGAGGAAAACATCTATAACTGCGTTTCCACCGCAGGAACTAGGGTCTAAATTTAGTTCCGGGGGCTTTATTTTACCCCCAAAAAGGTTCCTGCTCGGGGGGTAGTACTTTCCAAAAGTACAGGAACCTTTGGGGTGGGGCGCAAGCACTGAAAATTTCTGATTGGTCGACTACTTGCAGTGTTATTTTTTTTACTTTCAGCCGCCATGTTTAAAAATCTCCAGCCGCAAACGGATTTATTTTCATAATAACTTAAAATCAAACTTGTATGTTATGCGGCGCAGTAGCCTAGTTTTGGTTATAGCCTGCCAACGTCTTGGAATTATAACGTGTGCTCTTCTGTTCTTTTCTTGCTTTAGTATTCGTTTTATAAAATGCTAAGCATTCGTGCTGGGACAGCATATTACGTACCAAAACATTCAAACGGATTAATTTGGTTGCTGAATATTTTCTTCCGGATTTTCTTTGTTAGCCCGTTGTAATTGACTCAAAACGTTTGATACAGTTATGTGAGGTATGCGGTAGTTCTGCGTAATTCACATTGGTGATAGCCTACAGTAAAAGCAAATTGGAAATCACCTTCCGCACTTTTTGTCAGGGTAAAATAACAGGTTAATTCTAGTAATCGTCCCTTTAGCTTTTTCAGACTGCCGTAATTTTACTCTGCCATTCTTCAATTCCACAAAAAGACCAGGAAGACTATGGACTAATTCATGGTGCATGGTTCGCATCTGGAGGGCACACTTCGCTGCTCGGCTAGCAGTAACTTCGAAGGAAAGCAAACGGTGGTTGTACCACTGCTAATTTAAATTTTCACGCAAGTTCGAGTTTTCGTTCTATTCTTGTCATTTTGCGATTAGCCTATATGGAATTGACGATGCGAAAGTAATCAAACAGCAAATTGTTTACAACGTGTGCATGTTTTCTGCTGTTGTTGCCAGTTATATTGGAAATGTGAATGCATTCTGTCGCTTCGGATGTCAAGACATGAAAGTGAATGTTCGCATAAAAACATAATGAATGTGTTTAAGAGGATATATAAAACAGTTACAATCTGACTATTGGCCTGTTATATCCTATGTGTTGCATAACAACGGTCCAAGTTCAACTACCAACGACAGTTTTGCTTGACAATGGTAAAATATGCCCAAACGGCTGCAGAAGAATATTTCAATTCCAGGTGATTAAATCGATAAAAATCAATAAATACAAAAGTAACCATATACAGTCATTGTTGGTAGCCCGTTGTATATAAGTGGAATAAACCCCTCCGGACTGTCCCGGTTATTAGAAAATAATGTAGGCTACTTCGGTGGTAGTATGGGGTTACAGAAGAAATAATAGGACAGATGGACCGAAGACAACATCTCTTTTTCATACGTCAGTGGGCTAATTTGCTTAATCTTCGCGCGATTTTAGACCGCGGTGGAAACGCATACAACCATGGGCTTTAGTTCCTGGTAAAGTAGTTCCTGGGACTAAAAGTTCCGGGTAATTTTGGTGGAAACGCGGCTTATGTGACTTTGAATGAGGGTTCATTAATGGGACATGGATGGCAGGAGCGTCAATCACAAAGACTGGTCAACTGGCTAGTGTTTCAATTGGAACCGTGACAAAACTGATATTTGCATTTAGATCTATGGGAAAGACATCAGTAAATAGGGTCAGAAATTGTGGTCAAAAGCGCACGTTCGATGACCGTGATGCTCGTGCATAAGTAAGGAAAAACAGAAGTTCCTCAGGTGACTGAGAATGTCAATGCAGGACTTGATCAGACTGTCAACAAGAACAGTCTGTCGACAACCACGTAGAGATGGATATTATAGTATGGTTGCAGTGCTTAAACCTCTCATTACAAAGACAAATGCACACTTGAGAGTTCAGTGTTGCAAAAACCATAGGCACTGGCCTACAGAGATGTGGAAAAAAGTGATATGGTCAGATGAGTCATCCATCACCATATTCTCGACAAGTGGATGAGTGCATGTGTGGTGTAGGCTACACCAAGAGAACAGTACAGACCTGAATGTTTGACACCTATGGTGACGGGGTCCGGTGGCTCTGTTATGCTATGGGGGGAATTCTCCTGGCGTGATTTGGGTCCACTTGTCTCCTTAGAGGGAAGGGTCTCTACAAATCAATACAAAGTTATTCTGAGTGATTGATAACCTTTATCCTATGATGAAACATTTTTATCCTGATGGGAGTGGTCTCCTCCAGGATGACAATGCTGCAATCCACAGGGCAGGAGGGGTCACTGAATAGCTTGATGAGTTGGAAAATGATGTGAATCATATGACATGGCCTTCACAGTAACTAGATTCCAACCCAGTTGAACACCTATGGGAATGTTAACAACTAGCTGACTGTTTTCTACCATACACTCATGCCCATATGTAGACTTCTCTTGATGCTAATCCCATTAATAAATGATCTCACAATTACATTTAATAAGTATTTTTGTGTCTTCTGCAGTCGCCTAACTGAACAGATCGGGTGGAAGTCATGTACTATAGTTACATATGATACCTACTTAATCTTACCCAGATTCTGTTGCCGTGTTACAGTGAACGCAGGGTAAGCCATCATGCAATGCAAATTTTGTTCGATAAAGGATAGCACGGCATGACTTTTTTTTTTTTTTAAGAACACAGACTTGACGAACAAACAGTTAACTGAAAATGTTTAAGCTCATGCTTGCAGTAGACTGACAGTGCGAATTGAAGTAATTGACCCAAACACTGTAGACGGTGTGACTAAAAGCCCTATTGAAAACATCTCATTGTTGACAGGTAGTTGAACTGGTAATACTGCAAATTGATTTCTCAGGCCCACATTTCTGTCTTTAGTCCACTGAAATAACAGCAGGTAGTGTGCGTTTTGCTGCTGATGTGCTCTTAAAAAAAAAAAAGAAGTTACTAAATTGGCGAGGAGAGACAAATGTGATATTTTTTTCAGACAATTTATTGAAATGCATTCACGTACAGTGTTCTGAAAAAATATATGCCCCATTCCAGTTTTCCTCTGCTATTGCATATTTGTCAGACTGAATGGTTTCAGATCTTTAGACAAAATGTAAAAGGGAACCTGAGTAAACACACAACGCATTTTTAAATTATTTAATGAAAAAAAGTTATCAAAAACCCATATCACCCATGTGAAAAAAGAATTGCCCCCTTAAACTTAATAATGGTCGCAAAACCTATAGCAGAAATAACTGCAACCAAATGCTTCCTATTATTTGATATCAGTCTTTTATGTTGTGGGGGAATTTTAGCCCACTACTCTTTGCTGAACTGCTTTAATTCTGACAAATTGGCAGGTTTTCAAGCATGAACTGCTTGTTTCAGGTACTGCCACAGCATCTCTATTGGGTACAAGTCAAGACTTTGACTAGGTCACTCCAACACTTTAATCATGTTTCTTTTCAGCCATTCAGATGTGGACTTGCTTTTGTGTTCATTATCTTGCTGTATAACCCAACTATGCTTCAACTTTAGCTCATGGACAGATGACTGGACATGCTCCTTAAGAATTTTCTGGTACAGACCAGAATCCATGGTTCCTTCCTACAAACAAATACTGTTTCACACTGAAAATGAAGTCCACAAATATTTGCAAAGGATTTTGTAGTATGGCTGGTCATTTTTTTTTTTTTTTTTTTGTGAAACCACAAGTATTTGTATTTTTTACCATTTTATGATAGGATTTTTCAGAAGTCACATTTGGAAGAGTGCAAGTGAACACAGCCCCCAAAATGTTTTTTTTTTTTTTTTTTGGGTTTGCCAAAATGACACGTCATTTACAAATTGCCATAAAACATTAATTACATGTGAATTAATCAAGAAGGTCCACCATAGCTTGCCATCTCATAGAAAATGCTTTCTTTCAAACATTGTGCAATAGTCAATTAACAAATTGAATGACAGTGTAAATAAATAAGACAGAGGAAAAATGAAAGGTTCTGTGAAAACAACGCTAGGTCTAAAAGCCAAACAATTACATTACCGTCACCTGCACTTTCAGTCCACTCTTTCAAGTCGATCTGGCCACGTTCTCATGATGACTATCACAATGCATTGAGGAAAAGAATCTCCTGCCATGCTGGCTGCATCCATCCTTGACAATCCTCAGCTGTGATTACCAGACACCTAGGATTCACTGCGTCAAGGAGGGACATTTGGTCCTGTATACAGTGGTCATATATCTTCTACCTCCACGAGGTAAAGGATTTCTCAATATGATACTAGAAGTAACTGCATCATCACACATGGGAGGGATGTAAAACATTCAGTGACCTGACTGGAGTCACAGAATGCAACAAAGTCACTTATGATTACTAAGTATGACATAACAGGCCTCACCTTCCCTCTTTCTTCTGGTGGCACAATGCTCTGGCAGAATATGTAAAGGAATCTAATCTGAGCTGTGTGGCCCAGTTCTGGGGACACCCTCACCGGACATATGCTGCCACATTTACGGTGGCTCTTTGAATGATATTGAGTGATAACAAGTGGCCATTATTGATGATTTGATCAATATCTGTGCCACAGTGTCATCTGAAAGATTTTTTGATCTTTTGTTTTTTGGAGCATGTGAGCATGACCATATCTTGATGCATGATGTTGCTACCTGGTTAGCTACAGTATTTAGCTGTTGTCTAGTAGTGTTTTAGTTGATGCATAAGCCTATCTGCTGCTAACAGGAGAAGACTGAAGTCTAAACATGTTGCATATACAAAACAGGAACAATCACTGTCACTATGAATTCAGTATTTGATCTTATTTGTTGGCCACTCCGTATGTAATCAGCTGACCTCTAGCTTTTGTGCTAATGACATGGTGCTGTTGTGTCATGTTCTTTATTGAAATGCATTATATTAATATTAGAGCAAGTAGTTAAAGTAATAGTAATAGTCTGCTGACAACAGTCTATCAACCCAGTTCGGTTTAACCCTGCAGGGGGGCTGTCTGCACTTTTGCCTGGGTAGAAATCCCAGCAAGCTAGAATGCTATATCAAAACTATGCGATCTGTTAGTCATTAAAAGACTATGATTACACCCGATTCCTCGACATACACATGCAATACAGTAGCTGATAAACACTTCCGGTACAAATATTAACTTGCATATAACCAGAACAAGCTCAATTAATCTACCTGTGGTATATTTTTACTCCTGCTCTCATACTGTGCATACTGTACATACACACCTGGCCAGGCCAGATAAATACATACATACAGATAAAAATTTGATATATTCAGGCCTATTAAATAAACATTGAATCTTACAAACCTACCCACGCATATCTTTGCCCCATTAATGTACTGTACACACAGGGCCAAATTACTTGAAACAATTTAGGAAACATTGGGTAGCATTGCTTTGGAATACAACGTGTTTATTGTGTGATAGCCAATATTGTTTCTTGTAACTTAGCAATATTTTGATATCAATACTTTTAATGGCAGGCCTATATTTTGCCAGTTTGAATGAATGACTTGTAGACAGCGCTTTATATGTGTGAGTAACTTGTCTTTTTTTTTTTTTTACTTTGAAAGCGTGTTTTTCATCAGGTTGTTCAACAGTAGCACGGTATATTCCACTTTGATTTCTTTGTAGCAAGGCCTGTTTAAACAAACTTTGTATTCATGTTAAGCGTGACATTTATACATTTTTACCAAATTGTATTTTGTTTGCCTTTTAAATTAAATTTATGGAAGAATTAGCCATTCATTTGGATTAACTGGATACATTTTTGATGTAAGTAATAAATGTATCGATGCGATTCTCAGCTTTTTGAAGACACAGTAGCCTACTGAAGGGAATAGTAAGGGCATCATTTGATATACAGTATGTGCAGTCTGAATACTTGCATCTTGTAGGAGCCAAAACTGGCATTAAGGCCAAATAAGAGAACTGGTGCTCTGCATTACTCTAAACTGAATCTAGGTAATTCAAACAGAAGGCTGATACATTGAATAACTTTTTAAAAGAGTTCTCTGAAGAGCTTTGCTTTATCATGGCTTTGCCCTGAAATATTAATGTGAGAAAAATCTCCAGTCTCATATTGTTGGGGGAAAATAACAGTTTCAATGTGAACATCAAATCCCAAAGCCTCACATGACATTTTATAGCAGTTTCATTTCAGACATGATGCATCTCTTCGTCCATCTTTTCTTGCTGAATGAAATTCTTACTTCAGTAGATTGGGCCTTGAGGAGATTTGAATTGAAAAGACAGGGGATGGTGAGTGTTATTGTTGATTAAAGGTTAAGGCTGCATGTTGTTCTGCTGGGTCCTGTTCATCCATGCCTTTGTCATTTGCATAACAATGCACAAATAATGGTTTTACAAGAGGAAGTGTCCACAAAGGCATGAATGCCAGAGATACCTCTTCTCCATTTAATTAATCACGTGGCTATCCTCAGCTAAAGATGTAGAACATGAATAATGGCATATTGTAGGTCTGGGAGGTTTCATTACAGCGTAACAAGTCAATTACAGTTATAGAATATGTCACCAAGACATGATGAACAATTTGCAACTAACAGACAGCATGCATCTGTCAGGTCAGAAGAGTCCAGAAATAACCAGAAGTGCTTTGCACAGTGAATGATTTTTTGTGGCACTGCTTACGTACATTGTACCATTGGTGTTGTTGAAATACTGTATGGTCTCAACTGATCTGTTACCCACCTATTTTGCCTTGTACTTCAAATGAAGCCATGGACATCACAATCCTACAGAACGCAGTTTTGGCCTTGATTGATGATGTTCCATGCTGACATCACCTCAAGGTGACATAACCACATATATAATTAGTAGCACACCTATATACAGTAGTAACAAAGTAACATTTAAATGGTAACGTAGCCAACTCATCCACCTGTATTATTGCTGACAAGCTATGGGACTCAAGAGAACGAACTAGCTAGGCTATAATTTAGCGGACTATATTTTTACTGCTATTATTGTTTTAGCCTCAGTTAAACTGCAAGCATCTCAACCCGAAATTCAGATTCCTCAGGCAATGGAGAATAAATCACAATGATCAATATTTCTGTGATCTGTCATTGGTTGAAACAGCTCAGAAAGATGAAGCTCGCCCATCATTTGGTGGTGGCAAATGGCAGATTTTCATATTCATTAAGGACTATTTTTATTTATTTTTCTTTCTTTTTTTTAACCAGTGCGGTAGATCGGTATTTTGACAACTTTGAATGCAGTCTTAAATTTTCACTTAATATTTTTTCTCAGGAACAGTAAAGTTGATTTTCTGGTGCTAATCCTGTGTTCATTACTCTGCTATGTGTTCACCACTGTGCTATCACTGTGTTCACCATTGTGTTGTGTTCCTTATCGCAATGAAGTCAACATATTAGCAACGCTTTGATCTGTAAGTTCTTAGTGCATACTCTATAAAAACCAGCTTAACACCTAACCTTCATACATTGACTAAGAGAACCAACAAGAACTCTTAAATCAAGGAAAAACTGTTTAAATCACGACACAGGATGGTAGAGTGGAAATGTGACACTTTGTACTGAGTCTGAATATCTTTATAATTCTTAGTAGAGTAAATTCATAGGAGAGGTAGCGGTCTTCAGTGGGAGAACTTCCACATTGTCAAAGAAATTGCCCGGTGGATTCTGGCTGCACTTTAACCGTCTGTTTTGAATTTCCAAACCAAGTAATTCAATAGAGTTTACAGTGTATCATTCAGTGAGATAGCTTGGGATGTCACTTCGCATTGCATAAAAAGGCTTTTGTGTGTAAGACTGCAGTATTTTTCTTGAGCCATTAAAAAGAGACAGATTCTGGTATATAGTTGAGGCCAAGCTGCCATCATGCTTTTGAAAAAGACACATCAGAAATCATAAATAGACCCCATACACAAATCTATCCGTGCTTCAGCATGTTCAAGGGACTATTCAAACCTCTTCTAATTATCAGGCTCCAGACCGTTCAGAATAATGTGTACAATTCTGTTTGTGAAAACGAAAATAATGCAACTACCATGGAAATGCGGTTTTAAGCAGTCGTGGGAAGTGTGTTGAGACAGGACAGGCCGGGGGCATTTTTGCCAGTGATACCAAGTGACAGTGCAGTGGCAGGATTAGATTAGTTACCAGCAGGTTGCTAGTTTTAATCCTGAGTAGGGTGCTGCAGTTCCCCTATGAAAAGCATTTAAGATGAATTACTGCAGTAAAAAATATCAGCTGTATGAATAGTGGTTATGTAAGCTATGTAAGTTGCCCTGAATAAAGTGTCCTCAGAGCTGTGCTACATTGAGCCCAAAGCATTCTGGGAATTGGTCCTGTATTCTTTTGCTGAGGTGAATGGTTGAGCTATGCTGATCAGCATGCAAAGATGCATGAGAAAGTTATTTTATGTCATTATCTCTACAGTGAACTGACATTTTGGATTTTTTGGGCAGACCTTGCTTCCCTGGTGAAGTTGTTGATGTGTCCCCCTGCCTTCATTCAGCAGAATAACAGTGTTAATAATGAATGGGCCCCATGGGTCTGGTCTTGTGTCTGGACCATGCAAGAGCCAACTGTGGCTGGCAGCTGCACTGGGTGATGCACAACTGGCTCTAGCCTCACCCATGGAAGAGAGGGTTTCAGCTGATGACAGTATCTCGTCACACATTAGCGACTCCTGCTGGTCAATCAGGCACTTGCAAGTCTGCTTGTTGCATGTGAAGTTTCTTCCTCTGACTTGTGTGCTAGTCCGATTTGTGAACTGCGGTGTGGTTCGAAGCGGCGACTGGCATCGTGTGCTTTGGAGGAGAATAAATGCTTGTCTGTGCTCTGATGAATTGAAATACCCTGCAACTACAAACCACATTTTCAAATAACAGTTGTGTTATTATAAACTTGAGCCAGGCCATTAACCTGGCCTCCTGAGTATACATTATTAACCAGTTGTATAAATGGACAGTGAGTATAAATATAAGCCAGATAATCAAATTTAGCCAAAACTATCTGTTGACCAAACAAGTAATAATATCGATCAGGAAATAGATGAAAAAATATATATTTTTTGCATTTCCTCCCACATATCATGTTATTCATTTGTGGGTGAAACAACTTTTGGACAGAGCCTAACGCCCAGAGATTCAACTTTGTTTGAGTAGGGGTGGTTATCTGTCTCTCCTGTGTGTTGAGAGAATAATTCTGCGTTATCAGCACGCTGTAGCCAGCACAGTCAATTGGCTGATTCGTCAAGGGTAACTCGAAAAGATTCTGATAGGCAGTTCGCAAATCACCCAGTTGATCTAAAATATCGACCAGCAACAGAAAGTCATTACACACAATAATGGCAGGTTGGACCTTGAAGGTGTGACTTAATTAGGTTTAAAATGTCTTCAAAGGTCCCTTGGAATAGAGAGTGTCTCTATTTCCAATGATGTTAAGCTCCAGAGAAAATCGTAAAAAAAAAAATATATATATTACAAATTCTACAATATTTTTTATAAAATGTTTCTCTCTAAATGATCTCTTTTTCTAGCAGATAGCCATAGTTCTGTGCCATGTAGTGTGAGGAAATAGAATAACCTTGCTGTTTCAAGTGGGCATTTTCCCATCCTTAAATGGGAAAATGTGCAAATATGTACTGTGCTGTGCTGATACAAAGGCTTTGATATGAAGGAGGATGTGTTCCACGCACAAAGCAACTGCATTCACAGTATAAAAATGAACTCAATAAACAATTGATTTGTGTGAAGGCTGAAGTAATAATCTGAGAAAATAGTAAGGCACAGACTAAAGTCTGGTTGCTGGCATTTTCTTTTTACAGAAGTTAAAGAAGTCTGTACATGTGTGTGTATATCTGTATGTGCTCATGTGATCACATCTAGCTTTATTGATTACACAAATAATGCAATTCAATTTAATGACAAAAAAATTGCAATGCTTTGTAACTTGTACATGTTCTACACTAAATATATCCACCATTTTTCAAAACAATTAAAGGAGTACCATGGTGGTTGAACGTGACACTTCCCAGTTGTCTTCAGGCAACAACAAAACAAATGTGCATCATTTTTTTATTCTTAAGTCATTTCAATGTATTTTCAAATCAAACGTATTTTTCTAAGCCTACATTTCCCACTATAAAAATTCACCCGAACCGTCTGGGCGTGGTAATGAGAACTGTCAGTTAGCTATGATTGACAGACCGTGCCCCGTTACCATAGCTACCCCCATGATACGCGCTCTCTTTGGGAGACTGAATTTTCACAAGCTAGCTAGCTTAGTAGTATATCAAGTATCGATAGATAGCTAAGGTAAGGAAGTTGACTTATATCCAGTTATAATTTTTGCTATCTAGCTAGACAAATTAAGATAAAAGCACAACTATAACGTCCTCATAAAAGCAAACTAGCAAGCTAACGTTATCGATAACATTGCCTTATGAAAGCAAACCTCCTAGCTAGCTAACGTTAGCTAGCTAGCTAAATGAATATAACCAGAAATAATCTAAAGGCACTCTAATTTAAGTGAACCTAACGTTAGTCAAATATTTGCATTGTCTGAACAGCAGGAAGGTGTGTCCTGTCAGATTTCTTTACGGGGTGTGGAAATAGGAGTGGTTACTGTATTCGTGACGTAGAAAAATGACAACTTTCTCAACCGGTTGAAAATAGGACGATGAATTTAAAACGCATATTTCTCCAAAAATACAGAACGGACATATTTAATACTTTGCTCATTGTGTTTCTTCAATGCCTCTTGTGCAAATAGCACATAAAACCGAGAAAGTGTGAAAATCACCATGGTACTCCTTTAAGGTTAATATTTTGACCAACTGATTACATTACAATTGAAGTTTTTGAGATTATTGTTATTTATCTATTTAATTATTTTCTTTCCATGTCTCCAAGTTCCTTCCAACATTAGCCTTACAATTTCAGAACACCACAAAGCAAAGAGAGTTTCATGTGGATTCTGGGAGTTATCGGGCCATACAGAAATCCTGCACAATTACTCTCATGATTACATGCTTGCAGTCTAGAGAATATGGATGACAGATGCTTTATGATGGCAATGGGTCGGTCTGACCAAATCCTAAAAAAAGGCGGTACGGTTGGTCGAGAACAGGGAATGCTGCCTAGCCCTCAAATTCAAACTCAAATTATGAGACTCCCATATTGAGCCGAAACATTCGGTCAGATAGCTTCACTTGCTGTATTGTTATAGATCCATTTTTGTTACCTTTCTGTTAATCACACAATCTCTGGTGAGACCTTTGGCCTACTTGTCCTGCAGACCCAGGTCCTCAACAGCTTTTTAGTAATAATTCTGTGTGATGTAAGGATCTTTCAGGTGGAAGGGATCTGCAGTAGAGTGTTGCAGAGAATCCCTCAATCACTTGTGTATAGTAAGAGTGTTCTGTGCACGTGATTATGGAACTGAAATATTTTATGTCAGTCATATCTGTGGAGGAATTCACTGAATGGGAAAGGTAAGGACGCTGAGTGCTTTAGCAAAGTTCTACACTTTACATCACTTTGTTCACCTAGGGTAATTTGCTTGTTTTGTTCATCAAGGCTGTGAGAGCAAGTTGAAGAGATTCATCATTATAATGGATGGTTTCCATTTTGAGCGGCTTTTTTCTGCAGAGCCCTTCTTTCTCTCCTTCCTGTTTTCCTCTGCTTCTAAACAAAATAAAATAAAAGCCGATAATAATAATAATAATAATAATTTGTCATTTTATAAAAGTGAGTTAGAAGCATTTCAGGATAATATGTGCTGACAGTTATATAGACATTAAATGTGTAGTTCTAGTCAATGCATTCCAGCCAGTAACACTTTTTTTCTGAAGCTGTTTTAAGTCATTAGCCATTTTCCGATTTCCTTGCTCTGTCCTCGTAGTCCAGGCAAATGTGAAGATAATGACTGTGCAGGAGAAGAGAAGGGAACCACGCTTTGACTTTGACTTAAAAAATGGCGCATTTTCTAATGACATTTAAAATATAATTGCATGTAAATTAACTTGGGTTTGTGTTCCAAGCTTTGATGGAACTGAAAACCTGCCTTGTATTTAAATGAGCAAAATGCTTTTATTTACTTCTTTTGCTTCCGTTTTCAGTTCTTCTTTCTTTGTGTCCTTGTGTGGGTGTTTTTTCTGCCTGGCAGCATAGTCTGAAAGTCTGTTCTCAGCAAGGTTTTGCGACACATTTTCAATTTCTGTGGCTTTATTTATACAGCGCAAGCTAAAGACTGTGACACTGACGGTACAATTGCACATTTTTCGGCCTTCAGTCTACTTTCAGCGCAGTGAATATTAAGACAGTTTTATAGCAGCAAATGTTGATTCCGAGACAGTTCAAATGAAAACATTAAGTTAGTGCTAAGAAAAATAGAGAAAATCTGAGTGCAAGAAATCATCAGAATTAATTACACAACACACAAGTTATTTTTAAATATGAGTCAGTTTGATTGAATATATTGAACAAGGGGCTGTTAAAAAAAAAAAAAAATCATACCCATAGAAATGCAAATATATTTTTTCATGTAGACCTTCCTGTTTTGACAGCATTTGCATTTGTATTTTTGAAAACAGTGAGTGATCTTTTTTTTTTTTTTTTTTACATAGAATTCCCTGTTCAGAGCTTGTGTTTCCTTCATTTGATCAATAAACAAGAAAAAAATCAAATGGTCTCAAAAAAAAGCTCTGTTCTGCCTTCCAGTTTATTTTGACTTAATCCTCTTAACAAAGGGGGATTTGCTATGCTGTTTTCCTCAAGCCTCAACTTAGCACCTCACACAGCATCTTGATTTTCCCTCTGTTTTCTTTCAGAAAACGAAGATTTCCACGTACGATAAGATGTGGGAGTTCATGAGCAGCCGCCGGCACTCGGTCATGGTGAAGAACGTGGAGGAGGGGATCCAGCGCGTCCTCACCTCTGACTACGCTTTCCTGATGGAGTCCACCACCATCGAGTTCGTCACTCAGCGCAACTGCAACCTGACCCAGATCGGCGGGCTCATCGATTCGAAGGCGTACGGAGTGGGCACGCCCATGGGTACGTCACCGGCTGGGTTTGCTCCATGTCGCAGAAATCACTTTGACCCACATTCCTTTGAAGCAGGTTCACATGGTCTAAGCCCATCACAACCTCCTTTTTTACATTACATTTTATTTGGTAGGCGCTTTTATCCAAAGAGCCGTACAATAAGTACATACCGAAGGTCATTGGAACGAAAACACAGGTCAGATAAGGTACAATTCTTATAAAGTATCGTTTATTCATAGCCATGAACATCAAGTCCAGTTCACATGGTAAGTGTAAACTAAGTCAGTAAAGTTACAGTAAGTCATAAATTAGAAGTGAAACTTGATTACGAGAGATATGATAAAAGAGCTGCAACATCAAGATGAAGATACAAGTACGATGTAAAAGTGCTAGATGAAAATATGAATAAATGAATGAATGAATGACAAATGAAAAACATTTTGAAGAAACACAAAAAAGCCAACAAATGTATTTACATTGTGCTCCACAGGCCTCAACAATCCAATGCAACAACAAAAAAAGCAAACACAAATACAAACCTGTGAAACAAGAAAATAAATCTCTGAAACACAATGACAAGAAAAAAACTCAATAACAAATTGCAGTGCAACTGCAACTATATATATATATATATATATATATATATATATATATATATATACACACACACACAGCTTTACTTCATTCAATTACTGTTCTGTAGCACCATCAGCAGTGCAGGTTAAATGCCATGGCCACTAGTCAATTTAAATAAATTACTTTGCAATACTGAGGGGGTGTAACTGCAGGCTTGGTTATTTTCAGCCAAATCTGAATTGAATTTATGTATCATAACTAATTTATGATTTAGTGCTATGTACAGTATGTATTTATCTTAGTTTGGGGGTGTTTGGAGAGGAAGTCTCCTGGCAAAAGGCAAAAAAACATAAATTTCTTTTAAAAAATTAAAAAGGAAAGACACTGCATCTTTTACACCGTGTTTAATTCCATTTGGAGGAAAGAGATTTCATTATCACGTGCTGTAACAGTTTGTCTAATCTACTTACACATACACAGCCCCCTAGGCTCACAAATGAGTCTCCATGCCGTCCTATAAGTACCTGAGTTAAAAAAAGAGATTGAACATCCAAGCACTGCCGTGAGAAAACCTTAGCTGAACACTTTCGTGTGAATTTTCAAACAATTTTTTCTCTCTTTTGAGGGGGTGTAGTCAGGTGTAGAGTCTGGGCTCTTTTCATTCTCTAATACATAGAAGCAGGTAAAACTCCTTTAAAGAGCTTGTGGCCAGACTAACCCTAAAGGAACTTATACTGCAAATGTTTTTATAGATTATTATTATTTAGATTTAGGGCCATTTATCCTTTTCCCTTTTCTGTCCTGCAGTCACCGATGAACTACAAATGCTCCAGCTACTGTCTTTTTTCATTTATTTTAAGAAATACATTATCTTAATTGTAACAAAAAATAAACAAAAATCAATGGAGAGGGAACAGAATTATTACCTTACAGAATTATTACTATTTATGAAATTCATTCATTTTTCAGAAGTTCGATTTTTTTTTCTTCATATCCTAATAGAAACTGAGTACCACAATAACATGGCATTGATAATTATATTACATAAGGATATACATGAGGAGAGGTAAGGTCCATGTGATTTATACCAGGGGTCTAACTCTAAAAAAAACAAGAGCTAAAGCCTGGATGAGTCATCTGGGCCTTTGGTCAAATGTCAAATGAAGGCTTATGTAATAATTTTAAAATTATACTCCTTTGTTTTGTTCAGTTACAACTTTAATCACAAGGATTGAAGTCCAAGGTCTTAATATCTAAAGCTTTCATTAATCACAGTATTGAATTTATGGGTTAATTGTTATATATTATATTATATATTATTATCACCTGATATGTATATGACTAACATTCAGCCATCTAATGAAAATACTGAAATAAGTCTACACCAGTCTGTGCTCAATATTTAAACATGTACAGAGGCTATATTTTAAGCTTTTGTTGACTAGGAAGTGAATGGCTTTGAAATGAAGTCACATATTACTTGTAATCTAATGTATGAAATTAGACATTTTGTGGAAACACTTATCCATCGCAATTTAAACAGATTACATTTGTTGAAACTGTTATCCAGAGCAATTTAGACGGATTACAGTTTTACATGCAATCCATTTACATAGCTTGATATTTTCCTGAAGCTAGTCAGGTTAAGTACCTTGCTCAGAGGAACAACAGCAGTGCCCCAGTGGCGAATCTGCAACATAACATAATTCGACTTTGAATCCGAGTCACAGTATCTAAACATTAGGCTACACTGCCATCCATAGGAAACACTGCCACCATGATACACATGAGAAAATGACTTCATGCAAGCCGTGCCATCAGCAGACCTTTTGTGGCAATTCTGTTCTGAATTTAATATTGATTTGTTTAATGAGCGCTTTCTTAATTTTATACGGCCTCAGGTATTTATAAACGTTTATGCGGCAACATTGTTAAACCTGGTTATGTTTCAGCAGTTTTTTCTATGGTCAGATGACCATGTTGACTTTTCTGGTTTTGGTTGCCCGGTCTTACTCCACCATAATGTTCTGAATGACTCTCATTCCCCTGTTCATATAGGAATAATGTCTCCAACAGGTCATACAGCACTGTCGCAACCCTGCCTATACTGTACTATACACTGCCCTGGTTATCATTAAATCCATTTGAAACGTGTTCGCATTATGAAAGTGTGTGAGGGAATTCTGGGACAGGCTTGATGGCCATGCACATCCCTGATGCTTCATTGAGTCAGATGGCAGCAAGGTGTTCTGTCTGGTCCCAATCCAGACCTTTCCCCCTCGAGCCGGACTTGGGGGACATCCGGAAGCATTAGTTGTGGCTTGAGCTCAGGCGATGAGCATGATGTTGTCATAAAAGGACTCCAGCGAGGAGCGGGGGGTGATTAGTAGCCCGGTGTTGTTGGGCTGTGCGGCATGGTAGGTTTCCCTGAATTACCATAAATCCCACGCATGGCATTCTAGCATTTCACTCCTCAGCATTGTGTATACCATGCCAATCAACAGTGCTACCACCTTTAAAAATGTGTGTGTGTGTGTGTGTGTGTGCGCATGTTTTATGGTGGTCTAGAGACTGCTTTTATGTGTGTGCCTATTTATATCTGTTTATTTCTGCCTGAGTGTATGTGTGTGTGAGCGCGTGCATGTGTGTGTATGCGCATATGAAAGCAAGAGTGTGTTTGTCTGAGTGAGTTTGTCATTTAATAAAATGCATCTTGTGTAGCTGGGAAAGAGTCAACCAAAAAAGAGTGTTTAGCATCACTGTTCCCCCTTGAGAAATTTGCAAGCAGCCAAGAACAAGGCATTTGAATTGCTAATCCTAACCTTTTAGCACTGTTTCCATGTGTATGTTGTATTCCTGGTGCAGCATGCCTTCCCCGGTATATCTCATTGACTTAAGCAGCGGGTGATTGTCAGGCTGCAAAAATATCGAGACCTGGATATTGCCGTAAGCTTGTGTGTTTTTCAAGCTGCGATCTGTTGATGGATACACATTTTTCTTGTTTTTGCTTTGTAGCTGAGCTCAAAAATCTTTTGATATTTTGCATGAATGGCACTGATAATAACTAAAGACTAATTTTGTATTTGTTTTTATCAATGCTGTTTTTTACTCAATAGTGGTGAATCAAGATCATTTAAAAGAACTGCAAAATGCCAAAAGCACAGTGCATTGCGTTGCAAAATTATACAAAATAACTGTACGACAATAATGATCATAATTAACATTTTAACAATAAGTATTACTTGTGTGGATAGGGCTAGTTAACAGTCATTATTATGATTATTGTTATTATTATTAAGCCAACAAAAGAAACTAACCTTTGCTATTCAGTACTGACCTGTTAACTGTTTTGTCAGGCTGTGGCAAATGCAGCCATGACTTTGAATTTCAGCCTTTCTCACTGAGCAGGCTGTGGAGCCTGCATTTTGTAAGGATATGTCTCTATGGTGTACAGATGTTCAACCACTGCTATCAAACTAGTAAATCAAGTTTTGCTTTGCATTTGGTTTAAACACAGAATTAAAAATAGGAGTGTTTGGTTTGCTTCATGATTTGGATTACTCTGATTTGCTGTGGATTATTAGCCGATCTGTTCTGAGCCTGTTTAAGCTAGTGTGCATTATTTAGTTAGCAAGCTTCAAGACAAGTGGACTCTGGGGAATTTTTCAGGTTTAGTTCTTGGATTTGAGTGTTTCAATTTGCAGCGTGCCTTCGGGACTTGATTTTAGGTGCATCCAAATGCATTATATTGTGAAATATAATTTAATTATTCACTTGTTAAGTGTTTCTGCACAATTCTCTCTTTATCTCTCTCTCTTTTGCTCGTACCCTTTTTTTCTCATTATAAATATTTATTTTGACTGTATTGGATGATCAAATGTAATTCTCTTGACTGATTCATCAGATATCTCTCCCTTGTGCCCCATTTATAGATTACTCTGGACACGCTTACAATATTACATAAGCAATTACATATGCTTGCACATGCAAACTAGGAGAATGTGCTCCTCCTACCTCACCACTTCCCTTGCACATGTAATCTAGGAGAATGTATTCCCCCAAGCTCACCACTTCCCTTGCACATGTAATCTAGGGGAAGGTACTCCTCCTAGCTCACCACTTCCTTAGCACATGTCCAGGCCCTCACCAAAACCAAAAAAATTCATAAGATTATTTATGAATATCCATAGTCTGTCCTTCCTCTACTGCACCATTCTAGAGTGGATGAGGAGATAAAAATTTACAAAAATAAATCAAATATAAAACAAATGATTGGAATGAAGATGTGACGAGAGGACAGTGAGAATGGTAAGAACGGAGTAAAAGAGTAAGAAATGAAAAGAAACAAAGGAACAGGATGTAAATAGATTATGAGAATATGTAGAGCAGAAGGGACAGGAAAAAAGGGATTTTTGAAAACGGAACATGCTCTTAAGTTTACATCTGTGTGTGTGTGCATCTGCGTGTGTGTGTATGCGTGTGTTTGTGTGGGTGGGTGGAGGTGTGTGTGTCCACAGTGCCAAGAGCTGTTACAACCGAAATTTCCCTTGATTATGGTTTCGTATGGAGTCAAAACTGTAATGATTTTTCAAAAATGTGTAAGTATTAGTATTAAAAATGTACATGTGTCTATTTACAAAAAAACCAAAAGCATAAAATGCAAAACTAATATCTAAATTTAAAAAGCCAAATCTATCTTACTGCCCTAAAATAGAGGCAAGGCATTGCGTCACATTGTAATTTTTGTGCTGTTGTTAGAGGACTGGGGATTTCAGCTGTATTACTTTGCTTTCATCTGGCAGATTCCTGCCATGTGCCTTATTGTTAATGAGTGATGGATTGTTGCGTTAATTCTAAATATTTAAGGATTATTCATCTTTATATTTGTATGCTCACACTGTGAGCAGTTGGTCAGATTTCCAAATTTCTATCCCTTATCGTTTCTGTGCGATGCATAGGTCTCTAGGGAACATCAGTGGATTTGGCTTCTTGTTTAGATGAGTGGAGAATGGAGTTATACTCTTGAGGAAGGGGACCCCAACAAATCAGAGGTTAATATTGGGGGGATACCACGATCCTCTTCCTGTCAACTTTAATTTACTTCAAAGCTTTCATTAATCAAGACTCTACTTCTCATTCCTGGCCCTTGAATCTTTCTCTCTCTGTCTTGGTCTCTCCTGTTTCCAAGAAATCACAGTTTTCTATCTTTCATAAACTCTCCAGGACAGTGGCATGAAAAAAACATAAAACTTGTTTTTTATTCTCTATTAGAAAAGCATTTTCTAAAGTTAGGCCTCATGAACCTCAAAAAGGGGGCATCAATGATGAATGATACTGACTTAATACAAGTGTGACGGTATTCAGAATCATGGTTTCTACAAGTCAGCGACTGCGAACTTCATTAGAAAGTGGTGCTTGGTAAACTCCCTTTTTACCTTCCTTTGTGATTATGCTTGATGTCAGAAAAGATAAAAAAACATCCCAGCAGCTACAACAATCATGTTGAAGGGAAAGAACATGTGTGATAAAGCTAGCTAAGCAGATTGGTATATATAATGCAATATTTATTCAATGTATCAAGCAATAGTACTGTAGGTAGTGGTCACACAGACGTTTTGCCATGGTTGAGTTGCGGGTTGGCACTACATTTAAAAAAATATGAGAATCACATTTGTGTTTATAAGGCATTTTGATTCACATTGGTGTAGCTAGCAGTCTTCTTGTTATCTTCCTCACTAGCTAGCTAGCTGATGATCACATTTCACCTCCGATACAAGCTATTTAAATCACATCACCAAAACTAATATTAGTAGAAGTTACATCATTCCACATCAAAACTTGATGAAAAATAGGCTCATGACATTGGACACCAACATTCACAGGCATAGACAATACTACTGCCAAAGAAAGTAGGCCTACCACAGCACTAGAACCATAAATAGTTAAAGTGTTTGCAATATATTTACTGCACGAGTTTGACAAGTTCAGAGAAGGTTTGCCAGAGGTCCAATTGGAAAAAAAAACCAGAATGTCCTGTTCTGAAATAATTTGTACAAGTCTGGTTTGTGTTATGCCTGGTCTGAGTAATTTATCGGTAGTTTGTAAGAAATTACGTAATCACCCGATTCAACAGCCACCAGCTCCCGAGCTTGTTCCTGATTACGTTGTCACCTGTGCAGGCTGTCCGGTTTTGAAAAGTTCAAAGTCTGGCAACCCTAGTTTTGAGGCTACTGTAAATATTTAAAACATGAGTAACCACAAAGCTGATATTCATGGTTTTGGGGAGAATGGGCAGGGCCTACATCCATGCATGCATGTGTTTGTGTGTTTAGCAGTGTTTAGCAGCTGCACAGCAAAATGTCCGGTGTTAATGCAGCTCTAACAGAGTATATATGAGTCCAATAGGGATCATAATGTAAGAGTTGATTTAACGCTGAACATTTTACTGTGTGGCTGAGTTTGTGAAACGCGGTGGACACTCTGAAAAGCAGCAAATAAGTTAAGCAGTGGAAGCAGAGAAGGCCCCAAAGCTCATGTTGGACAGGGACTTTATTTATTATGTTAGACAAAACAGCCCAGAAGGGAAACATTACCGCAAATTAAGTACTGCAGCCACTTTTAATCAGTAAAAAAACAAATAGACTTTTTTCTGTTTTTAATGGATGGTCCCAAGCATCCGCTGTGCTCCTTTACGGCTTGTGTTAATTGCTGTTATTGCGAGGTGGTTGTTTCAGTGCCGTCCCGGGAAGAGTGCTTTTGGCCGCGAACGCTCACCGCGGGATTGCGTAATGACATCACATTGCCTCGCAGCTCTCTCCTGGCACGACGATTCCCCGGCGGTTTGCCGTGTGGTGACAGCAGAGTCATGTTCACTCTCTCAGCTGTCAAAAGCACATCCTGCCGTGAACTCATCTGCCTCATTTTGCCATGCTCTGGCTCACTGGGACAAGATATTGAAATTCTCTGTAACCACTCTCCTTTTTTGCCGCTTTTGCCTTGCCGTACTGGGACAGTTCCCCATGTTCCTCCCATGTTATTGCCATCTACTTTGGTGCCCCTTGGCCTTCCGTAGCTGGACAATGCCTCCATGTTACCACTCACCTAGGGTATAATTTCTGTCCTGTTGCTCTCCATTACAGGACAGCACTCCCAAGTTTCCTCTCATAACTTACCTCCATTTAGCATCATGGCCTCTCATCTCCTGTTTGTACATTCTGGGTCCATAGCAGGGCATGATCTCTGTGAAACTCCTCAGCATCATCTCCTTATGCTCCCTCCTTCAGGCTCTCCATACCGGGATAAGATCACCATCGCAATCCTGCAGCTTCAGGAAGAGGGGAAGCTGCACATGATGAAGGAGAAGTGGTGGCGTGGCAACGGCTGCCCCGAAGAGGAAAGCAAGGAGGCTAGCGCCCTGGGCGTGCAGAACATCGGCGGGATCTTTATCGTTCTGGCCGCTGGCCTGGTGCTCTCTGTATTTGTGGCGGTGGGGGAGTTCTTGTATAAGTCCAAACAAAACGCACAACTTGAAAAGGTAAAGCAACATTTTCACATTTCCGGCCTGCATTGAAGAAATAATATTTTTTTGAATGTTGTCTAGTTAAGCTTATTTTGTACTTTGTACACTATATATATATATACATATATACACACACACACGCACGCACACACACACAGACGTGTGCACTTTGCTGTTGTTGTCAATGATTGTTATTGCATTCACATTTTTTAAGAACTGATTTTAATAAGCATTTTTTCACGCGACTATAGAAGACCACAGCGTTACTAACGTGTCTGTGTAATTTTGTCTGACACCACACATCATGGTTTCCCTCATATTGTCACTTGTCTTCACTTCAAACATGCTGGACCATGATGAAACCACACAAGGGACAGGATTTGCACAGAATAATGACCCACACGTTTTGCACTTGAATGTTTTTTTCTCATTGCATAGAAGTTTGATATAATGGGAGATTATGTGAAAGCATAGCTATCTTGCCTTGCAGTTTCACTTTGTCCAGGGGTAAGTGATGTGCTAGAGTGACAATTTACATGTTTCAGTCATTCAAAATGTGATAGAGCCATACTGTCCACAATAAGTTAGTCCTGATCAAATGGTGCTTCAGATGTTTTCAAAACTTTTTCAGTTCTGGTGAGTCGTTACTACTAAAATGAAGTGCTGTGGATACGGTCTCTTTACTTTGAATGATTGTTTAAAAATATATCTTTGCTGCTCCCATCAGAATCCATGTGAGATACTATACAGTTACCTTAGCAACTCACTCCACCAATTTAGTGTTGCCAACTTAGAAAGCATACAAACAAACAACCTCTACAGCCCTGTGCTGTTTTTTACCTTCAGAAGGAATCATTTCCTTAATTCCAGATGGCTTTTTCTAAGTAACTTTAGATGGGAAATCTGGCAGTTCTTCAGCCTGAAGAGCTAATAGCAGTGCAAGGGCTGCTCTGTAGAAATGATGACATCTACAGTAACATGTAAAAGACGGAAATGCAATCCTCACATACCTCAACACGTGACTCATTTGACACAGGGATTGATTCATTGTAGTTTTACTTCTAAATCAGTAAAATGCATCAATATGTCTCCGTTCAGCATCACTCAAATGAGCACGGGCTAGCCTGTACTGGCATGTCATGCATGCAATATAAGGTTATGTTGCCAATATAATCAGCATTGTGCATCAGCCCAGATGAATGAGGTCACCAGACATGGTGATGAAGAGTTTTAAAAAGTTAACCCCAAAAGACTGCAATTAAGAGCCAAATAGAAGCATCTGCCCCTTCTCCCAGTTCCTGTCACCTGCACTTTCCACAGAGAGTTTTTATAATATTTATGTGGCCTAGAATTAAAATATAAAACAAAATTAGGTTTTAGGCCCCTCCATATTTAATCATCCCACTGATTTTGCTGTTTTTTGTGCAATGTACCTTTAACCCTACATAGATAAAATGATTGTTGTCTTTGCACTTTTTCTATTCATGTTTATAAGTGAAATGATGCATTTTATGCTACAGTAATAGGACACCCCCCACGCCCACATTGTCCCAGCTACAGGCCTATCTCCAAATTCAATAAAGCTACCCACCATATCAGTCATTCATATTAAGTGAAACTTCACAGGGCATACATAACTTTTTTTTATAAAGCATTAATAAAGCACTGTAGTCTGCCATAGAGCCTGGCAGAATGAAATATTGTTGTTCTTCTAAAAAAAAAAGAAAAACAAAAAATAAAACATACAGCTCTGTCTGCCATATTTTAAAGCACTGCATTTGTTTATTAATGCTTTAGGACGTGATGTTACAGAGCTTACTAAGTGTCCCCTGTTATTTTTGAAGACTTCAATAAGCAACTTGCAATATGAAAGGACATGTTGATCTTCCACTCTTCCATGTCCCCTCTCCATCCCATTCCACCCTGCATTTGGTCTCCTCCCATGACAGACTTTCTAACCCTGCCTATTCATCACCATTTATCCCCACTCCGCAGAGAACTGACTTTAAAAGCCATCTCCAGCACCTTTCATTGATCTGGAAGGTGTTTGTGTTTGTTGGCACGTCAGCCTTCTATCGATCTTTACACCGCGTTCTGTGGTGTGGTACGGTTCCATGATAAGTCTTTCATCATCGATTGTATTGATACATATGTCCATGTGTATATAATGGAGAGGAATATTGATAGCTCTTTTTTCCTGAGCTGATTGAAAAAAATAAAACACAGAAAAGAAAAACTGGAAAATGATTAGGGATGCCTATCAGTTTGGGCAAAACCAGTCTGCCAGAACTGGCCGTCAAGGTGTTGACAGGAGAGCAGCAAAGCTTCTTCCCACACTAATTACAGAAATTTGCTTGACAGTAAATGTATAGATTAAATATTGTTCTTAGGCTATTATATTTTTTCCTGTCACTGAAAGCATCAACTTAAAAAAATGTGGTTTAAATGCAGATTTGTTGTATTTGTTGACTCATGCCCTGCAGTTTAATTGTCTTTTGTAAAAGAAATAGTAAAAACAGATGCTTAAATGATAATATTAAGAGCAATAAACCTCAGGAAGAGACGGTAATATTTATCAGTTCCGAAAAACCTGTTGTTATGATGTGATGAACATCAATGTGCTTGTTTCACCCTTTAAGATTGTTAAGAATTCGCTTCATTTTTA
Organism: Anguilla anguilla; assembly: GCF_013347855.1. Lineage (NCBI taxonomy): Eukaryota > Metazoa > Chordata > Actinopteri > Anguilliformes > Anguillidae > Anguilla > Anguilla anguilla. The sequence continues at coordinate 54,208,332 of NC_049201.1, read as the reverse complement.
AATCAAACTCCCCAAAATTGTTGAAATTTTTAATAAAAAACTGAGAAACTTCTAGGTTTAAGTGCATTTGAAGTCGTCTCATCATTCAGTTTGCTGTGGTTCTGTGTGAACCCGCCAATTCTGCCTCTACACATTTTCATGTCCACATGCTTGGCTTCGCTCCATCACTTCTCATAGTACATGGCATACAGGGGAGAGAAACACACGCTGACACACAGACTCACACACTCGCACACACAGACTCACACACATGCACACACACACTGACACACAGACTCACACACTCGCACACACAGACTCACACACATGCACACATCTTAGTGTTAGTCATGACACAATATGTCTGCATATACTTCAGTAAAATTTGAGCAAAATACGGTATTTAATATTCAGTGCAGTCAGTGCATTTAATACATTAGGCATGCATGTTTTATTTGAGGAAATAATTGTTTCACAAGACATTCTAAAGTGCCAAAATGCAGATCAGCTGTTCCATATTTATAATCCAGGATATTTACATTCACTTCCACTCTGCTTTAACTTTTCAATATGGCCAAAACAAACATGTCTTTTTTCAGAGGATGCCAGCACAAAGTACACAGCCTGGGCTAAAAATGAAACACCTGTAACATTAATATTCATGATTACATCGAGACAGTAATGGCATGGGTTCAGGATGTAGTTCCTAAATTCTACTCCTGAATTAAACACAAAGAAGCATCTGCTTTCTCTTCATCCCATGAAAACACCCACACAAAGGGCTCAGTGCATTCTGGATGCAGATACATTCTTCGCTGCACATTGCATCACAGTAACAGAGTCACAGTAATATTATTGCGACGTTGTGCATGATGGAATGGAAGTAATAACCAAGGTTTCTGACAGCGTTATTGAGCATCACTCCTATCACGCTAGCAGTTGTGCAGTTTCCAAGCAGCTACCTGCTGAATGGAGGTGTTGGGGAGGGGGGAGAGGGGGTGGTTTGTTTGCATCCGGTAGCTTTGTCACACTTGCTGCACTAAACCCTTAGCACTTTTGCCACACCAGTGCCACTACACCAGTATGCCATGGGTCCTGTGCAGGTCATTAACCTCTCCTCCAATCTTCTCCCTCACATGGTATCCGAGACTTCCTAGTATGGCAACCATGCATGTGATAATAGCTCACCCCGCCCCCAATCTCCTGAGCATTTATGCATACCCTTGCCACACTTTCCCCCTTTCCTTTTTCATTTCTCTATCATCGGGACGGCATGTCTTGCTCACTGTTTCATACCCCACCACCCAAACACCCCCTTCCCCACCGTCACAACTGCCACTTTCCATTAAATAACTGTCACCATCACTAATTTGTGGATGACTGATTTATGAAAGACAAAAACACAGAGAAAGGGAAATAGAAGTAGAGGCAAAGAGAGTGGGGGGGGGGGGGGGGTGAGGGGTGGAAATCTATTATGAATATTGTAGGAGGTGGCAGGTTAGTGCATTTGTGTTTATTTCTTGAATATTCCAGCAGTTCTGCCTGTCTCAGTTTCCACATGGATGGCCCAGTTTAAAAATTAATCACTTCAGTAAGAGGGAGAAGAGGGCACCAAACACCAAGTTCCGCAGGGAAGAAAATGCAGTCGAGCGGGGAAGGGACTGAAACCATTTTATTTTGTTTGGTTATTGTGTTTATGAATTCAGATGAATATACTAACTCCCTCTATTAGGACTCTCTACTCTGTATTCAATAAATTTAATTTGAATCCCACTCATAGCCACAGACATGCATCATCTTTTTTAATTTTGTTAATATTTCTGAGTGGAGGCGCTGCAATTTAGATGCATTAGCACAAAGGTCTTTAAAAAGGCTGGGACTGACTAACCCCTCCCTCAGCCTGCTTAGTTCATTTTGTTTCACGGATTCCCAGCATGAGCCAAAAAATCAGCTGTGGTCACTGAAGAACAGGTGCGGGTGGCTACAGGTGTCCCTTGTGACCCAAACAGGTGTCCGCCTAGAAAGGCGGTAGCGCTTGAAGGCTAACGAGGTCCCCATTAGCCTTCTCTGTGTGACTTTAATTAAGCTACCCACACCTGCTCATCTCACCTGAGGAAAGAAAAGTCAAAATCAACTGCTATTTGTGAATGAACCCCCCTCCATGTTTCATATTGCGAAGGATGGCATAATGAGAACGACACTGTAGGTTACATTGCTTTCTTTCCATGCCATTTTGTTCTCTGATTGCTTTACTGTGGACGGTGCTCCTTAAAGAAAGCTTAACTCAGTGGTCTGACTCCATAGCTGTCAATCCGAATTAGAGACCACATTCAACACTGAGCTCTGTGTGCTCACAGTGTATAGAGCCCTATTTCAGAAAAGACTGAAAATGCCTAATGACTTTAACAGTATCATAGATTGTTATATACATCTCAGGTGTCCTGCAAAATAAATCAATCATTTTCAAGAGCTTGAAAGTGAAAAATGTATTCTCTCACCTCTTTTAGTATAAAAAATGTATTTTTGCCTAATTAGTGGGTAGAAGCTGTCAATCAAAAATATGAGCTTATGGGATCGCAGGAGATGGAAGCAAAAACAGTCATCAAGCTCACACATATACCCACACACTAAGTTTACACACACATGCACATATACACCAACATGAACTTGCTCATACACACATGCACACACACACACACACACAATATGCTCAGCACCTGGTCAGCAGATCCTCTGAATCATAATCTTCTTGGTGGTGGTCAGTGGAGTAAAGGAGGTCTGATTTGCACTAGGATCCAGACCTTCTGTTCCCTGTAACTGATTCTATATGTGGAGTTTTTAGGGTTACAAAAGCCAATTATGTTTTATTGGCTGTCTAAAAACATTCTAAACTACTATATCTGAGAGAAAAACAAACATCCAAATGAACTTATTCACTCCACTTTTGATCCAAGCCACATTTACCCTTAAGTATGCCTCATGATAATGGACTTCTTTTTAGACAAACATGCATGGCAAGTAATCAAAATTAAATTACCAAACCGTTTGAGAAGGGGAAAAGTAAATTTCTGTTGGTACAGACAAATGTTGATTGAAACTAGGCCTATGTGCATCAGAAGGTACACAAATGACTAACCTTGTGAGTTTTTGTCAGTTTAAAATCTGCATTCATGCATGAACAACTCATCTTTTTTAGGGAAAGGGGGGGGGGGGGTGTACTAGTTTACAGAGCTATTCCCAGTGAGCACAAAGTGTGGGACAAAAACCATAAAACCATCAGCAGTGGGGGCCTCGTCAGTGTACTGAAATCCCTATTTTTCCAGTCTGCACACTTTCTTTTCTTTCAGAGCCTAAAATAAAATGAATATGTACCCTTGAAATGAAAAGACTCAAAGAATACAGGCCTGAATACAGTGCTACAGCAGAGAGGATGCACTGGTTTAAAATGAACGCCCCCTTCCCAGCTACTCCCACCACCCCCACCACCTCTTTCTTTTACCTGCCTCCTTGTAGGAGCTTGAGCCCCTGGAATACTGACATAAATCCCTGCCAGCTCCTTTGTTTTATGCAGGATTTGCAAATGCCAGTTTAGCTTTTGAGAAAAAAAGAGGGAAGAGAGAGGAGGAAGAGGCAGCTTAATTGGGCATGCAGCTACATGGGGTTTGAGTCTGTGGAAATGTAATATGCATCAATAAGTCATGCTGCCTGGCAGAGAGGAGCCATCGTGGTGACAAAGTGAAATCTGTCATGGAGAAATCGCTTTAGTTATTATGCTCTGGAACAGTCACAGGGGACCCCAGAAGCTCTTCTGTGAGCCTCAGGTAAGCCCCCCCCCCCACTCCCACCCCACCTCCACACCCCTGTTTTACCATAGCTAGCTAGAAGTGGTCAATGTATCCGGATGAAGGGGGAATTATTATGCTGTGGGAAAATTAGAGGTACTCTAGAGGCCCGTTACTAAGTCTCGGATATCATTCCCTCTCCACTCCCTCAGCTTTCAACCCCTGCTTTGCCAGAACCACAGCTTGCCAGTAGAGGGTGCTCTTCTGGGAAAAGGGGGCAGGTTTTACTTTCAAGGGACAAACAGGCTTTTCACAGAGCGTCAGTAAGCTGCCCATCTAGCACTATTGCTGTGGTCAGCCAGCCAGCAGGTGGTGCTCTGAAGGCTGTGAAGAGGGTCACTGAGCAGACAGGGGCTCAGAGGGCGAGTCTTTTCAAACTTGTGCTTCTCTTTCCAACAGAGGTCCTTCTGTAGTGCCATGGTGGAGGAGCTGCGGGTGTCACTGAAGTGCCAACGCCGACTCAAACACAAGCCCCAGGCCCCTGTCATGGTCAAGACTGAGGAGGTCATCAACATGCACACGTTTAATGACAGAAGACTGCCAGGCAAGGAAACAATGGCCTAAAAAATATTATATATATCACAACAACTACAACTACAAAAAACAACAAAAACATTTATATTTGTCTCTTGTGGAAAGTGGGGAGAGAGTGAGGGGGCTGGGAGGGGAGGGAAGGGAATTTGGTAGGAGGGTTCGGGGTTGGATGGGGACAGGATTGGGGGGCCAGGGACATGGGTGGATGTATTATGGGGAGGGGAGCAGAAAAATTTGCCCGGAGCACGGACTGTCATCGTTGTTTAAAACAATTTGCCAGAGAAAAAAAAAATGTTTCCTGTGGAAATACTCGATCCCCGGGCAAAACCAAGTGAGTTACCTCAATGCATCTGACACTTGGGAAAAGACTCTGTTACAAGTGGCAGCATACAGAGTAAAATAAATACATTTATTTAAAACGGACTCTGATTCGGAGTGGAGTGAAGAAAATTAATCACAGCTGATAAAAAAAGAAGGATATTGGTATCTGGGGTCAAACGCGTGTGGTTTGAGATCAGTTGTCCCTTCTTTTGAATGTTTCAATGTGAATTGGTGACCGATGTTCTTACGAGGACCCATAAGTGTTCTCTTAATACGCAACATTCACAGAGCGCTGTCAAGTTCACAGAATATGCATCTCACACACTGTACATACATGCATACACAAACACACGTACAGAAACACACACAGGCACACACACAGTGCAAACACACATATGGAAACACACATTCAAATATAAATTGGGAGGAAAAACAAGTGGACAGATTGTAATAGGATACATATTTTTTTGTATGTTGTATTTGTTCTGTTTCAAATGAGAGAAAGAATAAAATGTGTTACAACAGCCAGGCCAAAATTGGGTCACGCCCACACCACCACAAACAGATGGTGATCTTGTCCATTCCAAACCATTTGACTAACAAATTGTAAAATTTTGGATCAGGGGCAGAAAAATGAAGAAAAATATCATTTGGGCAATAAATGATTTTATTTAATTTTGCTTTACTTCATACTACTAACACATTTTAACATAATCGAGGGAGGGGTGCGAGGGAGGGGGGGAAATAATATTTTTCATATATATATAATATATCACATGAAAAAAAAACAATCTATTGCTTATTTGTGTTTAAATGTTCAGTAGAACCAATACAGGCTGTTCTTTGGGAAGAGGGAGTCACTGAGCTTCACAGGTGGGGTCCTGTTGACCGGATCTCGAACCCGGAGCAATTTAGTTTGAGTGTTGACAGCGGGGGCCGGATCGCCTAAAACAAACTCACAGTCATTACCAATGGGAGAAACCGTATTTATTCAATTATTTATTGTTTTTATTTATGAATTTGTTTATTTATGCTTTCATGGACTGTATCATGACAGCTGTAAAAATTCGTCTCATTGACATCCATAACGCCTTCCTGTTTATTTTTTTTTGGAATTATTTTCTTTTTTTATTCCTGTTTTGATTTATTATATGCTTTTGTTATCTTTTTTTTTGTATTTATTTTAGAAACAAAATCTTCACATTTACTTGTGGAAATGCAAGATTTCTATGATAAAAAAAGTTTTTTGTATGAAGAAAAAAAAACAAATTTTGTAATAATTTTTATCGACAAAAATCCGACCGTGGGCGTCTGTGAGTCCTCCATGCGTCCAGCGCCCATCCGCGTGGGCTCCGAGCAGACCCCCCCTCCCCTCCCCTCCTCTCCCCTCCCATCCCCTCCCCCCCCCCCTCCCCACGTGCTCCTGGGTGTCTGGGCGGGGTCCACACACAGGTGTGCGCATAAATCCGTCTCTGCAGGCCTGAAGAGTCTGAGGCTGCGTGGGTTGGGGTGGGTGCCAAGCATGCTGGTAGTACTGAAGAGACACGCGTTTTCGATGAAACCTATTTTTATCATGTAAAGGAATCATATTTAAAAGAAAAATATTTTTACTTCGGGTAAAATGGTTAAAAAAAATTAAAGTATATATGAAGACTAAAGTAAGGCTGAGAAGGACTGCCAATATTGCTTATCATTCTACACCCCTGATTTCCAATAGACTGCTAGTATTCAGTGCTGAGAAATTGTGTGTAAATGGTTTAAAATGGAAAAAAATACAAAAAAAAAATCAAGAAACTAATTTTGACCATGTTGTGAAAACAAAATGGAGTGCACACAGTTCACTGTTTGAAATTGATGCACAAGTTTAAGAAAAAAATCATTAAAAATTCCACACAACTTTTGTTCTGTCTGCTTCCTTTTTTAAAATGTATCGTATTACGTAAATACGTTAAGTGTATAAAAGTGTGAAATGAATGTTTAAATAGTTAGACATATTTTTTGCAAACATTGCGTTAGTACATCCATATCAATATTGTAAAATGTAGACATTTGACTTTGAACAGAGAGAAAATGCATAAGTTAACCTTTTGATGAGCACATGACTCTCCTAACACTTTTGTGAAGTTGTAGCAGGAGGTAACATCACTTGATAGGATTGGCAATGGAAATGCACATTAGAAAATTATGTGGCCTTTTCAGGGAACGTATCCTCACAAGGTGTCATTTCCGTCTCCCTCAGCCGCGTTGGACCGCTAGTCCAGAAAGGCTTCCAGCAAAATGACCTCCCCCATCCTCATGTCAGAAGCACTGAGAGAAAGACAACATATTGATCTTCCTTTAAATCTAATCCAGGCTGGGGAAAAAACAGAATGACAAATGAGACTAGTCTTATAACCTTCGTCCTGAGAGCCAGTCTAACTCTATCGTGAATGCCAAGCTGGGAGAGGTGCCCACAGCTAAACAAAGGAATGAAGGAGGGAAGGAGGGAAGGAAGAAAGAGAGAAAGCCATTTAGCCATTTAGAAATTTAGAAAAAAGAAAGAAAGAAATGGCATGCTGCTTTTCCCAGGAACAACAATTTGTCCCTCAGTATTTTTTTCCATTAGATTCATTCACTGGTTACATCGTACTCAGTGTTGGCTGCTGCCTTCTGCATTATATGAGAGTCCTTTAATATATCCATTAACTATGCTATTAAATTTGATTTGGAATTAATTGGTTGAACACAAGAGTGACTGTTAGTCAAAATGTCTCCGTTAGGACTGAACTCATTGGCTTTCTATGGACAATAAGAAAAAAACTTATATATAGATTTTTTTTCTTAAATTAATTGACATTTCAAATAAAAGCATTGTACCTATTCATCCCCTGAAAAGCAAGATAAAATATATATGACTTCCAAATGATTAAGGAACCAAGCGGAACAATGAACTGTGTTAAATATATAAATAATATGCACAGCTAGAAATGAAAAAGGTAGGCATTATTATGAAGTTTTAAAAAATCAATGCATTTTCACCTGCTTATAACGTTTTCAAACTTTCAGCACTGCTCAGTATCTCACAGCAGTGTCTTCCTATTCAATATTTCAGAACGGTTTTTAAATCTCTTTTCAGTGTAGCTGCCACTATAGCTGCAGTCTTTTCTTTTCTGCGGGCGATCAGCCATGCCGTGCATCTCTGCATGGTCCACATTGATAATCCACCCAAAATATTTCAAATCACAAATGCAGTAATAAGACAGAAAGTCATTAAAGTCCTTCAAACACCTGAAAGACCAAAAACGGGCGACTTGCTGTAACAGAAGGATATTTATGTAAATTACTCATTTCAGCATGGACACTTAAGTGAAGCTCTGTGAAAAGTAAAACACACACACACATACACACACACACACCACAGTGATTTTTTAGCAAACAGAAGCTATAATCGACAAGGAGTCACCTGGGTGAGACAATCATCTGGCAACAACAATGTAGCCACCTGGTGTGCATCGTTACAGAGGAGTGATGATGAGATGTTGATTTAAACTGTGCCTTCCAGGACTCTTCCACAGCAGTTGCTCCTTCCCTGCATGAGCATTATCAGGAGCAATATGACTGTTAGAATATTGAGTGGGAGCTGTCAATCTGTTTCCAAAAGTGATTCTAGAGTGAGTACAGTCCTCTGTAAAAGGTAGACAGATGAGGCTGAAGTATTCACTTGCATCTCGCTGTTCAAACTGAATGCCTGTCACTGGAGAGATTTCCTATGACCCAGCATTCCCAGGCCGTGCCCCGCCATGACATGCCTACATAAGGGCACCACCATGCAAGTGAACCATTTCATGAGAATTATCATTGAACTATACATGCACTCCAGAAACATGTCTGCCTTCTATACAGATGGCTTCTGCATTTTGGGGAAGAATTAAATTTGCATTGCACAAGAAAAGTAATTTTAGGGAAGGGGTCATTACGCATGTAGATTTGGGTGGGGGAGGAGCCATTATGCTGGGAATGGAGCCAGTACAGAAGCAGAGTGAACTGGCAGAGGGGCCATTGCACAGTTAAATTCAAGAGAGTCAGGGGGTTTATGCAAATGAAGGAGCTTATGTCGCCATGTCCCCCATAAAAAGCTATTCCTGTGTAGGGTGAGCCTAGCATAAGTAATCCAACAAATTCATAAGAATGGCACTGAGATTTTGCGCATTGAATAATGGGATGTTGCACAAGATGACATCTCCACATGCTGCTGCAATGTTGTGCAACTGTGCAGAGATTTTGCAGTGTTACCCTCAATTCTTCAAGATGTTTCTTTCAAATCAAGTTTCTTTCAAATTATAATAATGTACATGGGCCAGTGGGGTGATCCATAGTGCTGTTACTTATACAGTATATAATGTACAGTATATTATGCAGTGTGGTTTTTTGTCATGATTGTTGTCTAAATCAGTGGTTCGTGCAGGCATGGCATTGGCACCAGTTAAGTTAGGTTTACCTTTTTCTTGTATTTTGGAAGTTCTAGCATTTTGGCAGGATCATTTTTAAACAATGCTGATCTTAGGTCCCACTCCAAAAGGTCCAAGAAAGTACTTCAGTTTTCAATAGCACTTTATTGTAAATTATCCATCAGGATAAAAAATCTTTTTACTCATTGTCACACACCGTGACACACGCCTCAGATAGACAGAAAGAGTTGGACACGAGTTGAGGAAGAATTCGGTTTTCACTGGCATTTATTGTGGGGCAAAAGAGAGAAAGACAATTCCAAAAATAATAAAAAAGAAATGAAGTTCTTCTACACTCCCCCTCACCGGTTCCAGGTCAAAATAATACACTAAAATAACAAACTAAAATAACCAAGCCAAAATAAATACAAGAAAGCTTTTCAGCTCTTTTTACGGCCAAGGTACTTTCTGCTGCTGCCTCCGAATTCTCGCTTTCTGGGCAGTAAAATTCCAGTCTCAGCCACCTACTGGGAAGAGAGCACACTTTAAATATCTAATTTGCAATTCACTCCGGGTGTGTGTGCCTACTTAACCAGTAGGCGTGGTCTGCCGATTGCCCTGATCCTCCCCCACAAACCAAACCCTGGCACAATCATTTTTTTCAACATTGTGAGCCTTAATTTTATTTAAATTATTATAAATGAGTTGACATAAGTGGTAGGCCTATGTAAGTAGGCTATGCATTCATGGCAAAAAAGATTGAAATGCTCTACAATTTTATTGTGTCTATTTTTAGGCATCTATTTATTTTTAGGTACCCTTTTCATTAGGACATAAAATTGCCGCTTTTTAATCTTTTTGCTATGCATGTGTACTTGTGTACCACTTGTGTCAGCCCCTGATTAGGAAAGTGTACTGTATGTAGATCTTGAAAGCCATCTCGAATATTCATGTTTAAATTTTTTTTTTTTCAACTTGAACATTCATGTTTATGTTCAAATAAAATGTAGGCTACATATGCTAGTTATGTCTCTTGTCGTATTGGTTTGCTATCTTGTGGACATAATCCACAGTTAACACAGCCCAAAAATAGGTCAAATTCTGGCATGTAATTCAACATTTTTGCAATATGCATTTGAATATATTTAAACTTGTGTTTTTTAGAGAAAAATTCAAATGTCATTTTTGGCCAATGTTGACAGCCCTACAATCTCTCCCATGGGAGATCAGGGTTGAAGCCTTACCAAATCCCTGCTCTTACCTTTAACTTTGCTTTTTTATATTTATACAATAATACAATTGCCTAAAACTTCTAAATTATCATTTTCATCATAGATTAAGTCACATTTAACAACCTTATAGGCCCAGCTAGGGCACAGTGGAGGACAGGCTAATAGAAGCATTGGGCACAACAGCAAACAGGCCAACTATTTTGGCTGCAGTGAAAAAACAGGGGAAAGCTCTGTTCAGTTTTCATCCATCTATCCATTATCTATACTCACTTATTCCTGGGCAGGTTTTTTAGGCAGTGCTAGAGCTTATGCCAGCGTGCATTGGGCGAGAGGCAGGAATCGAAAACCAAAATGTAAAATAAAACATACTCAAAAGGCTGGCACTATACAAATGCATACTTAGTTAATTGTTTAATTTGTTTCAATATCCAAACTTACCTAAAGCTTCAGAACAGGAAGGAAACATTTTTTTAATGGGAAAAATTGGCTACATTTTTGCTGTTTCAGTTATGATAGCTGGACATATATAACTTCATATTGGAAAGGAAAAGGTGAAGGTAAACTCGTTGACTGTTGCTAACTTTAGCCTGTTTGTTTTCTTTTTCTAACGTGACAGGGGATGTTATGTTTGATACCTACCACCAAGCAGCCAATAGGCATTGAAAGAGTTGCATTGTAGAGTTGCATTCATGGACATGATGGTGCTTGAAACACGCAATTATACACTGAAGCTGTGTTACTTAAAATATGTGAGACCTAAAACAAAGATTCTAATTCTCAAATTTAAGTGAAAAAAAAAATGGAACGATATTCAAATATGTTTTTTGACTATTTTTTTACAGTCCTACAGAGTACCCCTGGAAGGATCTCATGGAACCTCAGGGTGCTGCAGCACCCACATTCTGGTCTAAATGATACTACAAGCATATTTTCCCTGATGTAACAAAGCTTAAATCCAAATCTAATAAAACCTGACCCAACCTGAGCTGGTGTGAACGGTGACATTTGAGAAGTGGAGTGAGTTAGTGGGGAGTTAGTTGACAAACAGGTGAGTTTCAAATCACTAGGATGACTTGAAACCTTTCCCTCCTAAGACATCCACACCCATCAGAAACAGTCTGAGCAGAGACATAAAAAAAACCGTACACTGCTCCACTGACCTATGACCCCAGGAGGGTGATGAGCTAGCAGAAATGGCTGCTGAATCAAATTAGGCCTCGCTCTGAACCTGGAAGAGGTCTCACCCCGTCTGTCTACAGGTATTGCCGGAGGAAGCTAAAGATTTGATTAGAAAACATTTACAGAAAATGCTCCGACCCCAAATTTTTAAATTGAGAGATTGCTCACATGGCTGCTGGCAAGGGAGGGGGGCAATTTTTTCTTATCCCTTTGTTGCTTGTCATTGGAAAGACATGAAGTTGTCTCTGTTTATCCTTGTGTGATAAATGAAATAGAGTCCTTTAAGGCTGCTCCCTCAAGGGAAGACAATGCCTCTCCTCTAGCTTCTTTGGATAGTTTTATATATATATGGGTTTAAAGGTTTTAGAGTTTTCATGAATTTCTTTCATGATACTTTACATCTGCCTGGGTTTCCTTATTTCAGAAAATAGACTCTTGTTGAACTTGAGTAATACAACAACTTCTTGCTTCCTTTAAACAGTTGTGTGATTTAGAGTCCCTGCATGTTAACTATTTTAACAGGCACTGTTATTTGATGTTTTTTTTATACTGCTGTCACTTATGATACTCTTTGATGCATTATATACCAAGATATTTTATTGTGCTTCAGCAGCAGAAATAGCTCCATAGACACTGTTAATTTCCCAGAAGGCTCTTGCAGCAATGTTATCCCATCAGGCCATATTCCAGTACATTTGTTATTTGCTTAGCAGACACTTTTTTATCCAGGGGAACTTTGTAAGCTATTTATCCATCTAGACAGGATGTTTCTCAAGGCTGCAGTGGCCTGCCGAACCACCAGGATTCAGACTGGAGTCATCATGGTCCATTGCCCTAACCGCTACTCCACAATGAGTTCCCCAAAGTTAACAGTTGTGGGTACACGGGGCTGTTTCATGGGGAGACACAAAACACAAAAGACATTTGTATTCTTATCTCATATATTGACATAAATGCACTAATCACCTGGAGTTTTAGCCCTTCATTTTTTCCTCCAAAAAATGGACATTTTGCAAGATACAGTACATGTGTTATTAAGAACATCCATTGTACAGCTCATTAGAAGACATTTTCCAAGTAAAAATAATGCATTGTTTTCTAAATAATTGGATAGTTGCATTATTGTGGATCATTAAAATCCAGCGCTTGGTGCTTTTGCATACGTGTTTGTGTGAGGGGGGTTACGTGTGGTGTGTATGTGCGTGAAAGTGTAAGCATGTACACTTTGTGTGTTTGCATTATGTATCAGTGCATGGTTTGTGGCGTGTGTATCAGTGTGACTCCAATATGGTGTGTGCATATTTATTGTGAATAATTTGTGTGTATTTGTGTATGTGTGCTGTGTGCATGCAACGTGTGTGGTCCTGGCTCCTTGATCACATTCATGTTCAGCCTAGACTGAGTAAGAGAGGATCATGTGACAAGGATGGGAAATGGATAATGAAGTGGCTAATTACCGCAGTGGGTGAGTTGTGCGGCAAAGTAGTCCTGCCCCTCTGTTCCTCACCATCAGTTCCACCTTCATTTGACCTTCAGATCAAATTCTGCTGATCAACTGACGTTTTAGTAGAACTTAATGTTGCTGTGTTTTACCTAGACATAGTCATTCATAGGGATGCATGTAAATGCATGTTTTTTTTTTTGCTTTTGAAGTCTTATAAATGCAACACAGGGTGTGTGTTATCTCTGTGGCAACCTTTATAACCTTTCTATAATACAGTATTTATGAGACTTTTGAACAAGTCTTATTAAGCATTAAGAGCATGTAGGGCATTGCACAACTACTGTTAATGAGAAGATATGAATACTCATGAATGATTTTGAATGTTTTTTTTTCCACATTATCATATTTGTCAGTATTAAACAGCTATGGGTGTTGAATGAGCGTCCAGAGATTTTAATATGATATAGTTTCAGCACATTACACAAAAATAAACACAGCATTAGTGCAGTTCAGATTAATTTCCCTTATAGCCTACCTGCCTGGACCACAGCTTACTTCCAGAGGATTTTAGGCTCACTCGCCCATGCTAGAAATCCACTGCTATCACCACCTGATGTTGTGTTAAATCAAAAAAGAAAATTATTTAAGATAAGTCAGCCCCTTCATGTAAGAGAGGCAATAATATAATACTCTCACCCGTGTCAATGTGATGGGATGAAAAATACCGTTTGTCCCTCAGCTAAATTCACCAGAAAAAAAGAGGAAAGAAAGAAAAAAACGAAACAAAATGGAAGCCAGTTAGATGTTTTTAATGGTAAAAAAAGAAAAAGCATTGGAAAATGTGTTCAGATCGTACTTATGTTGAAATGGCCTCACATTTCAACCCTCTGAGGTTTGAGTGAAAAAATATATACATAAAAGAGAGAAAATATGCACAAAAGGAAGGAAGAAATATAATATTTTGTATTTTATTTATTTATTCATTTTTGGCTCTCGTCAATAAGTTACAGGGTTTGAGATGCCAAAGTAGGTTTCAATGGAGGAGAAGGCGGGGGACGCAATTCAAAGGGAGAGAGTCAGAAATGACAACCCATCAAAAATCCCTCTGATGGAGCCTAACAGGCATAATCCCAAATTAAAGTGAGAGGCTGTGACCTCAAACCCCCAAGGCCGTGACCAGGTTACCTCATACTGTATGACTAGCGCTGCTCCCCATCACCTTCCAATCCCCTGCTTCGTCATACCTCCCACCCAGTGGCGCGACGCAGTCACACACCCCTGCTCTCACACACTTTCTTTGTTCTCCCAGCTTTGAGGTAATTTTCTGCCACAGCTCCCCACCAATCACACGGTGTAGACCCAGAGGACGCGGCCCCAGAGCTGCTGGATATCGTGCCGCAACCGAGGCCCCAAAGACCCGGCCATCTGCGACCTCGCCCCAGTCATAATGGGATCAGGAGACAATATGCAGTTCTGTCACACACGTCCACACAGGCGCACACAAACACGCGCAGAAACGTACACTCGACACATACCGCCGCACAGACTCTCACACACAAGCGCGCAGAAACAAATACACACAAAACTGCACAGTATACGCAGTCAGTATACACAATCAATCGTGCGCACACAAATAAGCACATATGCACACACATACAGAAACACAATAAAATGCACACACATCCACATACATACCCATACACAAATGCACATACAGTCACAAATACACTGCATTACAATGCTAATTGTGTGTTTATTTAAGGTCAAGTGCTCACTTAATCAGAGAGTGAATGAGTGAAACAGTTCTTCAATAGGGCTGCTTATTCAGAGCAAAAACCTCAATTTGGAAAGATGCTGAACAGTGAATCGAGTTGATTTGTTACCCCAACAATGCTGCATTCTGTCTGAGTCGCAGGCCTGCAATTATAAGAGCTCCGCAAGCTTCATGTCTGTAACAAATTCAAATTCCGTTTCAAATGTCCTTTTTTTCCTCAGAATGAGTGGAGCTTCAGCACCCAGAAACAATATTTAGACATAGGGACTTTTAAGCTACAATTTTGGGCTTGGACTGAGATGTGTTTTACTTATGACAGTAAAACACATCTCAGTCTCCCTAAAACAAGATGTAGACAAGTTTGCAGGGGAAAAAAACAATGAAGAGAGCGACTTAAAATGATGAACAATGAAGAAAGCAATATTCCTAAATATACTTCACACATGCAATATCTCTTTTGTAAAAAGTATGATCTTAAAGATTAGTCGTACTTATTAGTTGTTATTATTGTAGAGTTTTAACGCAGGTTTTAAAAATTGGAGGGCAGTCTATGCTATTAGGAATCCAGGGCAAAGCATTTTGTACACTTTTACACATACACATCATGGACACAGGCATGAATGCATTTTGTAAGCATTTTATTTTATTTTTGCATTGGATATATGAATACACACACACAGTATACACACGTATTTCTCTTTGGGAAAGGTGGGCTTTGGGTCATTTCTAAGCTTCTCTATGAGAACTACACAGAAACCCAGAGTTCACCGTACGGTAGGGAAAAGGGCAGAAAACTATGAAGCAGAAATAAATAAATAAAAATGAAATGTGGTGGCACAAGGAACGTATGCATTATGAATAGGAGATGCATTATTCATACTGGGGAGCACTGGAGCTGGAGGATGTGGTCTTTTCCCCCCTTTCATTCATGTGCCCAGGCTTCCACCAGGTAATCCTCCCACAGCCTCTTGTCTGTCACTTCATCCCCAAGTGCTTTCCCAGTGCCAGCTTGTTTATTGGTCTTTTTTTGCGTGTGTATTTGCGGCCTTTTGCTTTCTCATTTTTAAAAGATTCAAACCTGGGGGAGAATGGGGGGGGGGGGGGGGGGGGGGGGGCATGGGGAGAGAAGACAGAGCCCTGGGGACGAGCACTACCTCTTCACCCAGGTGCAGGCAGACCACAATCCTCCAGGATTTTCAACTCTTTTCCGCACTGAAAAATGAAAACCGTCGCTACCGGCTTTGCTTAAAAGCTAAATCAGCTTGGTGCAGATTGTTTAGCTTAATCAGACGGTTCTGTGCTTCGGAGACGGTAGGCAAACGCATGTCTCGGTACCTCAAGGACCTGGTTTTCCAGTGGCTCCATTTGTCTACACCTCTGTAACAAGCTGCTTGTTTAAACATTAACATTCCTGCTGGCTTGTGCATCCTCCCCAGACAAAAGATTTAAGAATCAATCTCGGCCCAGATCTGATAATGTAAGAAGATCCAGAATATTTTAACACTGAAAGACCATGATTGCCTTTGATTAGAATAAAGGTTCCATCAGTATTGCAGCAGACTGCTTGCG
The DNA here is from genome assembly GCF_013347855.1 of Anguilla anguilla. NCBI lineage: Eukaryota > Metazoa > Chordata > Actinopteri > Anguilliformes > Anguillidae > Anguilla > Anguilla anguilla. Next base: position 54,192,031 of record NC_049201.1, on the reverse strand, counting down.
TTACATCCTCTGAACATTTTATTCTGTGCAGAGCAGTAGACCATTCAATTCATCCTGCAAATGGTGGATGTGCTTTCACAATTATATATAAAATAAAATTTAAAATAATAGAAAAAATAGTAAAATATAGTAAAATAGTCGTAAACGCTCTTCAAGACTGGAGTTGGACATATGCACATGTAAGACCAATAAACAATAAATCCAGAGATTAACTATAAAAACGGAAGAAAAACCCACAGGAAAAAAAAACTGAAGGACATATGGATCAAGTGGGATCAGCTGGTAGATTTGGGACGGCACTGGTGTAAAAATGCTATTTTCTGGAGACACCCCCCAGTGAGCACAACTCCAGATTTCAAAGACTATTCTTGCTGATCTATGGGAGATATTTGGTCTGAACATTTCAGCACTCTTTTCACCCAGAAAATGTGGTTCCATTCTAAAAACATCATATAACACTTTTTTTTGCTCATTTTGCCAATGTATTTAGTAATATGTTAGAAGAAAACAATGTATTGATTAATGGGAATGTAAATCATTGCATTGGCAAGCAAAATTGGGTGAAGCTGAAATGAAAATTTGTCATTTAAAAAGGTGTTTAATTAATCATAAAATGGCATAAATAGTGCACCATTTACAGTGCCACAAGTATGGGAGTGAAATTTGTTATTTTTGCTATATACTTTGGATTTGAGATCAAAAGAGGAAAATCAGACATGTTTTTATTTCATGTCATGTCATGTCATGTGTTGATTGGTTTCTTTTTACTTTTGTATAGCTGAAAACAGAGAACACAAAAACAGCTGTGGACAGCTAGTGAGAACAGCGGCAATATAAATGCATTTCTAATCAGGCAAAAGCGCTATTGCACCACTGCTGCATGGACCTTTTGTGTGGACTTTAAGTTCGACAAAGAAAGTGGGGCTATTGCTGAAGACAGAAAGTAGTGAAACAAAGAAAACCAGAACAAAGAAATCAAAAAATAATTTAACAAACAGCAACTGATTGGTAAGTAGTTCAGCTAAAAACTGTCAACAAAGGATAAACTATGATCAGAATTTAGTACAATGATTAGTACTTTTGTTTTATTATTTATGGAAGTCTGTATACAATGGGCTAGGCTAACTAGAAAGCTTGCTGGCTTAGCTACTTAGCTGGATAGCTAGCACAGATACTTTGCCAGCTTTGAAAGACACACATGCTACAGATTAAACAAACTCACTAACTAGTTTAGTTTAGAATGTTCCTGTTAAATGTGCTTTTCCTTTAGTGCTTTGTTCACATTTAAATCATTTGTTAAACTTTATTTTTAGCTATTTGGCTATATATTTTATTTGTATTTCCTTTAAACAAAATTTTTTATATATGTTTCTATTCATATTTTGGTATATATTTTTTGATCCTTAATTGTAATAAAAAATATTGTTCTTGTTGCTTATACCATGTTTAAATATGCTTGAAGTGGAACTGAAAGACATTTCATTTTCACAGGAGAAACGCGGCTGTGATTTGTCTTTGTTAGTCTAAGGGATATGCTGGTGGCAGTAGTCCGACGGTGTAGCCATTGGAAAATAATTTCAACGTGACCAGCTTTTCAATGGAGAAAATAGAAAGCAGTTTCAACATGACTGGCTGTTTAATGTCTATTCACTGGAGAAATATGTATGTGGTTTCTGATCAGTCACTGTAAGCTAGATAATAACATTTTAGGTTGTGTGTATATTATATAAAAATAATATGGGGTGAGAGGCCTACATTTTATGCTGCATTCACTTGAAATGTGGTTTAAATATGTGGTTTAAAGACTTTCATTTTTGAACTTCTTTCATACATCTTTTAGACAGAGACCATAAGCCTTCATTAAATGGCTTGAAAAATGTTCACTAGGCCGAGAGGGATTCCTCTGATACCAAGGAAGAGGTGCTAAGATCCTATGGCAGGAACTCATCTCTGCTCTTCTTGTCCCACACTAAGCCAGATCCAGACCAGGAGTGGTTTTTTTTTACGCCATCAAACATTACATCCTACACTTTCCAGCAGCATTTAGCATCATTACTAGAGTGTGATCTACAAGTGACCTATCATACACCCACGGCATTTGGCTTAGCAGCAGTATATTTGGTGGTTTGTCCCATGCTTTCAACAATTTAAATATTTTGATTTGTTTGTACCTAATTTTGTGTACCTACTTTTGAGGTTGTAGTTGCGTGTGCCTGTCCAACCCAATGCTGTGACTAGAGCAGATGAGATTTTATTTTCTCCTACAGCTGTAAAATGCTGTATTCTTTGCACAGAACTATATAAGAACTAGAAAGAAAATGGGGTCACATGATTCCATTCAACCCAATTCAATTTGGTAGTTCTGCAAGAGGCGCCATAGCAAGATGTCCACCACAGCCCAGAAATAGTATTACCAATGAGCTGTATGATCTATTTCATGAGTTTTGCACAATTTATACAAGTCGCTTACAGCTCAATTTAGGCACCAAAAGGTCACGCTATGGTAATCAGTAGAAGCAGGCAATAACATTTTATATTTTTCCTGGATCAAATGTTTTACTAGGCTGACTGACCAAACTGTGTAAGATCTAGAAAGGAAACAGAGCATAACTGAGCGGTCATCACTAACTAAGAGTTACAGTGGCAACCATGACCATCTTCATGTGACATGTCATATTGGCCAACCAGAGAGTATATACAGTTATAGTTCTGTGATCTTTTACCAATCTTGTGGCCAAAATAAGTGGTGCTAAATATGAAACAATCTTTTTTTTTTTTTTTTTTTTTTGCTTTTTATTGGTTCAAATAAGGGAAGGAATTGTTGTATCATTGTATGTCTGCCTACTTTGGTGTTTAAAAAACCTGTCTCCCATGACTAGCTAAACCTAAATGTGCCTGTGATAGTACTCTTAAGAGATGCAGGTAGCCACTTAAAAAAGACTTGTTTGTAGAGCAAGGATAAATCTATAACCTCTGTGCAGCGACAGGAATACTGCACTCCACAAGAAGCTGTCCTTTGGATGTCACAATGAACAAAGGTTGTGATTAACTGCAGCCATTAAAGATCTCATGGCACTCTTTAGCAAACAGAGGCCTTCTCTGGTGTCCTGGTCAAATTCCCAATCTGTCAAATTAACTCCTTTCCTAGAGAAATTGGCTAAATAAATGCTCCTGCTCTGTTTGGTGCAAAATGGCTGCCATGCAAAATGACTACAGTTATGGTGCAAAACTGACTGTTAAGCATTATCCATGTTGGCGCTTTAAATTAGTGGTGGTTGAGGTGAGCTCTCTATGCCCCCTTCCCCCACATCCTTGAAATGCACTATGAAAAGGCAATCCAATTACATAAATTTTAATATCATTGCTCCAGGTGATGACATTATCTTCTTCAACACTATGGCCTCCACCTTTACTTTGAGTATAACAACATAAGAGGTGTAATGCTATGAACAATCTTGATCACATTACATAAAATGCTCTTTTTAAGGACAATAGCTTTCCGGCTACAATGCTGATTCATTTCACTGACACACATTATTGCACTTCATAATGCTTGTCTATCTTGATATCTGAGACAGTGTCACATATAAATATATCTCAACTAGGATACTGTGGGGGAAAAAATAGTTTATTAAGGCAAACCAGATGCGGAATATGAAAAAAATCAACAGCTGACTGACAGCAGTGACATTCCTTTAACGTCTTGTTTTATTACAGGATGCATGTCGGGTATTAGTGAATACATATTTAATAACTTCAAACATCTGTTAATCCCCAGTATCTGCAAAAGTTTTTTTAATTTCATCCACCTGGCCCATATGCTTCAGAATACAAAGTAGACTAATTATAAATTAGAAATAATGGTATGATAGTAGTCCCCATCATAATGAGTACATACAGTAAGACAACAAATAATATATGTTATATTCTTTTAATTAAAAAGATACTGGTATGCATGTACTTTTAGTACAAAGTGAATGTGCAATATTTAGATCATACATACACATACAGTAGACATGTACACATAAAATCAGTTGTATTTATCCAGTTATAATGTCAGTGGAATTCACTCCCCAGCCAGGCAATGTTAGCTTTTGTCACATTTAAAAAGATGTCTGACCTGTTTCTACCTCAGTAGGTCCAGTGAAGGGGGGGAACTGTTCATTAGAGATCCCATCTGAATGCTTTCGAGGGTATATGATGAAGTGTTTCATTTCACTTTCAATAATAACCATAATTTGAGGGCACAACATCGCCTTGAACTCATTTGCTATTCCATATAGAAGACTGCCTGCTCTCCATTCATCTTTTAGAAGGATGAGCCTGTCTTGGAATTATACGCCAAACTGCTTTGTAAAAAAAAAAAAGAAAAATCCTCATTGAAATCAAAAATCAAACAAGACCAATTATTGAATTCTTTCTACATGGGAATGAGCTTTGCTTACCAGTCGTACATCATTATTGCCTTGTTCAACCAGCTTTGCTCTCCATGTGTCTGGTGACAACCATACATTTTGCTCAAAGAAGGCAGTGTCTTCAAGCCACACACTGCCATGAGCAGCATTGCTTCTTATCCACTTGCCCATTAAAAATACAGGAATTATAGCATTAGCCCTGTATTTTACAAGGGTTGTAGTGTATTTTATGCTTGTGTCATTGTGTTTTTAGCTTGAGGGTGACCAACACCCCCCTTTGCCCACCCCACCCCCAACCACTACTGCCCTCTTTGAAATACAGACATGATATTACCCATCCATTTTCCAATGAGTTGTATTGTATTTTGTTGTGTCATTATTTTGTTAGGTAGTTGGAGGGTGACAAACATCCCCTTGCTACCCACCTGCTACCGCCCCTCAAAAATATAGGAATGATGGTATTAGTCTTCAATTTTGCATGAGTTCCAGTGAGTATCTTATGATTGTGTCACTATTGTTCTCAGTTAGTGGGTGACCAGGCACTAAACCTCTTGCCTACCCCGAGTCAAAAATCATAGTCCTATGGTCCTACATTTCCTATATGCCCTACATTCCCCATGTCCCATGTTCAATGATTGTGTCACCATTCTGTGCTGAGACCAACAGTGTCATATGTGCAGCATAGAAAATTCAGAAACAGGTCGGACACTGCCCAGTGAAGAGGTCTAGCGCCAATGAGGACATTGCAAACATTACAATAGCGACTAACAATAGCTACAAATGTGATGTCTGCCTCTGTTATACAGCCTCTTATACAACTGTGCCATAGTTGCCAAAATTGAATTGGACATGCCCTAGTATTTGACAATTGCACCTTGACTGATAAAACAGAACTCCAGGAAGGGAACTGCTGCGCCACTATGCATCATAGCCTCTCTTCAGAGCTGATCAGCACTTTCTAAACCACAGTGACATCATACTTTCTAAAACAAAATCAAGTCAATGCTGGAATGCCCCAAATAACTGAAAACCTATGCTAAAAATATTTTGCTAAACATGAGATTAAATGCAATCATGGTTTCTTGTTTGAATATGCCTACACACCAGGGGTGCATAAAGCAAGAAAGCCTTGGTCTTGTACAGTATATCCTAGGAGACAGTAATCTTTTTTTACATATAATTATCACTCACAAAAAAAGTGTGTGAAGTCAATTTTATAAATACACCGTACTCTTTACAATAATTATGGACAATGTGTTCTAAAATGTAAATGAAAAGAACTAGATTAAAAGTACATTTTGTAACTTTAATATTTTAACATTCAACTTCTATTCTAAGAATTCTATTTAAAAAAGAAACAAATTCTATTTAAAAACGAAAATTCTGAACACGTAGTTTGCATACAGCCCTACAGCGGGGCGAAAGAATGAAACATTTAAAGTTTCCCCTTATTCCATTCATCTTTCAGCTTTTTTGACTAATTGTCATTCAGCAAAAATATAAAACCTCATTATCTAACCCTTAGGCTTCACACAAAGCTGAAAGAGATGGGCTTCTTTATTTGCATAATATTTACCCTAATGTTTTTTCCATTAGGAAAACATTTTTCCGCATAATGAAATGATATGAGCTCTAAAATAATACACATCTGGAAAGATATTAACTCTCTTTCCTGGAGCATGAACCAGAATTAATGTATTAGCCTAAGCCCGCATACGCTGATGCCCTACAATATTCATAAAACTTGTGACAATATTAAACACATAAATGAATACATGAATAAAGCTGGGGTTATGGCTTCCTATCAAGCGGACATACGCATTTACCTTTCTGATTGAAAAGTTCTTACTCAATGTAAAATCTTCCTGTTGCCTTGTCTACCTTTCCACACTGCTGAGATAATTCCAGTGCCAGACTACTGTTTTGTACTGCTATTCTGACCAGTACTCTGCAACACTGCCCTGACCACTGCTATGCACTGCTACTCTGACCACTACCCCTCAGTTGAGATGACCACTGCTTCTGTACATAGCAGATCTACACTGTAGCTCACACCACTGCTCTACACTGCTGCTCACACCACTGCTCTACACTGCTGCTCGACACTGTAGCTCACACCACTGCTCTACACTGTAGCTCACACCGCTGCTCTACACTGCTGCTCACACCACTGCTCTACACTGTAGCTCACACCACAGCTCTACACTGCTGCTGTACACTGTAGCTCACACCGCTGCTCTACACTGCTGCTCACACCACTGCTCTACACTGCTGCTCTACAATGTAGCTCACACCACTGCTCTACACTGCTGCTCTACACTGTAGCTCACACCACTGCTCAACACTGCTGCTCTACACTGTAGCTCACACCACTGCTCTACACTGCTGCTCACACCACTGCTCAACACTGCTGCTCTACACTGTAGCTCACACCACTGCTCTACACTGCTGCTCACACCACTGCTCAACACTGCTGCTCTACACTGTAGCTCACACCACTGCTCAACACTGCTGCTCTACACTGTAGCTCACACCACTGCTCTACACTGCCGCTCTTCACTGTGGCTCACACCACTGCTCTACACTGCTGCTCTTCACTGGAGCTCACACCACTGCTCTACACTGCTGCTCTTCACTGTAGCTCACACCACTGCTCTTCGCTGTAGTTCACACCACTGTTCTACACTGCTGCTCTACACTGTAGCCCACACCACTGCTCTATACTGTAGCTCACACTACTGCTCTACACTGTAGCTCACACCACTGCTCTGCTTTATTCACTCTGACAATGTTTGCATACTGCTGCTCTCACCAAAGCTTCACATTGCTTCCCTGGCCAGTAGTCCAAAGATAAACAGACATGTATAATATACACTCAAATGATCACAGAATAATATTGCTTTTTAATATTCAGCCTACATATGCTGTCAAATACATTCAGCATTTTTTGACAGATATCTGAAGTTGCCAGCAAATTAATATATTAGTACAAATTCTTATCTTCTAATTAAAAAAGGAAAATTTATTAAATTTACATACCGTTTAGTTTGAGCATACTCCTTGGCGCTGTGTTGTTGGCTATAAATTAAACATTATTGCACTCAAGTGGGATGTGTTCTATAACTGGCACATCTGTTTGTCTAAAAACATTGCTGAATAGAATTTTAAATAGTTTTCATATTTAATATAAAAACGGATGGAATCAGTGGTTCAACACTGCCACAACTAACTACCATTTTTTAAACAAAGCTTGCTGTCTTTAAGAAGCCTTCATTGGCAGAAGTTTCTTTAAACCACTTTTTAAAGGGACAGTCCACAGGGTTTTCTTTGTTTATCATTGGCACAGACAGTTGTATGTGCTATGAAGGAGATACTTCAATATACAATATATATTTTAAATATTGTAGCAGGACCAAGGGTGAGACACAGGACACCAGGAGGAAACTAGATTTTTTTAGGCATAGCCACGATAAACAGACTTGTTAAAACAAACAGGAAGCTAGAAGCTATTGAAAGGGAGATATTATTTACTTCTTGTTGGGAGTTCCCATAGCAGCACATAAAATACACAATAAAAATATAAAGGATATGAAAACCAAGCTCCTTTGTGGAGCCTACCTTCAATTAGATTCAACTCCTCTCTATAACTGGTCAGCTAGGCTGGTTACCAAAGCAAGCAAACAATCCACACCGCAACCCTAAATTGTTGTCTAAGCACAAGACAGTTCAAAACACAACTTTAACACATTGTGGTCTAGTGGCTAGAAAGTTCACAATCCAGCCCAGTATGGAATTGCTAGTGCCTAGTGACCTAAGTTTAACAACAAGCTAGGAGGGAATAATGGTGTTGAAAGCAAACTGAAATGGCTCAAAGCTACTGAAGTGAGAGTCACTGGACAGTCATTCAGGCACGACACTGTAGCTTCACAGCCACAATAACTTAAAAGAAACAGGGAGAGAATAAATTAACAGTGGCCTATCAAAAATGTCCATGAACACAGACCACAGAGACAAGCTGAGCAGAGTTAAATTTAAGGACGTGGAACAGGACACCATCCGGTCTGCTGGTTTTACGAGCCTGAAGTCGACTGAAAGTTCTACTCAAGTCTACCTTTTCATTTGCCCGTTGCTCCAAATGACAGGTCCAGGCAATGAATAGTACAATCTTGCGGTTGCACCACTGCGTTGGGTATGTCAGGCTTTAGCCGGGTCTTGGTGAAGCAAAGCACGTTACAGTCTCTTATTTCTCACTCGAAACACAAACAGCCATGCTTTGGTGCCATATTTCTAAATCATTCTATGAAATGATCTTTGCTCAAATTTTGGATAAATTCCATGATCATGGTTGATAATGAGTAAGCTGGATCTCCTAGCTGCCATAATTAAATTGGGATTAAAAATGAAGTGTAATGAAAAATAACCACTGGAAAAAATATTATATCTATGTATGCCATCCCATCAAGTTACGGCTAAAACAATTAGTAGGTTTCAGATGGCAAACTGTCGACAGTCAGGAATGAGTGTCATTCACATCCTCTCCAATCCTCTGCCTAACAAAGTGAGAAACCAACACAATGTGATGTCACTGATGTTGGACAGTTTTTGCACACTTTCCACTGATGCACTATAAGACCAAAAGTGTCTGGACACCCCTTAGTCTGGGGCTGTTTTTCATGGTTTGGGCTAGACCAAGGCAAATGCTTAATGCTACAGCATGCAATCACATTCTAGATGATTCTGTGCTTCCACAACAGTTTTAGGAAGGCCCTTTCCTGTTTCAGCATGACAATGCCCCTTGGAAGACCGTGTGGAAAACCTTGACTGGCCTGCACAGAGCCCTGACCTCAACCCCATCCAGCATCTTTGGGATAAATTGGAAAGCCAACTGCGAGCTAGGCCTAATCGCCCAATCAGTGCCCAACCTCACTAATGCTCTTCTGGCTGAATGGAAGCAAATCCCTGCAGCAGTTCTTCAACATCTAGTATAATACCTTCCCAGAAGAGTGGAGGTTCTTATAGCAGCAAAGGGTGGACCAACACCATATTAATGCCCATCATTTTCGAAGAGATGTTGGATGTCATGTGTCCACATACTTTTGGCCATACAAATATTGTTCAGGTACAAGCATTGTGCATTTCAGATAATTGCTACTTTTTATTTAATAATTTACTGCCCAACATGGGGCTGAAAATGTATAATTCCCACCCTAATTTGAAATGTCCAATGATCTACGTTCGCAACCACGTTCATGCAACAACCACACTGCCAATTCGAGAGAGTGTAGACACCTGCGATTCTCTTTTGAAGTGCATGGTGTCGCCGGCTGCATCTTTTCACAACCGCAGATTACAGGTAAGCTCCCTTAGAGTGGCTCCACACAGGCGCTGGACAAAATAATGAAAAACCACATGAAATAGGACCTTAACGTTGAAGTAACTAACAAACAAAGGAGCACATCTTAGCACCATTACTAAAGAACAATATGGGGAAATAATCTGTGTAATAATCATATATAAAGAAGGGAAAACACCGAAAAAGTCACCAAAGATGAAAAGGAGACATATCTTTCAGAAAGCTGCCAATGAAAGCAATGATGAATGATCAAATTGCCATTGGTTCACTTGCTGTTAAAATTAGGTTAAGAGCTACAAAATGGGATTAGCCTTTTTAAAAGTAAGGTTACAATAATGTAATGTAAAGATTTAAATTATTTTTAAATTGGATTCGTATGTTAATTTCAAAATCACAAACAGTTGAGAGATCAAAACAAACTCCATTCCCACATCTGAGAGTTTCTACTGTATGTGTGCATCTGAGTGCTAGACATTAGTGCATCATAAGCTACTGATCACGCAGTGTATGACAAGCATTCCCTGAGTATATGGCATTCCTTTAAAGAAGCACTGAACTGATTAAGGTTAGCCCCTCATCTAAGACACAGTGACCTTTCAAATCCCTCTTGCATGGGCAGGCTCATTATAATTCGGACAGGAAACCTGGGCGTGGCAGGTTTCAGGCACTGTACACCATTCAGGGACTGAACGGGCCGCTTCATCCCTGCAGATATTCTTCAAATCACAGCAACTGAGGCTGCCAGTAACCCTCTGACAAGCCTTAGAGGTGTGGAAACCAGCGTGGTGTGGCTATGCAATGCTCAGAATAGATCTTTCTGACTCCTTGAACCTGACGCCACTGTGCTACCTACTGTAATGAATGTACATGGATGAACCCAACCCCAGGAAAGGGCAAATGAAATGTGATCATTACTGGGGAATTGGTGCTGCTTTTCTTCCAAACGTCATTATGTCAAGCCCGGGAAGCCATTTAGCGAGCCTTTTTACATGTAAACAATCCCACAGAGATATGAATAGTCTTGTGTTGTGTATTACAATGACAATGTGCTTTATGAGCATGTTGCAGGCTGCAGAGCTCAGTGAAATACAGTTCTCTAATAGGCCATTGCCCAGGCTGAAAACTATAACAAATGACTTTTCTCTTCTCATACCACACACATACTGCATACACTTGCAATATTCATCCATTTCTGCATGCATCTGTTACCATGCAGAACCACAAGCACTATTTTTAAACATTGTATGCATGCACTCTTTTTTCTGTCCACGCATAAACTCAGTAAAATACACACACGCACACACACGCACAATGGATAAAATCCCTAAACTTATCTGTAATACAGAAGTACAATTAAAATGTTCCAATGATCCTAACAGGATCATTTTCATTGTGTGCAGGTGGGAGTGTGTGTAAGTGACATTGAGAAATGGATTTCTGCATTAAGGTTATAGATGTTTGCAAATGAGCAAAGTTGTTGTCAAAATAAATAAACAAACACATACAAAATAAAAAACACAGGGTCTGATTACAGCGGTCTGTAAATCTTACATGCTTGTATCATAACCTCCCCCATCTCTCGGGATAGAGTAAATATGTTATGGATAACTGAGATGGAGAAGAAGTGCATTATCATAGAGTAATGAAAAAAGCACCTTGCATGTTTTAATGTGTATGTGTCAGCTAAAGGGCTATTACTGCTGTAGCTCCGCCATTATCATGACAGAAAAAAGGAGGGAGGGGCAATAGGAATGACACAGTGTAGGGAGCTGCTATTCCTCAAGGATATGAGATGTAAACATGACTCTGAATTCAAAGAACCACAGAAAATGATTTTGGAGAAAATCTTCCAACGTCGTAAACTGGGGGAAATTATTGATGACTTTTTGAGCGAAGAGCAAATGGATGTTAATAGTGGGTTTCGGGGGGCGGGGGGACCAAGACAATGTTACTTTCTTCAGGAAAGAGCTTGTGCATGGGATAGAACCGACATTAGATTGTATTTTCTTCAAAGCACACATGCAAAAAAAAAAAAAAAATCTGCTAATAGACCTGTTTCTTGTGAACCTGATGAAAATATTCCGGCATAGCAGAACGGGAGGCTTTCGGAAACGTTCAGCTCCCTTTCACTCCCACACAGCGTCTCACGGAAACAAAGCCACCGGTGGGAGGGGGAGAACATTTCTGAAAAATGTGTCTGTTATGCTACACTTCAATGAAATGGCTATCTTCCTCTGCATGAAGCAGAGTCTAAATGTCATATTCCCATCATTATTTCCCCTCTCTCCTATCTCCCCACCTGACAAATCTTTAATGGTTTGTTTTGCTCTGATTCTTTTTCCTTCATCATCTCTCCTTTTTGAGAAGATGGTTTATTGAGAAACATCATATCAGTGGCAGTGCTACGGGAAATAGCGGAAAAAACAAATCTGTTGCCAGAACCGCACAGCTGGCTTCCTCTTCTTCCTCACCTGTGCCCTGATAGCTTCACAACCTTATTAGAAAGAAAGGCCCTCTGGATGCAATAAAATGGGGGAAGTAAGGAGGAAGGAGAACAATATTCCTGTAGGACCTTTTCTATTAATTAATTTCACGGTGCACGTGGTAGCGGTGCCGGGCAGGATTCTCACATGAAGGGGGCACCAGACCGCCTCTCCCCATCCCCACACAAAATATACTCGACTACACTGCAACTGAACCTGGCAAATTCAAAGCAATAGTATGTGCCACCTGTCAGCCAGTCAACCCCATTGCCCATCGGAGTCCCCGTAGGTTTTGATCCCTATACGCAGTTAAGAATACTAGGGTAAAATGAAAGGCAGAGTGGGGGTGGGGGTGGGGGTTGGTGAAAGATGGGAGGGAGGTTTGGGGGTGTGTGTGGGTGAGAGCAAAGTCAATCTTTGAAGGGTCTGTTCATTTTAGTCATCTCCTCCGCAAGATTCTGTTTCAAAATGCCTTGTGTTCAAAACAGTAATAATAAAAAGAACATCTTCAGAAAATTCAAAGGTATGCACAACTGTCTTCTCTTTTTATTTGCATTCATTAATTCACTTTTATTTGTACAGTAATACCCTTGACTAATTGCAAAGCTAATGTGTGCGCTTTGTTGCAAAACGAGGCCATCCCAGGGGCATAATTTGTATATATGTTTACTTAATACCCCTTGGCTTTAAACAGGTCTGATAAAGCAATTATTATTTTGGTATCGGGCCAGCTGAAGGATATGTACTCTGAATACTTGTACAAAGATTTAGAATATATTTTTAAATTTAATCATATTTACAGCTCTGACATTTATCATGAAAAAAAACATTGACTTTAAATCAGAAATAAAAATAAAAGAGGAGATTAAAAGACTTTTTGATGGGGCTGTTCTGGGTATTATTTCTCCCACAAGACTCAAGACAATGTCAGTGTTCCATTCTTCAAATCTGAATATAGCTCTCAGACATAAAAGCACTACTGCAGTGTATGCTGTGCATTCGCCCACCCCATCTGATAGTGTCATGGGGGAAACCGCCAAAGGGAACAGCAGGAACGTACTGTTGAATTGTGGCATACTCATGATAATCTGGTCTCCACACCATTTGGACCATTGATTTTGGATGATAAGCACTAGGGAACACAGGACTTCACAACAGCTAAAGCTTACCTGCTGGGGATCTAAGCAGAGATTACCAATGCATGGGTAATGAGGAATAAATAACAATAGAAATAGAAAAACTATTGCTGTAGACAATAATGGTACATTATTCAATTAAATATGTAATGACCTCTTAAAGGACCCCTTGTTAGAGTGCTGAACTAATTCAATACACATCTTTTTTAAAAACTTTCTTTGCTATTTATGTTGTTCCACTAGTGTTCAACTGTTTGCATCTTTAACTTGCTTCTACCCAGGTGCTCATGAAACTGACATTTGACTTTTAAATGACCAATTAATCTATGTGAACGTACAGTATTTTTCAGGAGAGAAGCATATGCTTCTAAGCAATGATTAATTTGTATTCAGTGCAGCCTCTCTGCTCACACATATACAGCATTATGACAAATAAAAACAGATGCTTACAACATTAAAATATCATCATTAAAAACACAAAACATGTCAAATCATCCTAGTAAAGTGAAGAGCCACCAAAACATGCCAATACAGCAAGCTAAGTACAATCCTGAGGGGAAAGATTCCCCTCATATTACCTCAAAACGGGTGGAGCTATTATGTACCATAAGTGAATGGTTCAAAGCAGAAAGAAAAATGTTCTGATTGTGAATATAACAATGAATTTGCGTGTCAATGGCTCCCTGGTTCGACGGTCCTGCATTAAGCTGGGCTCCCTTGTAGTACAGGATAGCTTCACCCATTGTGAGGCTCATGGAGCCTCACTCTCCCTTTACTGCTATACAGCAGCACAGGTAGTGAGGTAGTGAGGTAACAAACAGGCAGAGAAAAAGAGAGTTTCTGTGCCAAGAACAAGATAGGCTGAGCAGACGGCCTTGGCTGAGGGTGGGTGGGGATGGGGGGGCAAGAGAGGGGGTGAGGTGTTAATAGGGAGCCACCCAGCCATGTGGTCAGCTGCAGCGGTCCTTCTGTTAGCCTTGTCCAGAGTGCTAAAAGCCAGGCCAGGGACAGACAGGGGTGTCTGACAAAAGGTGGCATGCACGGCACGAGCATGTGGACTTAAAGGATCTTTGGCCGAGGGCGCCTTTGTAATTTGCATAATTGCATTTGGCCAACCCCCACAAGCAATAGCAGGGCCACCCCAGTCCATACTTCCTGTGGGCTCAACTCCATGGCAGACCTGACTAGGCCTACACAATAGTTTGTTCATTGTTTGGTGGCCCAGTGATGATCCAATCCATGATCTTCAGTGGCTTTTGTTGTACCGAGCAACTGCGCTATAAGTTGTATCAGAGTGTATTATGATTGTAGATATTGTTGCATGAATTGTCCGCATCAGCGTATACTGTAAGCAAGGCGCAATCTCTGTATAGGTACACATTGAAAATTGATCTATTTATACCACAGTAGACAATCAAAAAACTGTTGATTTTTGAGTTGTTGAGAGAAAATGGAACAAGATAACAATTGGCATGGAAAATACCATTGAGTATAGAGGAATCCTTCCAAAAATTGCCCATTGGTGTAGAACACTTGTCACAGCTGATCCCTGTACAGATGTCACAACCTGCAAGGATTCTAACACAGACTGTCACAGACCATGTGTGTGCGCATGCTCAGTAAGTTACAGGAAGTGGATGCATGTGTACCCTTTTGGAAATGGAGCATCATGTGTAATGATGATGAAGATTGTTGGGGAATGGTTGCGGGGGAAGAATAGACAGATGACAAGTGACACAGACTCTGGGATGCAGAGATAGAGGTGTAATTTCCTTTGGTACCATGATAAAGGCGTCGATCTGCCAAGCCAAAAGGGAGAAAGCTGATACACTCAAATTGCTTCAATATTAAAAAGCATTTTCTGGCAGGGGTGAGGATGATTTAAGAAATAAATAATAAATGCACATTTATTTCTCAAAGTGATCCTCTGGGCTCTGTTGTGGTCCTGTCCCTGTCTGACTTTTCCAGTACCGTCCAATGGATGGACAAGTCTATAACAGAAAAAAATGAAACAAATCTACACATTCATGCATTCAAGATAAAAAAATCACTGTCAGTGGTGTTTAATATTGACGTTAGTCAGTGACTTTTGTAAGTTAAAACATTAACATGACTGTCTGCACTCTCGATTTAAGCAATAACATTACATTACACAGACTAATTTGATGTCTAAATGAAACCTTTTTATTTTAAGTTAATGAATGTATTTTTAAATTTTTTATTTCTATTATTGGGAGAAAATGGGAGGTTTTGTGTGAATAAGAGAAGTCCAAAGAAATGTCCAAAGTCATTTTAAGACTGAATTTAAGGTTATGGCTAAGATGAGAAAATTAGGATGGGGCAAAAAGCACATTCTGGTTGTCTGTCAATGTCGATAATTCAGCAAGCTAACAGAACTCATTCAGAAGGAGTAATTCACAAAGCATTAAGGAAATCTTTTACAGTAAGGGATATGATTGTGGACAAAACTGCACAACCATTTCTAATGGACCATGATCATTGATCATAATTGATCATGTTTTCCAAAAACACTGGCTTTTAAAAATATTATTAATCTAGATGTTAATAGTTGAACTTCACAAGTATTGCACTCCTTATACTCAAATGTCTGTCCCTGAATAATGACTGAGCATATTCTCACTACTGTGCAAACAGTTTTATATATTATGGTGACGCTGGCACTTCCGTCATCTTTCCTATGCTAATAAAACAGGGCACCGGAAAACAAATACTAATAATTGTTCTTAAAAAGTTATAAAAGTGCCTAAACGATAAAAGAGCCTTCTGTAGTCTTCCTCCCAGCCCCTGTTCTTACAGTTCAAGCATGACTGTCCGTCAGGATGTGATGCAAGTAGACAGACTGGATGCAGCAGGAGAACATTGGTAATGCTGGAAAGCGGTCCTCTGTCAACACAGCTCTGAAGAACAGCAGGGACCAAATTTGCACCTTTAAATGGACCAACATTTCAATGCATTTTGTTTGTATTCATTCCAGGTGGCAACTACCCACTGATTTAAAAAAAAACAAAAAAAACAAAGAACTTCAAGCACTTGTTGCTGTTGCTAGTTCCACATGTTATTTCATTATTGTTTCTCAGGCAGAGCGGATGGAGGTTCATTGTATTTACCTAAGTTGCATATAGCTGTGACTGTAGACCATATTAACCACTCAACCACCCTCTGCACCAATTGGACCATTGGACCAATTCAATACTGTAACAAAACACTCTCCTGGGGTAGTTGAGACATAGTATG
The DNA here is from genome assembly GCF_013347855.1 of Anguilla anguilla. NCBI lineage: Eukaryota > Metazoa > Chordata > Actinopteri > Anguilliformes > Anguillidae > Anguilla > Anguilla anguilla. The sequence continues at coordinate 54,175,389 of NC_049201.1, read as the reverse complement.
GGTAAGAGAGGAAAGCATGGGAATTAATACCATCATATATCATAAGCCTTGCTTACCAGCTATTTGTCAGGTCTGACCTGAGGTAATGCATGCACAAAAGCAAAAGCACTGGATGATTCACCTGCTCAATATGCATGTGGTGGGTGTGTCATATCACTTATGGGGAGCAGCGGCCCTGCTTTTGAGGTTAAACCCAGGTATGGGTTGGTTTGAAATATAAATGCATTATTCGACACTAAACATGCGCAGCGATTCATGTTTGCTCTGCGCCAAAGCCATGTTGACACTAATGGGTTCAGTGCAGACCACAAATCTTTCCAAACTTGGTACAGGCAACAAATATTCTGCTTGACCATCTAGCAATTTCTCTTATGCCCAGGACATGTTTCCACCAAAATAGGACCCCTAACATTAAAATGAAAATATGTGCACTAGTTCCCAATGTTTATGCAACCACCTAACTCTCATTGTTAAAAAGCAGAGTCGACAGTGGTAAGTAGCTAAATGGCAATATCCCAGATGCTGCTCATGTGAGGGAGGGGAAGTGTGAAGACCAGACGCGACCAAACAGGGGATCTATAAGTTACCAAAGGGGCACTCCAGTAACCACTGAGTCTCGTGAGAGACGAAATGAGAAGGGGGTGCTATACTCCTAAGGGACGTATCCCAAAAAATGAATAAACCCCTAAACGGGTAACTGAGGAAGAAGGAGTATATAAAGAAAATAAAGGAACAGGGAAAAGAAAAGAAGAAAAAACGACTTCGACCCGAAGCAGAGAAAAAGAAAATGTCTTTTCAAAAAACAAACAAAAGACGTTCTGAGGCCAACTAAAACCAGGGGGGAAACTAGTTAGTAAGGGGCAGAAAGGTTTGTGCCCCAACGATGACACAATAACCCCTTAAAACCGCCAGCCTCAGAATCTGGACATATACCGCCCTAATACCTTTTTCTCAAAAGAAAAAACAAACAAACTGAAGTCAGAATTCTTTTTAAATTTCTTTGTTCTTAAATTCCTTACACCTTGCTCAGAAATACGACAGGGAACTGGCTAGAGCAAAACACGTTACACTCAAGCACCGTTCCACTGCCTACTGACGCTTTAAATACCCAGCCACAGGTGTGGCTGGTAATCAGCGGAAGATGTGAGCAACCCACAGGTGAAACCGATCAGAGGTAACCCTGCAGGAATGCATGGAATGTTCAAGCAGGAACAATCCTCCCACAGGAACCAAAAATAACGATTAGCCGAGTGGCTAATCTGCAAGCTCGAACTAATCGTCCCCACACCCCAAAATAACGATTAGCCGAGTGGCTAATCGGAATGCTAACCACTGAGCCGGTGCAGGCACAGAAAAATGATCTACCTGCACAGAAACCGTGACAGCTCATCAATCCAGTATCTTAAAATGACCTAGATGGCTACATTTATTTAATCTGTTATCATGTGACTTGGCCAATTATTTGAAAAATGTTATACCTTTCATTTTGCATGAATAGTTAGAAATAAAATTATTAGAAAAAAAACTATATTCTAACATGATCTGTGTAGTTTATTTATTTATTACTATAGCAAACAAAGAAAAAAATAATTGACTTGATGAATGAATGACTTGTTTTGACCTGAGCACAGTTAGCTTGAGACTGTCCTGTCATTATTTGGGTCTAGGCTTGGACTTGACTGTTAAGACTTGAGACTTAGTTCTGACTTGCAAAACTTCCTCAAGATAGTGGTGAGCGAACATGAACTGAAATCAGATGGTGGTTAGTTGAACGCTAGGGAGCTGGCACCACTATTGTGCATTTGAGCAGAGCCCTTTACCTGAATTGCTAAATATGAGTTGCATAAATCAGTCATCTTTACTATATGAGCATTATACTAAGCAAATAAGTGTAATTTTTTTTCAAGTTAATTATATATATCATGTTATAACTTAAGATTATTAACATTAATGCAGTATGTTTGAACAATGTTTTATGCTCTCATTGTTAACACCACCCCCCCCCCACATTTGATCTACAGCCACGTACTGTAATAAAAACTTTCTTCTTCACCAATTAATTAGTGATTTTATGTGAATTTGGTATCAGTTTTAGTACACTTTGTGGATTGAGGGTAATGTATACTTTTTCCTGTCGTGTTGGATTTTCAGTTGCATGCTATGTGAAAGGATTTGCATTGAATTACACAGTTGCCATCAACCCTAAATGATTCTGATGTTTAAAAGCTTATAATAATTCTTGGCATTGATTTCTGAAGCGGATTTGCAATGGGCTTAATGTTTTGAGGGAATAACAATTAATTTGTGTAACAGATTGATGTAAAAAGGGAAAACTCTGTTAAAGCTGTTCTTCTTTACTCAACCACCCCCTGCCACCACCATCCACCCACCCACCCACTAGAAATACATATCTGACACCTTTAACACAACCTACATTTTTATAGTTCACTTTAATCTCATTAACCACAGTATATTTTTAGTGTGTTGGAACAACATTATGAATCACACTGCAGTTCCTGCTGTGTGCATTTATGTAAAGTCCCTCTGAAAGAGACAACAGGAAGGAATGGGTGCAGATTTGCTGTACAGACATGGTGGATCATGGATGGTTTTATGTATTTGAGGTGGCAAGAGGCTAATTAAAGACACCAATTAAAGATGGTTTCTTGTTGGTACTGTTTAGCTAGTAAAATAACTACATAACCAAATAACACCTGTGTTGAACATCAACTTTCCAGTTTTGGAGTTCCATAGGACCATCGACTGGTTTGAGAACTAAAATGAAAACAAGTAATTCATTAAATATGGATATCACAGTACAAACAAAACATGCATCCAAAAAACAAGGTGGTCCTTTTTAAACACACTTGCGTGTCCGTCTGTGGTGTCAGGGAATGCCACTGTTAACTTTGGTAACACTTGGTAGCTCTTCCTGCGCCCTGTGAAAGGTCAGTTATATCCACTTTCTAAGCAAGTCTGCCTGCTATCCATTAAATAACAAGTCTCAAGAACAGCACATAATAGTGGCACAACTCTCTCTATCTTCACAACTCTCACAAAAATCTGGTGGAAAGGAAATGAACAACCTAAAGGTTTAGGGCACAAATGATTACTGAACAAAGGAGCGCAGTACACATTCCACCATTGGCAGGCAAGTGCTTTGCCTTTGAGTGTAGGGTAGGGCACCTCTTATTTCTGGACAGCTCAGAGCTTGCCTAGAATCAAATCACTGACCTGGAAAAATGGCACTTTCCCTCTCCAATCCATGAAGATTTCACCCATGACCCCATTACCAGGCAGCGCAATATGCACATTAATCTTGCTTGTAGCTAATTTATCTTCTTTAAATTGTATTGACAATAAATCCTACAACTTCTATTGCATGTCAGAGTACAAGTGAGCCTAATATTTTGTTGATTTAGATTAAGTGCAGACATGAGTCTCTCTGTCAAGTTGTGCGTTAGTCCCATGCTTGCTGAACACAAATAAGCAGCATCGCAAAGACACCATATCCTTATTAACTCAGCTTCACCTATTAAGCACATTTATGTCACTGTAAATATAGTATTGTAATTGATTGAGGTTCAAGGAAACTCAGTGTAATTTAGACCACTATACTACTTCAAATTGATCCAAAAATATATGTGATTATCACAGAAATATTGTACATCCATACAATCATAAACATGCAATCATTACGGTTGAATCAACAACTATATTTTGGATCATAAAAGTGATTATCTCATGTGGCTGTCATTGCATTTTGGTTCCAAACTATGTGTATGCGTAAACAAAAGCTGCCGTTCAGTGTGGGGTATTATCTGTGATCTGACAAATTGATCTGTTGGTAGTCCTGCAGGAACTAGTGCTACCGCTGGGTGAAAAACTGAGAGTGCAGGTCATGCAGTTCTGTGACCACCATTTCCATGCTTATTTTCACAACCCAGCCCCACCCCGACCCCCACCCCAAAGTCCCCTGTCCCTCCCCGCCCAGAAACCCAGATTGATGGTCTATCTGCAAAACATTTTTTGAAGACTCACCAGAGTCAGCCTGTTACATAGAAGAAAACAGCTGTCTGAGGGGATGTTTTTTCTCCTTTGATCTCAGACATATTTGGTTTGCAGAATAAAGTAGCTTGGAGATAATGGGTGTGGAACAATGTCAGAATCACACATAAGGAGGATCCAATGTTCTTTTTTTTCATGTGCAAAATTAAGTTAATTTCCAATTGGAGGACCAAAAAGGCTAACGTGATGTATTATGTACTGTGACTATCCAGAAGATTCCAAGACAAACAACATCAAATGCATCTTGCACGAGTACAGCATGCTACATTATTTTCTACTGTTCTTTTTGTAGGGAAGTTTTAAGGATGTCAACATAGTCTATGCTGGTCTCTCCCCAGGGATAAGAAAGTACCATATAGGATGTTAGAGCATGGAAATGCTACATGGTGTTCCAGTGGCTTGTGCAGTGACAGTCAGCTGTAAGTGCTAAAAGTGTGCCACATACAATATTAAGTTCCTCTTAGCATGCTGTACAGCTGTGAAATCTGCACACGCTGCATGAGCAACACATGAAAAATGCAGCCCAGATTCTGACCCATGCTGTGAATTGTGGCTTTAGAGAGTAAGGGGGTGGTGGAAATAGCATATGAATGCAAAATCTCAAAACCCCTGCACTTATCAAGTAACTGCAATGCAAGAAATTATGCCTCAGTGCATTTGGGTCCCTTCCATTTAGATGAGTATGTGTATGCTTTCAGGAGAAATAAGACAAACTCTGGTCATCTATGAGTTGGCCTTGTATCATGAAAGGTCTAATGGATTTCAGTTACATCTCGATCAGCAGTCTGACCCCTGGCGTTTGAACACAGGGAGACAGAAACAAATGGAACATCATTTCCTAGCAGCAAACCCCCACCTGCCAATTCAAATATCGCCAGCACACTGCATAACCTCCCTTACTAAAGAGAAAACTTTCAACTGTACAGACTCATGTGCCAACTTGGATGTGTGCCCTTAACTGGAAAGTGAATTTAATAATTACAATAATAAAGTTATTATAAGAACTAGTAAAAGAGTAAATCATTACTTGATTGGTCATATGTTGACCAGGGCACATACATTTTTGTTTTTGCTTTACATTGCCCATGTCAATATGCAATGTAAATGCACATGGTTAGTACTGTTGTATCCAGCAGGCGCTGAGGTGGTTCCCTTCAGAATAGCCCTCATGCTGTGATATAAAAATCCCCATCGAGCGCTGATGTTCCCCTGAGCCTATAAACAGGCTGTGATTTGCAAACAGGTTTCTCTTGTCTTTTTCACATAGAATATTACAACATGAAGCCGTGTTTGCAGGCCCACCGTTGGGTTTTGGGGGGGGGGGGTGTGTCGAATGGGGCAGTCACACAGAGCCTCATGCCTGTGAGGGCCTCCTGGCTGGCTGCATTTTTCTTTTTTCTTTTCTTTTTGCCTTAAAAGGTAAACCCTGGGATATGATGTCAGACATGTGCAAACAGAGCAAAGATGGTGTAGTAAGCAACTGCGAACGAGTTGCACCCATTGCACAGTGTGCCTTTCTCTGACAAAACATTAGCATTCAAGTGCAAATCTTTACTACCATCTTCTGCTATAATGTCTACAGCATTCATGCAGGCCTGGCAGCGAGGCAGGTGATAGCAAACTCATGCATCGACAAAACATAAATAAATTGTTCCTAGTTTTATGTATATTGTAGTATCTTGTAGAAGATAATACAAATGTTATTCACAGGACATATCAGCATGTCATCCAGTGAATAGGTAACTATTTTCTTTTCCGGTAAAAGATTTAAGACAACATGCTTTTAGCATTTTAGCAAAACATAGAATAAAATCTATATCGAGCTAGCTATAATAAAGATAATTTAATTTCTATTCTGAACCAGCTAGCTAGCAAGCTATAGTTTAATTTATTAAATTCACCATGATAATAACTACGTAATTAATGAATCAAAGTTTTTTTTCCCCAGAGGAAATCTGTCTTGCACACAGTGGGCACAACATAAAGCTTAAGCTGCAGGATGTGATGCAAATGTATTGTAAAATGCAACCTATTGTGTTCACAGCAAGGTTTCCTGTCAGTGCAGCCTCTCAGTTTTTAACAGTCTCTAGTCTCGCTCCACTCGTTTTGCTACTACGTCATATCACTATTAATACGTTTAGAAATGTTCACAAGAAATCATGTTTATTAGTCAATCACATAGGCCTAGTACTAGACTATGTGATGACCTTAGATAGATTTGTAGAATTTGTTTCCTATGCATTATCTTGCGTGATACATCAAGTTTGTTTGACACACATCTTAAATCGTTAACAAATTTAAAGTAATTGATAAAAAATAATAGAAATAATAAATATATATTTTTAAAGACATTGATGTTTTTGCATGGTGCAGTTGAAGATGTTTTATAAATCCTAAATCCTAATAAACATGGTTGTAAGGTTATCTAAGTATGAGTCATTACACTTTACTGTCTGTTATCTATCAGCAGTGCAGCATAAGGTAGGCTACGTCACAGCAACAGTGGAGGGCACACGATGGACGTATCTGTTACATTGTCTCATGCCTGAGAAAAAAGACGTGTGCATGTCACACGTGTGAGCAGTGCATCATGATAAAGCCCTCATGATGCAAACTTTGCGCAGGGCCTCTTTTCCCAGACAGCCCTGTGTGTCTGTCCCTTTTGCCCAGTTGTCATCCGCGCGGTCCCTGAGAACCCGCTTTTGAGACACGCGGACAGGCACAGTTTGAAACCTTGCAGCCCAGCTCTGGCTCAGTGCAGTCTGTAAAACTGATTCCGTTTCTGAGAAATATGCAGTGTGCTGCCCTTTAAACCAGCTCTGTTTCAGAAAGATGTAGACAGACCCATCAATCACATGTGCAGTGAAGAGGGACCATTGCCCACAGGTCAACATGGAGGTTCCCCCCCCCCCCCCCATAAACCAGTTCTGTGAATAGGCACCTGCTTGCTACTAAAATACAATAAAACTAAATAATCATTAAAATATATTGTCCTAATTGATGTTTTTCAATCAAGAGAAATGTAAATGTAAGGCAGACTCAGTGTTGACTTTAAATGATTAAGTTGGAGAGGTTGTTTATTGTTTTTTTTGTTTTTTTTGTTTTTTTTTCCCACCTGTGCAGCATTGGCTTCCAAAGGCGCTCTGATTGAATACTTTGTCAGTTGCCTTGGTTACCAATTTTCCTCTGTCTCATGTGTCAGCACTTTGGCATACTCTTGCTGCCTCGACTGAGAAAACGAAGGCCACTTTATTTCTCCCAACTCTGAAAAGAACCAGGCTTTAAAGGAAGAAAAAGGAATAAAATAAATGGTTTGAGAAAAAAATATCTTTATTCTAAGCATCTCCTATTCTCAATGTATAGTCTGTGGTTCAAGGTAAATACAAGGATATGCCCAGAATAGGGGAGAGAAAAAAATCACCTTTCGTGGAAATGTGGAATCTAGTCCAGCCTGTGTGAATTTAATTTGGCATGCTGGGATATAAGCATCAATTCAAAGATAAAACTAATTCTTTTGCTTTTTTGGCACAGTAGAAAACTTTATTTATTCTACCAGATAAACTTATTTATAATGGTTCGCTCATTTTTTTACTTGAATTCCTTAATGTAGATTGTGAGTTATTAGCAATATTACCCCACTGCTTTGGACAAATGATCAAGTGCATACTTCCAAAACACAAATAATATATAAATGAATATAAGAAATAAAACAAACTGAATACATTGTGCTAGTATTGGTAGAGAACCCTGCTCTATTTGCAAAAAAACCTAAAACTTTTTTTCAGCTAAATTCACACAAACCGTATAAAACCATCTATTTTACAGCTGGAAATGTTATTACAGATAAACTGTATTTGTTCTGCCTTTTTTTATTTTTTATTATATTATATATATATATGTGTGTGTGTGTGTGTGTGTGTGACACTATAATGACTTGTGAGCGTTTCTAAAATAATAATGTGGTTTTTAAAAAAAATAGAATAAAAATGCTTTTCAAAAGGACCTAACCCAGCAGAGCTCTTTCCAATTCTGTGTTTGCTAAGTCAACCTTAACTTAAGTCATGGTGAAAATCAATCGGGCAAAGCAAACAAGGAACCATCGTGAGATGCATTTTCTGTTGTTCTCCAGCCTCCGTTCACTGACTGAATGAGAGATTCATTATTTATCCAGCTGATATCTCACCTCTACCAGAGAGCACCGTGCAGAGAAAATCAAGTTTCTGACGTCCGGTCTGTTAGCATGACTAATGAAGTCCTGGAGATATTTTTTGATTGACAGATGGTTTAATCCTTCAGCTCATTCCTCCTTAGCTTCCCATGTAATTTAATTAAGTCTAATGTAGCAGTATGTAGCAGTCCCCCCCCCCACCTTCGTAAATCTTCGGAGGAAATTATTGGTCTTAAGTTCAGCTATAACACAAGCAAGTGATTATATATGCCATGATAAAACAGGTGATTAGCTTAGTATGTCAGTTATCAGACCGCTGCCCGTACATGCCATATGTGCAACATAAATAATGTTATATTCATTGCAAAAAGCAGAACACCAATGATAAATACTAATATGTATCACATAGAAAAATATTCCAGTCTTTCTGGGTCAATATATAGGACATTGGAAGCCCTGAAAAATGATTGACGGAGTGTATGATTCTGTGTGTGTGTGTGTGTGTGTGTGTGCGCATGCATCTGTGTGGGTGTGTGTGTACGCGTGTGGTGGGAATGGGAGTAGGTATGCAAGAATAGATTCTCACATATTTAGAAGGCTATGCAATAACCTCACAAAACTACCAGAGCACACAAGAAAGCCAACAATGTCTCGCTTTCCCACAAGTAATGTCTCCCTAACCTGCTCTTCCATCTCTTTAGCATTACAACAGAAAGCCAGCAATTACATAGATTCTTGTGAGACATTTTTAATTAGGAACAGGAAAGTTTTAATATATCAATATTTTGTAATATATGTAAAACTATTCATTCTTTTTATTGGCGAGACAGCAGTGAATCACTTGTCCCTCTGTTAAACTGCTCTGCCAATCACAGCTATATTCCGATGGAAGATTTCGGATGATTCCAGAAGATTTCCCCCAGGCTCTTCGTCTCATCAAGGAGAGGAGAGGAGAGCAGAGCGTGGAGCGGGAGCGCAATATCTCACACCCCGTTGTTGTGAAACGGCAGAGGTGCGAGAGGCGGACTCTGCAGCGATCAGCAGTCACATCGCATCGCTTTCCAGGCGCAATTTTCACCGCGCCGACCGCGCGAGGAGCCGCGCGGACGGAGAGGGAGATGAGGGGGAGGAGAGAGAGTAAGAGAGAGAATTACAGCAGTCACCACACAGGTGGAGAGGGGCTAATGGGAGAGCTTTGAGCCTGCAGTCATGTCTGGGGGTGCATTGACGATGTGGAATAAGGAATGTTATGAAGGCGATAATACAATAAGGCCAAGGTAATTGCTCCCGGTTGAGGCCTGAATGACAAGTGCTGGGCAAAATGAGATTCATTCTTTCACGACTGTAAAACAATTCTCTCTGATTCGCAAAAGTAAAATGGGAAAAAAAGAACTTTGATACAAATGAAAGCCCTAGTCTTATCAATGTTAGAAGTGGTGACTTCATGGGAATAGGGAAGCGTGATTGTGCTCTAATGTGACTCCTTCACCCCCTTGTAAGTCAGTCCAGTCGGTTTACAAGACTCATCCCTGAAGAAAGAAATGTCCTTTCATTTAAATGCAATAAATGCTCCATGTGTGAAACAAATGCATGTAATCATGTTACCATTTCAAAAAGGCCAAAGAGGAGGTAACAGAAACGTGAATTTTTATCAATATGCATTTATATTCCCACACTTGGGAACAGACCATCGGTAGGTGTCATGTCAGGGTGAGGTTGAAGGCGGTAAAATATGGGTATGAAAAAATCTTACCGGGTGTGTTATGTGATATCCTGAATCTTTCCAGCATATGACTTTCATTCATTTATTTATATTAAATATTACTGCAATGATCTCAGTTGATGATTAGCTTTGGCTATGTGTACAGACTTATTAATTGTTTGCATGATATTTAACTCTAATAAAAGTGGTACTGGACTCTATAATATCAGTATATCAATATCAATATACAATATCAAAGGTGCAGAAAGTGAACAGGGGTAATTTGTACAAATTGTATTTGAACAAGTATGTACCATTGTTAACATACTGCATCTAGGTATCTAGGTAGTTGAGGTGATCCAAAATAATCTAATGGTGAACATATTACATTTTGCAAAGGAATCATGGGGCAGTATAATAGCTGATACCCCTGGGGGTAAAATGAATGAGATTACATTTGTTCTAAACTGAAAGTCATGTCAGGAATAATTCTATTAATTTAAGCACAAATGTTGATTGAATCCAGGTCTACATGGGCCAGCCACAACATCAGTGCACTTACCACACTTACCAAGAGTGCCTTCCATCTCTGACGTCACTATATATAGCTGAATACTGAATTAATGTTTTGAATAAGTTATGCAGTGGCTCAGTTGGTAAAGGCACTCTCCATGAATGCAAGCCTTGTATTGGCTGTGCCATCAGTCAGCTATGACCTGGGGTTCATAGTGGCTGAACACCTCATCCCAGCAGGGGTAGTGGAGGCCCAGCTGTAGGTTACAGAGTGTTCCCTCTTACTTACCATGCTTGCAGTGCATTGGAGGAGTCCATGCGCATCAGCTGAAGTGCTCCTAGTGTGTGGATCATGTGACATTACAATAATTGAGAGGTACTGTACAGTTCATGATTCCAAATTTGGAAATATAAATGGGACTTTTTTTCTTAAAAAGAGGCACTGCAGCAGTCCCCTTCTCAAAATTGAAACCTGTAACCTTCTGGTTAAACAATGAGAGCAGTTCAATAACCACTGATGGTACAGCTAGACTTGTACATAGAATAGACTTTTCTCAGTAATTCACTTTTTTTCCAAGTGAGTGTAGACATTCTCCTCCCTTCAGTATATAAATACATTTCATTTCCCAGTCTGTTTTCTAGATGGAAAAAAAATAAAATAAAATACAACGAGATGTGTAGTCACAGCTCTTATCTTTAAAAATATATCAGTTCATCTTTGTAAGAGCCTACACTACTTGAATTCTTCCCTTATGTTTTAATTTACTGTTTTACCTCATGAAGTAAACATACTTTCAGCTAATAGTTTTTCCATTGCATCTTTTTAGGAACCTGTTTCACAGATTTCTATGGACTCTCATCATCCCCCATTGATATTTACAGTCCTTTTGATGTTCCTACAGAGAACATATCAATATGTTCCATCATTCCTTTCATCTGACTTTCTTGGTCTTCTTCAAATACCTTTTAAAGGAATGTCTTTTCTTCCCTGTTATTGTCTTGTTCTTGTGTAATTATCTTTCATGTCGCTGAGGGAGAGTAATTGTGAGAAGCCTATTTATAATGTTTCATTGATCTCCATATCATAACCGTCCATGCAATCCTCAAAGTGGGCCAACTAGATCCTTGTGCAATCTTTTTGGGAGGACTGATCTTAGATTTGATGTGATCCCACGGTAACAAATAGGGGTGAACTGTGCACTTCATGAGACCATATGAACACTTTTTATATCTCTAAATAAATTAATAATAATAAATGAACTGTTCTGCGATAGATCAGCGGCCTGTCCAGGGTGTAATCCTGCCCCTTGCTCCAAGGCACACTGGGATAGGCTCCAGCACCCCCCGCGACCCTGCCCAGGATTTGCGGGTATAGATAATGGATGGATAGAAATTAATTGTTGGTGCAATGCGGATTTGGTTTCGTTATTGCCAATGACATCACCCCCTTTATTTCTCTTAAAAAACAGTGCATTAGCACCATAGCCAACTGTTGATTTTGACACGGTTGAAGAGCAAGCACGTTGTGAGAGGCTCCATTACAAGGCTCTCTATGAACAATTACTCATCATATCAAAACAAAAGTAAGACTTTCATTTTCATATTTATTTTTCCCTAAAACAAAATGCATTTTCCATTTATGTGTTGTATTAATTTCAGACATACACATGATAATGTACACTCACTAGAGAAATAACTACACCACCAACCAGTCCCTGTTTTCTCCTGAATTTTGGCATCCATTTAAACACAAATTTCACATTTTTTACATCTGATGATACAGCTGGCTATATACAGAAACAATTAAGATTAAGTGCCTTGCTCAAGGGTACAACAGCATAATCCTAGCTGAGAACTGAACCTAGGTTACACACTCAGTTCCTTAACTGCCATCGTTATGTCATGTGGAACGCAGCATGCCACAAAGAATGAAGTGACATTCTGAGGGCTGTATTTTAACGTACCGCCCGACCTGTAAATATCTGAAACATTTTTTGAACATTCCAAAGGTTTGCTCAGTCAGCCACCTAATCCTTGAATTAAACGCATGAATTAAAGAAAGTTGTCAGTGTTTTCTGGGCTCATCTGTGAAGTAAGGAGCCACAAACTTAATGGCTAGCCCAAACAGCCGCTGTAAATGCGTGGCATGAAAATGCACCACTTTGTATGGCGTCCCATTATGTGTTCTATTTGACTGCAGTGACGTTTACAATTAACATAAAAATTTACATAAAACCAGTGCACCTACATGCATTAAAGGAACAAGTACCTTACATTATTTGACGGGTGTAGAGCACGGTCTTCAGAGTTCCTTTTCTCTCAATCAAGTAGATTACATTGATTTACTCCACACAGGTGCAATGCCTAAATAGCTGCCACTGGACTGCATAACTGAACATGGTTTGCAGAATAACTGAAATAAAATATTTCTCACATCTGTCATATCTGTTCATGCATTCATGTGTGTGGCCCATCCATATCACAATATTATCTTTTAAACCTTGTCCGAGTTGATAAAAATGCAAATGCATTATTGACCACCGAACTTGTACAGCACCAAATGTACCTTTTTACACTCCCTACTGCAGCAGAAACCCATGCTGATGCCAACGGGTTTAGTGCAGACTAAGAAACTACCATACCTCGCACAGATGACACATATTCCGTTTGTGATATACAAAACTAGCAATTCCAATTGCGCCCAGGCATCTTTCCACTTACGATGTCACAAAAATAGGGCCCATACCGTAAAACGGTCCATTGCAAGTTGCAAGGTTAAGTACAGGACCTGTTCATGCATTTTGTATTGAAGGTGAGCCCTTTTCTGTGCTGATATATTCTGCTTCCACTCACAACTTTCGGCTGTCTCAACCCTCCATGTTGCCAACCAGTGTTACTATGGAAACAAATATCTCCTGCATTTCCCCGCTACCAATCAGAGTCTGACGAGAAACAAGAGGTTTTTTTTCTCTCTCTCTCTCTCTTCATCATAATCTTTACTGAAGCCATTTATCCTCGCTGCGGGCTTCCATGTTACTTAGAATGTCAAAGACTTGTTACACATATGTGGAATATGAACGTTCAGTTAGCCTATCGAGGACCGCAGGCTTGGCTCTTTCTCTTTTTATTCTGGGAAAGAGGGAGCAATATGTCTCCAGGCAAATGAGGTAAAGCTATCTCCGCTAAAAGGTTAAATATATGTTTAGGGCAGTACATAAAATCACAGGTTGCATTGACAGGGTGATTGCAATACTACCTGCATATTCATAGGATCACAGAGTACAATTCCAAAGTTGAATCAATATAACAAGGGCTAAGCATCTCCACAACAGGCAACATTGGAGAAAACAAACACATCAATCATGTAAAGCAGTCTTTTAAACTTTTTGTCCTTAATGTTTTTTTTTTAATTTTTTTATTTTTATTATATAACTAAAATGAAAGGGAATAACATCCCAGGTGCCAAGAACATAGCAAAAAGACTGAAACTCAAGGAAAAAGCTAAAATAATGCAGAAGCATTAACACCTTCGTAAGGAAAAAAAACCCCGATTTTGACTGAACCCTTTAACTGTTTTATGCAAATTTCTGGATTTGTTCTTTTTCTAAAGAAGTCAATTGTATTAAATAAGGACGTGTAATAAGCTGCAACTGCTAGACTCCGTCTGAGATTATTGCTCTAAAATATGAACCTTTAAACAGCTCAACAAAAAATTGGCCAGTGACTTACAGAGAGTGTGAAAGTCTGCATAGAAAAAAGTAGTTTAACTCCAAATGTAATGGTAATTTAAATCAACTAAATCAGATAAAACGGTGCTTCCTGTTCTTTTTTTCAGTTTGCATTTAGGAAGAGATGAATGAAGTGTCACAGGAGGCAATCAAGTGTGTATTATTTTCCAACGATCAATAGGCAACCTTCTGTTTGCATGGGGTGGCTTTCCTTTTCCTGAATTGAAAACACTTCCACATGATGTGGATGGAGCAGGTTATATTAAACTGGATTAAATGTCATCCGGGCAATCTACTGCATAATTCAACAGAACCCCCGACCCCCCCACCCCCCCAGCTCAAAGATTCATTTCACTTCAGTAATAATTCCAGACCACAGTGGAGGACGCAAACAATGCAAAGCCAGGCCATTATTGACAAGAGGGATATTTAATTATGATAAGCTGGAAATCAAATTTATCGTTGAAAATTTTAATTGATTATTTCAAATTGTTTCCAAGCCTGATAAAAATGAAAGATGAAATGTTGAAAACAAGGATGGGAAGTTACAGAACCGATGAAGTCCCATGCATTTTTAAAGGAGTGACATTTCATTGGAAGAGATGAAAGGCTGGCCAGAGGAAAAGAGGAAAAACTGATTTATGTATGAACGGCAGGGCACACAGCTTGAGAGTTCAGGTTACACAATAAACAAGATATTTATGCATTATTATTTATTTATTCACATCAATTTATTATTATTATTATTTTTTACTGCAGTTTAGGGCAATGTTTCAATCATACACATGTGGAAATGTCTGTGATATACCATATACTCTATTTGGGAGCAACAGCAGTGTGCAAATATGAATTCTCGTCATCGTTTACTTTGTTTACCTGCACTGCCATTTTTTTTCCTGAGAATACAACCTTCTTTGTTCTGAAAAAAAAATGCATAAACTAACGTTATATTACACCAGCAGCTGTTTCTCACCTGCTTAATATGAGCATATGACACTGACTGCTAAAGGCAAGATCTCTCTGTGGACCCCACTGGAGGGGCAGATTAAATCAAGTCTTGATTCACCCACCAATCACAAATTACCAAGCCATCCAATGACACCCAGGCCACCCTTAGGGGGCGAGGGGGTCGGATGTGGGGGAGAGGAGGGGATGGCCAGAGAGGAGCAAAATTCATGGACTAATAAAAGAGCTGTCGCAACTGTCAGGTGTGTCGGCTTTGATTAGTGGGAGGGGTCAGAGCACTGATCTTAATCTCATCTTTATTGAGAACCAAAAAATATCTGGTGGAAAAACAAAGGATTTGACAGCTCTATCCCCTCCCCCAAGGGATGGGTGAAAAAAGCTCTTTATTTCTCAGCAGCTGCTACCCTCAGCGTGTCCTTGTGATACTCTTTCTTGGAAAACACAAATAGTGTTTACAAAAACAGGGGTTGGCATACATTTGCAGTGGTGGTTTTATGCATGCATACGGATGCCTATACATAGGGCCACCATTTTATCTTCCCTCGTTTTCTCACGGTGCACTTCAGTCCTCCGCCAGCTAGAGGTCCTACACCACGTCTGTAATCTAAGATGTTAAAGTAATTGGCACTAAGTAGGCACAGATGATGACTGACAGTGATGTTTACAAGTGAAATGTGTTAAATTCAGTTCAAGTACTTAGTACGGTGGACATGCTGCAGTATTTTTAAATGTTATACAGGGGCATTATAGGTTTTGTTAGAAGCAGTGGGAAATGCCCACATTAAAAATTATAAAAGTTATATCATATTATCTTGCGCACAAAAGTAATAATAAAATAAAATAAAAATGAATGATTCAACTAATTAACTAATAATCGTGTCTTAGTGCTGGGGTGCTCAGATGGGGTGGCATGATGGTTAGCACTGTTGCCTCGCATGAAGGAGGTTTTGGCTTATGGTCCCGGAGTTTCCATGTTCTCCCTGTGTTTGCGTAGGTTTCCTCGTGGTACTCCAGTTTTCACCCACACAAAAAGACATGTAAGTCAGATTGGGTCTACTCCTGACCAAGGCATTGGCCTCAGAACTGGAGTTGGTCCCCAGGTGCTGCACTGTAGCTGCCTACTGCTCCTAAGTAACTCAGATTCAGCAATGTATGGTCAGAAAGCAAATGCTGTACATTCTACATCATACTGATGAATCTGATTACACTTTACAGACGTAGCGGCAATGTATGTGCTTACTGGGCAGTTTATTTGTGTAATCAACTGCTTTAACTGATCATTTTCTATGCTACTTAATTTCGAGTAACAACAAAATCCAGCAGTTAATGCTCTCCATGATCAGGAGTGAGAACCGCTGGCTCAAAGACATGCTTTTTGTGCTTTTTTTTAAAACTTCCATCCACTTTCTGTCCTGACTCTCCTTATATTAGATGAACTAATTGTTTCTATAAATGTCTCAATTATAAACTCAGTTGTGCAATTAGACACTTGACTTTGCCATTGGGGTGCTTGTGGAGACCCCTGGAGGATAATACACATTAAAAATCCCTGAAGGTCACATGGTAGAGTCAAACTGGTGGTCCTACCTGTACATGCATGGCTTTACAAAGCACACATTTAGGTTTATATAATGTTTTGGTTGTTTTGCACACACATGAAGTTAATTATGTGAAGGTGGTCTGATACTGTATTTTGGCTTGTACACTTACGACACATGTGAGTTTGTTGTATTGTACATCTCAAATTTCATGTCATCTCAATTTCATGTTAGCGCATCAGGCAGCTGACAAGCATGTGTCAGTGTAATCCCGGAAGCATGTTTTAAACCACAGCTCTGATATATCTGTGCTGAATAAACACCAGAAAAAATATTTGATTTGCTTTGGAGGAGGATTACTGGAAGCATTGCCACCTTGTGGCGTCCATTATTTTAAAAGCTGTTTCCTGATGCTGAGAATACAATGTTATATCAGACAATAGTTCACTTTAACCACTGTTCTCCATTGCAGGTAAGACCCATTGCAATTTGCAGATGCATATTCGGGTACACGCCGCCATTCGAAGCTGTATAAACAAACCAAAAAAAGACCTTGTACTGCATTAAAAAATTTCGGGGGGGGGGGGGGCGGTGGTTGGAGGTGACGTGGTAGACAAAGACCGCATTTTATTCTAGCCCAGGACATAACTCATTCATACAGATGAGCTTAATTTCTGATCAATGGCAGGCAGGCCATTCTGGAACAAAGATGAACTGGGTTATCTGAAATGCCTGCTGTTTTTGTTCTCGGAGTACTCTTGCCTTGTTCACCATGTTACAGTAAATTGCCTGTCCCCTTGATTTTTTTTCTGGCATTGCCTGTTGTGCCGATTATTGCCTTTTGCATTTTTATTGCATTTTGTGGCGCTCCTTGCATTGTTCCTTGTGTTTGTTGTGTTGATCATTGTGTTATTCCTGCCTCTGCCATTTTCACTAACAAGACCAGGAGTGACAGGCTGGTGGCTCAAAGCCCTGCTTTGCCTTGGGGGAGTTCCACAGCCTTAATTAAGGAAATAATTAAATCATCAGCCTTCTCCAGCCCTGCGAACCCCTCACAAACTTGGTCACTATATCTGTCACTATCCGATGTGATATTTAAAACAACAGAGACCTTGTGGCTCACAGCCAATTACAGAAAGTCATTTGTTTGCCGTTAAAGATTCTCTTCTCTGATTTTTAAAGGCAGACTTCCCAGCCTCACCACAACAAAAATGACCGAGCCTGTTTGATGAACCCTTCTTCTTTGTCTGAGAAGACGGACTCCCGATGAAAGAAGGCCATCTGTCAGAGCGGGCCCGTGTCTTCCGCGAGGCTCTGGTTCTGGCAACAGCCGTCCCGAGAAAGCGGGGCACTGCAGCACAGGCGGTTTTACTGTCTGAGCGGAGTGGATTTTATGAAGTGCGTCCTGGCTCCTCTGAGTCAGTCACAGGCAGCTTTGGGGGATTTACATGCCTGACTTTGATTCAATTTCAAGGCACAACAGGCTGTGGAAGTGACAGGAGCTGATTCCTTTGTCATCAGCAGTGACAGACCCACCCTGTAACATGAAAAGAGAAAAAAGTGCAGGTTGGATTTAGACTAAACCCATCCCTATTCAGATTTTTTCACAACTTCTCTTATTAGTTTCCTCTATTAGTGCACAAAAAACCTTGATAGTATAAATGCAATAGGTGTTACCATTGACAAAATAAATTTGTACAGAGAAATTATTACTATCTTTGTTCTTCAGCACCCTCAAGCACTGGTCCATTCTACAGACAAGTGTGTGGCAGGTTTGGCAGCATGCCTGTCTGGAATATGCCTGTTAGCACCATTTTGCCATTCCTCCATATAAATTCGCTACTACTATTACAATCCAGAGAGCGAGAGTATCAATGGACAGCTAATTTCAGGGGACATCACTGATTTTTAATGGGGTTTGTCTGTGCTTTGGCTGTGCTATTTGAAAATGCTGAACTTGACCTCCTGTTTAAAGCCATTTCTTTGTAGGTTTGTCCATGTACCTTGGGTCATTGTTCTCTTGGAACACGAATCATCACCCTGAATCCAGATTATCCTCAAGGATTTGTCTGCATTTAACTTCATCCGCCTTACCCTTGATGGCAACAAGCTTCCCAGTCACTTGCTGAAAAGCAACCTCATAGTACGATGCTGCTGCTACCACGCCTGATGGTAGCGATGGTGCTATGTGGGTAATGTGCTGTTTTGGGTTTGTATCAAACAGTGCATTGCTTTCAGGCCAAAAATCTCTACCTTAGTCTCATGACATCACAAAATCTTCATCTAGGTCTCAGAGTCTGTCACATGGCGTTTGTTGAATTCCAGTTGTGACTTAATGTTGGCCTTTTAAAAAAAGAGTTCCACAAGGGTGTACTAATTGGGTGAGAAACTATATAATGCCTTTCATATATTACAAGATTTTCAGACTAAAGCTGAATACCCTCTCACCTTTAACAACAGTATTTTCTGAATCGCCAGGCTTTCAGGCCAAGAGGTGTGCAAACTACAGTTTAGCAAAGATGGGGAACCACAGGTTTTACACATTACAGGATCCTTACAGGATTCTGCCAGGGATGATTTAGCATGCATGCTCTGCTTGACAGAGAGGACATTTTGAATGGTTGAGTACATAGTGCTAATGGAGGAAAGCCAGCCACAAATTTGCTACAAAATCCATCACAAACATTGTTCCAGCAAACAGTGACATTAAGTAACCTAGCAACCACAGACAAGCTAACTCACAACATTTAAGTTCACATTATTTACAAAAAATAAATTAACAATTTCCATTTATTGTGAAGTGTTTCACATTAATGGGGCACTTTTGTAATGTTGATGGCCATGTTTGGAGTGTCAGCTGTAGCATGATCAGATTTTTAATTTTTCTTTTCTTTCTTTACTTGCTTTTTGCCACTCCATATTGTGTATTTAGTGTTGAAGTGTGAAACACCAGCCATTATACAGCAGTCATTATACAGAAGAAATGACCACTCATTGATTAATCAGAGTAGACTAACCATGGTACAAGGTTGTATTTCTTACACAGAAATACAGCATATGTTCCAAGTCTGGTTGCAACATTAGTTTTGTATGTGGTCTCTATAATGTGAACATTAGTGAAAGTTCTGAATTGTTTATGTGGATGCAACATGCCAGTTTGCAACACTTACCTTAGTAATGATGACAAAGCTTTCTAACAAAAAAATGCATACCAACATAAGACCATATTATTTAAAGTACGATTATGAAGTGTGGTCTTTCCTTGTTCTAAAAAGAGAGATGGGCAGGTTTTTATAATGGTTAGAATGGAAGGTGTTTCCTCTCTACTGGAAATATAAAAATGGGGATGTGCATAAACTTGCATCCCAGAAATCCATGGAAACAGTGTAAATCAGCTGTCTCCTTCCAGCTCTCCCAGAGGCATCTACCTTTGGGAGTTCATTCTCATCTCTACCTTGCTCATTGGGGATTTAGTAGGATTTTGCCTCCAGGGGATTTTGTACAGTACCATACACCAGGAGATGCAGTCCTTGTCCTGGAGTGCTCGAGATGTTTCTGGGATTTGCTACATTTTAACAGCCAATTCCATAATTCAATTCATTATCACAGTAAGTTAATGCAGGTGATCATGTGTTGGGGTGCATTCATCCCTGTTATTCTTTCATCCCACATATTTTAGCACCATGAAACTCTTGCTCTTACATGATTAATTAATGTATCTAAATCAGCAATGCACAGGTAAGTAATTTCATTGCATGTGCGGATTTCACAATGACCTTTTCATTTGGTCTTTAAACGTTATTTTAAGTCTCTTGAATAAGACATTATTCTATTGAATAAATGTAATAAACAATGCAAAAGCAGATGCTCACAAACAAACATGATGACAGAAAAGATAGATTGATGAAAAATGCCATGGAAACGGCATAAGTCTGAAAAGTTGGGACTGGGGAGCAGTAGACTTCTCCAAAACCGGTGGACTGTAACAGATATACATTAATTGGATAGCAATCTGACAGCTTGGGGGAATACGTGCTTTAGGAGAGGATAAAAAAAAACCATCAGCAGACATCTAGACCCAGGACTGAATAAAGTGATGAACCAAGTGCTGTGAAGCATGACTTCAAACATGTTGCTCTCATTATAGATTTATTATTTCCGTTCTAACATGTTTTATATGTATTGGGGGGGGGGGGGGGGGGGGGGGTGGGGTGGGAGCAAGGGTATGTTTACCTTCAGCAAAGTGAAATATCTTAAAAAGTCATTAGAACATTTTGTTTGTTTTAGAGAGAACTTCTCGCATAGCCGGTGAGTCTAATCCCATACAAAGGGAATTTGAAAGTAGAGGCCCGATGACAGGCCGAACAGAATGAAAGCCACGCTTTGAGAGTCTGCAGGTTGGACTCCTTATTTGAAGCTGACAGTTCCCTGCTACCTAAAAGAGCACAGCAGGAAGTCAGAAGAAATTTTCAAGTATGAAAGAAAATAGCCTGCGCCAAATCCTACTGCCATGGAGGAAAAAAATAGAGATGAGATAAAAGCAGAGGGAGCCATTGTGGACACGACGGGGAGAACACGTATGTGCGTTGATAACAACCAGGAGGAAAGAGAGTGCTTTATACTGCTTCTCCAAACAAAGGGGGGATTTAGCTAAAATAAAAAATTTAACATTTTAGATGTTCACGATTTATTAAACTACTGTATAATAAACAGATCTTACTCTAATTTTATGCAAAGCCCCGGGGAACATTGTGTTTACAGTGAAAGGAATCTATGCTCAGATGATATTTAAAAGTGTGTTATGAGAGCAACACTTTTCAGGTGATAGTATTTTAGCTTTGAGAGAACAGTTTAATCCTGAGGAACCCACCCCACTGACACACCAAGCAGAGAGCACATTTTGAAATGAAGCCACATGGGTTAAAGGAAAAAATAGGAAAATAGACAAGAAAATGTTCATATCATAAACAAATTCCTTAAATCTATGGTTACACTACACAAAATTATGGTTTGGAATCCATGCATGTCATGGGTATGATTTTCAAATTTAGGATAATGATTTTGACTTACACTAAGGAATATAACTACTAGATGATTGCTGACCTTGAGCTTCGAGGTCCTTGCAAGAGGAGCAGATGTTGTCGTTCCAGATAGTTTCTTCATGACAGTTTGGAGACCTAGAATCTCCCTGATTTTATCTCAACATTCTATAATTAAGAATAGTTGAAGTATATCATGGATGATATTTACTATGGAGGAGGACATGTTACCTAAAGTTTATTTTTCTTATCTGATTAATTTCAGTCTTTCATTAATGGTAATAGCCAGTTGTTGCACACTGTAAATAGTCTTTCATTTGACACATTAGATTTAAAAATGTAAAACTATTTCCAAAATAAGTCTATTTGAGATCAGTAAACACTAGTATTTTACTATTCTGTGACTTTACAGTTGAACCAGGTTTGAAATACAAATGCAAAAAGGTATTTAAAGCATGTATATAACCACAGATATTTGAGTTTCTTGTATCAACCTCATTATATTGTATTTTTCATAACTGTTGAAAACTTAGGTTTAACCAAGCTTTCATAAATCTTTCATACT
Source organism: Anguilla anguilla (assembly GCF_013347855.1). NCBI lineage: Eukaryota > Metazoa > Chordata > Actinopteri > Anguilliformes > Anguillidae > Anguilla > Anguilla anguilla. The sequence continues at coordinate 54,153,102 of NC_049201.1, read as the reverse complement.
ATATACAACATACTTGCTCCTAAAATAACTGATTCTGTGGGTGTTTGTGTGTGCACCAATGTTGCAGGTTGCAAGACAAAAGGTATTTCAAATTCACTGACTAAGCTGCTGGAAAGCAGGCACACCTTCAGTGAAATGCATGCAGCTTGGCGTGTGACTGCGAGATTAGCCATCAATGCATGAGTCTCAAGCACTTGAGGTCTATGCATGTACAGGAGGGTTTTTTCTGTTTATAATAAATACAAGTTGCTAGGAATGTTTCTGCGATTGCAGTTTTGTTGCAGTCAGGAAAGCTTCCTTTCACAAGAGGACCAATGCAAATTGGCAAGGCAATTATGTTCTTAAATAAACTGAGTAAAAAGCATCTTTTAGAATCTTTTATGTACTTTCATTTGGGTGAAAAAGCATGCAGTAAGTCAGTTCTCTCAAACTACACTTTAATTTACATTTCAGTGGTTTGGTATTCACCTTGTTTCATGCAGATATCAGATCCACTGTACTCAAAGAAGGAATGCAACTTACTTAGCTTGATGTACTCTTTTCTGAATGGTGGGGAGCTTTGTTGTGTCTCTCTGCCCTGTAGATGAACATGAATGCAATGTCTTGTTAGCTCAGTGTGCTCCTTGCCAGAAATTTACACTGTACTGCTGCTCCCATGTTTCTTATGAATCAAGGCTTTTTTGACTAACGTGCAGATATATGGGAAAAACACAGATTGTATTTCGGATTAGTCTGGAAAATGCTTCTTAACTTGTGCAGAAGATAGCAGGAGTGAAGAGTTAAGCAGGCATGTCTCATTAAGCCACAATCACGCTTTAGATTAAGGCCCTGTCCACACGTATACAGATTTTTCTGAAAACTTAGTTTTTTCCCTCCGTTTTGGCCTCCCGTCCACACAAAAACGGCGTTTTAGGTCACTGAAAACGAAGCTTTTTGAAAACGCCTTCCAGGGTGGAGATTTTTCAAAACTCCGGTTTCTCTGTCTTCGTGTGGACAAGAAAAATGGAGCTATATGAAAACGCTGATGTCATGACGTCAACTCGCGCATCAGTTACCATGGCAATTGGTGTACTGCGCATGCGGCAATCGTTTTAGCGTTCTCCTGCGGACGGAGATATTTTTTAAAAACGCCGGTCGTGTGGATAGGATTTTTTTTTTTTTAACGGAGGGGGAAAAAACTACGTTTTCAGAAAAATCCATTTACGTGTAGACAGGGCCTAGGTTAAAAAGAGTTAACAAAGGCAGTAGTTCATTTAGTGGATCCAGTTATTAAAGGTAGAATAAAGGCAATGTTTTTATATTGGGGAGACAAAAAAAAAATGAGACCACAATTAAGTTTTTTGGTGAGGTACATCTGCAGTGGTTTTGGTGTCGGAAGAAGAAGACGTTATGTGGAAAAGGACATCATACCTACAGTGAAATATGGTGGTGGATCTTGTTTTGCATCTATTAGTCCTGAGGCTCTTGGTAAGATCAATGGTATGTTACAGTTGTTGACAAATGATTCTGAAAAACAGGAACATTTTGGAACTTGGAACTATGTTCAGTATAACTTCTAGGGCTTCCTAACTAACTGGTTGCTTCTAATAAACATGAGTTTATTAGCATTGCCTACATTATGTTGATAACCTTATGAATATTTAGGCTGATATGCAACTCTATTAGAAATTGAATTATGAACTCTAGCAAGTACCAAGACAGTTTGCCCAAAATGCTTGGTAAATGTTGGTTGTAAATGTTGGTTGCAGATTAAAAAGCAGCCGCATTGAAGAACAACAATAATGCCATCAGCTTTAGTCTATACATCTCATAAAATGTGCTCTCCTTATATGACACTCCTCCTTTTTGATGTTGTAGTCAACACTTTGAATAGTCGCCAACTAGTCAGTGCTTTCAGGTGAGAGGACAATAATGAATGTGAGCCAAAGGTTTTAAAACTGAAAGTAGTCAATATTTCCTTTTTGTTTTGTGGCGGTAGAAAGACAACAAATTAAAAAAGGCAGACCATTGCGGTTCAGCAGACAGCCTGTTAACTTTTTTCCCTACAGTAATCAAATCAGATTGTTAAGCGAACTTGTTAGATATTCTGCTGGTGGGATTAGCATCCCTTTATTGGAAAAGTATGGGAATATATGTGGATTTGTGCCAAGCTATGCGCACCCGTGCAGTGGGAACTCTGCCAAAGTGACTATTGAGTATGGCACTAGTCACCCTCTGTTTGGCATTCCCTGAAACCTGACAAAGTGCTGGTCTTCCTAGCACGAAACCTCAAGAAGGACACCTAAAATGTACCATTACAAAGCAGTGGTATGTAGCCTATTTCATTTTGTTTAATGCTAAGGCCTATAGACCTAATTATTTGAATTTGTTTTATACTCATGAAGTTATCATATTATATTTACATTACAAAGGTTGTAATTAGAACATGTCTGTTATTTACATACAGTAAAAGGCTATTTTCTTCAATGGACGTATGCTTGAGAAGTAACCTAATGAGTAATACTGAGGGTGATAATGACAGTTTTAAATGACCTGTAGTTAGTAGCCTACATAGCTGCAAAAATAGCTCCAATTAAGATGGATGGTAGGGGCTCCGTCTACTGGTTCCATTTGTAGTTGTATAGAAATCAATTACAAGAAAGCTGTGGTTTGAATAGGCAACTACAGTTATTCCACAATAATTATCGCTGCACCCCCCACACCATTATACACACACACACACACACACACACACGCAAACACACCTTCCCAGTGTCCCTGCAGTGCTACCATTATTTGTTATCTATAATTTCATAATTATGATAGCTCAGGACTCAATTAGTTCTATCTCAACTAAAATAATTTTCAACTGAGAAAAATGGCAAGTTACTAAAGAAACACAAGTTATTAAATAAACACATAGGCATAGATTCAGTCATTTTTCCTTTATCATGAATTAAAAATAAATTAAAGTGTTTGTCATATTTTAAAATGGATTGCGGTAAGTGTTTTTAATTGTATATGTTTTTTTCAAGATAGCTGCAGTGGCCTAGTTCACAAGTAGTGAACACTAGAAATGCCACAGAGGTATGTTTGACCATTTTCACTTGAAGAAAATCGATAAATTCGCAGTCATGACATCCATGATTCCCCATTTGTGACTTTTCCTAAACATATCTGTTGAACATTCTGATATAATTTGAATATATCAATATTGCCTAAGGAAATGAAGTTATGAACACTTGCTTAAATGGTGATAAATGGCAAAGTTGACTGTACCGGGTACCGATTTCTTATAGCACAATGGCACCAGTTCTCATACGACCGGTACCTACCAGGCCAAATTGCCATGCAGATTTCAGTGCTTCGTTTTGGTGTTGTCTTGACTAACATTTCACTCGTCTGTCAACGGTGGAACTTGGCACGGCACCTGACATTTCTGCCATCCCAATCCTTGCCAAGGGAGAATGCACACAGTACTAAAAACAGGGTGTGATTAACTAGGGCATTTTTTTTCAAAATTGTTTTCTCTGAGCATTTGTATTAATATGAAAGAATATAATTTTAAGTTTTGTTTGAACATACATTATATAGCTCATTAACTACATTGTTTATTTTATGCAGGCTTGATTTATACGGACCCATCTTTATCTAGGGTGTACATAATTCTGCACGTCACAGTATACATTTTCTTTAATATGCTGAGGACCCTCTGGGACTCCGGGGGTCTCCACACACCTTCAGTAGGATAGGCCTACCCTGCCCTGTTCTCACTGCGCATATTTCAATATACCTTGCTCAGTAACCCAATCCCAGCACATCCGCAGTAACAGTGCAGCAGTGCTGATGAATTTCAGAACTGGTTTTGTGCTTGTAAAATATTTGCAGTTTAATGTCAATCTTGATTATAAATTAAAGCAATGCAAATTGTTTTTATGCCACCACTCATCTATTGTACTTCTTTTTGCATGTCATTCAGGTAGGGTTTTGTTTTTTCTTTATTAATTTGTTCTGGCTTCAATTTGAAAACAATTCTTCATAAGGTGGAAATCATGCGAGCACAGTTTTGACAGTAATATGATTAATCTGTGTTAAATGTGCTTATCTGAGGTATTCATTCAATACTGATCAAGTATGCTTGATGTTACGAGTTGAGTATGTTTATATGATTGAGTAAATATGTTATTGGATCCAAAGACTTAGCCAATGACCAAAAATACTTGTATATATAAAAATAAGTGCATTTCCCAAAGAGCTTTCTTTATTTGATGTGAAAATATCCATATTCCTACTTTCACAGCAGTATACACACCATCCCTCCATCGTCTCAATCTGTTTTAGGTTGCATCTGACACTGTATGAGCAAGTGAACCCAGAGAGAGTCCACACCCAGCCTGGGATACAGAATTACTGGTGGTGGGATAATTGTGACAAAACACCAGCCTGAATATAGACTAGTGCATTGACAGCATGTTCAGGGTATTCTGGCCAAATTAAACCAATTTAACAGAACAGGTGCTGTGTAACAACTGCTGCAGCTGTGTTTGCCTTTATGCCCTCCAGTGATAGTCTGCTTACTGCTGTTCACTGCTGAGGGAGCTACTCAGAAGGTGAGCTGGGGAGGGTGAGAGAGCGAAAGCGAGTTAGCGACAGAGGGCCAAATCCTGGCTGGAGGGACTTCAGGAATGCTTTTTATGCATTCCCAGCCACGAGGCACATGTGACTCCATGATACATGCATTCTCATTTAGTATAAGAGATGGCTTACCTGCAAAATGGGTGGTCCATACTGACATGGGTGGTTCACTACATATGATTAAATTAGCTTGTCCTGATCCATGCCAACAGATGGAGAATGCAAATTTGGCTTGAGCACTTACTCCATTGCCTTTTATAAAAAACGTATCATTCAGTTCTACATGATATGGTTGACTTTAATTAAAAATTGGTTGGCAATATATGCACAGTACATTTAAAGAGATTTTATTTCCAACAGACTCAGACATATGCTTAAATATATGTCTTAAAAGCTGCAGTTCTAAACATTTCGGATATGGAAATAAAAGTAAAATGAACTGTGTTCACATGAGATTCCTGAAAGTTATTGCCGCTAATTCTGAAATTTACATACAGAACTTATTTTTAAAAATGTGTCTTTGAATGATTATGTTTTCAGCAGAAAATTGTTTACATGACCTGAGCTAAGAGAATGGTACTGCGTGAGACAAAAATGATGTGAATTAACTGCCAACAGTCACCAATGATTCCCATAGTTGTCATGGCTGCTCGTCAATCAAATGTAAATATTTTCAGAATTTGTCTGTGCTATTGCATTCATGGATATTATTTGATATTTAAACTCTTTAGGATTAACAGCTTGCACATTAAATGTGAGCAGTAAACCTTGCCCTTACTCATTTTCTATATATCTGCATAAAAAGGGACATGCTTGGTTTGTTTTTTGTACACAATAATGTTAACAAAAAGGGGGATGAATTATCAAAACATACAGCAAAACAGCTAGTACAGTGACACGACACTGCATAAGGCTTACATAAGTATGACTGTGTCAATTAAGTTAAGATCTCAAGCTGGACCCAGAGTGAATAAGAGGGGATGAGATAGAGTGAGAAAGTAAAAGAGTGAATGAGTGAGAGTAAGTAAATGAGAGGGTGAGATGCATGACCGTCTCCTCGCAGTAACAGATGAGGAAGAGAAAGAGGAAAGTGACAGGCAGCTGTTTGAAGACAATCTCCTAATGGAAGCTTTTCCATGGGGTTCCAAAACACTGGTGTGATGCGTACCGCGCTCCATGTTGTAAATGACATCTATTAGACATGAGGAAAAGTGTGTTATTACACATGCACCTGGCTCTCTGAGCAAGCCAGAGATGCCTGCTGTTTCCCATCACCTCCTCTCTGGTCCTCCAAGGCTTCTGTGGTGTCATAATCACAGAGGGACCTGGGTGGATGGTAGAGCGACTATAAAATATGATTGTCTTCCTTTCACACCATAATTCACAACATAAAAGGGATCCTCATTTTCTTTCTCCCTCTGTCTCTCTCCTCCTTTCTGTTGGATGATTGCAGGAAAATGGGCACAGGTTTCAGATGTCATTTGAGATTAACTAATGTCATCCCAACAAAAGGTATTTTGCTTGTTTGGCTCTTTTGTAATTCAAATTGGTTACCAATTTAAACTGCATGAGATTGCAATAAAAAGCTTTTCGCAAATTAAAACATAAAAATATAGGATTCTGCAATAGTAATAATCCTGTTTCCAAAGTAAAATATATGTACATGAAATTATATATAGACTCAGTGGCCACTTTATGTACTCCTACCTAGTACCAGGTAGGACCCCTGTTGCCTCCAGAACATCCTGAATTCTTTGCGGCATGGATTTTGAAAGGTGCTTGAAACATTCATTAGAGATACCATCACACAGTTCCCGCAGATCTTTCAGCCACACATTTATGCAGCGAACCTCTCGTTCCACCTCATTCCAAATGAAATCTGAGGACTGTGGAGGCCGTTGGAGTAAAGTGAAGTCACTGTCAAGCTGTGGAACCATCTTAAGATGATGTGACATGGCACGTTATCCTGCTTGAAGTCTCAATTTGAAAAAGGGTAGTCTGTGGCCAGCAACAATGCTTAGGTATGCTGAGGCATTTGAATGATTCTCAATTGGTATTAAGGGGCCCAATGCCTGCCCAGAAAACATTCCCTGCATCATTTTTATAATAAAGTGGCTGGTAAATGTTAATGCAATAGTTGTTCCAAGTTTTGCAACCTTTATTTGGTAATAAATAAAAAGTCTACAATTTATGCATAGGTCAGAGTTAAGGAAACATATTTATTGAATCCAGGTCTCAATCTACTTAAATGTACACAACTGTACATACAATCACTTTAACACATATACAAAGAGAAAGATGCAGATTTACAAATTTACCCTAAAATGCACATACACAAACCCCCACTCACATGCTCCACATTTAGAATTCAGTATGTTTTCTACATAAGGGTTAACTGGAAAATAAACTGGTATGTGGTTCATTGTTGTGGTTTGCTGAAATTTTCAAAGAACGTTTTTTTTTTTTTGTCAGAAGTTTGAGCTGACAAGGAAAACAAAGAAACAGCAAACTTTAAATCCAATATCCTGGTGTTCATGTTAAGAAAGCATCACCAACACAGTGTGAATGTGTGTGCCAACCCGGCTGTCTTTCTTCTTGCTTATGTGTGTCTGGTGTGTGTTATACTGCACTTTAGGAATTGTGTTGTCTTCAACTCCCCCACCAGGCGAGCAGTGAGAACCTGTTGGAGTCCAGATATTTCTGATTTTTGCTGACTGACAGTTGTAGTTTACACTGCGGCTGAGCCAGTCATATAAACACCACCGCCAGGCTGCGATTGGTAGCCGGGTGGCATGCGGAGTTGAGGGATCTCTGCTGTGGAGGAGATGGAGGATGAAAGGTCACTCTGCAGTAGCCTAAACACTGTGAGGCTGCTATTTTCTTTGAGGAGGGAGCTAAAGGTCATAAATCAATAGCACTCGAGATTAGTAAAGTCCAATGCATGCATTGAATATCATGTACATTTTGATTACCCGGATGATTAATTAAACCTGATAGATGTAGCACTCAAACTGTGATAAAAAAATGCAAGAGTTCTAGATACTGCTCAATGAGCTGAATGAGTAAACGGTTATTTTTATGATTTAAAAGTTAACATTACAGCGGCATCTCAGCCAAAGTCTGATAGTGGCACTGAGAGAACAAACTTTTTTCTTTTTTCTCCAAATTTTGACATAGCCAAATACTTGCACTGTCCAACTACAAAACACAGAAGCAGGGTAAGGTGGCAGTGCCCAACATTTCCTGTTTGTGCAGCTGTAGATATGTTCTGGCAAACCAATTACGCTAAGATTGCTGAAAAAACAATACTGTTTTTTGCTGCAGAGATTTGTTTTAGCAATGTTCAAACAACATTGGTAGTTTATGAATATTAATGAATGACAACATCCATGGCAAGGTGTAATGTAAATGACCAGACTTATTCACAAATACTGATAGACTTCAGCTAAACAATAGAGTGACATAACTTTCAACATTAAGGAAACAGTTAACCATCTGGTAGGCTAGTAAACATAATCGGTGACATCACCATCTGTATAGGACACTCCTGTTGCTAAGCTCTACCCCTGTGGTCATACCAGTAAATTAATTCCTGGGAGGTTCCAAAGCATCAGTGGGCATGATGGCTTTTCTCTACTGATGGAACAGTGAGCTTTCATGAAACGGAAAATAGATGCAGTTACCATATGCTACCAGTGACTCATGGATTTGAGCCAAATCTTTACGTTCAGCAATTGTGAATTTAGTGTAGCTTCTCCCATTACAATGTTCAGAAATACCTTATTGCAATCACTACTAGTTTGTCATTTGTCACTTTTTCCTAACTTAATGTATGGTGGCCGACAAGGGCAAACGTGCTACAATGGCCCAAAACATTTCCATTAGAAGAAACGTGCTGCAGCTTCAGAAACAATGGCAATTCAAAAACACATAAGAAAATCCAAAACAAATACAACAACGGAAATGTGCTGCAAATGAGAAAACATGCTGCAGAAAGCCAAAACAAATACATTAACAGCAAACACGCTGCAAATACAGAAACGATGCAAAATCAAAAACACACAAACACCGAAAACAAATGCAACAGAAAAACGTTGCATATCCAGTCAACACAACGGAAGTTCTCCAGAAGAGAAATACTGTGATCATATGTGGAGACGATGTAGAGGAGAGAAAACTAAATGCAATCAAAACAGTCGGGTCTTCTGGAAAGTAGTCAGCTACCACTACAGATAACGTTAGCTAGAGTTAAATGCAAGATCTGGCACACAATGTTGTCGCTAGCAAGCTCTTGTAGAAGCCAAAGTCTCTAGCACGCCAACGCTAGCTACGTAAATCTGTTGCTCTTTTATAATATTGTAAAAGACGAAGGCCAAATGAAAAAAAAAAAAAAAAAAACATACCTTTTCATGTAGCCTCTTTAATTAATTAATTTTTTTAATCTCTTTTTTTCTCTTCTGGAGAACTTCCGTTGTGTTGACTGGATATGCAGCGTTTTTCTGTTGTATTCGTTTTTGGAGTTTGTATGTTTTTGATTTTGCATAGTTTTTTTTTTTTATTTGCAGTACGCTTCCGTTGTGTTGGTTTTGGATTTTCGTATGTGTTTCTGAATTGGCATCGTTTCTGAAGCTGCAGCACGTTTCTCCTAATGGACATGTTTTGGGCGGTTGTAGCGCATTTACCCTTGTCGGCCACCGTATTAATGTCATAAAATAACTTTAGGAGCCAGTGTTTGTAGCTGAAGATCAGCTCTCTCTGGCCACAGCAGCGAAGGCTATATCCATGAGAAAAGCATTTAAGCAAATATTGTGCTTTATAAATTAATCCAATAGTGTGCTAGAGAGCTCAGAATTACAGAATTCTACCATTTAGAAATTTCTGGGTTTGGAACTTTCCCACCCCATATAATATAATGAGACTTAAATGTTTAAACATTTAGGTGTTTAAATGTTTTGTAATACTTATTTTACATGATTTAAGTGTTAAAACATGGTGTTTAAAACCAATGTAATTCCAATGTAAATAGGTTGAAACAGCTTCTGTTTAACATAATTACAGTAGTAATCTAATATATGTGTTGTCTCAAGCTATCATCTAGATCAGTGTTCCTGAATATGTCATTTTTTGTGATTTAAGGTTAATTTAAAAGCAGGCCTGAACCATTCTGAAAATAATATGCCATGTTTCAATGCAGTCCAACTCACTTGGTGGAGGATAATAATAATATAAAAATTCAGCCATTTTTCAAAGGTTAGGGGTATCTGTACACTGGATTTACATTTACCAGCTAGTCCCAGCAAATTTACAGTAATGCAGTAAGGAATTGTCTCTCTTAATGCAGAAACTAATCTTGCATCATGTTTAAGTGCCCCCCTTGGCTGTGTAATTAAAGCATTTTAAAGCATATCCCTATGCATATCCTACTGTACTTCCATTTGAGGGAATAACTTTAGAACAGGTGAGGGAAATTCTGGCCTGGAGGGCCAGTGTGTGTGCAGGTTTTGCTTTCTACCAATTACCCTGGCGAAATGAGCTAATTGGCTGGGTACTCCAACACTGGTTCACTTGTAGATTAGATTACAGGACAGTGTTTCATACAGGGACACCAGAACAGTCTTTGGCTGTCATTCATGTTCTTATAAAGAAATGTAACTAAAATTTTAGGTGGCAGAATTGTTTGTAATAATTACATAATTTAGGCCAGAAGTTGGCATGAAAACCAAAAACAGACACAACCCTCATTGCCCTCTTCTGCTTTGTAATCTAGATTTAGTTCCATATTGCGTGTGGTCAGCCCATGTGAAATATGCAAAGTCAGCTCCTTAACCCTCCATCTGGAGCAAGACAGCAAGTCTATAAAACTGCAGACTTCGGGTAGTGCAATGGCCCAGAATCTTTTGTTACACCAAAATAGCTCTTGAACACTAACCTCCTGAGAAAATTCTGCAAAAAAGGAGAAAGTTCTTCACAAATTATGTTTTTTAGCTAAAGAAAAAGAAAGAATGGTGTGCTCCAGTGTTTCTTATTTTGGGCCAGTCCCTGTGAAGGAGTTTTTTACCAATGGTTTTTAGATATTGTTTTTGTTGCATTAATGAAAAGTTGATTAAATACGACATTTATGTTTGAAGTTTACACATTAATATCTTTGCTCAAACTCTACCTTTAACAAATAATTAGATGTTATGCTTAGAATTCTGTTTTAAATTGATTGAGGAGGACTAGTGTTACTGCTTGTTGCAGTAAGGTTCATTAAGCCAGTAAAAAAACTCAACCAACAGGACTAAATTTGATGACTATTGTCAGCAACAGTAAACATTTCATTGAATATATTTACTACAAAACATTACAAAGATTCTACTAAGTTTTGGAGTTAGTGTTTTCTGTCTCACAAACCATCTCCCTCTCTGACTGGGCGATGGGGAAGGTGGGAGCAATAGGAGGGGCGGGGGGGCATGGCAAGATGCACTAGCGTCCTCTACCAGGCAGGTTTACTACTATTCCAATGGTTTTAAATTCAGCATCACAATAATTCATGTGTCAAGAGTGCCCAAATTCTGCATTGCAGATGATAAATTTTGGAACACAGCATTACTTCTGATGTATGGTATTGACATATAGTTCATGTCCTGCCACTTGAATTCAGCAGAAGCTTCTTCGTCATGATGAGTCTAATCCCACATTGTTTACTGCACCACAGAGCACTCTGGAGAAGATTAAAGTGATTCTGAGAATTGGTTTGGTTGCCATTAAATTAATTCAGTTCAAATGTGTATGGAGTTTCAGTGGCGACCACCACCAGCCGCTCAACAAAGTAATATCTTACCCCAAAAGACTTTGGCAGAAGGCAGTAGCAAGGAACAGAAGATACAGAGTAAAGGCTTTTCTTAGAAGTCTTGGACAACTTCTGCTCATGGATCCTCATTTGTCTGTGTGTTTGAAAAAACCTTGTACAGACTAAACAACCATAAATAATTTGAAACACCACAGGAATATTAAAACCTGATGCATGGAAGGTTATCCAATCAACCTTTTCTCCAGCTCCAGAACAACAAGGAACAAATACTACAAATGGCAGCAGACATTACTGGCTTCTTTCACACAAAGCAGTATGCAGACTTACTGCACGTAGTTCAAAAACACTGTGAAACAGAGTCAGTTTTTCCATTAGCGAAGCATTCACTGACATTATAAAATTATATAATCTGCTTTTTCACAAGCAATTTATAGTGTAGAGGTTTGAAGGCTTTTAATGTTTTCAAATCTGGTCTCTAGAAAGAAAAGAAAAATAATTACAACCTTAATGCTACATTTTGAAATGCATTTCAAAGCATGGCATAAAACAATGCACACTCTGTGATCTGCAACAAGTAGTAATAATAATAAAAATAATGACACATTGAATGTATAATGCTTGTGATGGACTGGCAACTTGTCCAGGGTGTATTCCTGCCTCTCGCCCAATGCATGCTGGGATAGACACACGCACCTCCTGTGACCCTGACCAAGATAAGCGAGTTAGATTGTGGATGGATGGATGGGAATTTATAATGCACCTTTCATTGAAGAACAGTTTCAGGGTGCTAAATGGTGCTACAGGGACAACATTAAAGGCCAGACAAACATCACACAAAAAGAAAAAAAAAAAAACTTTTTAGGATGACTTTAAAACAGTCCAGAGACTGAGGTGCCCTTGCCGCTGAAGGTTCCATCCCCTATTGAGCTAAAGGGATGCGAAGGAGCAGGCTGTTTCTTGACTTGAGGTTCCAGGCAGAGTTTTGGGGTGTGAGCAGTTCCTTTAGGTAGGGAGGGGCATTTGCATAAGTGTCAGGAGAAGGATTTTGAATGTCAGGAGAAGGATTTTAATTCAATCCTGCAGGTGACTGGAAGCCAGTGCAGAGATGTGAAAATTGGGGTGATGTGATGGTGCTTCTGTACTCTCATCAGAATCCTGGCAGCACTGTTCTGACTGCACTGGAGCCGCTGAAGGCCCCTGCCAGGGATCATATTAAAGAGAGCCTTATAGTAGTCCAGCCTTGGAGAGAGGAAGGCATGAACAAGGGCATTTTGTCTTTTTAAAAATATCTGTTTGTGTACATAGGCAAAATAGGCAAACATTATTCTCCAATAAGACATGTTGAAGGCTACAATGTAGCTCAAAGTATTTCAGATGAAGTAAGGAAAATTTAAGCTTACGACACCTAAAGAAAAATATATAACTAAAATGTCACTAGCAAATATGCACTATATTCCAATGTTCCATCTTACTTATAAGCTACTGAGTACCTTAAAAGCTGATTTACTAAGATCTTTAGCACATGCAAAACCTTTTCGAACTCACAAAACTATAACAAAATCAGTGATTGGAGAAAAACAAATACCATGATCATTGATCATGCTATTGGTTTTATGTGTGCTGAAGATCTTTGTAAACCAGGCCTTTAAAGTTATTAATTCCCAAATGTTTACGTCACACCTCAAAAACTAGAGTCAACTCATTTCTGCTGTGTTATACTTTGTGGAGGCTCAGACTCATTAAGAACTTGGTGGTGTTGGTTCCATCAGTGGTGCATCATTGAGTCACCTGTACGCTTCCATTTTTGGTCATTTTCCCAAGATGGAGAGAAAGAGGGAGGGAGGAAAACAGGAATCATGATGTAGAAGAGAGACAGAGAAGGGCAGTGAGAGGGGTGCACCTGGACAGAAACAGATGACAGGTGGGAAGGACTCCACCTCCACAGAGCACAGAAACAGACTCGGCATAAAATGTATTATTTTTTCTGATAAGCATTTAAACATCCCTGTTCCTCATGACAGCTAAGCCGTTACAGTATATCAGGCTTCGCCTCACTACCTTCAGTGAGGGGCACCTAATTTCATTCTGAGCCTCCCTGAGTGGCGTGTATCCGTACTTAAGCTGCATTTCCATGTTTGATTTAAGATCTTGTGTAGCCGATCAGAGAAACTCTCATTCGGCGCACTGTATTTTGTTTATGTTGGATGCCGCATTGTTTCCCCATGGGTCATGGTATTCGATGCGGCATTATGAGTAAAGTGGGGTGACGCCAAACATTCCCTCCTGTAGCTTGCATTTACTTAAATACGTTTTCTGTATCTGTTGGGTATTAGAGACAGTGCATCAAAGAGGATCTGCATCGCTATCAATAAGCAGCCTCATGCATTTTTCATCATTCAAATACCTTCTAGCTTTCTGTATGGATACACCCTGCCTATCACCGTGACAACAAAAGCTCAATTCATAAATATTACAGAGTATCTGGGAAGTGTTCCTGTCCTTTTCTGTCACCTCCACACTCCTGCTGCATAAACCATCTCATTTGAGGTGTGCTTTCACAGGCAGATTTGTCAAGATTTGTAATCTCCAAGTCATTTTAGTCTTCGGACAATTGGTTCTGTGTGTGTGCGCGTGTGTGTGTGTGTGCATGTGTCTGTGTGTGTACACATTTCATTTTCTTCTGTAAGTCTTTTTATCATTGTCAGTAAACTGAGACAGTAGCAGCACATGAACATATTGATAGCATAACAGGGCTCGCGCTGATGAGATTCTGCCACAGAGGGCGAGGGCCCCGCTTGAGTTGGTGCAGGTGTACGTTGGAGTACAGTCCCAGACCCAGTGCCAGGTCTAGCCAACCATGTCTCCCATAAGAGATAATTCTCTATCAGACGTGTTTCAATGCTATTTCAGTATTAATGGACATTTTCGATTGACTTAAACCGTTTTGTGTGTGATGAAGGGAATGTTAGGTACTTTCTGAAGTTTCTGACTACCTGCCAGGCAGCTTTATAATGGCAGGTATAAGGGATTTCACCAGTGTATGGTTCAAAGCAAGGAGATAAACTTCAGGTAACTGCAAAACAACTTGTACAGCTGTGGTATGTTTCCAAAGGTTGTACATATAAACACAATTATTTTATTACATTTATTCACAATTATAACCATAAATGTTAATTTTATATTGTGCAGGTACTTATTTCCTTGAGCAAAGCGGGTTGCATGTGACAAAGAAAATAATTCTAACTGAAAGTAAGATTAAACAAAATTTAGAAACAAAAATTGGGAAATATACACATGTACGTACAACCTCTGGAGGCAAATCATTGCTGTACAAGCTGCTTGGAATTACTATAAGCGTACTTTCCTGCTTTAAACTGTGAACTCACAAAATCCCTGGTACCACCACCTGTGCCAAACCTGGCAGGTCATCATAAACTTCTGTATCTAATACATCCTTCATTAAACAAAAACTGTCTGGGCCAATTGGAAACATATACTAAAACTAAAATAGTATTTAAAAAATAAAATTTGAACTATCCTTTATCGTTTACTCAGCAGTTGGTACTGTTACATTTGTGAGTGCCTGGGGCTTCAGCTACACTGCTCAGACCAGACCAGATACAGCAGCCTAATATGAGTGTTCACTGGCATGTTTTCAGTGTGTCCCATGATTGAACCCCTTTATTTATTTTATTTATTTTTTATTCATTTATTCATTTTGCAGTCACTGTTTATCTAGTCTGTCAGGGCAGCTGGTTCAGGAGACAGGAAAAGGGCGGAAATGTATCTGTGAGTAAAGGCTGCGAGGTGCGATGGCGTGGTGTGGCGTGACACAGTGTCAGCCGAAAAAAACTCCTGACAGGAAGAATGTTAAATACTTCCTACACCCCGCCTAAAGGCACCCCTTCGCACCTGTCTATCACGCGTGTTTGAACTGCTCCGTGATCAAAAAGTCAGCCATCAGCAATCAGGCAGCCGGGAGCCCCGAGATGCTCATCACCTGAACCTCACCTTCAGCAGGCAGAAAAGCAGCTTCTCTAAGAGGGCGCGTGCCGGACAGGCATGCCTTATGGCTCCAGCTCTGCTTTCTTATTTCCCCACCAACATGAGAGGCGTGCAAACACAGATCCTTTCATGTTGTTATGCTGCGGATGAACATTTTACACTCTACTGCACTCACACTCAAAACACGCACAAGAAAACATGCAAACACTACACACATGCACACATGTTCAACATATGGACATAAATAAGCAACACATGCTACATACTCAAAAATACTACACACAATATACACTATACATACATACAGACAGGTGACAGATTAAAGGATAAACCAACATGAAGTGTCTTAGTAACGTGTTGGGCCACAAGCTGCCAGAACAGCTACAGTGCACGTTGGCATAGATTCTACAAGTCGTTGGAACTCTACTGGATGGATGTAACATCATTCTTCCAAAGTATATTTCCTCATTTGGTGTTTTGATGATGGCGGTGGAGAGTGCTGTCTAACACATAGGTCCAAAATCTCCCATAGGATGTTCGATTGGTGATGTGGTGACTGCACATGATTCACATCGTTTTCATACTCATCGAACCGTTGTCATCCAGAAGAGACCATTCCCAATGCAGATGTCGCTTTAGTCACTGTTCCTATTGAAACACTAGCTAATCCGCAGTCTTTGTAACTGAAGCTCCTGCCATCCGTGCCCCAATAATGAACCCTCTTTCAAAGTCACTTAGATCTTTTCCTCTTGCCATCTTGATCCACATTTAAGGTCAAATGGGCCTGCTCAGCATTTTTATACATGTCACAGAGCATGATAGGATGTTAATTGTATGGTACACCTGTATGGCAGCATCTGCGTTATGTTTTCCCACTCATTTATTCTGGTATTTGTCACCCATATATATATACACCACTCCCAATAATGTAATCCATTTCAAATTTTTTATGTAATAAAAACCAATAATGTAATAAGTAGTAGTAGTAGTAGTAGTGTACTTTATTGATCCCCAGGGGGAATTTGCACTGTTGCAGCATCAAAGACAACAAAGTAACACAATCAGATACAAATTTACAGTAGATACAAATATATACAGAAATACAAATATACCAGAGGACACCTTCAGAGGTGGAGCCCATGCCTCGACGGGTCAGAGCTGTTTTGGCGGCACGAGGGGGACCTACACAATATCAGGGAGGTGGTTTTAATGTTGTGGCTTATCGGCGTATATATGTATATATATATATCATTTTATTTTTTCTATTGTGGAAATGTTTTCACAGCCTGCTCTGTGTGATCGACAACCTGCAGAGCAATGCACGGTACTGGATAACACTTTCTTTTGAAAGATGCCGATGGATTCAAGTGCCTGTCTCTTCCTTGAGGGCAAAGTGTCCTAATAAACCGTGCCAGCTAGAATTCAGGGATCTCACAAAGGTACCTGCAGTTTTTTGTTGTATTAGTCAACTAAAAAGTGAGACTGGATGAATAATCAAAAACAGGCCCCGAAGCTTATGATCATCAAAAGTAATTCTCTCAGCTCCTTCTCTTTTGCTTTTTATACACGCATGCCCACACATACACACCACCACTTATCCTGATGATATTAGCGCATGAAAAATAAATAAATGAGTGAGGAATTAACTTTAAATCTAAAACTGAAAACAAATATGACTGTTAGGCAGCAAGAAGGACTAATGGGAAATTTATAAACGTATGTTAATTAATTTGAATCTATGTTGCCAAGATACTGGTACAAACAATAGATGCCGTAATTGAAAAAAAAAAAAAAAAAAAAAAAATAATTAGCAGTTTAGTTTTACATAAAAGTGTTATATTTATAACCTTCTTTTTGAGAACAAAGGAGAAATAAAGCAACGTGCTTAGAACCGAAAAACAGCATTTCTTTAGTATAGAAACTTGCCACCATTGCCGATTACTTTGGAATTCTTCAGTTTTCATCCTATGAACGCTTCAAATAAATTGATGCGATTCCTCCCCGCCCCAGACAGTGTCTGTGCAGTCGATTTATCAACAAGCCAATAAAGATAAAAAAAAATGTGGTAGCTGCCTTGTTACTGCCTTACTGTGATAGCACAGTGTGTGGGTCTATACATTACGGCTCCTGTGTTAAATGTCAGGCTTAATGGCAATGTTATGTATAGGCATTGTTCTCTTTTCAAAACCGAGGTGTCATATTGGATTACACACTTGTCTTTAGCATGCCATTTTCAATTTTTTTAAACAATGACTTGGTACAACTGTGTATGCGCACAGCATTTACGTGAAAGACGGATGACACTGCAGAGTGATGGATACAATTTGCAGTGGAATACTTCAAAACACGCACACACACACACTCAAATACCTAAGCATGTAGACACACACGCTCACAGGCACGGATGCACAAATACAGATACATGCACACTCACACTGTACCCAAGCTCGCAGATACACACACATACAAAGCTATCACTGGCATTTCCTACATTCAAGGAAAATGTCAGGTCCATTTTTCTCTTTTTAAGCTACAAAGGTTTTAAATGTTTGTACTGTTGTGTCATTGTGATTATAGAAAGCTAACTTGCAATGCCATTGGAAATTCCTTTGTATGCCAACCGTTACCAACCGTCTCCCCCCGCCTCCACCCCCACTCCCACCCCACCACATGTTATTTAAATGTCTACCTCTATGTGTAATAAAAGTCAATTACTTTGGAGCTATAAGTCAAGCTAGGCTAGGCTAAAATCTACTAAATTTTGCAGAGACTTACTAGAATGTTGCACTTGCCTTTGTGCAACATTCTAGTAAGTCTCTGCAACATCTAGTAGAGACTTACTAGAATGTTGCACAAAGGCAAGTGCAACATTCTAGTAAGTCTCTGCAACATGTTGCACTTGCCTTGGTGTGACTATCAGATTTTCCCAGCAAAGAAATGTATCACATTTTTGGTTCTTCCAGAATGGTTCTTCCTGCTCCCAGTGGCTGGTGCCTAAAATCACATCCAGAATAATCTGATCTGAACCTTCCTGCGCCAGAACAAAGAGAGTTTGTACCCTGGAAAAGCAGCGGGAGCCAGGTGGCTTATTGCTCACCCTGAACTAGCCTGTCACCCAGTAGTCTGGTCTTTGGAAATTTGTCCTCACTGAGTTTTCCTTCAGCCCTGACTAGCTCACTGGGGATGCTTGAGGTTTCCGAATCCAACCTGGCCTGGATTCACCCTAATCCATGTGATGATTGGCTGTGGTGTACGGGTGTCACCCTGTATGAGAGAGATGGTATCTGTGAGACAGAATGGCACTTATTTCCCTGTCCCTGTGCTGTACTGTACCCCCTGAATGCATCTGAGGCTCAAAACACCTTTTTTTACACACTTCAGTGTCAAGATACATTAAATTGATTTCGTGCATTTGCAGTAAAACGTCAAGCCTTTCTACTCTGATTTGCATTTTAAGAGTAAGCAGAATTTTCAAAGAACTAAAATAACCACCTCACAAATTCCCCAAGGGCTATATGAGCATCTCAAAGGTAGCTGCCTAGGAAAGTTCACCCAGAGGAATTCACTGACCTTTACAGGAACTGGCTGGAATTGACTGGCCAGCAAATTCACAAATGACATGCACCAGTGGAATTTCACGGATTTTCAATGGTATCATGCTTTTTTTTATCATCCTACCATTATGCAGCTTTATATATAACATGCCCTTGGTTTCTTTGGTGTCTATTTTTAACCATCACAGCCCCATTCTGTCTAAATCATGTTACTTTTCTCCAGTTGAGCCTCTACTGTTTACATATCTGTGTAACCTTAATTGATGCAAACTACATTGAAATGAGTTTGCTTCCAAGGCTCTTCTTCTACAGCTGCCATCCTGATGTCTTCTGTAGTCATCTGTTCAATTTTGGTTCTATTTCTCTTATTTTCTCTAATCTTTAGTTTCACGTAAATGCCTGCCGCCATGTATTGGTATGTCTGTGATAGCCACCCAGCCTCTCCATTGAGTTTGCTGATAACTATCGTGAACAGAGTGAAACTTGTTGGAAATGTCACCCCTTCCTACAAGTTCACCAGTCACTGCTCACACGCCATTGCAAAATAGGGGTGATCGAGCCTGCTGCTGAGAACATGACCTGCTAAGAACACGGCCGCCCAAACAAATTCCCCATTTTCAATTTCCACCCCAGTCTCAGACCGAACAGTTCTTCGATTGAATTCCTGTCCTTTGAGAGCATCCGAGGGGCCCGTGTCCGAGGCTATTAAGTGTCACCAGGACGGGCCCCAAGGCTCGCTCTCCTAGGATCAATCCCACACACCCGGCCGCCAACGGCCTATTGAGAGTCAAAATGCAAGAGTGGAGGCTGACAGCCGTGCACCTCCTTTACAGTGATGTCCCACCAGAAAGGCCGTGTTATTACAGGATTATTCAGCCGATTTTCCTTAAGCCTGGTGCACACTAGAGGATTTTCAAATCTTAACCAATTTTAAAAACATGGGAGACCACAGACATAACAACATATTTAACCGATTTTTTATATTTTAATCGTAAGAATGCACACACCAGACGATTCAGTCAAGACGCAGGACCACACACTTGGCGTTTAACTCTCTGGGGTCGAGAGCTCCGCCGGCGGAGCTCGACAAGATTTCGTTGCTATTTGGATGAATAACTTCGCGAGTTTTTATCATACGGACACAACAAAGACATTGACATAAACCTTAGAATCGTGGCATTCCAATGTACCCATTGACAAAATATATGAATTGTTTTAAGCTATTTAAAATGAGATCAAACAGACCATTGCCATGTGCTAAGTCTTTCTCATTAATATGTGATGTTCGCTCGGCAGTAAGTACGCCCAGACCACATTCACAAGATAATGACATGCTAATTGCTATCGATGGCAGGGGAGGGGCGATGCGTTTGATGTGCGAGAGCGCCTACTGTAAACAAGGATAAAATGTCACACAGAAGCATAGCCCACGTCTTCTCGGGCAATCCTTACATTTCATTTCGGAAAATGGCACGAATGACTGGACTGGATGTTCTTCATGCTTTGTGGGAGAGCGACCATGAAGACGCGAACTCATCAGGTCCGGACACTGAAGCTGACACTGATGAAGAACGGTGTCATTTCGAACTGCGAACTGATCCAGCTGAGGATCAACTTCATGAGTAAGTGTATTTCTTACGATAATATTGGTAGTGTGTACTGTATTGCAACTTATCTGTGTGTTTGTAAGAATATCCAGTAATATGCGCGTTTGTAAATTGCCACACTACGAACGATTCAATACTGCATCTCAAAAAATTGCACTGTAACTATTTTACTTGATCACTGTACGTAAATAACCTATGCGTGGCGTGTATTGGCGTGGCTAGGATTCTAAAACCGGGTGTCCTCGCACAATCGATGTTAGCATATTGCATGTAAGTTCGGGAAATAAACTAACCACTTAGCTAAAAAGACCTACTTCAGATTGAGGCATTATTTATGAGTTGCGTGAGTTTAGCTAATGTTGTTTCGTTGATAGCTTTTATTATTTGTAAATATGTGTACTGTATTGCAATTTATGTGTGTGTTTGTAGGAATATCGAGTAATATGCGCGTTTGTAAATTTCCACACTAACCGTTGCATCTCAAAATTATAGGCTACCTCTCTGCATCTGGTTGTGTTTGTTCGGTTATTTGTTTGTATAAGATATAACTGCCACATTTTCTAAGTTTTGTTTTCATTAGTTAGTGGTCTGTCCCTTTTTTGTAAATCACATTGTTGTTGATGGGAATGTGCTAAATAAAGTTTGATTTGATGTCACATTTCCTAACAATTTTGTTTCTATTACATTTACAGAGATGCTGATCAGGTAACACAGCCTAGTTTACCACCTGCTAAGAGGCGACGCAAGAGTGGCAAGAGGACACCAGTCAACAAGCAGCAAGCAGCTCAGCCAGCTCGGTCATGGAAAACTGAGAAATCTGCTGATGTGGCCCCACCGGTGATGCGTTTCCGTCCTGCACAGCAACCTGGAGTGCAGCTGAGCTCGACAGAAGCCCACACTCCTCTGGATTTGTTCAAACTATTTTTCTCTACAGATGCTGTTAAGACACTGTGCAAGAACACCAACGAGCATGCTGCCAGGGCAATAGCAAAAGGGAGCAAGTATAAATTGGCTTTTGTGTTTGTTGTTTTGTAAGGCACTTGTGGCAACCATTCTGGAGTCAAATTGTGTGTGTGAAGCAGAAATATTGGGTTTATATTGTGTAAATGCTCTTTTATATTATGCACTTTGCCTAATAAAGTTGATTCTGAAATAACCTGGAAGTGTGTGTGAATTGCATCTCCCATTCATATAATTTACTTCAATGAATGTACCAAAATCAAATGATGTCTGCGTTTCTGTCTTCTAAATGGCTCACTGTGTATTGCTTTGTGAAAAGTCTTTGTCTTAGAGGTGGGGAGGCATGCGGCCAGGTGTGAATAGCCTACTTAGCAGGCAGGTCCTCCTTCTCAATAAATATTCATTACAGAAAGGCCATTAGCCCTCCCATTTTCAAAAATAATAGTCACAACACTTACTTTTAGCAATTTATTTTATATTTCTCATTGGATTTGCAAAAATATTTTGTCATCTTTTGATACCCAAGACCTTGATGAACACATTTCAGTGACCAAAAGTCTTCGTCACAATTGTTTAGTGTGTTTTATTACAACATTCCTGTGCATGTTCAAAACTACTGTTTACAATTTGTGTGATTTTAGAGCTGTTTACAATCCACACATGATTATGACCTACTTACTACTGCCATATTCTTGTAGCTGAGTTTGTGCTGAAAACAAAGATATGAAAAACTTTGGAATCACTGTATATGAAGTTGATGAAATTTACACAAATGCCAGAGCATCGCAGAATCACCAGTTTGCCTCATTTTACCCTTAGACCCCTGAGAGTTAAACTAAATGATTTCAGAGTGTCGATTCCAGGGACTTTTTTTTTTATTTCTGCAAGCTAATTCCTCGTCTCCATGGAGACCACACTGCTGGCAACGTTAAAATAATTACATATATACAAATACAATAATATTGATATGTTTGTTGCTATGTGCAGTTGCCTAACCGCATCGAGTATAAAACAATTTTGTTCACAAAGAACTTTTTCGGTTTCGGCAAGCCGAAAAAAATTTGGTTGGTGACGCTTCCCGGTCAGCTATTGCGGGTTTCTGCTCAATATTCCATCGCTGTTCCTTTCACAGTACAGGATTTCAAGTCGTAAATATCAAACATGTTTGATATTTACGATTTGAGATCGGGGAGACTCCGATCCAGTCGGTAACATTAAGATTATGTCTGTAAACCCCTCACACTACAGGATCATTTGGGCAGATAATCGGTTCAGACCAGCCTCGGATCAGGAACGCCCCGCGATTGTCGGGAAGAGCGAATCGGGCACAAAATCGGCCCAATTATCCTCTAGTGTGGGGCCAGCATTAGGAGTTTTAGCACCATGCCTTTTATTGAAGAGGAATAGCTGGAACGTGTGAAAACTTCCCTATGCCCTGTCTAGAGTTTTTATTTCTTTATATTTTTTTATGTCTTGTACATTTAATCATCTTTTGTTTTATAACCGAAACATCAAAATGCCAAAAGAAAAGCATAAAGGTAAAATAGAAATGTTCGTCCGATCTTCACTTGCAATCGGAGAGCAGCAGAAGAAACCAGATGGCTCAGGAGGCTGATTTGGACAAAGTCCAGATTCCCCGCATTGGCCGCTAAATGTTTTTACTGCAGCGCGTCGTCTTTTTTATACTAGGGGCCGGGTTTCGCCCTGAACAATGTGCACTCTGTTCCACGGGAAGGCTCCGCCATTTTCTGCATTGTGCAGATGTTCCGTCATGCCGTAAGGAGTGCTCCCTTTACCTTTGTTTGGGGGACAAACCATTTCCATAAACACGGCACTTACCGACCAAGTCCCCCAGCATAACCAACACCTGCTCCTCCACTGCATGATTTCCAGAGATCACAAGGGTCAAATACCATTTTAAAATAAACAGTGAAGAGCAAAAAAACATGCTCCTGTGCAATGTACCCAGGAATTTCAATTTGAGAGCGAAAGGCTAAAGTCACTGGCATGTGGGGAAAACTTCTTTTGATCCAGAGCTTGTTTTTTCTCACTTCCAGAAGTCTCCTTGCCATCTCCAAAAAATATACACAGTTCACGAGCACCACAAATCGATTTTTAATTTTTGTACATTTAAGATTGGAAAAAGAAACAATTGAAGTGGTGTGTCTCGATTCACAAATTATTTCTTGAAACCTCAGGTGCAGAGATAACCCATGGCTGGCAGTGCAATATAAAATGTTATTAGTAGTCACCACCCAGAGGTTTCTTATCCAAATTGAGCTGCGAGGCTTAAAAATGCAGAGAAGACTTTTGACAATGTGATCTTTCCCACGGTGAACTAAATTGAAATGTGCACAGAGAAAAATAACTTTGGCAGTCGACTCTGTACAGGCAAAGCACCATTTGTTTTTTTTTTTAGTTTTTATTTTCCAAGGCAAGCCTCAGATATAAAGTGTTTTGGCGGGCAAACATCAGAAACAGACGGTTTATTGTCGGAGGCCTGTGTGTTTAATATTCAAACAGCCAGTTACAACAACTGTTCAATCTGCAGAATTGGGCCCTGAAGACTTGGCATTACTTATGGAATATTTACCGTGTGAAATATTTGAGTCAGACATGTTTGTGAGCATGCTCAAACTATATGCACGTTTTTTTGTTTTTTTTCCTGTACAAATAGAATGGTTTAAAACCTCTCAAAGGGTTTGCGCTTGCTTTTAATCCTGGCAATGTGTTGAATGGTGCGTTGTGACTGTTAGTGAGGCTTATTAGTGTTATTGTATGACAATAGTGATATTATTGCACTTGCGCCAGTTGCCAAAATCCCCATCTAAAGCCAAGAGTTGATGACATATAAGAGTTTCACATGGCGGTCTATTTAAACTAGCCCAGTGATTAGCAAATAGTGACCTGCTCTTTTTTGCTTCATCCAACAGGGCAGTGTCAACTACCCGGCCCTATGGCCTGCAACATATGGTTGCCTTTACATTGCTTGCAATTGCTGTAAATGCAGGTTCACTTGAAAAGGACAACACCTTCACTCCTTTCCATCACCAGTATTTTTTGAGCGTACAAAATATAGCTGATTGTCACGGTTTCTGTGCAGGTAGATCATTTTTCTGTGCCTGCACCGGCTCAGTGGTTAGCATTCCGATTAGCCACTCGGCTAATCGTTATTTTGGTGTGTGGGGACGATTAGTTCGAGCTTGCAGATTAGCCACTCGGCTAATCGTTATTTTTGGTTCCTGTGGGAGGATTGTTCCTGCTTGAACATTCCATGCATTCCTGCAGGGTTACCTCTGATCTGTTTCACCTGTGGGTTGCTCACATCTTCCGCTGATTACCAGCCACACCTGTGGCTGGGTATTTAAAGCGTCAGTAGGCAGTGGAACGGTGCTTGAGTGTAACGTGTTTTGCTCTAGCCAGTTCCCTGTCGTATTTCTGAGCAAGGTGTAAGGAATTTAAGAACAAAGAAATTTAAAAAGAATTCTGACTTCAGTTTGTTTGTTTTTTTTTTGGGAAAAAGGTATTAGAACGGTATAGGTCCAGATTCTGAGGCCGGCGGTTTTAAGGGGTTATTGTGTCACCGTTGGGGCACAAACCTTTCTGCCCTTTACTAACCAGTTTTCCCCCCTGGTTTTAGTTGGCCTCAGTACATCTTCTGTTTGTTTTTGAAAAGACATTTTCTTTTTCTCAGCTTCGGTTCAAAGTTGTTTATTTTTCATTTCTCTTTATTTTCCTTATATACTCCTTCTTCCTCAGTTACCCGTTTAGGGGTTTATTATTCATTATTTGGGATACGTCCCCTAGGAGTATAGCACCCCCTTATTTCGTCTCTCACGAGACTCAGTGGTTACTGGAGTGCCCTTTGGTAACTTATAGATCCCCTGTTTGGTCACGTCTGGTCTTCACCTTTCCCCGCCCTCACAGAACACTCAAGCCAAATGGAAGTACCAGCGACCATCGGCCTGGATCAGGCTGTTACGGCTCAACAAGCCATCCTGACGGCCCATACAGAGGGGCTACAAATGCACAGTCAACAAGTGAACACCACTACACAACAGGCAGAGCTGTGTGAGCGTTTGGCCCTACAAGAGGCGTCACGCCGCCAGGAAGCTACACTGACCGGCCTGCTAGAGATTATGGGTCGCCAGCAGGTGACTTCCGAGGAGTTTAGGCGAGGTTTCGAGGAACACCGGGTCCGGGTAGAGGAGGCGTGACGTCTTTAACGCGAGGAGACAAGGCGTTTCCAAACTGAGTTTCTTCGGAGACTCGATGCTCGCGCTCCCAGTACACAAGCACAATCCTTTCCTCCCCAGACATACACACCAGCACTCTCGAGTAATCAGGAACCTAAACTTCAGCTCCCTGCTCCGTTCGAAGGTGAATCCGGCAAATGCCGGGGGTTCATAACACAATGTTTTATACAGTTTCGAGCTCATCCTTCACAATATGCTACGGACGAATCAAGGGTGGCGTTTATGGTTAGTCTCCTTAAGGGCCAAGCCCTGGCCTGGGCTGACCCACTTTTTCGTTCAAACTCGCCCATAATCACAAGTTCAGACCGCCTCATTGAGGAGATGGAAAGGGTGTTTGACCACGATGTTACGGGCAGCGAGGCGGCCACTAGGTTAACCCGTCTTCGGCAGGGAAGGAATAGTGTTGCAGAATTCTCTATAGCATTCCGATCGTTAGCCGGCGAATCAGGCTGGCCCGAACTACCGCTTATGACACTATTCACCAACGCCCTGTCAGATCCGGTCAGGGATGCACTGGCTGCGAGTGAGCCACCCGCTACTTTCGAGGCATTAGTTGCGAGAGCTATCCGCATTGATCACCGGGTTAGGGAACGAGAGAGAGAGAAGGATGAAAGGAGAGGTCGAACGACCCCTTACATCGCACCTCTCTTGGGTACGCCCATTTTCTCCACTCGTTCCCAAGACTCGGGAATCAGGTCAGAACCTATGCAGGTGGACAGTGTGGACGTTCGCAGGGATGCTGATTTTCGATCAAGAACCAAGAGATGCAACTATTGCAAACAGATAGGGCACCGCATAAAGAGTTGTCCAGTGCTAGCAGCAAAAGATCAGTCTCGTCGGTGAAGCGTAGGCCACTGGCGAGACGTGAGTTATCAGTCTTTCGCACCTGTATCCCCGTTGAACTCTCCTGGAATAAACAGATCATTAACTAACGCATTTTTAGATTCAGGCGCAGTGGATTGTTTTATTGACACAAAATGGGCAAAGAAACGCGGATTACCTGTGCATCTATTGCCACAGCCTCGGGTGATTACTGCGCTTGATGGTCGTCCCTTAGGCACAGGCCTAGTGGAAAGAACCACCGCTTTTATTCAGATGCGCGTTCCTTTTGGTGAACATGTGGAGCGTATCAGATTTTTTTTTGGTGGAATCGCCTACCTTTCCCCTTGTGTTGGGGCATTCCTGGTTGGTTAGGCATAAACCTTACATCAACTGGGGCGGGACTGGGGAGGCCATCCTTCAGTGGGGTTTGGAATGCGTGTCTCACTGTCAGCAGGAGACTACGCAGGCTCCTGGGGTTGGTTCTAGTTCCCAGCGCAGTTTTGATCACTGTGATGAGGAGACCGTTACTCCCATCAGTCAGTTTGCGGCATCGCCCTCTTCAGGTAGGGAGGAGAGCCTAGTCTGGGATCCGTGTTTTGACTTTCTCTCCTTGCGATTACGCCACAGAGGAATTCTCGGGTGAGGGGTGTTCTTTTAAAAGCCATAGCGAACAAGATACGGCAGATGAAATGGAATATCCTTATTCCGCCAGTATTGAGGATCTGGTTACAGTGGGTACGGTCACTATTCCATTACCAGTCAATGTCCCCAATGATTATGTAGATCTTGCGCAGGTATTTAGCAAGCAAGAGGCCACTACTTTACCTCCGCACAGAACGTATGATTGCGCTATACGTATAATTGTTTCCTGGTTCGGTCCCACCAAGGGGTTCCTTATATTCTTTATCTATTCCCGAGAGCGAGGCTATGAGGGAATATATTCAAGAGTCCCTGGCCAATGGTTTTATTCGACTCTCCACTTCGCCGGCGGGGGCAGGGTTTTTTTTTGTTAAGAAAAGGGACGGGTGTCTGTGACCCTGTATAGATTAGAGGTCTTAATAATATCACGGTCAAGAACCGCTACCCCTTACCCCTTATGAATTCGGCTTTTGAACGTCTCCAGGGGGCGACTATATTCACCAAGCTTGACCTTCGGAATGCCTATAATTTAGTGCGAATACGAGAGGGGGACGAGTGGAAAACGGCATTTAACACGCATAACGGGCATTTTGAATATTTAGTCATGCCATTCGGTCTCACGAACGCCCCGGCGGTATTTCAGGCCTTAGTCAATGACGTTCTTAGGGAGATGTTGGAGAGATTTGTGTTCGTCTATTTAGATGACATTTTAATCTTTTCCAACACTCCTGCTGAGCATGTCAGTCATGTCAGGCAGGTTTTGAAATGCCTTTTGGAGGCTAAACTGTTTGTGAAGGCAGAGAAATGCCTATTCCATGCCAAATCTGTCTCTTTTTTGGGGTTTATAATTTCTGAGGGTACTATTAAAATGGATCCTGATAAAATCTCTGCGGTTAAGAA
The DNA here is from genome assembly GCF_013347855.1 of Anguilla anguilla. Classification (NCBI taxonomy): domain Eukaryota; kingdom Metazoa; phylum Chordata; class Actinopteri; order Anguilliformes; family Anguillidae; genus Anguilla; species Anguilla anguilla. The sequence goes on along the minus strand of NC_049201.1, from coordinate 54,124,952 downwards.
TTGGCCCCCACCCACATCGGTTAAACGGGTGCAGCAGTTTTTGGGATTCTCCAACTTTTACAGGTGTTTCATTCGCAATTTTAGTGCAGTAGCCGCACCGATCACTGTGCTGACCAAAAAGGAGGCCAGTGTTCATTTTGCTTGGACACCCAAAGCCGACGAGGCTTTCCGGGTTTTAAAGTCTATGTTCTGTTCTGAGCCCATTCTCATCACGCCTAACCCGGCACTTCCTTTTGTGGTGGAGGTGGATGCCTCTGAGCTTGGCGCGGGAGCCATTTTATCTCAACGGTCCCCTTTAGATAACAAGGTGCACCCGTGTGCATATTTCTCGCGGTCCCTTTCCCCAGCGGAGAGGAATTATGACGTCGGGGATCGTGAACTTTTGGCAGTCAAGCTGGCTCTGGAGGAGTGGCGCCATTGGCTGGAGGGGGCGGAACATCCTTTCACGGTCTGGACAGATCATAAAAACCTAGAGTTTATTCAGAGCGCTAAGAGACTGAATTCACGGCAGGGTCGCTGGTCTGTTTTTTGCCCGATTTAATTTTATCCTTACTTATCGTCCAGGTTCAAAAAATATCAAACCTGACGCCCTGTCTAGAATCTATGACCAATCAGACGACAACCGCTCCCCAGAACCCATTGTTCCCTCCACTCTGATTGTAGCTCCTGCTCCGCCTAACTGTCTCTTTGTCCCTGCTAGGGTACGTGCCCAGGTGTTGCGTTGGGGACATTCCACGCATCTGACTTGTCATCCGGGTGTCCACAGATTCAAGGATTTTTTATCCCGGCGATTTTGGTGGCCTGGCATGGAGAGGGATGTGCGGGAGTATGTTTCGGCCTGCTCGGTTTGCGCTCGGAACAAGGGTTCTCGCATTCCACCGTCGGGTCTTTTACGTCCCTTGCCCGTTCCTAGTCGCCCTTGGAGTCACAAAGCGCTGGACTTTATCACTGGGCTGCCACCCTCTGATGGCAACACTGCCATCTTAGTCGTCGTGGATAGATTCTCGAAGGCGGCTCATTTTATAGCGTTGCCTAAACTTCCGTCGGCTTTGGAGACCGCCCGGTTATTAACCACGTCTTCCGATTACACGGGTTACCTCAAGACGTAGTATCGGATCGTGGCCCGCAGTTTACCGCGCGTTTTTGGCGAGCATTCTGTTCGCTTCTGGGGGCGTCGGTCAGTCTCTCATCAGGGTTTCACCCGGAGACCAATGGACAGACGGAACGCACAAATCAGACGTTGGAAAACACTCTCCGCTGTCTGGTCTCTTCCAATCCTACCTCCTGGAGCCGTCAACTCGTGTGGGCAGAGTACGCGCACAATACGCTACGTAACGTGTCGACGGGGACCTCACCGTTTGAGGCCCAATGTGGTTATCAACCTCCACTCTTCCCAGAATTGGAGAAGAACATCGAGGTGCCCTCCGCAGAGACATTTGTCAAGCGGTGTCGGTCCACCTGGAGGAGAGTTCGTACTTCACTTCTACGCTCGTCAGCCAGTCAAAAGAGGCTTGCCGATAGACACCGCAGACCGGCGCCCTCCTATCGGGTGGGTCAGCGTGTCTGGCTTTCTACTCGTGATCTCCCTCTACGAGTGGAGTCTCGTAAACTCGCTCCTCGTTTCATTGGTCCATTTAAGATCCTTCGGAGAATTAACCCGGTCACGGTTCGCCTACAGCTGCCCCGGTCCATGAGAATTCATCCTACCTTTCATGTCTCTCGTCTTAAGCCAGTTCTAGTAAGCGCGTTGGCTCCTGTGGACAAACCCCCACCTCCGCCTAGACTCGTGGATGGGGAACCAGTTTATACGGTGCGTCGCATTCTGGCCGAGAGGCGTGTGGGCCGTAGGGTACAATTTCTCATTGACTGGGAGGGTTATGGTCCGGAGGAGCGTTGTTGGGTTCCCTCTAGGGACATATTGGATCCTGAACTGATCCGGGATTTCCGCTCTCGTGGGTCCGAGGGCCCGTCTGGGGCCGGTCCTTAGAGGGGGGGTACTGTCACGGTTTCTGTGCAGGTAGATCATTTTTCTGTGCCTGCTCAGTGGTTAGCATTCCGATTAGCCACTCGGCTAATCGTTATTTTGGTGTGTGGGGACGATTAGTTCGAGCTTGCAGATTAGCCACTCGGCTAATCGTTATTTTTGGTTCCTGTGGGAGGATTGTTCCTGCTTGAACATTCCATGCATTCCTGCAGGGTTACCTCTGATCTGTTTCACCTGTGGGTTGCTCACATCTTCCGCTGATTACCAGCCACACCTGTGGCTGGGTATTTAAAGCGTCAGTAGGCAGTGGAACGGTGCTTGAGTGTAACGTGTTTTGCTCTAGCCAGTTCCCTGTCGTATTTCTGAGCAAGGTGTAAGGAATTTAAGAACAAAGAAATTTAAAAAGAATTCTGAATTCAGTTTGTTTGTTTTTTTTTTTTGGGAAAAAGGTATTAGAACGGTATAGGTCCAGATTCTGAGGCCGGCGGTTTTAAGGGGTTATTGTGTCACCGTTGGGGCACAAACCTTTCTGCCCTTTACTAACCAGTTTTCCCCCCTGGTTTTAGTTGGCCTCAGTACATCTTCTGTTTGTTTTTGAAAAGACATTTTCTTTTTCTCAGCTTCGGTTCAAAGTTGTTTATTTTTCATTTCTCTTTATTTTCCTTATATACTCCTTCTTCCTCAGTTACCCGTTTAGGGGTTTATTATTCATTATTTGGGATACGTCCCCTAGGAGTATAGCACCCCCTTATTTCGTCTCTCACGAGACTCAGTGGTTACTGGAGTGCCCTTTGGTAACTTATAGATCCCCTGTTTGGTCACGTCTGGTCTTCACCCTTCCCCGCCCTCACAGCCGATTACCTGTATTGTTTATTTGGTCCAGCCTTCTTTGCTCATCTTTATCAAGGCATCTTTCTTTGTCATTTCCTTTCCAATTTCCTTGGAATGTAAATGTTTCAATTTGAAATAAGGGTTCTTGAGTTTAAACAATGAACCAGGCTCATGTAATTTACTAAGTTCTAACCATTTGTTTACTGTAAATGTACTCTGTCATGATGTGGTGTGTAATTATTGCATGGTTTTGGTTCGGAATGTTTTGATGTGAGATCAGAAATGTTTATCATGATCACCTTAAGCAGTATGCAGAACCACATTCGCTCTGTTTTTGTAGCAAGCTTCATTATCACTATCATTGTGTCACTTTCTATTCTGTACCGGTGTCCTTGTTCTTGCAGCTCTTAGAATATGCACTGCACAAATTTTACCAAGTAGGTCCAGAATAAAAGCCACAGTAAAAACAAATAAATAACCTTAACCAATTAAGTTTAAAGTGACATTGTATTTCATAAGCTACCTATATGTATTTCTTAATCTAGGACCAGTTAACCCTGAAGACTGTCGTTTTGCCTCAGCAGTAGTGCTCAGAATGGCCACAGTGCAGAACTCCACTCCAGAAACAGGTATTGGTGTCTCTTCTCTTATTATACCTGGACAGGCCTAAAGAAATGCTCCACTCCAGCACACTATTCAGGAAATTGTAGCATGGATTCAATCAACATGTATTGATTGAATATAAATATTCATATAAATTAAATGGTGATTTTTAATAATTATTCATAAACAACTGTTTGTGATTAAAAAATAAATCAGCTAAAAAAAATATTAGATTGCTTTAAAAAAGAGCAATGAGTAAAAATTAAGACTATATATTCTTTAAATCCATTGTCCAATAATATATGACAGCAGTGCAAAGTGTCTTTTGTAAAAAGTGACTTCATCGTCTTTCTGCCTCCATTTCAGGTTCATCTTGGGTAAATGCAATCATAGAAAACCATATTAGGATGTGGAAATAAGGCTGCTGTATTGTGCAGTGCAGTCAGCATACTGTAGGTTCCTAATTGCTTTGAGGAATTTTCAACTTGCCTGCCAAACATGCTGCAAAAAGTAAGACGGGAGTGACATTCTTTCCCTGACTTAACAACAAAGTCTGTTCTTTATTAGGACTAAAACTGTAGGTTAGAAAGTGAGAATCATGTGACATGAAGCATTACTCTGAAAATGTCTATCACTTAAGAACCGATAAAAACTTTTTTGTTTGTTTTAACTTTGCATAGACAGCTTTCAGTTCTGCCCAGCTTTCAGGCAATCAAAAATAGTGTTTTCTTGGGTGACAGAGGTGCACAAAAAGTATTTTTTGTGGTTACTGGAAAAGTTTTGATTGAATTGGCACTGACAGTAGTCGGTTTGTAAATTCATAGAAAATTGCCACCTCACATTCGTAAATTGACGCACCACTAGCATATTTCCTCTCACCCAATAGTCTGTTTATTACAACAGGAAAGAGGTTCCGGTTGTGTGTGTAATTTGTGATTGATAAAAACATTATTTGTAATTTGTAATACAGAAATCAGTTAGTAAAATGAAAAGAAAAAAAAAAACTAGATATAAATGCACATGCAGGCTGCGCTGCTGAAATGAATGGAACTAGGGCCGTTTCTTTGGAACAGCATTACTTTATCTTCCAGTGTGATGCTGGCCCGTCAACTTTGGAAGAAGCTGAAATATGTGGGTAGCGAGACTGCGGAGCAGGTGGTGAGAGCGATAGCACATTTCTGAAGCAAACTCTCACCTGTTCATGAATTTCACAGGAATCAGATTCTGCAGTTTTGGCAAACAGAATGACTAAAATTGATATGTTTACACACCCTGCCAAAAAAGAAAAAGCTCAAAGTCAAATCCGGTTGAAATGGTAGATGTGCCTCATTGTAGTTACTTTTTATTACTCGTTTACCTGTTACCAGACTTTGAAACAAGAAGATTAAAAAACGGAATAAATGGCCCCCAAAAAGGGGGAAAAAGTCGTTTTAGTTTAGTAGATGAGTTTCAGCCTGTAGGGGGAAAATAATTTATAGAGAACAGAGTCATCACGTCTGCTTTGTAATCAATCAGTATGCGGCTTCACTAATGATGCCATCCAGCCCCCTCCTTCCTGCACTCTTATCTATGAGCAGGGTCCCTTCTTTGAAGGAAAGCCCTGTCTCCACCAACGCTTACCAGCCACTTCAATTAAGATTAAGTTGGAGAAAAAACAGATAGTGAAATAAATAAACACTCACTTTTTTCTTTTTTGCTACTATTGCATTCACTGTCTGGAACACATGCGAGAGAGTCAGTAATGAGCTTTGCAAAAAAGAAAAAAAGCACAAGTTTGACTCCTACACAGGTAGTAGAGATGTGGCCAGGGAGATGAGAAGGTGATCCAAAACGCACTCTTTTGTGATATGCAGAGCACTCGCAAGCACAGATGTTCACGTCTCTTACTGTATATGAAGTAATGTTTTGAAACTGCATGAGGAGTATGCATAGATGTTACCAAATGTGTTGTCACTTTGGGAGGTGAAAAAGCTTACTCGTACTCATAGTTCTCAAAAGACCTTGCTAAAAATGCTATGTGTATTAATTAAGAAAAAGAAGGAAGCAGCTATCGACAGTTTGTTGTTAAAATGTGTCAACACATACTTTATCAGCAAGTTTGGTTCTGTAATTTTACCTGGACAATAGTTTCTCAGCAGGATGATGACTTCAAAGTGTTTTCCAAACCAATTTTTTGTTGATATTTCATACCTACGTAATTGTTAATGTATACACACTGCTATGGAAGGAAGTACATTTTGTACATACTTAGTGAAAGTGTAAGTATTTAGTATGCAAACAGCATACATATTTTGGTAATGGGTCTGGTTTGAGAGATGGGCTTGGAGGTCCATTGCATCTACCGTGTGCCAAAAGCAAAACATGGGAAATTTCGTCAAAACAGAACTCTACATGTTACATTCTCCAAAATTCATCACTTTTTGAGAGGAGTAAAACAATCATTTTCAGCACAAAATATTCAAATATCCCATGTATTTTTACATTTTCAGCCTCCTGCGGATTGATGAATGTGGACCGTGGTCTGCAGCAATGCATTGCCATGGCAACATTCTCCGTCCCAGCACCCTTGAGACTCAGTTAGTAGGTGTCAATCACCTCTCCCAGGGTTTGCCTTTGTTTTTCATACAATGTGAGCCTTGTTCAGCAATTCAAAGGCCACTCCATAACGACCATGTTTTCCCCCTTAAGTGGGACGAAGGCCTTGTTGGCAGGATACTGATTAATATGGGGTTCCCAAATTAGAGTCTGAAGGGTCAGTGAGGCATTTCTTAGAAAAAAGGGGAAGAAACATTATTATTATTATTATTATTATTATTATTTTATTTTTTGGCACCTAACATGGGGCTGAGTATATCCTATTCCCACCCTAATTAGCAATATCCAATCACTAATTGTAGGCACAGGTTCATGTGGGATCTTTTATTGCAGATCTGGGAGAGTGAAGGCATTCAATCTTCTCCTCCTAAACTTCTACTTCTTTTCACACCACACCCACAGCCAAGCCTGCATAGTGTCGAATTGGAGGAAGACATCTTTGGCATACAGTCAATGGACACCCGACTAACCAATGGGGATTGCTAGAGAGTGATGAAACAGAGCGACTGAACCCACCCGTGTCCTGAGCAATGCAATCGCCAATCATGCATTGCCTTATGCGGCTGCTGGCCACAGTCGGCAGTGGCACGGTCCAGATTCGATCCATGGCTGTGGGGCTTTGATCAAGATTTTGTATCATGGTGCCTTAACTGAATACACCACCCAGCAGCAAAAATATCCCTTTTTAAAATTAAAATAACTGTTATTATGTTGAAGTTAACAAATATTCATAAGGTACCATCTAGGTACACATCTTATATAGATCTACAATACTGTATGATATCACGATTTCTAAACACGTGTGTGTGTGTATGCACACGTGTGAGTGTGTGTGTTTAAATGTTGAAAAAGCCAAATTTCATAATGTGTGATACAAAAGTACTACCCTCGATGTCTGCTCCTCTCTTAGGATAGCACTGCTATTTGCTGCATTAAAATAAGCACTTTCATCCCACAATTCTTCCACCACATTCACGCCTGAAGACACGTCTGTGAATGTTCCCTGACAAAAATAAGCAAACCGAGTTTTAATCCCTGTAGAGAAACCTATTTATATTACTGTATAATTTAACTTTCCCCCCCAAAGGGAGAACGAGACATGGCATCCTACATTTGCAAAACAGAGCTGCACTACTCTGTGAAATACAATGCCAGTAGATACATTCATTTAATAAAGACAGCCAGGGTCATGCATTATTTTACACAATTTCAAAATGTAGGCCAGAGTGGGGAAACATTTTTCTATAGTTTGAGTTAAAAGAAACACTTGGTTTTGACAGCTTTTTGAAATACTTATATATGATTACATCTCCTGATGACTGGGATACTTCTTAAAAATGAAAGGTAGGCAACTGTGTTTTCTCATTTGCCAAGACAGATCACATCACCTTAGAAATTTATCTGTTTCCTGTTTTCAATTTTCTTTAGTCTAAAAATATTATTTATCCTTTCCATATAGCAAACAGTTGCAATGTAAAACGCAAAGACATTCTGTTTTCCCAGGTGTGTGTTTTGTATACATGCACATGAATGTGTTTCAGCTGTAAGGAATCTGTTTGTCCTCAATGTTTCAAGCATTTCTGTCTGTGTTTGTCTAGTTACCCAATGAAAGCAATGTGTCCATCTTCAGTGTCCTCTCTCTCTCTTTCAATCTGTGTGTGTGTGTGTGCATGTTTGTTTCTGTGTGTCAGCAATTTGTCACCATGTGAATTGAAAAATGGAGACAGCCTGTGAGAACACAGGGGTCCATATTTTTGGTGGCAATTGGTAATTGAACCAAAGGGGGGAAAAAGCAGAAATGGTGAATTCAAATATTTCATTGTCAAAAGAGCATACACCAGAAATATTCTGTGTAGTCACAAGATGTCTCACTTTCTACCCGCTATGAGAATTCATATCTGGGACTGCCGAACCAAAAGCATTTAGGCAAGAGCCTTATGGATATTCATCAGAAGTGGAACAGTTTCTAGATATTGAGAGACACGAATAGCTCTGAGTCATTCTTCTGATGGATATAGATTGTTTCAAAGACAAAAAGAATAACATTACAGTACATCTCCACATGCGCAACTTATTCCGTTGCTAATATATTTCCAGCGAGACGCTACATTTAAATAGCCTCTGGCCTGAGACTGAAGATGGCAAGCACTTATTTTTATTTTTTTTAAGCCTTCCCATTATTGAGCAGCAAAGATACTTAATTACTGGTAAATTATTACCCAGTTATCTTACATGAACTAACTAGCTAGCTATATAAATAAATATGATAACATAAGATGTTATCTAACTAACATTATCTAGCTCACATTTATGTTCAGTTATTGACTGTTCACTATCAATCTCTTACTCATTTTAGTGACTTTATAAAAGATACTTTATAAAAGTTATCCAATTTACAGCAACACCTAACGTTTTGGTGTGGTAGGCTGCAGAGGCGTCACTAGGGGGGTGTGGACCGCACCGGGTGACACCATCAGAAGGGGGTGACAGTGTTTTGTGTAGCGACGGGTTGAAACAGCTTATTTATCCGATGCAGTTTACTGCCGGTGTATTTAATTAGCGGTATTAAGGTGAGGAGTAGAGCTTTGTATAACCTCCGGTCGACAACATCCAACAACTAAATACAAAGTAGCTTCACTGTACGTAGAGCTCTTGAGTAACATGTAATATAGCTTTCAGTGTAGATAAGTTGCTTTTATGAAAACTGCTTAAATATGAATTTATTTAGTCAATAAAGTCAGGTTGATACCAATGATCAGTTTAAAGGGAAGTTTGCTACTGGTCATATTAGTATCAATGGTGTTTTAAAGGGAAGTAAAAAAAAAAAAATAGAAACACCCTGAAAAACCCATTTAAGAAATTAATTTTATTTTCTGACAGTAACTTCATTTCTGGCCACATGAGCACCTTACCACTGAACAATAGCCCCTATGTTGATTAAGACATTTTTATAGATAACACTACCTCTGATAATTCTCCACAAAGGTATCCGGTATTAGCTAGCTGGCCAACTTGTAAACAAAACACTGAACCCAGTAACCCACCGAACGCTTTGTAGGAACAGTGACATCACTTCTGCTGTTCATTAAAAACAGTTTGAAAAGGTCTATACAAATACAAAATTCAAAAACATTAAATATATTACATTGTATGGTGCAATTACACAGCATACCTCACAATCAGAGGTGTGCCATTAAGCTCTCCGCTTGCCAGAGGCAAGTAGGCTAGTTTATGTTTTGGGTGAATCTAAATTGAAGTCCATTAGTCTGTCAGGTGAGTGACCAGTCTACCTTAAAAAAAAGTAATGAGGGTTGGGTTAAGGTAGTTTAATAACACCTGTCTAATCCAATCTCTAGCCACAAAACAACATAAATCACAGCAACATAAATCCCCTCACTGCTTCAGAAAATCACTCAGCTGCGCTTTTTATTTCCAAAGACAGTAGTGTTTTAATCCCTCGCTGCATGGGGAGCTCCACATGTGCTGTTCAAATTTTTGAATGTGATATGTTGTGCTTCATAGGCCTATGTTTCAGAGTCCTTATTTAAATTCCTAAATTACATTCGCATCAGTTTTTTTTAGTTTTTAAAAAAAAAAAATATTTGTAGAACCATGTTAAGTTTCTTGAAGTTTGTTTTTAAACTTCTAAAAAGGTTTTACATTGTCCTCAGAGTGAGTTGCATGCCTTTTTTGCCTTTCCCAAAGCTATGGAAACGCATAGCCTGCACGCAATGGACATTTAAATTCGTATTATTATAGAAATTATTATAGAAATATTATTTTATGTACAAAAATACTGGACAAGGCAATAGATGTTCAAGCTGATTTAAAATTTCCACCAGTAAGATACATTACGCTCCTCAATTATGTTGGTATAGACTAATACATATAGGAATTTGTATTCATTATTACTTGTTTCACTCAAATGAAAATTATTTCTACATTTTTGTTTTATGTTGATATGAAAAGTTGATATGCTCGAGTTGCTTTTATTGTCATTCTTCTCATTATTGACGGATGTAAGAAAAAGAAAAAAAAAATACGGTGCAGTATAAGAACAGCCATAAACAATTACAAATAGCATAAATTGCATCATCCACATCTCTGGTGTTAGTTGCCACTATGGTAAAAGGCTTTATCTAAGAGCAGTACATTTTTTTCAAATGGCAAAGAGTCAATTTATTAGTATTATAATTAATGCTCTGCTTGTAAATAATATACTATATGCATCTTGAGCTGGATTGGGTAGTAAAGTATCAGTCACATCTGGGATTGGGACTATTATCTCAGATATGATCAAAACTATAGTTTAATTACCAGCATTTATGCAGTTTTGGCAGCTTTACTCCAGCCTCCACTGAGATTTTTTTAGAGTAGCTAGAAAACTGCATCTTCTTTTCACTCCAAACAAAATTCATCACACATTTTTCTCTGTGTGTCCAATATCAAGCTATTGTTCCAACTGGGAATGCATGCAGAAAAATGATACTTTTCACTTATTCTTCCTTTCAGCCTGTATTCAGTGGGATGCAATCAAATCAACATGTTGGAACAAAACAACAAAAATAAACAAAATAAATGCATTCAGTTCATGAGACACCAGCTATTTCGATCTTGCTGGGTGGAGATATAATTTTTTGTGTTTTTTTGTGTGACTGGGTTGTACATGAAATAAAAACTTTCAGAATATATTGTCTTTTTAACAAGGAGAAACTTTTTCACAATCCTGTGCCTTTGTTCACACTTTACTGTAATTTTACTAGTTTCCAGACCATGACCTTGAAATAAATTGTAATCACAGCATTTCTGTCATTATATATTCAGCATGTTGCTCAGCTGTCATCTATCACTGAGTCGCCTGTGTAAGAGAAAACATTGCTCCAAGACAATATTTTCTCTAGGCTCTGATTATCCAGCTCTCGACTTCCAATAATATAAACTGCTTTAGTATTTGGCTCTAAATGTTTTGATGTGCATTTAATTTACTGTCATCCTTTGGCATGGCAGATAAACAGGAAACATGCAATATTTACATATTTTATTGCATCTACAGTGCTGTATCATAAGAAAAACCATAATCATTATCATCACCTACCACCCAATGCAGAGTCACAGAGAGTAGAAAAAACAGATACTTTTATTGTTGAGTTGTGTAACAGTTTGAAGAGTCAGTGGAGCCTTGGTAGAAGAATCCATCAAAATCAAGTGATTTTGTTGAACCTGAGTAAATCTTACTTTGTCAATATTAGCATGTCTTTATCCCTAGGAAGCTGTGCTACATTATCCACGAAGACTGAGGTGAAGAACCGCTAAGTATTATTACCCTCTCTTCCCCATTTTAGATAATGGGGAGAGTGAAAAATGCTTCAGTAACATTGTATAGTGACATCGCAATAGCAATCAATCAAATTACACAGTAGTGCAATGTAAATAGCTCAAAGGACAGTGGAGGTGTGTGTGTGTGAGAGAGAGAGAAAAAGATAGCAAACACATACCCACACACATACACACCACCACTTCTGGCCACATCACTACCACCCCCCAACACACACACACACAGAGCACAGCCTATTCATCCTTCCTGTGAAACTGTCTGAGATTATAGCTTATTACTCAGGATGAATGACAGATCAGAAAGAGAGAGAGGATTGAGAATGCTTTCCACGATCATCGCAAATGTGTAACTGCTGCACAAGACAACAGAAAACAGAAAAATCAACAACAAAAACAGGAAAAGGGACAAACCTTGAAACACAACATTATGTGGACTCCATGTGCAGTCACCTCTCTTGATAAAAGTGTGACAGCTTCACTCTGCTGTCCTCCAGAGAACCACTGTTCTTTTTGTCTTCACCAGTCTTTGTCTGTGTACCTCTCCCTCTCTCTCTCTCTGTAAAGACACATAGCCCATGTGTGAAAAGCAGAGACCAGCAGCTATCAAATGACGCCGCTGTGTCCTCCAATGACATTTAACTTTTTTTCATTAAATAAATGAAATAATAATTTTAAAAACATGTCTTGTGTTTACTCAGGTTCCATTTGTCTAATGTTACATTTCATCTAAAGATCTGATCAGTGCAAGAAATATGTAATAATCGAGGAAACCAGGAGGGGGGAAATACTTTTTCACAGCGCTGTAACTGATGAAGTTGAGAGGCTGCATATATTATTTATTCACATGATCAAAACATGATGTATAGTTTGATTTGGGAGGGTATGGGTGGCTTTAAAGATCAGTTGATGTAGGTGGTGTAATATGTTTGGATGTCTGGACACAAAGAGACCTGAAATACACACAGATAAATTACGCCTGTTACTGCATACTGTCATATTAAGTAAGAGGGTTGTTTATGGGAGCTGTTTTTTAAAGGAGAGCAGGACAGTCTGGCCTCCTTTCTTATTTTTTTTATTTGTAGAAAGCAGAGGGTAACGGAGAAGGGACCACAGCTGACAAAATGCCTTGGTGGGAAGCAAACCCCCCCCACCCATACAGGAAGATTTGCAGACAACTAGAGAATTAGCTGCCCTATGAACTGCACTACTCATTTCAACAGGGGTTCATTTTTATTTTATTTTTTTTAATGAGATTATCAAGTAATATAATTTTGGTTGTTGCTGATAATTCATGATCTTCAATTCAATTACTTATTTTCATCAGTGTCACAGAAGACATGTCAGTGGGTGTGTTTCCTACGACTACACCAGAAAAAGGAAGTTTGGAAGTGAGTTTCTACATCCTCCTCTATGGGTTGATTAATAGATTAATGTTAAAGAAATGTGTTCTTATTCAGAATTTCCTCTGGTGGGGCTCTGCGGGGAATGCAGTGATTAATGGGATGCTTCGCAGACGTAGTAATCTGCACTTTTAAAATCCATGGCCTACTTTTTGCACCAGTTTGTAATTCTTACACTTTCTATAGCTCCATTTCGTGTATCATATTCGTGATAATAGACCAGTGTGTGCAGCTGGGGAAGGAAGACAGAAATAATTTCTGAAGATTTTTTTATGTTTAATGAAGAGCCCTGATGTCACATTAAACTGATCACTGTGCACTCCTTACGTATTCACTCCTGTTCTCTCACATCCACAGGCTCACATTTGTAGCCTGAATTTATTCTCTGATTCACTGATCTCCCAACAGGATAACTTCCAACAGTATGCCTGATATTCAGTAGAAAATACTGCAAAAGAGGCGGCTATTGAAAAAAAAGAATTGTTAGATTTCTTTGTTTTTTTGTCAGATTTCATTTTTTAAAGAGAAGGATATGACAAATTCTTTTGTGAAATGCTTGGAGAAGGGCACGCTATTCACAAGGGCATACTATTTGGTTTTTTTATACAGTCAAAAAAAAGGGAAGCAGTGGTATCAGAGGTAAGATTGCTGTTTCTCAAAATCAGGTCCTTAAAGTCTTTAAGCATCTGTGTAAGGCTATATTATATACCGTGTTGAATTTACAAGCTATGTAGATGCATTATTGAGTGTTTTTTTTCTCCCTTTTTTGATCCTTTCATGAAAAGCAGTTGTGACATTTTACCCTTCAGAATCAGACGCCACTACTCCCCCCTCCCCCCCCCCCCCCCCCCCCCACCGCCCAACACCACCACCCAGCCCCCGATTATGGTGAGGCCGTCAAACGGTGCTCTGTGCAAAAAGGCAAGGACATCCACTGACTAATTCTGCCCTTATTACCATATCAATTATGTGAAGGGACTGCGATGATACTGAGTTTAAAGAACGTGCCCTATTTGCTGCAGTCATTGAATATTCGCAAAGAAGGCTGAGATTAAAGAACGGACTTTGTGTTTTGAGACCTTGGTGACCTTGAGACCGCAGCGCTCTGACCTCTGAATGGACAAGTCTCTCAGATGCGTGCCTTCCAAAAGGCACCTTTGAAAGCCAGAGGTTGATTTCCAGAGCCTTGATATTCACCATCAGATCTTTTTTTTTTTTTTTTTTTTTTTAATAGATCATATGATACATTCACATAGGTTCTGTTTTTTCACATTTTCTCCTTGCTTAAGCTATAATGAAGATCATGCCAATAACCAGTTCCTAGACAGCATTTTGTTATCAAAGGTATCCATGATCTTGTCTGCATATGCAACATAATCTTTGCATATGCTTTATAATTTCATTTTTTCATGGCTGAAAGCTTTGTCAATGAAATGCTCATTTTTGCATAAATAGAGCATTTCATTGACAAAGCTTTGAGCCACGCTCACGAATTTGGATAATAATCCTCTCATTTGTTTGCGAGTCATGGTCCCGTTGCCAGTGCTGTTTTATCAAGAGGTACATCATCCTGTCTCAGAACATTTTTATTTTTAGAAACACCACCAGATGTATTCAAACTTTTTTCCCCACATCGTGTTGGCTCATTTCAACCTTGAAGCCTTCCTCACCGTGAGGCACAGAATTGTATAATTAAAAGAAGAATGAAGCCACATGTGCGATAACGCTGATCACTTGTCATTCTGAGCAGAGTGCCATTGACGCACAGAGAGCACAAATTCAGCTTTTCTCTCCAAAGCTTCAGTGTAAGTGCTTGGGAAAGGTTGGGGTGTGTGGGGGGTGCGAGGCGATGTAGGGTTGCTGTAACATTTAAACTTATTCCTCATGCACCATCTTAACTATAGATTGCCCCGACAGAGATCGATATATCCCTTCATACACTCACAAGCACTTCAGGATGAACAGCTAATTAAAATTCCCTCGCCTCCCACCTCTGTCATCTGCAATATTATTTTAGATCTCTGTAGCCTGCTTCCTCTGACCTTTTTTTCTTTCCTTTTCTTATTTTCACAGTTGAAATTATTCTTTTTTTGTTGTTGTTTTTTTTGCATTCAAAGCTTCACCAAGGCCAGTGGAATTGAATTAATTTGATTTTATTCCTCCCAGAATGTAATATTTTTGATAGGAATGAGATTTTTTCATGTATTATGGTGTAATTTTCCTGTGGTATGGAGTATTTACCCAGCAAGGTAATGGAAAGCGGATATCCATTTGGAAAACGGCTGGTTACAGCAGGAGCCTCTCGCACGCAATCAGCTGGCATGCGTTATTCATGAAATAAAAGACACGCACACAGTTGTTTATCTTGTTCGAAGCCCCATCTTTCTCCTTTCTTAAAAAAATGACAAGAGAGGGATGGAGAGCGGCTATGCTATTTCATAGTGATGGTCCATTGAGACTGCAGATGCCTAGTGATGGGTGGCACTACTACGTGCTTGGAATCATTAACTTACAAATCCAGGAATTGGTTATTCTAATTCTTAAGGGTAAGAATGTTTCTGTTTTTGGGGTCCAGGATACACATTTTCCATTGTTGGTCAACATTGTGGTGTACAGCAAGACCAAGACATGTGAATGCATGACTTCTTCACACAAGTGTGTGGTCTGATAAATGATGATGCCATATATAGATCCAAAGAGCATTCATTAATCATCTGCCTGAGGCCTTAGGGAGCGTCTGCCATGCACAATTTTACAGTTACCACATGCACCTCTAATATGCTCCCCTTTACCACACATCCCTCCAACACACTTATCTCTACACTCTCACTTCCACACACAGGGGCATAGGAATGAGTTTGACATTGGGGGGGGACACATTTACTCCCCAGCCCCTACCCCCGCCCACCCCCCACAATGAATATTATAATTAGTGGAAAAGTTCATTGGTTCCACCAGAGCCAGCTATGGGTATTAAAGATGCAGACACATGCTAGCCTCATCCATTCTCACCTGCAAGAGCTGGCTTTGTTGTTTCTTTACTGTTCTGTATGTAAGTGAGATACAGGTATCTCCAAGTCAGTAGTAGGCTAAGAGTAGACACCCTCAAGATGGCACAAGAATGAAAGACTCATCTTTAATTAATTTAATGAAACCATATTTTAACCCTCTGATATTGAATTGCGCAAATTAAATACATCACACACATTCTGTTCTTAGACTCATAACTAAATGCGTAAATAAATGTCTTACACAGAGTGTGTGGTGCAGATGAGGCATGCCAACTGAACAAGGCTGAAAAGCTATTTTACACCTCAACACCATAGATTCCCCCATCACCAAAATGCTGTTCAATATAACATGATGCAAATATATAAGTGTACGTGTGTCAAACATAGTAATATGATGCATTGTGCCAAAATAAATGTTTGACCCTTTTCTCGACTGCTTTTGTTGCCACATTTCTGGACAAAGAAATTCTAGAAATAAATGAAATGAAGACCGGCAAATTATCCACTGTGTCATCTGACTTGTAACCCGGCTCCGATACTTTCAACAAACATTAGCATATATTCCAGCTGAAAAAAGTAAAAAAAAGTATGTATATATATATATATGCACATCTAACATGTTAATATCTACCTTACATTCCTGTAATTATCTATATCAAATACAAGGAACATAAATCTGTCCTCTATAGATGTATTAATGAAAACTTTACCACACACAAAACAGTGATTGGGAAAGAAGCTTCACGAACCCCACAGTGGGTCAAACTACCATGTTCTGTCAATCACCAACTCACATGAACCAATAACTTTATTCTGCTGCTGATAGAAAAAATTCTATTACTGGCTCAAATGCACATATTCTGGGGGGTGGTCCTTGAGTCTCTCTGCCATAGGTAATACAAAACTCTCTACAGGTCTGCAAACCCATGACTCTTTGAATTGCTATTGCTGGCTTAAGAAAAATCCCACAGTGGAATGAACAGATCACCAGCAGGTCAGGTGGACAGTTTTCAGCATCCCTGCTCTGAGACGGGATGTCTGCACAGAATCGGTGGGGGGTGGGGGTGCAGGGTGATGGAAGCAGGAGGGGAGCCAGGGCAAGGAGTACAGGCAGCATTTTGTAACTGTACGATTCCCAGACGGGGCACGGCTGTCAGATCTGCCAGAACAGTAGCTGCCCTGAATTGCCTCATAAAAAATAAACAGCCATACAAATGGACAGCATGTAAAATGCATACTCTCTAAGTCACTCTCAGTAAAGGCTTCTGCTTCGTGAAAAATATAACGCAGAGATAATGGCTTCCTGGTTGACAGTGATTACTGTCTAATAATAATGTGTGTGCATATAAAATCTGCTGATATCCACATCATGTTATCTTTTGTTTGTCTGAATAAGTTTTAATGGTCATGGTTTTATTCCCTTATCTCGAATAAGATTTCATGAAAATTTTGTATTGGGAAAACAAAGAAAATAAACCAGTAACAAAGAAACACTGGCAGTGACTTTCAGGAACCTTTTTGCTTCTACTCCCTCAATCAGATGGGATTAACATAATGTCAGGACTGCCTCCTTGAGGTATCACTATTTGCACATATGTAAGGTCATCACTCTGGTTACAGTATTTTAGAAATTAAGATCTGAATTGACTTCTTTTACTCATTTTATTGATAAATCTACTTGTTCTCATCTTATTTACTGTGAATCACTTTGAATTGCAAACTTGCATGAAAGGAATTATAAATAAAGTTTGAACTGAATTCAATATTTGCATAACATATATTTTAAAGAGGGATTTATGGTCTTTCATTTATACCGGTTCTGTCCAAATGTCAGAAAGGTTAGTACACCTGGACTATCAAGGTGATGTTGTCCGATTGCTCCATAACAATGAACACATTCCTTTATGTACCTCCTTACAAATGAAAACAGACTATGCATGTCATTTTAACTTTTTCCATAATGGTGCTAAAACAAAATGGCACCCCTCACCACCAGACAGAATGGCATTAATGACGGCATAAGTGCAGCTATGGTATTGTCACGGGTTTGTTGTCTCCCGAAAATTGTAGCCCAGCGTTCTACTTGCAGTTCAGGCAGCTGTCAGATCTGTTCATTTACCCATCTCGTCCTTTCCGAACACCAATGTTAAAGCACTGACCTGGTGTCAAGACTTCACAGGGAGGAAAATTTATTCCAAGATTTGCATTCAGCAAAATCAAGAAAAATCCCATCAGGCACACGGTGCGGGGTTGCTCCTGGTTTTGCCTTCTCTTAGTGCCAAGGACAATGTTTTTTGAAAGGTGAATGGATATTCGGTTGATAACAGCTATTTTAAACAATGGACTTAAAAACGTCACAGCTGAACCAATGTCTGGAGAGCTGTGAGCTGCTGTCACCAGGAACGAAGCTCCCTCTTTATTTCAGCTGGCAGTTGTTGGTGGCCAGGGCTAAGCCCATGTTATTTCTGCTCTTGTCATATTAATATAAAGTTGTTTTTAATGGAATGCCAGAGCTTTGACATGCTACATTTATATTTTCCCTCGATGGATGCCCAAAAGCTTTTAGAGTTTTGTATCAATTTACAACTGAAATGGGCTGCCAGACTCTGTCACCTATGCAAAAGCTGTGACACATGTTTAATAATTTGAGATGGCAATGCCTTTCTAAAACTACCTAAATAAGCACCCAAGTGCAGTTGGGTGCTAATGCACATTTGTGGCCAATCAGAAACAGGGTTACTAAACACACTGATTTTAAATTGAAAACAAAACCATACAACTAAAATCAAAGAAACTGACATCCTACAGGAAAGATACAATTGATGAAGGTGGCAACAAAATGAGACAGTATCTTATTGGTTATGTTGATGGAAGTTTTAGATCAATGAATCTATACAGCATTGAATCACCAGTGACATAATCAGTGTAGATTTTCAAAATGCATGTGGATCAAATATCTGTATAAAATAAAATGAAACCAAACTTTATTTTTTGCCATATGTGAAGGTTTTGAATCAAAGTGTGCATTTAATGTCCTTCATATGACTGTAGATGTGTAAGGTACTGTTACTTTTATCTGAATTAAGTGTCATGTAACATTGAAAAATGTATAATTTCAGATTTGAACCAGTTTGACCGAACTGAAGACCAAACTAAATCTTGTCAATCTTTTCAGACTGACTGTGTAAAATCAATTTGGCCCTTTTTTCAATAATTTAGGCTTTTTAAAGCGACCACAGATGAAAACAATCCACAGAGAAAATTCTGGGGACTCCTGGCTACACCCACCCGAGAACAGTTCATCATGAAGTAAGACAAAACATTCTACAAGCCCATTCTACAAACTGTAGATTTGTGCAGTCCTTTATGCCAAAATCAAAATTGAGATGTGACTCATTTAAGTAGAACCTTGAATGTCCTCTTTTTTCATATCTCTCCCAATGCCTGAAACAGGAAGTGCTGCAGCTGTACCCCCCGCCCCCCCCCCCCCCCACACACACACACACACACACACACCCTCCCTTACGCACACACCACAGAACTTTACTAAGTAAACAAAGACAATGCCAAATCTCTTTTTCTGTATACTTTTCTAGGTTCTCTAAGCAATGTTCAAATTGTCTGTAATCTACTTAGTTGTATTAGTCTCTCTCTCTCTCTCTCTCTCTCTCTCTCACACACACACACACTCATTATCTCCAATACACACAAACATATACGCTATTGCTCTCGTAAACACACAATAACGAACAGACTGGAATGAGTCCTCTAATGTCTATATCAAGCAGATAACGCCTAGATTTACCAATCAATAGAGCAGAAGCAATTAAAGACGGTGCTGTTGGTCAATGAGAAGATTATTCCTCCAGGGTTGACTGCATTCCAACAATGCAGAGTTTTCTTCAGCTCATCAAAGTAAATAGAATAATGGTGCCACTTAGTTTAAAAGACATTGAATCAAAGTCCCTCAGCAAATCCAATATGACTACATACACGTGATTTACTGTATTTCTTAAATACATTGAAAGAAATAATAAAACACAAAGGACAAATTTAAGCCACTGTTTTCAGTCTTTTTTTTACCCGTAAACTTCTTAAAATATATTCTTTGAAGGGAACAGCTCTGTTAAATATTTGCATATAGAAAATGCAGCAATTGGAAAACATAATGCTTAGTTATTCAGCTGTACAAATTTTATAGGTTTTTAATGTATACAACAGATGATGAAATAGAAGATCAAGAGAGACTAAAACAACTTATTTCACATAGAAACATAAAATTCAGGTCAATCTTGCTCATCATTCCATTAAAAAGCATCAAAAGAACATTTTGGATTATCACCGTCTTAGAACGGTAGAGGCTTTTGAAATGATCCCACTAATCTGTGAACATGCTGAAATCTATTCACTCCTCTGTTTCAGAGCAAAGAAATCCCTAAATCATCTTAGCACAGAACGCGGTCTTTAAGCAGAACTGGGTCACTTTAGTTTGTTTACCTGTTACGCAAGATGTGTCCTTTATTTCATAAGAAAAAAATGTGTAAAATAAGACACTGAAACAAGTAAGAAGTAGGAACAGTGTGTTTAAACGGAAATGATTGAGATACTTCATGAATTTACATATCCCTCTGTTATATTTCACCAACACTGTCTGTGCATGGTTTGCTTTAGTTTTTAAGGTGGTTTTCAGTAAGCTGAACTACAATCAACAACAGTCACAGTCCCAGTTCAGATTGGGAGTGATCCATGTAGGAATTACAGCCTTTTTTACACAAAGCCCTCAAAGTATTTAATACTTACCACTGCAACACTTTCAACCCGGGGGAGGACTGCCACAAAAATACTTAGATTTGTCAACTTTTATTATTATTTACCAGTCACATGAAGTTGTGTTCTATGATTTCATGTTATCATTTATCCACAGAAAAGTAGAAAATATTTCATGATTAGAACATGATATAGTTATAGATATATACAGCATGTGTATATACTCATCGCTGGCAACAATCACAAAAGAGGAGTGGGGGTGGGAAAAAAAATAAAAAATGGACCAAAAAACTGTAGCGGCAGCAGTCTGCTGATACAGGGCCATGAAAACGTATTTGTCCCTTCCTGATATCCTCTATTATTGCACATTTGTCACATTGAATGGTTTCAGATCTTTAGACAAAATGTAAAAGGGAACCACCCCCCCCCCCCACACCCCACCCCCCTCCATCCCCAGATCTGGCCCTGTTTGAAAATGTTAACCACATAACTGGAGCTGCATTGTCAGGACTTTTAGAGATTATACTGTATATTAGCACTACAAACATTTTTCATCATTTCACATCATTGCTGCACATGAAGATAGAGTTTGAAAGCAATCAAATGGATTGGATAGGTGTTCACATAAGATGACAGCCTTGCTCAGGGGTCCTAATTTTTGAACCCTATCAACATTGCCTTTTCAAAACTTGTATCCATCTACAACTTTCCTAAATTGTTTAAATTTACAATTCAAGACCTGTATAAACCTTCATCATAATGTAAAGCTCTGCAAGTGGCCTAACATTTACTGGTTGATATTTGATTGTGTTAATCAGGAAGCTCATACTTGAAGCAACCTTTCATTAGTGACTATTACAATAAATGGGTTTTTAAATATGAATTTGGATTATTCCATCAAGATTATATCTAGGATTTTCAGCATTAATGAGAAAAATTTGCACAGCACAGAAGATGAAAAAAACCTTGCTATAAAAATATTTAATTTGAAACAGTATTGCCAGCAAGATACAAACCAATAAGGTTGGCTTGCTGTGTTAGCTACAAGTGTTCCTCAGAGGTATGTGATATTTTTTGTTTATATATAAACTGTTTCATGCATGAATATATTGGGAAAGAATTGTTTGATTTATTGAACCCCATAATATCAGCCTGGATGCTTTAATCAAGTCATGCAGATGCTCTTAAAAAAGAGGCTGGAAACAAGACACTGAATTCTGTAGCATAGACAAAGATCATAAAGTGCATCGTTCTCACTGGGTTTATAGTATTTGGCCCCTTCCTGATTTCCTCTATTATTGCATATTTAACACACTGAATGGTTTCAGATCTTTAGATAAATGTAATATTCGACAAAGGGAAACTGAGTACACAAAACACGTTTTTAAAATTATTATTTAATTTGTTTAATGAAAAAAGTTATCAAACAGCCATATAACCCATGTGAAAAAAGTAATTGACCTCTTAAACTTAATTACTGGTTGCACCACCTACAGCAGCAATGACCGGACATGCTGAATGTCTGAATATCTAAAACCATTCAGCATAACAAATATGCAATAGAGAAAATAAAGAAGGAGGCACATACTTTTTCATGGCACTGTATTTGCTTGTGTTTCTTCTGTCATCTTCTTTGTTGGAGATGACAGAAGGTGGTTAACTTTTTAATTAACATGAGGTTTGTTTTTTTTTTTTTTAATATATGAACTGTACATCAATCATAACTATAGTCACATGACTGTTATTGGTGATCACATAAAAGATGATAAACCCACCCTTCTAGCCACAGTTCTGTCAGCCAGTGAGCAGCCCATACAGTGAAGCACAGCACAGAGTAAAAATAAAAAACAAACACACAGCAAAGGATTCACAGGTTCAAATACAAAGATATCTGCTTTTTTGGCTATGGTTCTCATAAGACAGAAATCAAAAGTTGTTTCATTACCATTTATATTACAAAGTTAAACAAAAATGTTTTCTTTTAGAATTAACAAAGGAAAGCAGATCTCATTTTTGCTCCATGAAGTTTCATAACCATGAGACCCAAGCTGTTTTCTAATTTATAGATGAAATCCTCTGACACCACTGGATGCACTTAACTATATAAGAGGCAAGGCTTCTGCAGCATACACAGTATCATATGAGACCTTGTGGCAATACAAGAAACAAGGCTATACACATTTCTGTGGTAGAAAACAAGTCTGCACACAGCCAAAAGCTCCATTATGCCTGAAATATTTTTGTTATAAATGTTTTATCAAGACACACTCGTATTTCAATAAAACATTGTCAAATCTTTGTATGTCTGTGTTTCTGAGGCATATTTAACCCCTTTTTGCCTCCTTTTTGAAACACAATCTTGAAAATGACATACCCAAAATTAGAATGGTTACTATCCTTGAACCCATTTTGACTACAGGCACAATCCTGGTCTATTCTAAAAGGTACGTTTTCCAAGAATTACTTGAATTCTATTCAGAATTACTCTAAATGTTTCTGAAAAGAAAGTAACAGAAGCTGAAAAGCAATGGAAACTTTTTTTTTCTCATGAAAAAAATTATTTTTTTATGGATACAGATTCTTGTGGGTGTGCCTGGTGGGTTTACAGTGGAAACACAGTGGAGCCACAGCCACAACAGTGGACAAATTCTAGTTCAGATTTGATAACAATACCATCAGAAATGAACATTCTGTATTGTTTTCTTCTAAGCTATGTCTAGGCGAGTTTCCAAAAAGGCCATTCGGATGATTCTAGGTAGCCAAATGACATGGATGTTCAGAGGTGTATAATACTACATTATGTATTGTATACTATATGCTAGTGGAATTTTGCAGAAATTATCTTGCTTTCCCCCAGGCTGACACCTTCCCCCTCCCTCTCCTTGCTCTCCCCTTGCCACCTATGGCTGCAGAAGGTCTGGATGATTGCATACAATATCTGCATTAACTAATTCGTTTAATTATTCGTTGATTTAGGTCCATTGATTTAAGTTTCGTAAAATACCCCACACCCATCAACATGTCAAACACGTCCCACAATTTCATATGCCACAGTTGTTATTCAAAATCAGGCCTACTCCTTATATATAAGTGTACTGATTAATAATAAATATAATTTTGAGAATGTACAGTTATTTAGATGATCAGCGATATATTGGGGTCCAGTCCTTTGCACATGGCGTCTGCTGTAGAGTCAAATCTGTTTTCACTGTCCTCCTCAGAAATATTCACTCAGACAAGTGATTTCTGTTCAGCATGCGTACTGAAAATCATACGGTTTGTTTCTGCAAGAGAAACAATATGTGTTCTTTCAAGCAAGCCTAACAAACTATATACCATTAGAAATTTCATCAGGTAAAATGCTCTTTAGTTGTCACTATAATATCTGGCCACTGGCTAGCTGTGTACTGGGCAGAACATATACTGTCCAGGTCAAGTCATTGCTGACACATGGTGGGTCTCTCATTGGATATATTGAGGGACTGCTTGGCCATAGTCATCAGAGAAGAGATAATAACATTCCTTTGTAGAAAATACTTAGCGAAATGGACAACAATGCTAATTCCTCTAGAGAATTGCTAAGTAAACAATAGAAATTCTATTGAGGTTTCTTACAGTTTTTGAGGCCAAAAATGACAATGGATTCTGTTAGCTGGATTCTTGCTGTGATAAAAAAACAACGACTTTACCATGATCAATGTCATCTGTGGAGTTCCAAAACACATGGACGCCAAGCTTATTTTGCTTATTTTGGTAAAACAAGTCTATGTTACCTTCTCTAAACTTAAGTATAGATCAGTCTTTTTAATGTATGATCTTGCAATTTATGTAATTCTTAGTGACGTTTCAAAGTTCATTCAGAAAATTTGGGAAAAGGGAAAATTACATTGTTTTCTTAACAGAATGGGTTGGAATAACATTCAAAGCTCTAATGAATATTCCTTTCAATGAATTCATTAACCTTGTGCATAACACTTTTTTCTTTCACAAAGACTGCAATTGTTTCAGCTAAGTCTGTGAATTACAGTTAAATGCAAAAGTAGTGGGACAATGACACAATTTTGGATGTTTTGGCTCTTTACTCCTGCACATTGATTTTGAAATAAAAGAATGAATGACTCTCAGCTTTAATTTTAGGGTATTACATCCATATCAAGTGATCCATTTAGGAATGACAGCTTTTTTATACAGTGCCCCCATTTTAGGGGAGAAAAATGAATTGGACAAATTAACATAAGTCTTCGTACTTAGTACTTGGTTGCAAATACTTTACTTTGCATTTGAAGCCAGCGACCCATAGACATGATCAGATGCTGGGTATCTTACCTAGTGATGGTCTGCATGGCCTGAACTGCAGCCATCTTCAGTTCCTGTTTTTTTCTGACCTGTTTTGTCTGCAATCTTTTGTTCAGCAAGTGAAACGCATGTTAAGGACTGGTGATTGACTGAGCCAGTTAAGATCATTCCACCTTTGGCCCTGAAAAACTCCTTGGCTGCCTTAGCAGTACACTATATGACCAAAAGTATCTGGACACCCATTGGTCTGAAGCTGTTTTTCATGGTTTTGGCCCCCTAGTTACAGTGATGGCAAATCGTAATGCTACAGCATACAATCACATTCTAGACAGTTATATGCTTCCCCATTGGTTTGGGGAAGGCCCTTTCCTGTTTCAGCATAACAATGCCCATGGGTCCATGTAAAAATGGTTTTGTCAAGAACGATGTGGAAGAACTTGACTGGCTTGCACAGGGCCCTGACCTCAAATCCATCCAACACCTTTGGGATCAATTAAAAAGCCAGGTCTAATCACCCAATCAGTGTCCAACTCACTAATGCTCTTCCAGCTGAATGGAAACAAATCCCTGCAGCAATGCTCCAACATCTTGTATAAAGCCTTCCCAGAAGAGTGGACTTTGTTATGACAGCAAAGGGTGGACCAACTCCATATTAATTCCAATAATATTGGACAATATGTTGGATGTCAGGTGTCCACACACTTTTGTAGTGTATGTAATGTAGTATATGTGGGGGCATTGTCCTGCTGCAAGGTGAAGTGCCATCCAATGAGCTTTGAGGCATTTGGTTGGATCTGAGCAGATGAGATGTCTTGGAACACTTTAGAATTCATCCTGCAGCTGCTGTCAGCAGTCACATCAATGAAGAATAGTTCCATGACAGCCATACATGGCCAAGCCATGACACTGACACATTTGGTTGGTTGTAATATGAGAGTTCTGACTGTGAAGATAGTACCCATGAGCCTTTGACATAATGACAAAGGGACTCTGCACAGTGTATATCTTTGCTGCATGGACACGAGTGTAGCACAGTGGGTAAGGAACTAGACTTGTAACCGAAAGGTCGCAGGTTCGATTCCCGGGTAAGGACACTGCCGTTGTACCCTTGAGCAAGGTACTTAACCTGCATTGCTTCAGTATATATCCAGCTGTATAAATGGATACAATGTAAAATGCTATGTAAAAAGTTGTGTAAGTCGCTCTGGATAAGAGCGTCTGCTAAATGCCTGTAATGTAATGTAATGTAATGACACTTTTCCTGTGGCCGTGTTTGAGAAACCGCTCTGCCACCCAAAGTCACCCTGCATGTCTTCCATGCACCATATACATGTATATATATCTTTTAATTGAACTTGCATGGAACAGTTACTTTTCTTAACTTTCTTAACTCTCGGACTGATGCTCTTCATACAAGAGTGAACATAGTAGGAAATGTTTGTTTACAGCTGAGACCAGCTGATTGGCTGATGGAACAAAACTAGTCATGGATGAAACAATGATCCTGGTTGAGCTATGGGCGTGTAGGAGAGGGACAAGAGCAGGGGTGATGGTAAAGGAGAGAGCGAGGAGATTTAAATCTTTCCTACTATCTATCATCATCGGGAATGTGAGATCACTCGTGTAATAAGGCAGATGAGTTCTGTGCCCTTGTCAGGATGGCGTGAGAGTATCAGGAGCTCAGTGTGGCCATTTTTGTAGCTTACTTATTATCTTTTAAATGATTTGTCTATGACCTGCAGAAATGTAGATGTGAAAAAGTCATGGAGTCACGGTAATTAGCCCAATCTCCCAGATAACCAATCCAAGTGTAATCTGAGAGATATGTAATTTTAGTCCCCAGGGTTTCTGATAAAACCAAATCAGCATGCCAAATCTCATTAAAATCCTGTGCAATGTGGTCCAAAAGTGTGTTGAATTGACACAGACTTATCCTTTGAGACCACAGAGTGGAACATATTCTGCTACTTACATGGTAAGGACATCAACAGATTAACAGACTACACCACAGACTATATCAAATTCTGCTCTGACAACAAAACCCCCACCAAAATCGTCCACTTTTACCCAAGAAATAATCCATTTATCAGGAGAGACGTCCAGGTCCTTTTCAACAGGAAGAGGGTTTGATAGCTGGAGACAGGTGGAGAGGAGGCTATATGTTTCCAGAGAGAACTGAAAAAGGATTAAGGACACTACGGACATGTATATGTTCAAGATGGAGGATAAACTCCAACAGAACAGTATCGAGGAGGTGTGGAGTTTTAAGTCAATCATTAGTTTAAAGCAAGATAGACCCAGGTTTGAGGGGAGCTAGGAAAGAGCCAATGAGTTGAACCAGTTTTTTAAAAGGGGTTTGTCTCATGACACCACAAGTATGGTTCCCCCCTCACCCTCCTCAGCCTGCCCATTAGCACCACTCAGCTGGGGAAAGAGTTAAGAAGGCTTTGACCAAGCCCCAATGCTAGTGGCAGCCTGTCGGAGGTGGTGAAGAACATCAATCCACCACAGGTAACTATACTTTCTCCATTTCTGTTTACTCTCTACGCATCAAACTTCAGGTACAACTCTGGAACATACCACCTCCAGAAGTTCTCCAATGTATCCTCCATTGTTGGATGCATTATCGAGGAAAACAACGAGGATTAGGTCTGTTGGAGGGCATTGTTCGATAGTGTGATAAGAATCACCTACTGCTCAACATCAAGACTAAGGACCTGGTGGTGGATTTCCAATAGAGCAAGATGCCACTTAAATCTGTCACCATCTGGGAGGGGGGGGGGGGGGGGTGTGGACTCATACAATTTCCTGGGAGTACAACTGAACAATAGACTGAACTGGGCTGACAACACTGATGCACTCTACAGGAAAGGATAGAGCAGGCTGTTCTTCTTAAGGAGGCTCAAGACCTTCAATGTGAGCACTAGGCTACTCTGGGTGCTCTACCTGTCAGTAGTAGCTAATGTACTTTTCTTCACCATAGTGTGGTGGGGAGGCAGCATCAAGCCTGGTGAAGCCAACAGGCTCAATAAGCTGGTCAAGAAGACCAGCTCTGTTGTTCCTTTGACAGACAGCTTTGACAGCCTGAAGTAAATGGCAGAGAGGATGGGGCCCAAAATTAACTCCATCATTGGCAACCTCTACAAGGATGTGAAGGAGCTCCTTCAGCCACCAGCTCATCCCATGCAGGTGTTTAAGGGAGCGTTTAGGTGTTTTTTTGTGCTGATACAAGACTGCATGTGACAGCAACCATAGCCTTATCCAGCTTGGACGGGAGACCCTCTGATTGCTCACTCAAAACTACACTCCAAATGCTCCAGTGCACCCCAATTCAAATTTATTTTGTACGTATCTGCTAATTTTTATTTATTTGTTTAGGGTTTCCATCCTTTTTATCTTGTCAAGCTTTAATCTATATTTATTGCACTGCTCTGTTATGTACTTGCTGCAAAGACTATTTTCCTCAATGGGATTACTAAAGTACTTTCTGTCTATATGGGAAAAAATCACTTTCATTTGATATTAATAAACAGTAAAAATTGAAAATCAAATAAGACAGATACAAAGTTTCTTTTTAACCAGAATCTAAGACAACACATTAGGGCAAATACAAGTGATAAAAGCGTTGTTTGAATCTGTATGATTCATGTGATCAGTTTTCATCCTGATTTCAGTGATGTGAAGCAGCTTGACATAATAGTGCCTAAACACCTGACCATTGCAAGGCTATTGTCTCAGAACATTTCCTTAATACGGGGTTTCAAAATTGAGGACCGTTTTATAAGTCTCAGTGATCCTGGAAATGATCAAATGTAAAGAGTGTATCATTTAATTAACTTCAATAGATAAATTGCGAAATGGATGAGCTCTTAAGAGAGAAGTGTAGCAGCCGCAAAAAGTGATTTGGTTTGAGCTATACAATTAAGTTGGCTTTAAGAGTTTCAATGTTTTGATGATGTTTGTTCTCTTAGAAAGGCTTTACTTACGTTATTTCACTACGTTTGGGTCATTTGCTCCATATAACCTGTTTATGCATTTTATCTTAATGAGAACAAACCCAATCATTTCACCGGTTATACTAATCATCCAGGGAATTAGTTTTATGGTGCTGGAATCGTCACGGGATGTGATTTTTCTTTTTCTTTTTCTTTTTCTCTGAACACCACCCTTTTATTACCAAGAAAGGGCTTTGGAGATTGTAACAACACCTAGAGAGGCAGGCCATTAATGAAAGTGGTTTTTCAGGTGATGCATTGTTGTCTATTTTCCCCCCTTAGCTGTGTAAAAGAGGAATGCTGGGGGCCCATTGCTTCATTAATATGTAAATTCCCAGTATGAGCACATTTTCACCTCATTCCTGAGTCATCAACAGCCTTTTATACATTATGTTAATGAAGCATGGTAATTACTAAAGGCTTGAAACGGCATATCCTGAATACAACAAAACAACAGCAATCTGTTGTCCTGTCTCTCTTCTTCCCTTTCTCTCTAAAATTCTTGAAGATGTTGTTATTAACTAACTCTCTCCCTTTCTCTCTGAAAATGACCCCCCAGACCCTCAGTACTTCGGCTTGAAGGCTGACCACTCAACAGACAGCCCTCCTTACAGTCAGTGAGGAGCTCCACACTGCAAATCCAGCTTCTCTGTCCTCCTAATCCTTCTCAGTCACTCAGCAGCTTTTGACAGTTGAACACTGCCTCCTGCTGTCTTCCCTCACTTCTTTGAGTATTTACGGCACATCTCTCAACTGGCTTACTTCCTACCTCAATAATAACTCATTCCAGGTTGCAAGGAGTCGAGCAGTTATGAGACATTAAAACTTCTCAACAGGTGTCCACAATGGTTCAGTCCTTGGTCCTCTCCTTTTGTCTCTCCACACTGTTGATTTTGAAAGGAGTTTAACTTACCTAAAACTGAGATTCTGTACTTCCTAGCAAAATCCTCCCCCCATTGGTCGTTCACTCACCCTGGACAGCACCAGAGTTTCAACCTATTCTTCTGCAAGGAATCACTGAGTAGTACAGGACAACAAACTCTCTGAGAATATCATGGTAGTCTGTTGGATTATTCTTCATATACAAGCAAGCCGGATAGTCGGTACAGACAATGTGATTTCTCCGGACACAACTATTGTCCGATATCTGTAGTCAGATAAACATATTGCATATTTTAGCTGAATGTATGCAGTGCTGAAAGGAACGTGATCTTCAAGCTGCTGCATGATAGGCTAGACCTAACCAAGATCCCTCATATAGTTCTCCTCAGATGCCTCGTCGTGTGCTCGCAAGACTATCAGTCGTTTGCATTCTAATTCTGGGATATTCTTCATAAATTTTCTTGCTTGTTTGTTTATTTACTCACCTCTATTGCAGCAAAGTTGGGAAGTGGCATGTGGGGGTAGCTTTTGCTTATTTGCATTTTGGTGCAATGGAGCAGCACATCGTCCGTCTGCTTTGTGTTCAGACACAGAAAGGTGAATGCATTGTTTCCTCTTCTTCACTCTTGCGTCTTTATAACAATGTTCATGTGTCATTTTACAGTGAAACCATAGCAAAACAAGTGTCAGTCACACAGAACTGCCCACATTTCATTTAAATATCTTTTTTTATTTTCATTTTTTCCCTTTCAACTACGACTATGATTATTGGCACTTGGTTTCTGGATACAGATTTGACACTGACTACGATGTGGTCGGCTCAGGCCTACTTGTTCAACATCCAGAGAATCTGCCCCTTCCCCACATACTCAACCCAATGCTTAGTCCAAGCCCTGGTCCTTTCCCATCTGAACTATTGCAACTCCCTCCCCACTGGTCTTCCTACCTCTGCTATCAAACCTCAGCAACTTAGTCAGAACACTGCTGCTCATCTGATCTAGAACCCCCAGTCTTAACCATGCCTCTCCCCTTCTCACCTCCCTTAACTGGATACCTATATCGGCTTACAATTAATTCAAAACCTTGGTGCTAGCCTATTGAGTAGCTAAAAGCACTGCTCTGTTATATCTCCAAAGGATTATCAGGCCCTACGCACCAGCTAGACACCCCTGTTCTGCAACCTCTGGTCTCTAAACCTTGGGTACTTATGCTTCTCGATCACGTCTTCTGTCTATTCCAGCCCCTCACTTGTAGAATGAGCTTCCCACTGTGGACATGACAGCAGAAACTCTGCCCATCTTCAAACACAGACTGAAGACTCACCTCCACAGATTGCAGCATGGCTCCCTTGACCCTCATTAGCTATCATCTTTTCCTTTTTGGTTTTCCTTTAGGGATAATGTTATAAGTATCACTGTGTAAAGAAAAAGGTTGCCTGTATAGTGATGTTAACCATTGTCTATAATATCTTTTTTTTTGTCTTTTGTTTGACCATAATATGCATGATTCTAAATAAATTATCAATATATTATTTAAAAATCAAGCTTGCTCATCTTTTCATCTTTGCCTCTATATAGCTAATCAAAAAAACATTCATATGATATGGCTCAATGTACAGGTAGTGGAAAAAAAGT
The DNA here is from genome assembly GCF_013347855.1 of Anguilla anguilla. Classification (NCBI taxonomy): domain Eukaryota; kingdom Metazoa; phylum Chordata; class Actinopteri; order Anguilliformes; family Anguillidae; genus Anguilla; species Anguilla anguilla. The sequence continues at coordinate 54,093,620 of NC_049201.1, read as the reverse complement.
AAATGCAAAGCAACCAAAATAAACGTAACCACCCTATTATGAATTTGCAAAAGGAAAGGGTTTTGGTGGTTTCATAATAGTGTGGGGTTAATTTTCTTGGCATGGTTTGGGGGCACTCATATTTTAAGGCAATGCCAATGTCAGTCATCTTTTTGATGGTACTGTATGACCATCTTAAATGGTAAAACATTTTTTCAACAGACATGTGAGTTTTTCAAGATGACAATGTCCCTGTCCAAAGAGCAATAGTGATCATCCAATGGTTTGAGGAGCATTACACTTTTATCCATATGTCATGACCTTTTCAGCCCAATTGATCATTTATAAGATATACTGCAACAATGCCCGAGAGGATATTTTCCACTTCTATCATCTAAGTATGAGCTGACTGACTATCTTGTCGAAGAATGGTATCATATTTGTCTTATATCATTCCAGATGGTGGACTTTATACCATGGTGCATGCAGGCTGTTCTTATCGCATGTTATGGTCTAGCACTCGTTGACCTGACATTTTCACTACCTGTAGATGCAAATTCTGAATAGGCCTCCTTGTTCTCCTTGCTCTAGCTTTTTAAACATATAGCCATTACAGGACACAGTGCACATGTTGGTATTAGAAGGTCTTCAGACCCTATTTTAATGTCCCAAAAGAATGACACAATGCACAAGGTTGTTAGTACAAATACTCCAAGTTTGAGCTGACTTTATATCAAAATAAAAAGGTTATGCCCAGTTTTCTATTTTCTATAAAGAGCCCCTGATAACATGAATAATCATCATATATTTGGTCTACACCTGTTTTGTTCAAGTTTAATGTTTTCAATACGCTGACACAAGGCGCTGAATGAAACAGAGGCATTGCAAACACCATGCTAGGGCAAGGATGTGCATACAAATCAGTTATTTTAGCACTGTCAGATTTCAACAGGACAGAAACTATAGTCACAAACTCCATGTCCATTTACAATTGATTTCTGAGATCAATCAAATTTTATTCATATAGTGCATTTCAAAGCAATTGTCACAATTCACTTCACAAACAACCATGGCCTAAAGGAGCAAGCCTAAAGCAACAGTGGCAAGGAAACACTCCCAGTGGCAGATGGGAAAAACCTTGGAAGGAACCAGGCTCAAGGGGGAAACTCATCCTCCTCTGGTTGGCTCAGGGTGTAGATTGGTGACCAACATGGCCAGTCAATCAATGTTTACATGGTTCAAATAAGTTATACGTTACACCTGATGTTTGTACAAGAGCATTAAACCCACCATTTCATGTTTACTTACCTGGTAAATGTGTAAAGGTGACGGAATTGGAATCAGCCAATGGTGCCATTTTAAGAACTGTGAGGGTGTCCGGTTAATCAGTGAATAATGAAATGTGAAGCAGAAATCATCCTGGGGCTGCTCATAAGTCACCCTGGCCAACTGTGACCTCTCTACATCCTTTCAGAGGTATGAATGTCTGAATTACTGTTAGTTTGAGACAACGTCCATCCGTTAAAATCCAAATACAGTCAGAATGGTTGCCTTTCAGTGGCAAACTACATTATTGGACAAAACATTTAAATACTTAAAAAAAAATTAATTTCATAATGTTGGGCTGTTCATGGAAGATTAAAGCACAACCCTCAACTTAATGCACTCTGCTACTTGAGCTACCTGGGAGCTTAAAGTATTTTAACACTGTGCCAAGATATCTATATACTGTATGTTTTCAGGTCAAGGGTTGTCCTCAAGGATCTCTGAATAGTCCCTCTGATTACCAAATTATGTTGATGGCAAGTTAAGGCAATTAACTGCACAAAGATTTTCTGGTTTACCTTTATTCTACAGGTATGCACCTATGTCACCCTCCTCCTTCCTTTGTCTTTGTCTCATCCTCTGGCACCCCCCCCCCCCATTTCTAAGTAAACTGTCTTCATCTTTTCAGAAGGTGACTCCTTATATTGCACAAACCTCTCCCTTTTTCTCTCTCTATGCATCCCTGACCCTCTCCCTTTCATTCTGCCTTTCCGAGGTTAATTGTCTTCTCTTCTTTTGGATAACTTAATATTATGTAGTTTAGAAGGTGCCTCTGAGGGTGAGGATAAGATTATCTGAATATCAGTCGATAATTATGTGCGGATTTGAAGATTGCAGAGTGGCTATTCTGTGATCTGTAGATGCCTTATCTGTGGATTACTGTGCGGTTATCAGCCAATGACCTGCCTGGGTACAAGCGGCTCAGAGCGAAAGAGCAGGTAGGAAAAACACAATGGAACATATTATCAATCACGTTTATTAACAAGCAGTACATTTTAAGTACAAGACCTCATTTTTCTTTCATACAAAATTTAGTTAATAACGATCATAAAGGAATGATAATGGGACTTCAGGACAGTCTGTAGCTTGCTGTTGGAACAGGAGGTTTGAAACATGAATGTGTGGCTGACAAATCTGCAGGAAAGACGTGATGCTATCAACTCAGCATGAACCAAAATTCCACAGGAATGTTTCCTGCACCTTGTTGAATTCATGCTGTGAAGAATTCATGCTGTTCTGGAGGCAAAAGGGGGACCTACCTGGTATGAGATAGGTGCACTTAATAAAGTGACTGGTGTGTGAGTGCGTGTATACACACATATATACACATTACATTTTGAAGATTCCTAAAGCATACCAAAATAGTTGGTACTGAATATAAAACAGTGAATCCTTTGGAGCATCTTGTCTATATGCCAATGGGCATGTTACATTTATCCCTATCCTAATATTCTGAAAATGTGCACAACAAATGCTACTGTATTTTACCACCTTTGCCTTTGATTTTATATTCATTGTTGTTGCCATCTTTGCATCCATGAAATATTTTGTTCCCTAACTGCAAAGATAGAATTGCCTGAGTCTGCACTGACTGCATGCTGTGATTCCTGGTGAGCTATGTGACGGCCTTTACTTTAGTCAGGGAAACTTGCACATAGCCTTGTACAAGTGGCGGTTAGAACAAAACTTTTATTATTGTGCTTCTTTGAAATCTAGCTTTGTAAAGTGCATTGATGACCATATCATCAAGCCATACTATTTTTTGTGCATGTTTAGACATTTTTATGTCAGTTTTGCCCTCACTTTCCTTCTATAAATTTTTTGTTATTCTACGCAGAATATTTTATGGTTTCCAAATGATTTACAGTGCCATAAAGTCCTATGCAATATTTAAAGGAATCTATTTTTAAGCCACCATTTTATAGCATTATGCATAATTGTGCATACTATAAATTCTTTAATTTTTTAAGAAATAATGATTTTCGTCAGAAGCATATCCATAGTGCAGTAAAGACAGCTGTTGTGCTGCTCTAGAATGATTGTTTTATCGGCTATATATCGGCAAAAATATACAATACAATACAACACAACTTTATTTGTCCACACGGAGAGGAAAATTGCCTTTGGCTCACATGGCATGACATAGTACACAACAATACACAAAGTATAAAATAAACACATAAGGACACATAAGAAACACATAAGAGCACATATATTGGCTATATTATAAAGAAGATGCCCAATGCACTTCAAGCCAGACGTCGTAACGTCTGTCCCACCATGTTCATTAAAACAGCGTATTTTGCCCTGAGTGTGTCTTATTTTTAGCCAGTCCTTGTGAAGTATCCAGGTAAGGAGCTTTTTACTATATATTGGCTATATATTGCTAACTACATAGGTTGACATCAATAAAGACAAGTGACCCAGTACAAGTAGCAGCCACACATGCCCAAATGATAACACTCTCACTGCCATGTTTCACAACTGAGGGGGGATATTTTGGATCTTTCCAGTTCCATTTGGACTCCAAATGTTGTCTTGCCATCACCCTGAACCAAGTGGGTATTCTTCTCATCTTTTCCAGAACTCTTTTAGGTACTTCTTCGCAAATAACCCGGCCATCATGTTTTTGTGGCTCAGTAGTGGTTTGCGTCTTGCAGTGTTGCCTTGGTAGTTATATCCATTTAATCTACATAAAGTGCTGAGAATCTTCACTTTAACCACTTATGAGCTGTTTGATTACAAATCTAAAATTATGAAGTACATAGCTAAATCAAGAAAAAAGATGGCTTTGATTCAAACATTATGGGGCTCACTGTGTATAAAGTTAGTTTAGTAGTTAGTCCCAAGTTTTTCGAAGAAATGACTACACTACTACTGAGTTTTGCTTCAGAAGCCATGGCTGCCAGGAGTTCAGTTTTTATTTTATTTCCTGGGTTCTCAGTTGCTTTTAAAAGACTGTTGTTTGTAAAAGACATTTTCTTTTTTATTTACTGCCAGGCCCAGTTACGTGAACAATATATCTTATGTGAAAAGCAGAAAAAGTAATCTGAAAAGAGAATGCTTCTCCTTATGTAGACGCCATGGGCAGCAGACTGATCAAACAACTTCACTCAAACACGGATTCAAATGATTCAGAGTTTAGAGTGTAGACGCTTAACTCAAATATTACATATTTGCAAAACCACTTTTAGGAATGATTCATACTTTATACTTTGTACATCTTTATATTTACTCTGAAGTGCAAACAAACATTCTTCAATTGTTTTTCTTTTCATTTTCACATTTATTTACTTTGGTGGTTGAAATCAATGGAGCACGTTGCCTGGGCGCAGTCATTGGCGCAGCCATTGGTACACTGAGCATAGCTGCTGAATCATGACCAGAGGCGAGAAGCGCACAGCACATGGTGTCAGTGGAAAATGGGCTGGATTTGGCTGAATGTATTATCAGCAGGTGTGTTGTAGCTTCAGTCATAACCAATCAAATGAGCTCTTTTCATTCTATATCAGGCTCGGGTGCGTCAAAATCCATGATGAAAATATGCCATGTGCTATACAGAAAATAGAGCCCATTGTGTGGATTGTACTTTATCCAGGCCAGCTCTGACCTATTCCAAAAATAACTTTTATTTGTTCAATACAAATGATTCGAGAAATTCAATCCCCTTATTCAAGATATTAGAAAAGCAACCAGAAGATTCAGCCAATGAAATATAATTAAGCAGATGATCCCTAAAGCTTTTGACTTTCGCCATCTCTCTGTCTTCTGTCTCTCTAATTGTTTGACTGCCTATTTGTATGTTTCTAGTACACACTGAAGAGTACCCATGCAGGTGGTTTACCACCTCATTCAACAACCCATAAAGTCTCTACAGCTAAGGGAGAGCTGCAAAGAAATACCAGAATGCCCAGGTGGAAGTAACTTTGTTAACAATGAAAGGGTAAACAGAGTATTAATGGCATAATGTACACATCAGTAAATACACATTTTATGATGAATTGTAAATTAAGGTGACACATCATTTCCGAGCATAATTCAAATTAATTGAAATTTTTATTGCACATAATATGCAGTCCATAAAGCAATGAATTATAGAATATCTGACCGGCAGATGGTTGTTAATAAAAGGATTTCTATTTAAACAAGTTTCACCCCGTTTTATTTATTCCCCAATTTGGAAAACCAAAGTGTAACTGTGGGGCCTGCGATTACAGTGCTTCTGCAATGTCTGTCAATTTGGGAGAAGACTCTATCCTCTGAAAAACAAGTAGCCAACTGTTGTTTATGTTCACTACTGAGTTCACCAGCTGTACTGCATAGTTATTGTGCTGAAGGACCGCAGTACATACATAGGTGCCACAGGCAAAGTACAGGCGGCCAATTGACCAAAGCAGACTTTATTAAATAATGATCATAATGATGATCACCCTGCTGGGGTTCTGCACAGCCATGGTCCAATTCAGCACCTGGAGCGCATAACTGCAAAGAGGAAGTGCTCCCGCTGGATACGAAACGCAGGAGCCTCAAGGATTTGTGCTGAATTTTTGCAGCTGTGTTAAGTTTATACTATACAATATGCTATCTCCACCAAACAGACCTGTCATACAATTATGAATATTGCATGTAGCATACATGACACCTGTCTTATTCCGTTAATGAAATGAGAGAGGCTCAAACAGCAATATCAAATGTGATTTAATATTAGCCATCACTTTATCTTTCTAAATTAGTCCAACCCCCCCCCCCCCCCCCTCTCTCTTCCAAGCTAAACTGGATGGTTTTGCCTCCACTTATGCACTTACCTGATGACAGTGGGGAGGGAAATAAAAACACAGATCACCCTGAAGGATATTTAGAAGAGTATCTATCACAAGTGAAGCCAGCCCGACCAGGGCTATTAAACAGGCAGGGCTCTCTCTCTCCATAAGTTTTCAAAAGGGGGGAGATGCATTTCCTGTAAAGATGAATGTGGCCTTTGGAGATTTATTTATTTTATTTATTTAACTGGGACAGTAGAAGCCACTAGGCTGTTCCAGAATTAGCTATTGAGCTAAATTTAATATGAGATTATCAGAAATTTATGACTGTGTAAAATCAGCTTCTGAAATGGTTCAAAGGAGACCAGCCATGAGTGCCTTCCCACTCACCCAGGTATGTCTCCTATTGTCCAGGTCAGCGAATTCAGAGTGTGAGCTGATGGTCAGAAATAAAATCAGTTACCGACACTTTATCACTGCATTGCTTTCTTGTTAAATCCTGAAAAATCTGCATCACTAAACCTGGGTTCAGCCTATTTCAGTAAATACATTTTATAAGGAAACATGTATTTTTGGTTTTGGTAGAGAATAAATAAATAAATAAATATATTGGACTATGAATAAAAAGTGCTGGAATTTCTACATGGTGAAACCAAAATGTATAAAGGTACATTTTAATAAAAGCTGAGCATATGCACTTAAACTGTTTGATTACAAATCTATAATTCTGGAGTACAGAACAAAATCAAGAAAAAAAAGTCTTTGTCCAAAACATTATGGAGGGCACTCTTATGTAAGCTTCAGTGTTGCCCCCAATCATTGATGATTCCAGACCAACTGCAAGGCAGAACAGGCTTCCACAGTAAAGTGAAGCATTGAGAGGCACTGAGTATGTATTCTAGTAATTCTTTCCTTTTGAGTGTTTATGTTTCAAAATTGTGTTTGGCAGTAAATCATAAAACCATACTTGAGTGCGGATTATTCTAACCCCTATGCACTCACAGAGAATCCTCTCCATCTTGTTTCTTGTATTCTTTATTCTTGGAAGGAAACACTCAAGAGTGCAGGAGAATAGAGAAATCTTCCTTGCTTTGGTGGGGAAAACATAGTGATTTCCATGACAGTACATTACAGAGTTGAACGTTGTGTGAAATAACAGACCCTCGGTAATTGTTTAATTCCCCTTTAATTTCCATCAAAAGGGGAGGAAGAGAGGAAGGCTGTTGTTAATGTGATTGTGCTTAATAACTTTTAGCACATTAGACTCCATGATGGAATCTCACCATTATGTGTTATGATTCCCTGTCCCTTAAGGTTTTCAAATCAATTTATATGCAGATGATGTCCATTTTATATCTCTCTCCATAATTGGGTTTGTAATCTGTAAAGGGAAGGAATGTACACTTTGCCTTATCACAGTTCGGTGTATGAAGCCCACTTTTCCAACCACTAAGGGAAGATAAAGCACGCGAGAAGATCTCCATCTGAATGGGTGCGTGGGTATGGAAAGCGGCAAGCCACAGACACACATTTACACAAGTGAATCACAAAGTATTTTAAGCTCTGATGTTGATTCAAAAATTGAGGGTTTCTGTGACAAACCTCTGAATGGTTTATCTACACATTTCAATCCCTGTTTAAATCTCGGAGACCCGTAAATTAGTTGAGGTGCACTTTAATATCCAGGGCTTCTCCTCCAAAGGGGAGAGTCCAGCTCATTCAAGTCTCCTTTGTTACAAGTATTTCTCTATTGATATATCATCAGAAGCATCCATTTATTTTTCTGTCAAATACAGCTGTTATATGCCAATGTCCATAGCAAGGTTACAATGACTTGAACATAAACAAACAGCCCACTTGCAATATAAGGAGGAAATTCCTGAGGACTGCCTCCATCTATATCTTCATTTGCCAGAAATTGTCGTCGAATTTCCTTTTCCTGGTTCAATATCACTTAAGCGAATGCTCACACAATCCCACCGTTAAAAATCAATACAAGTTAGTCATCCACACAAAGGACCTTCACAACCGTTCAATACAAAGCAGCCACAACCCCTGCCTTTACAGAGCTATAAAAACTGCGATTACTTCTGAGGATTGAGTTCCCTTTAAGGAGAATTTAAGCCAAATGTGCAGTGACCGCCATTAGATTTGTGGCATGGTGACTCTGGCGATTGCTTCAATGGCCCACCCTGCTGGGCTCTGTTAGAACACATCCCTAGAAACCAGCACCAACATCAGGGCAATGAAATGCCTTTTTAATGATTAGTCCAGGTTCAGTGTTATTCAAGGGCAGGGGAGCAGTGTTCCTCCATAGATGAAACCCTTCAGGCACTAAGTTCAGAGTTAGGATGCATGAACACACAAACACACAGTGAAATGATTAATAAAGCACTCGGGTCATGACTGAGGATGCTCACAGAGGACAATTGATCAGAGCAGTGTGTTGGGCTGACTCAGCTTATGGGAGTGCTAACAGTAATGGTGTCATATAAAAACAGCTGCCAACAGTAGTAACTGCTTTCCATCTAGAGGTAGGGTCACATACGACACCAGCATCTCCCCTTAATTTCAGCAAAACTCAGTTATATGGAATGTCTTCCATAAGCATGTCACACATTATGAAGCTCAGCTTGAACAGCCTATAACGTGAATAGTCAGCAATGGCACTTGTGATATGAGGTGCTGTTTTATGTCTGAGGTTCCACTGAAGGGTTCTCATGATGTAGAATCACTTATGAATGTCTTCTGATGTGTGCATATATGGTGTACCAGCAGTATGCAGGCTGGAAAGTGTGTATGAGCAATGGCTCAAGAAGTACATAATTTATGTAGCACCTGGGCTTGCAAGCATGACAGTATATAGCTAGCTTTAAATATGGCTACCTTATATTAAAAGTGTGTGTGACTGCCAAGTTTCTAGTGCTACAGTTCTGGTTTTCACTGTAATGATAATAATGGTTCACATTTAAATTGTGCTTTTCTCACACCCAAAGTGTAAGGCTTCCAATGGCAGAGTTGTCCCAGACTCATTGTGCACATCAGACATCCATAGTATTATTGGTAGGCACTGCTTCGGAGTAAAGCTTGTTCTTGTCTGCACTTTCCATATTTTAAAGATATGTGGCAGTATTGGTACAATATTTTGTACTTTTTACTGGTGTTTGTAGTTTTATTGCTTGTACATGTTAGTGCTATATTCAGCTTTGTGTAATTTAGTCATCTAAAAAAACTGTCTAACTCTTCCTGCTGTAAGCATTTTAGTGACAATTCATGCACTTAATAATAATAATAATAATAATAATAATAATAATATTTGTTTTGCTGTTCAAAACCTATCCATGCCATTGCCTGGCCCAATGTTACTCTGGTGTCATCCATAGTTTTACTTTATTTATCCTTCTTTGAGAAATACTTTGAGGTCAAAGTGGGCCAGAGCTCTTCATAGCAACCTCCAGTCTTCTGTTAATGGTATGCCCATGCATGGCTGTGCATACACCATGGGAGACGCCCTGCCAGCAGCCACACCGGCCCGGTTAGAAAGTCATTTGGAGAGCTGTATCCAATAACATTTTCTGTATGCTCTATTGTTTCCACTGATTCATAGTTCTTATTTTTTATTTGAATGTGTATCTGTTGTAACTGGTCCTCTGTGAAGCGCTGTGGAACTGTGGCTTTATTAAGAATGTAAAATTAAATAATGTTTGTTTGACTGGTTGTTTATGTGTTGTTAAAGGTAGCTGCAGATGGGAGGCGTCTGACTGGTGCACGGCGTCATCAGAAAATCCGGATCACTGTGAGGGTGAACGGCACTCTTCACGCCTCATGGTTACCATCTAATTATCTAGTTGTCCTTAAAGCCATATTTATAGGGACTGGTATGCAGTGTTCTCAGTAATCAAATGGGCTGTTTCTACCATCACTGTTAAGGGCTGTTGACCTTAGGAAGGCTTTCTGCTGATAAATGAAGTTCCTCCAATCCCTCGCCAGAAAACTCCAGGAAGACCCATCATCTGGAACTGCCCGCTCTGTTTCTGAAAATCTTTTAACCTTTCACCACTTTCCACATTCCTTTGCGATCAGCTTCTGCATCTTCAGAGCTGGAACTTGGTTTGCAGTAGCAGGGCAGATTAAACATTGTCTCAAGAAAAATTCAATTTTGCAACCTCCCTAAAATTTGACTCCTTGTGTGTGGACTAGAGTCATAAGCTTTACTGATAATGGACATTTAAACAAAAGCAATTATAAACAAACACATTGTTATCTTGACTTTAAATGGTTTCCTTCTTTACACAGGAAATTGTTCTGCATTGTTTGGCTTTCCAAGAGACTAAATCACTTTTAGCAATTTAGAACCAAAGAAGTTAGTTTTCACTAACTGTGGTAATGTGACAGCATACAGCACCCAGACAAGAGCTATAGTGTCAGAGGTCACTACTTGAAGTAGAATACACTATGATTCAATTAGATATTGTGTTTTTAAACTTTTACTTAAGTTACTGTTTTGTCATAAACAGCATTTCAACATTGCAGTTCTCAATGTGAACTGCAATGTCAGGTTCATGTTTGCACTGGCTACTGTACATGCAACTACTTGTACTTGAAACTTGCAAGCTATTTTGCGGCTTTAAATAGGCTGACCTCGTGAAAGCTTGTGGCTATGGTACTGTTTGTGGGCCCGGCAAGAAATAACGTTTATGATAGGGTTATTTCATCAACAGTCAATGTCAACTTTGATGATGGCGAATCAGATAATCTGTCCCAATTTTCATCAGGCCTCCTGGTACTCTCCTTTCCTCCCCTCATCTCCCCTCCTCTCCTCCACATGCTTTCTGGTGGGAGACAATCACTAATTGCGTCTGCGGTGTGGGAAGAAGCAGCTGGCTGGCAGGCGTGTGTTTCAGAGGAAAACCATGGATTGCCTGTACTCTCCCAAGCCGGCAGCAGCAGCTGTGTTTGAGCACGCTTGTACATAGGTCACTAACTGGGCATTCCAAATTTGGGTGGAATAGGAGATACCAAATTAAAATAAAAAAAAAGATGTAAGGATAATCACGTTCTACATGCATATTTGTGTGTATACGCATGTGTTTGTGTGATATGATGGATTCATGAAAACTGTTTTCAAAAATAAATGAAAACGGTTTCCTTCTTGTTCCTGGCAATAAATGTTGTGAACTGGAGCATGCTGGGGGAGAATAAGTTCTTCAAAGAGCTGTCAATGTGCCATTGTGATGGACAAAAATGGGCAGGGTGCCTCCAACTCCTCTCAGGCTAATGTAATAGGAGGGAAGACTGTCACTCTGCAGAAATTTCACACTTTGTCATGTGATGGAAAGGGGGCTATGCCCGCCGTTCAGTTCTATCAAATTTTCTCTGAAATGATGGATAAGCCAACCTTGACACACCATCTCCCAAGTTTTTTCTTTGTTAATCCGGCAGCCAGACACTGCTGTTTATTTAGTCTAGGACTGAGGTAATTCCACATTCAGCAATTATTATTTATGTTTTAAAATACAAAAACACATCACTAGCAAAGGCATGCTGCAGACAATGTCTGGTCCTCATATTTGTAAAATATTTTTCTTTGCCGAAATAGAAAACTTTTTTTGGTCTGTATCTTCACCAAATATGAAGTTAACTCACCATGTTTAATAGTAAAGCCCAACTGACCACTATTTTAAGCATTCAAATCCTTGTTGTGCTCTCATATACAGACACTTATGTGGTTATTTTGAAGAAACTGAACTTCTCAGCCCTGAAAAAGTTCTCCGAATGGCACTTTAAAACTAACCCGCAATTTCATTTTATGTATCAAACGAAATTCTAATTAAGTATGCTTTTTGATGCAGAACAGAGACCTAAGAGATTTGTGTCTATTAATCATATGATGACATTTATAGTACTGTTATGTGTTGAATTTCAGACTTCACCTAATATAATGACAAATTACCACGGAATATAATATTAAACTGTAAGTGAGGATGAACACAAATTAAGAGAAGTATTACAAAGAGCTATTGCAGCATCAGTGATGCCAAAGGTTCAATTTTGATGATAGTTTTCAGGTAGACTCTAATGTGTTATCGCCTATAATTCTTTCAAATCACCTTCCCACAATTCAAAACAGATATTTTGATTTGTATTTTCCTGCAGCCTCTCCTGTGCTGTGCTCATCTGTATTCATCCTTGTCACACAAATAAAAGTACCTGTGACAAATGGGGTCTTAATTACCTCCTTGCTGGGTCACCGATCAGCTCGTCCATCTTGGTTTTATGCCTTCTCTGTCATTTTCAATGCTTGTTTATGATGGAACAATGGGAATCTTCATCATTAAGTCCTTTTGTTCTTCATTTCTGCTTTATTTAAGATCCAGTACCTGTCTGCTCCCAGCACGCCTTGAACAAAATGATGAATTGTCTTCCTCAGGATTTGAGCTCAATGCTTCATGGAGAACCATACAGTTTGAATCACAGTTTAATGTCTAGTCTCAAACAGAGGATCACTACCACTGGCTTAGCACTGTTATCCCATGAAAATCTGACGTAATTAATTTAATAATTTAAGCTCAAATGTATCTAATTTGGATGGCACTGTATGGCATTGAGGTCATTTTTTTCATGGCATACTTTAATAACCAGTACACATTAGTCTGAGGTTCAGGTGTATATATCTGGAAGAATGATGAATAAACATTCAAGAAACGTACCTTATAAAGTCCTTCCCCATCCACATATAATTGAAGACCTCAAAAATATATATAAATAACATATATACATACATTTATACATGTGTGCGTATTCATTGCAAGAGAAACACCAACATTTCCTCAAAAAGAATGTGTATGGAAATGTGTGAAGGAAAGTCAGATGACAAAGCAGTGACCAAATACAGTGATAACCATGATGACATCATGTGATGGGGGAACAAGAACGGGGAACAGCACAATCATGACACAACACAAATTGCTGTCTTGGCAGGGAGTTCACTACCTGCACGAAGCCCCTAATTCTGGAGAATAGAGTGGAGACGCAGCCATACGCAGGATGTGATGCAGTTCAATTCCACAACTGTGGTAATAATAGAGCTGTCACTCCCCAGAGCCAAAACGTGGCCCCTGCACTGGTCATCAAGCGAAACCACAGTCCTCAACAACAGGTGCAGCAATTATACTGAACAATAGCTACATGGATTCTGTATACTGGAATGTCCAAAGGCTGTCAGAACTATTGAAATACATAAATGCATGTGTGTGTGTGTGTGTGTGTGTGTGTGTGCATGCATCAGTGAACGTGTGTGACAGCTAGAGAGAGATTATGTGTAATACAGAGAGAGAGAAAAAAGATAAAGAGAGAGACTATATGTGGGTATTTGTGTGTGTGTGTGTGAATTTATATGTAATTTTATTGCCCAGAAATAAAAAATATGGTTGTATGACGATTTTCAATTCCTAAACATTTTGCAATTCGTAAACATATCTGTTGGCCCTTATCATTTCAATATCCCCCGTAATTTTCAGTGTAGACATAGGGGAACAACAACCATACCACCCGAGTCCTTTCACTCCAATGTCCACCATGTGAGCTGCACAGTCATTGCAGTGGAGTAGTTCAATTCATGCATAGTTGGGTAGCAGGAGTAGAGAGATCTATTAAAAGACTTAAATGCACTTTAGAATAATGGTTAGTGCAGATCAAACGATGAGGTCAGATCAGTTCTGTAAGTCTTCATTTTCTCCAGAAGGCAATTTGTGCGCTGTATTAATTCATGAAAAAATCGTAACATACACACAAGTAATGGGAATAGTAAATAGCAATACAAGTATACCAACAATGAGCAGATACATAAAAATGCATAAATAGCAGTGACACCAGACAAAGCTAGACTTGTATAAAATGCAAAATCAGTGGAAGAGAGCAGCAAAGATTTAGCCTAATCTAGCATTCGCTGCAGTTATTCCCTTCAAGATTATTGAGCCTTAACAGTCAAGCCTGGCTACTCTGTGCCAAAACCTACAGGGTAGTTGTTGAAATGTTGTATACACTGCATGAAAAAAGGTAATGTATAAGGTGTAGTTCAGAGTCAATCCTGTGATCCTAGAGCAGATTTTAGTCATTTTTGCACTACATATTGTTCTCTTCTAACATTTCTCATGTATGTCTATGGTACTGAATGACCTTTAAATTCTGCAATACAGATACAAGTTGTTTCGATGATAAATTAAAAAGTTATGCTGAATTATATACAGTTGCAAGAAAAAGTTTGTGAACCCTTTGGACATGGATTCCTGCCTTAATTACTCATTAAATGTGGTCTAATCTTCATCTAAATCACAATAATAGGCAAACACAATCTGCTTAAACTAATATACCCATAATTGTACTTCTTGTCAATACTGAATGCATCATTTGAACATTCACAATCTAGACTGGAAAAAGTATGTGAACCCATAGGCTAATTACTTCTCAAAAAGCTAATTGGAGTCAGGTGTTCCAATCAATGAGATGAGATTTGAGGTGTGGGTTGGTGGTGCCCTGCCCTATGAAAAAGGCACACAAAGTTTAGTTACTGACAGTCTGCTCTTCTCAAGAAACATCTGTTCATGTGAACCCTGCCCTAAACAAAATAATTTTCCTTAGGAGGGTCTTAGAAGAAGAACTGTAGAGATACATAAAGTTGGAAAAGGCTACAAAAGTATTCCTAAAATCCTGGATTTTCGTCAATCCATAATAACACAAGTTGTCTACAAATGGAAGAAATTATGTACTGTTGCTACTCTCCCTAGTAGTGCGCATCCTGCAAAAATCACGGTAAGACCACAGCATGCAATTATGAAGGAGGTCGAAAAGAAACTTAGGGTAACAGCAAAAACCTGCAGAAATCTCTTGAACTTGCTAAAATCTCCATTCAAGAGTTACGCCGGGCACCCACCGCACGCGTAGCGTAAACAGCGCGTAAGCAGCACGGTGCGGCGCGTAGTGTGTCTACACGGGTTCCGTTTGTGTCGCGCAAAGGCTTGCTTAAAGCTCTATATTCCTAGTAGCTCTAGTCGTCTAGAGTGGGATTACATCCTGTATTTCACGTTTGTTCACGACTGTTGATTATGGGTTAAGTGAGTACTTGGTGAGAGACACCACAAAGCCATGAACATCGGAAGCTTTGAAGTACAAGTGAAATAAAGGCTTGCCAACTTCATTTATAAAATAGATGCATTTTCATCGGCAAGACCACTAAATAATCTAATTTTTTTAAAGCTCTGTGGATTATCTGATTTTTATTAACAAGCCCTTTTTGAAACCACAGCGAACGAAGACATCGGAGAAGTCAAATAGGCTGAGCAATGGTTGGTTAAAAACTACCTTCCAACACTCGAGCTAACAAACCGCTGCTCGGTGCATTCACTTCTACATCCTTCAATAGGCTACGTTTTTCTGTGGTGTATTTTCAAATTTACCCCACCCCCTCCGCAAAATACGATAGCGGAACTAAGTTTGCCTTTTCCCCAGGTTTTTTTTTTTTTTTTTTCCTGCAAGGACAATACAAAAACGAAAAGGCTTGTATTTTTTAGCTGCTTATAAAATATCTGGGAGGGAACTAGGGACACACCCCCAGTAGTCTAATATAAGGATGAAATATAAATCAGAGCATGTATACCTAGCATTTTAGAGCATATTTATGTGTATAAACTGGTCATCATGACGCGCGGCAAGCAGAAAAATAGAACAGAAGCGAAAAACTACGCTTCAGTTCGCTTGTGTCGCACAAGTTTCGCACCCGGTTCGTGCCGCGTTCGCAGCTGGTGTAGAGGACGTCGCCCGCTGCCGTTGTAATAACAGTACTTCAACTACGCTTTACTTACGCACGTCGTGCGTTCGCGCCCGCTACGCGTGCGGTGGGTGTCCGGCTTTAGCCTGTCACTGTCAATTTCTTTATTTCCAGTATCTCCCTTGCAGCCGGATCAAAGTGGGCGATTTGTGCACACCCCAAGTCATCTTGACTGGGACCCGTTGTGACCCTGGTTTCATAGAAGTTTCTTGAAATAGTTTCTATAGTTCCTTGAACACCATTGTTCTGAATAAACCTGACCAAACCACCTCACTATACAAACAAATGCACGCACACACAAACACACACACACACACACACACACACACACACACACATATATATATATATATATATATACACACTTGATTTATTTTCCTGTTGCATTGCTCATTCAAATAAAAGTTTACAACAGCAGGTTACTGAGGTACAGTTTCCAGGTGGAATGAAGGCAATGACATTCATGGTGCTGATAAATGGTAAGGGTCTACTAATCATAACGGCTATTCATAAAACTGATTTTATAAAACAATATTGGAAAACTGTCCACTTGTCCAATGGTGAACTTGATGTCTAACAAATATACTTATCATGAATTATGCAAAATTCTATTCCCAATTATCAGAAAATAACTTCTATTATCAAAACTGGGCTATAAATATTGACAACATATTGAATGACCAGCTTATGTCTCATTATGTTGGCATTATGCTGAAGAAAAGTACACAAAAGGGCCTTGACCAATCGATTTCAAGACCTGCCATGAGCACGTACAGATCTGAAAATCCAAACGATTGGTGAAGCTTGTGCCTGTAACATGTAAATATGGCAGTATTTAGACAAAATTGGATCTAGATCTTGTCTCTCAGAAATGGTCTATGATACAGTATCTTTAGTTTGTCTTGTTGAAACCTTCATGATGCCCTACATACATGCACAACACATATGCATGTCTTTCTCCTCAGGCATGATACATTGTAAGAAATGTGCTCATCATGTGTCTTCCACTGTTTTTGTGATGTAGCCTACCCTACGCTGCACTGCTGATAGATAATAGACAACAACAGAATGCTCTAGTTACTAGTACAGTATATGCAAGTCATTCCTTTCAAACTTTCAGTAGATGAACAAATTGAATGAAAAAAAATTGAAGAAAATCGGTCTGATGTGCTCAGCACAGTCGGTACATGAACAATTTTGTGTCATTGATTTAATGACCTAAATAGTATTTGCAATGCCTATGGTGCAAATACTAACAAATCATGTTAGTATAGTGATTGCAAGTGTATAGGGATGCCTGATGCTGACACTTTAATAATTCAGTGAAATGTTTGGTCAATTCTTGAAAGTAATGATGGAATTTCTGTTGGAGCATGCATCGATGCATCGGGGTACTTTCTCCATTCTCTGTACTACCATACTTCGGTTTGAACTCCAACACAGATGTATGTATGCTATACACACTCGGTGTATGTGGTTTGGGACATCTCGTTGGGAGAATGGTGGCTAAATCTTGCCGTTGCACGTCCATGCAGGCATTTACTGCAAGTTCTAACCTAGCTTTTCACAGAAAAAAACTTTCTTTATCCTTACCATCCCCGCAAAAACACGGAAGGAGTACGAATGAATGAATTACTCTTGTAGTTTTGCTGCTTGAAAGTACGTTTTCAGAATGTTGCACTGTGGTACCAAATTCCGCTTCGCTATCGTCGTCTAGCTCGTTCAAGAGCGGAACATTCGAAGCTTCCATAATGGAATCTGTTATCAGTTATTTTTAACTATTCCAACTTAGAATGAAGCGAGTGGTAACGGTGTCCTTTTAAACTCCACTATCCATCTGTTTTTATAAAGTCTACCCACCACTCAATTTAGCTTCATGGCTAACTGAATACGCAATCTTAGTTCCCTGCCTTGGCTGTAAACTAACTTCCTAAAAAATCTTGAACGTTAAAAAAACCCCGCTGCCACCAGTCTGTAACTCGAATATTTGGGAGAGGCTGTTCCCCAAGTCTCAGTCGAGGCGAGGGTATAATGAACTGGGCTACAGTGGGTATCGTAAATAATAACATTTAATGGAAGTAGCCAACATGGCAGGAGCAGTAGCACATCAGCATGTTACAAAGCACAATCCTCCAAAAACTAGCTCTACACCAAGGTGTTCCCTAATTAAGGTCCCAGGGGGAACACAAAAGGGGGAACTAAAATATTTAATGAAGACTGAATACAACATACACATAAATGGAAATGTGTAGACTTAAGAGCTGTACTGTAAATAGTTCAAATATTACCAGTTACAAAAATGACAATTATTAAGATTTAAATAATACACATGGCTGATAAAGGTTTCATAACTGTAAATTGAGTCAATTAAACTATAGCTTGCTAACTTGCTAATTCAAAATGGAAATAAAATTATGTTTATTATTGCTAGCTATCTAGTAGATGTAAAATAACGTTTTTGCTAAAATGATAAAATCATGCTGACATAATTTCTACTAGAAACAAAAACTTCCTCCTCAGCTGAGGACAATGTACAGATATCTCTCCTGAATTACATCTGTGTTGTCTTCCTCAAGATACTACTTAAAAGCTAGCAATATTAGACAGGTTTGTTATCACCTGCCTTTTTTACTTTGATAATGCCCATAGATGCTCAAGACAATATGGCAAAGGAGGAGAGTAAAGATTCACACTTGACTGGTGACGATCTGTCAGACAGACAAAGGAGCACTATGAAGCACTCCATCCCACTTGGACACTACACCAACTTTGTATGTTTGACATCAAATCCCAGGGTCTACTTTTAAAGGCAAAAAAAATCCTTGCCTGGTGTGAGGCCTTCACAGGTGTGTGGCCCTTTGCGTCCACCCCATTCAACATCCTCTAGTGGTGGTGTTGTTTGTAAAGCTAATAGAATTGTATGTTCTTTTGACACCATATATAGAAAACATCGATCTTACTTGGTGTTGCATTTTCTCTTGAACTCAAATAGTTATTTCAGTGTGGTTCTGGATCCTCTGTGAGGTTGTGACACTTTATTGATCTACCGATTCCTTGCTTGAATATGATGACTGCAAGACTACACTGATGTGATTGAAAAACTGATGTGTGATGGATGGAGGGAATTAATCAGCTGATGACAAATTGGCTATGTAGTCATTAATCTTTTGTGTGATTTATTTGCAGCTGTATTTTATTTTATTTACATTCGAAAATAAAACTTCATATATAGAGGGGTTGCACAAAATAATGGCACTTAATAATATAAATATCAAGTAACTAATAACTAGTAAGGCTGCCCTTCACATTCATAACACCTTCATTCCTTTTCAGAATGCTGTCATACAAGCTCTGAACAACTGTGTGTAGTGGGTTAAATGGACCATGCTTCAAAAAGGAAAGCCTCCAGTTCACTGAAGGACGAAGAAGTTAGAAATCTATTTTTGCACTGTGTGCTCTAGAACTTTCCATAAAGGTTCAATTAGATATGCTAGAGGCCATGAAAGATGTTTGATTTCATCCAGGTTTTCATGAAACCTGGATCTTTTGAGAGTGTATGGTGGCATACTGTAATCATCTTGAAATATGGGGACATCCTGAGGGAACAGTGTTTCCACCATAGCATACGGCTGGTTTATATTCCTCATATTCCTTAGTTGTTGTACAACCATGCATAGCAATTGTTAGACCCAGTGACTACAATGAGATGGCTGTCCATTCTATTACAGATCCACCACCATCATTAACAGTTGTAAACCAGTCCAAACGTAGGATAAATAGCAAATGACCCATTCATATTACTTTTCTATGACTCAAGGGTCCATGTTTTGTAAGTTTTGATCTCCTTGCAAAAGTGCATGAATCTTTGTGGTTAGTCTTGTATGGAATGGTCTTGGAATGGTCTTGGAATGTTGGCCCTTCCCTGCATACTAACTTTGTGAAAGTCACAATGTGTACAGTTTTTATTCACAGAGGTGTTGATTCAGTGTTTCAGGCTGTAGTTTTCGGGGATTTATCCTGATCAAGGTGAAAGGTGAAAAGCAGAACTTTTCATACATGCATAACTCTGCATGTGGTAATGAGAATCTGGTTTGTTTGGCATCATGGAGATGACTGAATCTTTTTTTTTTTTTTTTTTTTTTTTTTTTTTTTTTTTTTTTTGAGTAAGAGGGTGACAGAGTAGGGCTTCATTTACTCACTAAAAAGAAAATACCAGTTTTGGATGGTAAACTTTTCAGTGGTAGAACAACAAGAGTCCCTTGGTAGAAGCATGATCAGCAATTCTATGCCCTCAGCAATTGAAAGGAACTTACCAACAGTGTGATGATGCAAACATGAGCAATAGCATTAAAACACAAGTTTTTTTGTCCTATATTGTGAGCATCCTTGCACATAACTAAACAATCAGAAATAGTCATACTGTGTACTTGATGATAAACATTGTGTGCTTCATACATAAATTAAACCCTTGTTTCTCAATTTTTGAGTCATTCTTTTGTTTTAAACTTTGAAAATTCTCATCAGTCAGTATTTCATAACTGAACAGCTAATAAAGTTAACTCACAATAAAACCATAATGCTCATTGTTAAATGATAGAACCAGTTTTCTGCTGTTCTCAAATTCAGTTCTTTGCAGATTATGTACAACACCGATGAAATGTACCTCAGCATTCATGCCACTTGTACATGTATTTTCAGTTACCAATGTCCATTACAGCCCATAGCTTCTGAGTCATTTTGAGACCAGGGTCCTTAGGCAAAAGGTTCTTCGTAAGCTCTTCGTTTGAAATGAGAACTTAAGTACAGGACAAAAATCCTGTATCTCTTTAATTTGATAGTGATTCAATTGCTTTTTTGAATATACACTTTTTAAAGTTCTGAGATCACATGAGGACTCCCAACACTCAATGCACTTAAGTTTTGAGTATGACTGCAGTGGGTCATGAAGCTTGAATATCAAATTCACAGTTACTGTGACAGTAAATAAATGTGTTGAAGCTGTAATATGACAGCTATTGAGAAGGTCAAGTCTCACTGGTATTTAAATATTTGCCTGGGCACTGTCCTTGCCTTAAAATCAAAAATTAAAAGTTGCACTGTGTCTTTTTTGACATTAGGACAATGCAACTACTATGCTACTCTGGAAAAAATATATAAATAAAAAAATAATAATTCAGCTATATCACGAAATTGATCCAAAGACAATTTGAAGTGTTTTCTTAATACACTGATTGAAGTTGAGTGCAACAGTCAAGCCTGGAATAGAATCAAGTGGGAGGTTTTCTATATCCAGGCCCCAAACTTGTTTAGGCTCCAAAATCCTGACAGCCTTCAGAAATTTGTGAACTAGGTGACTGTACTGTGTTTTCTTTTGCACTCTATTGGGGGTGTAATATTATTTGAACAAGCTGTCATTGTATTGAATGTTTAACAGTTTATTCTTCTGTCTGTGCTGTGAACCTGATATCATTTTCTTTCTTAATTGAAATTGAGTATGCTATGAATTAATTATGAACAGTCCATTAAATGTACCACTACTATTTAAAGAGTCAGAGTACCTGAGAAAAGTAAAGAAAAAAAAGGATGGAAATTATGTTTTGACATCATGAACATGCCCCATGGTGTTTCACAGGCATCCATAAGATTGAATATAATCTGTTTGTATGAACAGATCCAGTATCCTGAATTTGAACAATATTGTTAGCCATTACAGCTAAAAATTGGTAAGAATCCATTGTGTGGAGAACTTCTGAAGAACTTCATTAAAAAGAGTGATTTCAACACAGCAGAATCCAGTCATTACTCTCTCTCTCTCAATGTATAGAAATATGATGATGATGCTGTATTTATGTATTTAGGCCCATACTGAAGGAACATGGTCTCGTGCCAGATATGTATCCTATAAATGTAGCATATTAAAAAAAGATAATCTGTTCCATTTGAAATCCTTAAATCCCAATGGCCATGAAATTGGACGTTGGCATCTAACAATAACATCTTTCTTAAATTATTGCTTTTATCTGTCATTGACATATGGTGCAACGTTACAACAAGCATACCTTTGTTAAGCATAGACTCTTTGATGCAAAAAAAACCCCTTTTCGATTTGTAAAAATACTAGAGATAACAAAATAAATAAGGCAGTCCTCTCTCCCAAGTGAAGGCTAAAATGTATGCCCCATGTTGATGATTAATGTATTTTATAATCCAGTAACTGTCCACAACAAGCCAAACAACTGCTAATATTACAGTGATGGTATTGACATTGACAAAATCCCCCATAAGCAATCAATCCACTTTGTATGTAGGCAAGGAAAAGTCAGTATTTCATTATGCATTATTTCCATTTTGCTGAAAGTGTTTTCAGGAGCACTTGGAAATGAGCATTTCTAAGATTCTTACAAAAATCCCTGAGATTTAAAGGGATAAGGAACGCAATGTCTTAAGTTGTCATGGAGATGGTACTTTTAACCTCGTAGCCCATGCCCAAAATATTGCATCACTTAGGGCACCTAGACTAAGCAGTTCCATGGGTAGACACGTTTTGAGCCTCTCTCTAGCTATTTTTCCCCCATGCTGCTGTTCCTGGCTTCACACTCTCCCATTAAAGCTTGTTTCTGTGGCTTCTCTAAACTTTTGAAGGATGGCAGGAAGGATCCTGCTTACAGGCGGCACATGGGAATGTCACGGTGTAAATACAGAAAAGATGTAAATTGGCAGTTAATGTAATTTTTAAGACCATGTGAATATTCAAAGGATAATTAAATGATGCTTTTGGTGCCTTTACCAATATGGTGGCAAGCTGTTGTACATTAAGAGTTAGCCCTAGGTGATCATTACTAAAGCAACCCCTCTGTGGGGCTTCTGTGAAGAATAACTGACGTGGTTTCAAAAACTAGGGTCTGGAAAAAAAAATTCTCTGCCGTCTTTGTTTCTACTTTTCCATTGCGGCAATTGTTTGAAATATTGCTGAAACTTTAATTATTTGTCACTTCCGAATTTTTCCCTTGCACTGTCTCCATCAATATGTCACAATAAAATATGCTGCAGTTTCACTATAGCATTTAAAAATGCTTGAATTAAACTTACATTAAACTATCCTTTGTTTTCAACACTTAAATGATTGTGTGCAGATGTGTCAGAATGTGTTGAAAACAGTTATTCTCTCAGTAAGGGAAGCTGGTTTCAATAATAAAGTCAACCATGTTAGCTTATCCCAGTTGCACCGATCCTTTGGCCCAGCAAACACAAAATCCAATAAAAAAACAGTAATTTGCATACTCTGAGAAGAACACATGGATCACT
This sequence comes from Anguilla anguilla, assembly GCF_013347855.1. Taxonomy (NCBI): domain Eukaryota; kingdom Metazoa; phylum Chordata; class Actinopteri; order Anguilliformes; family Anguillidae; genus Anguilla; species Anguilla anguilla. The sequence continues at coordinate 54,070,424 of NC_049201.1, read as the reverse complement.
AATTGCCTAAGGACTGAACCAATATGGTAAAATATCTTCGTAGTTTTAGAGAGGTCCTTAAAATCAAACTAAAATCCAGGGCTTTTTGTAAGAATCTCCCCCCCCCCCATTGACAATTTAAGGAGTGTCACTTTTGTACTTTTTTTAAAACCCATCATAAACTCTAAGTATACATTTCACATTGCACTAAAATCACAATTTTTGAGAAGAATAAAGGAATTGATGCAGACTGCAGATATGGGCCATGTCAGACATGACCGTTAAAAGTAAATGGGGCTTCTAGTAAGACTGCAGTCTTGTTCAATCTGTGTATTGTTTGAAGTACACTTGAGTACTGGCACCCATGGCAGAACACTTACTTTGGTCTCTAACAGTGGCCTAGTAATCATCTAATGTCTGGCATCAGTGTCTTGTGTGTATGTCAATTTGGGATGCCCAGTTGGATGCGGGGCAAATGTAACAAAAAGACTGCCTCTTGTCATGAGCAACCCCTTCAAGAAATATTCTCTGTGAGGAAGGCTAATCAATCTTTGTGTCACATATAATCATATAGTCAGCAGGCAACACTGGTGGGTTTTGGAGGGTAGGGGGTGGAGGCGGGGTAGGTGAACCTTAAAATATGCATGCATCCATATAGCAGAAGCAGGACAGGGACATTAAAGAAATGCACAGGGGTACAAAAAAACCAGCATACGGGATCTCTAGAGTTATGATGTTATGTCACAAATACAGGCTTTATTTCTGCCTGCGTGTGATAGCATGGCTGGCTGGAAGAATATGATAAATACCCTCGCAGTACATTCTCCCTGTACAATGTCTGACGCATCTCTTGGGGACCACACACACACACACACACAGAGCAAGCCAAAACTTATTAATGATCTACAATGCCCTCCAAAATGGTTTACCCCTTGATAAAGATGAACAAAGAAGCAGACATGCAAAGGCATTTTGAGGCTTAAAATAGTTAACCACCCAAACAGTGTTGCTGTGTCCATTTCTGCACACATTTATACTCAGACTACAAGCTAGCTATTACCTCCAAATTTAAGAAAAAGGCACTGTCTGTAGCACTTTGATTCTTGCTGGCAAGCTAGCTATGGCAATTGGAGATTTCTCAGACATCATACAATGCAACAAACTTGTTTTTTTTTCCATATGACCGAAAGAGGCTAATTTTCCTGATAGGTTAAATTAAGTGAACATCGCTTTGATCTCTCCAGAGAAAGCCATTAAATTGTCGGCATGTTTTACCCTCCGACTGCCTGCACAAGCAGTCACAAGCTTATTGTCGGGGAAGCCAGAGAAGCATACATCAAAATCAAGCAATGGCTAACTGACCGCAAAACTAATGTCTTGTGATGGCCATCTCAATGTCCAAACTTGAACCTGCTCAAAGGATTGTGGTTTCAATTGAAGAGAGCAATCCACAACCACTGAAGGATATGAAGTATTTTGAATCAAATCAAATCAAAATTTATTTATATAGCACATTTCCCAAACAATTGTCACAATACGCTTCGCAGACAACCCTGGTCTTAACCCCCACTGGAGCAAAAGCCTAAGGCAATAGTGGCAAGGAGAAACTCCCTGTAACCGATAGGAAAAAACCTTGGAAGGAACCAGGCTCAAGGGGGAACCCATCCTCCTCCGGTCGGCTCAGGGTGTAGCTTTGTGACCAACATCGTCAGTCAGTCAATGTTCACGTTGATTAAATTAGTGGCAGCTAAGTGACAGTCTTAAGGTGGTGGCTCAGATAATCCCCAATATGATTACTAATCTAATAAAACTATACTATAGAAGACTACTCAGTAGTGTTATCCCAAGAGTGTGTACAGAAAGCATTGAAAACAGGCTTTTTGGGTATTACATTCAAAAATTATCTCTGAGAAAATATGTAATTTCCCATTTTTTACTGAGCAAATATATTGGCCTTTTTTACAGCCTTTTTGTTCAAGGGAAAATGTTTATTCCCATCATATTAATGTTAATTTAATTAAATTATTTTTTGTCTCTTAGATGATATTTTGTGTTATTAAGAAATGTATATGTATGAAGTATGTATTCCTTTCAATAAATCAGTCAATAAATGAATAAATAAAAATTGTTCCCAAAAAAAGTGACCTAGAACATTACTGTGGCAATGGATGCTCCATTCTTGGGTATGTATAGCTTTTCACGAATACTTATGGTGTCACGTCCAGCTCGTTGGCCGTGACAAGGAGGGGAGACCAAACATCAGAATCAAGTATAACAAAAAATATTTATTAACTAATGTAAATAATACTTACAAAAAGTAATGATAAAGTGTGTCCCTCAGTAATCAGTGGGGTGAGTGAGTGGATGCATGTATAGTAGGAATGAGAGATGTTGTAACGTGCGAAAACAAAGTGCCGCAAAAGGTTGCCAACGACTAAACAAAAGTGTTCGCATGGAGAGAGGTCTCTTTGGAGAATGGGGAGCACATGTTCTTATAGCCAAACGGCCAGGTGTAAGCAGTTAACCTGAGATCTGTTCGGCCCGCCCACCACTGTCCTGCAGAAGGAAACAGACACAGAACAGGAGGGAGCCCAAGCAGACCGTCACAATGGACTGTAAAATATCATTGTCAACTCCTATGGATTATGGATAAACTAACTGAAATAATAATAATAATAATAATATGAGCTTATTATGTTATTCACTTATTTTGCTCTAATTAAGACTTATGTCCACGATTATACTGTGATAAAATATTTGCATGCGCTATACAGTGCAAAATTTTACTGGCTCGAAAATATGAATTTCCGATTAATGTCCATCGCCTTCAGAAACTTATAGTAAATCCCCAAACTGCACATGTTGTTAGAATATGTCAATCAAACAAGACTTGGCAGGAAATTACAGCTAAAAGATCTAGTTTCCCAATATGGCACATTTGCATAATAGAGAAAAAATTCTATGTGATTTTAATTAACGGTATTATTGAATGGAGAAATTATTGAAAGCATCTTTTCAATTCACCGGTGACAGATGTGCTACAAAACTGAGATCGGATGCCCCCATCAGCTCTGCCCCCAGAGCGAGTCACAAAGCCCTAGCATGATTATGCCACATTCCTCTTATCCTGTCTCTGATTAAAAAGGATAACCTACATCTGGCTGGATTCTGGAAAAAAACGGTTGAACAATATAGCCTTGAGCATAATGAATAGAACGTTTAATTTTCTGTCCGCGTTAATTGTTGGTCACTTCTCACTTCTCTGGTAGGCACATGTGGGTGATTCCATGCTCTATGGTAACAGGGTAAATGCAGCAGGGTGAGGGATGAGCTATGGGATGGATGCAGTGTGTAATATACCAGCCAGGAAAGCTCAAGAGGCAAAAGAACCAGTCTCAAGGAGGCAAAAGAATGCTAGCAATTAGCTATATCTGCCATACGTTCCATACTGAAATGGATAAATATGAATCCTTTGTTAGAGTGAACTTGCGTCAAGGCAAGGACTCAAGAAGAGAGCTAAGACCAAGATAGTGGGAGAGGATGGAGAAGGTCGTTTGGGGTTCAGGAAACCTGTCCCTCACTCCTGCCCTCACTAACCCCTTGCAGGAGCTTTCTGTTTTCGAATGTATTTACTCTTTGGCTAACAAAAGAATACATTTTGGTTAAATAAAAATATCTGTGAGAGTATAAATATATGTCTCTGGATGGTGAGGCATGCACTCCACCTATTTTTGTGTTTGAAATCAATAGTCCTTAGCCATACAAGAACAAGCCAGTCATTTTATAAAGATGAATGGATGAGTTTGTTTGTTCATTAAAATGTTGTGGATGGCTGCTCCCTTGCAAGTCTTACAGAGAAAAGTACTGGGAACTACATCCAAAACACATGCAGTGACCAGCCTTTAGACTTATGTTTGGCAATGCTATCTGCTTCTCAGACAGTGCACTTGTAATTGGAATGTCAATTGGACTTGGCTATACAGCACTGGCCTGGATTCAATGAACATCTGTCAATGTGAATGAGAAAAAAATTAAGTAAGTGTTTTGACAGGTATATTAATATACTGTTCTGCTCTTTGAAAACAGGCCAAACAATGTGCAGGTAGAAAAGATATCAAAGAACATGTGGGAAGCTTAAGTTTTAAACCATTTTAATTAGATATCATAGGAGCTTATTTGGAGGGAAAAAAACTGCCAGTTTTCGGCTGCAAAAGCCTTTGACAGGTTTCTTGAATAGTTTCGTATTGTGTGGTTGCTCCTGTTTTCAAAGAGCAGCAGTAGGAGATGGTACTATACTCAACAAAACTGCCCTGAGCACGCAATGGTCTACATCCACATTTGGCCGTAACATATTTACAAATACACCTGAGTATTCTTTTTTTCTTTAAAAATATGGCTTGGTGAATTACTTTTGGTGATTTATGAACTCCCATCAGACTTCAAGGGCACTGGTGTTGACCATCCTGATTGATATTATAAAACAAAAATGTAAAATCAGTATTTGTGTGTGTGTTCCTTTAACTTCATGTTTTAACAGGCACATGTTTGGACATTAACTCCAGAAAAAGTCCACTTTGTTTTCAGGCATCTGTTGGTGGAGTGCAGTGAAGAGAGGATCATTAGGGAGTTGAGAATTTCGGTGCGTGACGTGAGATGGGGAAGAAGGCTCTTCACGCATTTCAAATTAATTACCACCACTACTTCTCCATTATCTTGTGACCCAAGCGAACCTTGCTAAATTATTTATTTCTCTTAAACTCTGCACGAAACGCTGCAATAATGTGTTTTAATTAGTCCTGATAGACTTCGCCTCTCTCCTTCGGCCTGACGGGCTTTGGGGACATGAGGCCCCCGAAAGGGGGGGTGGGTCTGCGGGGGGGGGGGGGTTCGGTGTTGGGGCGAGATTCAGAAATAGAGAATGAAACAGCAAATGAAACAAAGCAGAAAAAGTTATATTATTCTTATGTTGTGAAAAATGGTTGTAAAGATTAGTTTAGATTAAAAAAAGACTAATGTATGTACACATGGACTAGGGCTGCATTTCTGAATGCTAATGTATGCAAGGCTTGGCATTTGTAACATGCATACTTCCTTTATAATGTAACAAAAATTGCAGCAGGGTAAAATTTATGCAAAAGGATCCATTTGTCTGTCAAGGGGTTCATTGAAAGAGAAAGATATCAAGCCCTGATAGATCAAAGCATGTGGCATAATATTTTTCAGTTTGTTCATGTGTAAGAAACCCCTCAGATACACCAAACAGCGGAAGTATCTGAGTGGCGAAGGAATGCATGTAGTCTTACCCAGTGCTACTGGAACGAGATTCATTTAATATTATCTGCTGTCTTACTCCAAAATAATGTTTGAATGTGGATAAATAAATAAAATATACACAAAATATACATAAATAAATTAAGTGCCTGAACACAAAATGTGAACTCCGCCTGCACAGGAAACTAAAATATCTTAACAGTTATAATACAATTTAATAAACAGTACAATTTTTTTATTCAAGATTTATAGAAATGCATTGCATAAATGTGGTTCTGTGTGGGACTGGGTATCATCTGTAGGCATTTTGGTAACAGCATTGAATGCGTTTTGAACTGTGTAATGAATCATTTGTTCAATGATTTAATTACAGGTAATTCTTTAGGCTTGAGTGTGTCTGTGGTTTTGTGTACAGTAGGTGAAATGATCATTGGATTGGGTCAGAGGCAATTTAACCCGGTTCTAGGCCCCTGGGCTACTGGTCTTCGTAGGTTTTCTTCTTCCTGCACTTCCCCCTCTTCATTATACTGTCTCCAACAGCCACCTAGGAGTCATTTTGCACATAGGCTTGGTCAAGGGTAGAGGGACACTTTTCTCCAAATACACTGGCTAATAAACAAGCTAAATATCAAATATGCAATAAAAAAAGCCTCTCCACAGCCACATTCACTACTGACAAAGAGCCTAGGGAACAGAGAACCTGGTAAAATAAAGGTAAAATGAAATGAATTAAATTAACTTGCTTCCTTGGTGATGGATGGAAGTGAAAGAAAATAATCAGAGTCTTAGAAACAAGTGCCTTTTGGATTAATGCAAAAATCACTCTCATTTTGACATAAATATGACATATTGCCACAGTCATCAGCACCGATGATGAACTGTGGCAAGCCATTGCAACAAATACTCAGGCCATAATGAGCATGACAGAAGTCAGAAATGAAGGGGTAGGCACTCTCAGTAACTATAAAATGGTGACAAACAATCAGCGATAACCAATACTAAATGCAAAATATTCAGTAAAAACATAAACTTCACTAAAACAACACCACCAAGACAGCAAAATATTATTGCAACAAAATTGCAATGGCTCAGTCGAGTATTATTATAAATGAAATCTGTCTTTTCTGCTACCCTAAAATGAACTTTAGAATCTATAATTGCATTCTAGAATGGTGTACATGTAAAGTGAATGTCCTGAATGGTATGACACTGCTAATAAAAGAGATTTGTAGTTCAGTCGGACTTGGTATACTAGAGGCTTTATAAAAACACAACCCCCATAGCTTTCTTACACAGTATGGAGCATTGCACCAAAAATTAAGGCTGCAAACCCCTCAATTTGTAACTAAAGGTTTAAGATGCAAGTCATTTTACAAAATACATACAGGCTTACAGAGACATGATTGTAAGATATGATGTTGAATTTAGCTGTCGATACAATTGCTGAAATGTCAACCCCCCACCCAAGTCCCTAGCCTGCTATATCTACTGATGTTCCTGAGCGGAGGGAGAGTAGGGGGCTGGTGAGTCACTGAAGTTCTAAACCTCCCTTCCTGATTGAGTTTAAAAATAAAGCAGTCTGTTATTAAAGCAAGACCTTTTTGAGATGCCTTAAAATTGCGGTTAAAAAAAAAGACCTGAATGTGTAATTATTTTGTTTGCCACATGATTCCTCCATGTTGATGAAGCAAATGCGAATTCCGTTCTCTTATTTATAGAGAGAGTGATTTGTCGAACCTGCGGGAGTCTGGGGTTGGGGAGTTATTTCAGAAGCCTTCTTCAGAAAACTTAATTAGCGGATGGGATTATGCTTGTTAAGAATACTCTTGTCATGCCCACTAGGGGGCTTGACCAAAGATCCGTAATCAGTCATCCTGATCGAAGTAGTAATTACAGAAATGTGGGAGGCGTGCTCATCAAAGACAGTTTTTTAAAGCTCAAAGACCTCTATGGTTGTTGACATGATATCATTAGTGGACATCTCTGTGCCCTGTTCCTTTCTTTGTGGTATTATCATCCCTTTTCATTTTCTGGTATAATAGCAACGGGCAAACAATTAGAATAGGAATACATATTCAAATGCAAGTACTGATGAATTTCCATTATAAAAGTAGTGAAAATCAAGAAATTTCATGAGAATAATTCATTTTATTACGTGTATAGTACTTAACAAAATCATATACCACAATATATACGAAACAGATAAAAGATAAAATTGAAAAGAAAAATGGTGAAAATAATGACGTTTATTCAAAAGGGCCAACACAACACATTTTGTTACAGATTGTACTTGTCATCCGTAGCAAACGCTGCATGAGGCACATTGCAATATCAGTGATGATCTTTCATAACCGTTCCTTTTAGGAAAGTATTTAAACATATCAAATTAATTTGTCTGCCAACCTGTAGCTCTAACTGTAATGGAGCTTGCCAGTCATGCGTGCAATGTGCGTCTTCTTGACACACGTGCTAGCCTTTTAATGGCATATTGATTGTTATATGCCACTTTGTGTCATGCTCTGCATCTCGTGGCCCTTGCCAGTTTTGAGACACTTACCAGTACTGTAGCTGTGATTAAACAAGGATAGTCTCTGATACGGTGAGCTGACGTGGCTTGCGGGAGGCTGCTGTTATCTGAGCAGGGGACTGTCGTTCGCCACAGGGCTTCTCAGCAGGTGTCACGCTCTGTCGTCACCTGGCTTGCACTCAGAAACTCAAAGGAACGTGCAGAAGCAGGCAAAGTTAATGTCTGCCAAAATTTTCAAACGTTGAACTTCTTGAATAATGACATGAAACAGAAATGAAATGGTGCAAAGAAAAGGCTTCAGACCAAAGCAAATGCTTCCAACGGTCTTGACAGATCTCAGTAACCAGGAGGCAGAACCCACATCACTGACTCAACTGTAATGAATAGTGGCAGACACAGAGAGATTAAACTATGGCTTAACGGCTGCAAATGAACAGAAAAGGTTTTTAAAGGAATGTAAGTGTGCTTACAACTCACTGCTAAAATGAGATGGAAGAGTATTGTCACCCTAAGCCTTGTGGGGTTAGGATTAGTTCCCAAAAAGAGTTATACAGAACCATGCTAGGTTTCATGAACAGAGTACAGATGTGAGTACAGGTAAATGAGAATTGAAGTGCTAGTAAGGGGATTGACAGGAAAACAAGTTATCATAAAGGTATGAGTCCCGCCCCCACCTCCAGTTATGAGTAGGGCCTAGGCTGTATTTAAAGCATCCTTCTTAAGTGCACTCATAAATAAACCTAGGAGGACTTCAGAGAGGAATCTGACTGACAAGGTTTCTCAGCAGCCATCAGTGTTGTTTCCATACTGTGTTTCAGGGAGACAATAATGAAAACTACACAATTCCTGCAGAAATTGCGAAGTGTGGTTGCCGCCAATGCAAAGTCATCTTTGTGCAGAACAGAGTGAACAGTGTCTTTAGTATGAACAGAGTATAATGAGCAGAAACAGAGTGTATCCTTAACCCAGCCCTAACTGTAACCGTAACACTAACAATAACCGTAACCCTAAACCTAGCTATAACCCAAACCATAAACCAAACCCTAGCTCTGACCCTAACCCTAACCCTAGGTGTATCCCTAACCGTAACCCTAGCTGTAAACCCTGACCGTAACCAAATCTCTAACCCTAACCCTAACCCTAGCTGTAACCCTAATCCTAACGATATACCTAGCTGTAATCCTAACCCTAATCCTAGCAGTAACCCTAACCCTAACCCTAGCTGTATCCCTAACCCTAACCCAAGCTGTTACACTAACCCTAACACATGCTGTAACCCTAACCCTAACACATGCTGTAATCCTAACCCTAATCCTAGGTTTAACGCTAACCTTAACCATATCTCTAACACTAACCCTAACCCTAGCAGTAAACCCAACCCTAACCCTAGCTACAGCCCTAACCATAACCCTAGCTGTAACCCTAACACTAACCCTAACCCTAACACTGGCAATAACCTTAACCCTAACCTTAGCTGCAACCCTAATGCTAACCCTAGCTGACACCCTAACCCTAACCCTGGATGTAACCCTAACCCTAACCCTAGCTGTAACCCTAACCCTAACCCTAAACCTACCTGTAACCCTAACCCTAATCCTAGCTGAAACCCTAACCCCGGCTGTAACCCTAACCCTAACCCTTACCATTTCTATAAACCTAACCCTAACCCTAGCTGACACCCTAACCCTAGCTGTAACCCTAACCCTAACCCTAGCTGAATCCGTAACCCTAACCCGGGATGTAACCCTAACCCTAACCCTAGATGTAACCCTAACCCTAGATCTAACCCTAACCCTGGCAATAACCTTAACCCTAACCCTAGCTGTAACCCTAACCCTAACCCTAGCTGACACCCTAACCCTAACCCCAGATGTAACCCTAACCCTAACCCTAGCTGTAACCCTGACCCTAACCCTAAACCTACCTGTAACCCTAACCCTAACCCTTACCATTTCTATAAACCTAACCCTAACCCTAGCTGTAACTCTAACCCTAGCTGACACCCTAACCCTAGCTGTAAACCTAACCCTAACCCTAGCTGAATGACTAACCCTAAGCTGGGATGTAACCCTAACCCTAACCCTATCCTTAGCTGTAACCCTAACCCTAACCCTAGCTGTAACCATAATCCTTACCATTTCTAAAACCCTAACCCTAACCCTAACGGTACAACTAACCCTAACCCTAGCAGTAATCTTAATACTTACCCTAGCTGTAACTCTAACCCTAACCCTACCAGTAACCCTAACCCTATCCCTAGCTGTAATCCTAACCTTAACCCTAGCTGTTACCCTAACCCTGACAATAATCGTAACCCTGACCCTACCTGTAACCCTAACCCTAACCCTAGCTGAAACATTAAAACTAACCCTAGCTGTAACCCTAACCCTAACCCAAGCAGTAACCCTAACCCAAAACTCGAGCTGTAACCCTAACGCTAAACCTAACCCTCCTAACACTCCTCCTAACCTAACCTTCATTCAGAATGCTGCGGCTCGTCTGGTCTTCAACCTCCCCAGACACTCCCACGTAACTCCCCTGCTCACTACCCTCCACTGGCTGCCTGTTATAGCTCGCATCAAATTCAAAACATTGGTCCTAGCATACCAGGCAGTCAAGGGATCAGCCCCAGCATACCTCCACAAGATACTCAAACCCTACATGCCAGCCAGATCCCTCCGTTCTGCTACCTCAGGATGCCTAGCACCTCCCCCTCTTCGCACCTGCACTTCCAGAACACGTCTCCTGTCTGTTCTGGCCCCACGATGGTGGAATGACCTCCCTGTAGAGGTCAGAACAGCTGAGACACTGACCCATTTCAAACGACGACTGAAGACTCACCTCTTCAGGCTGCACCTCTCCCCATCCCTCCCTTCCCCCCTGTAAATGACTAAACTTAGGGATGTAACTAGGCAGCTGTTTCGTAGGTGACTTAGGTGCATTAACTGTCTTAACGACTACTTGTATTTTGTCCATAGATCGCGTTGTTGCCATTCTCGTTATTAGTGTTTATCAGTTTAACCTCCAGGGTCCAAGTTGAACTATGCGGTTGTTCCCTTCACTTGGACCGGTACTTCTCTCTAGGGGTTTCGTCATACTTGTTCCTGGTTATGGTTATACACTTTGTTGTACGTCGCTCTGGATAAGAGCGTCTGCCAAATGCCTGTAATGTAATGTAATGTAACCCTAACAGTAACCCTAGCTGTAACCCAAACCCTAACCCTAGCTGTAACCGTAATCCTTACCATTTCTTTAAGCCTAAACCTAACCGTACCACTAACCCTAACCCTAACCCTAGCTGTAACCCTAACCGTAAATCAATTCATAGCTGAAACCTTAATTTTAACGCGAATCAAAGCTGTTACCCTAAAACTAACCCTAGCTGTAACCATAACCCTAACCCTAGCTATAACCCTAACCCTAACCCTGGCTGTAACCCTAAACCTAACCCTAACCCTAGCTGTAACCCTAACCCTAACCCTAGCAGACAACATAACGCTGGCTGGAACCCTAAACCTAACCCTAGCTGTAACCCTATCCTTAACCCTAGCTGTATCCCTCACTCTAAACCTAACCCTAGCTGTAACCCTAACCCTAACTCTAGCTCTAACCCTAACCCTAACCCTGGCAATAACCTTAACCCTAACCCTAGCTCTAACCCTAACGCTAACCCTAGCTGAAACCCTAACCCTAAATCAAACCCTAGCTGAAACCTTAATTTTAAAGCTAAACAAAGCTGTTAGCCTAAACCTAACCCTAGCTGTAACCATAACCCTAGTTATTAACCCTAACCCGAACCCTGTCTGTAACCCTAACCCTAACCCTAGCTGTAACGCTAACCCTAACAACGGCTGTAACCCTAACCCTAGCTGTAACCCTAAACCTAACCCTAGCTAAAACCCTAAACCTAACCCTGGCAATAACCCTAACCCTAGCTGTAACCCTAACCCTAACCCTAGCTGTAACCCTAACCCTAACCCTAGCTGTTACCCTAAACCTAACCCTGGCAATAACCCTAACCCTAACCCTAGCTGTAACCCTAACGCTAACCCTAGCTGAAACGCTAACCCTAACGATAGATGAAACCCTAATCCTAACCCTAGCTGTAACCCTAAGGCTAACCCTAGCTGAAACCCTAACCCTACCCCAGGCTGTAACCCTAACCCTGACCCTTTCTGATACACTAACCATAACCCTAGCTCTAACCCTAACCCTAACCCAAACAGTAACCCTAACCCGAAACTCGAGCTGTAACCCTAACGCTAAACCTAACCCTAACTGTAGCCCTAACCCTAACCCTAACCCTAGCTGTAACCCAAACCCTAATCCTAGCTGTAACCCTAACCCTTACCATTTCTCTAAACCTAACATTAACCCTAACCGTAACACTAACCCTAACCCTAGCAGTAATCTTAATACTTACCCTAGCTGTAACTTCAACCCTAACCCTACCTATAACCCTAACCCTAGCTGTAACCCTAACCATAAACCAAACCCTAGCTGAAACCTTAATTTTAACGCTAACCCTAACTGTTAACCTAAAGCTAACCCTAGCTGTAACTTTAACCCTAACCCTAGCTGTAACCCTAACCGTCAACCAAACCCTAGCTGAAAAGGTAATTTTAACGCTAACCCTAGGTTTTACACTAAACCTAACCCTCGCTGTTACCCTAACCTTAGCTGTAACCCTAGCCCTAACCATATCTGTAACCCTACAACTAAACCTACATGTAACCCTAACCCTATCTGTTACCCTAACTCTAAACATAGCTGTTGCCCTAACCCTGACCCTAGCTGTAACCCAAAGCCTAAGCCTAACCCTAGCTGTAACCTTAACCCTAGCTGTAACACTAACCCTAACCATTGCTGTAACCCTAACCCTTGCAGTAACCCTAACCCTATCTATAACCCTAACCCTAGCTGTAACCCTAAGCCTAGGTGTATACCTAACCCTATCCATATCTGTAACCCTAATCCCATCCCTGACCGTAGCTGTAACCCTAATCCTAACCATATCTGCTGGCCTAACCCTAACCCAATCTTTAATCCTATCCCTAGCTGTAACCCTGACCCTAACCTTAGCTGTATCCCTAACCCTAACCATATCTGTAACCCTAACACTAAACCTAGATGTAACCCTAACCCTATCTGTAACCCTTACCCTAACCTTTGCCATTACCATAACCCTAACTCTAGTTGTAACCCAAACCCTAACCCTATCCATATCTGTAACCCTAACCCTACTCTAGGAGGAGTAGCGGTCCACAAATGGGTGGAATAAAAAAGAATAATACGTGAGATAATAGTGGTGTGATTGCCAAAGGCACCCACACTAATAAAACTGACATGGCAAGAGAGATATGTTGTCTTCCAACCCCCATCTCCTCTCACTATAGAAAGGTAGAGAAGGAAATATTTGCTGTTGTTGTGAAATGGCAGCTGTAAGCTTGTTTGTAAACGTTCAGACAGGTCCTCTGCGTCTGCACTCTTTATAATCAGCATCTGGACGATCACCATTATGGCCCTAAAGGTAGGAGGAGTTTCACTTGGGAGGGATAAAGTGCACCGGCTGTAGTGGGATTAATGCAAAGTAAATGTGTTGGGTAAACTAGAGAGGGGACATTGACAAGACCTTCCTCCCCCTCGCTAAAATAGGTTCTGATTAAGTCAGAGTGCTCTGATTGAAAGGAAATAGAATGATATAATGATCGTTAGGGCTGGCAGACATCGGTAAAATATTCATGACATTCAATTCACAGCTCAGCATGTGCGTGATTCAAAAGCATTTTGAGATTTCATGGACATAACATTCAATATTATACATTAGGTGAAACACACACAGAATACACAAACAGAATTGTGCTGTACAAACCTGGACTAATCAGATAGAAAACAGAACATTGCTGGACTAATCAATTACAGTTTCCCTTAACATTTTTTTAGCATTTTAAAATAGTGCAGGAGCATGGATGTTTATGTCTGTGTTGCACATTGTTATGAGGATTTACTGCCCGCAGTGCACTCAACCAGAGTTTGCTCGTCCTCCATGCATCTAGCATCATTAATGTGAGCTCCTGCTAGCCCCATCTCTGATTCTTTATTTTAGTCTATTCATTTACTTTTCCAAAGTCTCACTTTCAGGAGCATTTGCATAAAACTATCAGTGGTGCAAAATGACCCAGAATGAGGCTCAGACTCAGGTAAGATAAAAATGAGTTTAATAAAACTATCAAATTCTCATTAGACAGAAAGGCATAAATTGTCATAAAATCAATGATTATTAAAATTAATTATTAAAGGGTTATGATAAATATTGTATTCCACGAGACTGGTATACTGTAAATGAAGACAAGCAGGAAGTGTGAGTGTTCAGACAAATGAGCACAACTCCCTTTTATACAGTAAAATAAACAACTGTGGCATATCACATAAAGGCAGGCCAGAGATGGCTCTGGGTCACAGATTACTGAAACACTTCTAAAACTAATTACAGACCTACTACTGTACAATATCAGCACTACAATAACAACACTTACAGTTGACTGGGGCAGCTCTAGCAGGGCAGAAATTTGTCAAACTGACTTGTTGGAAAGGTGGCATCCTATGACAGTGCCACGTTGAAAGTCACTGAGCACTGTTTGTCAATGGAGGTCACATATATATAAACAGTTTAATAATCAGCTTAATCATTAATCAAGTAGTCATCATTTATTTCACTAATAATTAATTTAATATAATGATAAACTAGTCAATAATCAACATTATTTCTGATTTCTTCTATATTTTTCCACTCCACCATCAGCCAATCAATTCTCAATCATTGCTGTGTCTTCAGCATCTTAACATGGTGCTGTGATTTTCTTCCTGTAGGAATAAATAATATATTTTTGCACAGAATTGCACCCTGTGAATAACAACTGGGTCCAACCAGCATGGCTACTGTACAATAGGAAGAAACAGACGAGGCAGAAGCTCTTCCTGAGACCGTCCATACCAAACTCTGCAGTCCAATTAATCTTTACCAGGGCTGGTGTAAAATTGGGCATAATTAAGAGCTCTATACCAATCTCAATGCAACAAAATCAATACGTGATTTTATTATCTTTTTTTTTTGTGAATACCAGAGAGCCACACTTCATGTTTCATATTTTTAAGAAGATTCCTACATTCAATTATTCACTCAGCGTCTTCCCCTCTATTCATCTTATTGTTTTTTTTTTTTTAGAAAAGTATACCACTAGTAATCTTTTTCCTTGGTACTTTCCAGTGAATTTTTCCTATTGGTCACAACCATGGGTGTTTAGATGCAGACAAAAATGCACGGCACTGGTAAGTGTGTAGCAGATATCTATTGGCCACATGTACATCAGTCTCAATATAACATTACTGCTGAGCCTGGAATATGATCTGTCTGATGTTAGCCATTGTATCAATTGTGTATGCCTCAGAAAGAGTGCTTAGAAGCATACTCACTTGAGACAAAGGTATTCCTTTTTTCTCCTCTGCTTTGTTGAGAGAATCCTTCTTTTTCCATGGAGTGAGCTCCTCTCTCCCCCACTGATCCAGCAATTAAATGCACCCAACCAGCATCCCAGTCAGCATAAATTGTCCCACTACCAAACAAAAGCAATGAATACCTGAGCTTTTTGTTGTGTATGAAGAATGGGAGAGAGTACAGGCACTGGAGCAGGGAGAAGAGGGTGAGGGTGAAGCTATCCCACAATCCTCCTGTCTGCCTTTTTTTTTTTACTCCTCCTGATTGGTGAGAGACCTTGTCTGGAAGTATAGATTTTATTCCAAGTGTGTTCTGCAGAATGCACAATCCACCACAGTGCAATCTGTGATGGAAATGTCACCATCCCATAATTCTTACTCAAACTACAGCCTTGGGAAAGGATGATGCTCTTTGCTGGAGGTCAAAGGTCAGAGGTCAACCAGTTTCAAGAAAGGGCTGAAGCTATTGTTATACTATTGGGTCATGTGTACACCAGAAGACATTACAAAGATGGCCGGTGGCTCATGGATAATTATGGAAATCATAATCCCTATGTAATAAGTTTTGAAAATCCTGGTAAAGGTGATATATGGAAACCTTGAGGTGTTGCAGGGTGATGCATGAGAATTGATGATGATGTGTAAGAATGTCTGGTAAGAATTAGGCTTGCTCATTTACTAACAGTTCTTTTCAGTTCATGATCCATTTGAGAATATGGGAGCATCATAAAATATGTCAAACAACTACATCCTTACATCTTGCTATGGAAATAGTATTAAACTTGAAGTTGTTACTTAAATACACACATATGCTAGCCACCCGAAGGGATTCATAGGCATTACTCAATGAAGGGTATACCAACTTGTGTAATGAATTACACTACATTCTATTTATTAGCAAATAGTGTTTTGGTTTTGTTAGTTTTTAAAATGTGTCTTGTCAGTGCCGTACCAGCGCTCCAGGTCACTTCTTTATGAATTCATTTTTATGTACTTATTTGCAGTTGATTAATTCCCTCGTGAACAAGCAGCTGGACAGCTGTGTTGTGTAGCAGTTATTGAACCAAGCTTGTAAAGACAAAATTGCTTTATTCAACTCCTAGGTTAAACTGTTGTGAACCAGTAACAAAAGATCTTAAATGTGTATTCAGCACAACTGATTTAAATGCTCTGCCCTTTATACTTCATTTCTATTCCACATCTGTAGCCTAGAGAAGGGTGCGGTCTACAAGTGAGATGTATAGGTGAGAAGAAATTACATACGAAACCTTGAATTTTGGTGTTGCATATTCATAAGGTTTAGCTGGGGTTTGGTTTAGTAGCTTACCGTTGTATATCACACAGAAGAATTTTGTATTTTCAGCCTCCCATTGAATGGAGTTGGGGGCATTGGTAATCAAAACAAGCTAGAAAAATGAGGGAAGTGCTTCTTTGGAAGCAGCCATGGGCTTCACTTCTAACTGCATGGCCTCCTGATACATTATCAATAATTAATAAGGATGTAAAGAATCCATCTTCAGCCAGCACTCTTTGGTGTTTTTGTCACAAAATGCCACCGGTGATCGATTGTCGTTGAATTTTCGCATTTTTGCACCCAATCTTCGCTGCCATGGTAATTCTCTGATAATATGCATTTTCATTAATACATCCAAACATTTGGACTATTCCCCAAACATATTTATCCAGTGCCGCAACGCAAACCAGTAACTTATGATTTCACTGATCCATGTTATTGGCTTCTACTTACTCTGACAGGCCATTAATCTTGAGGGGTTTTGTCCAGCACCGTAAAACGCTATCAGCAGGGAAATTAGTAGTCAGGCTCTGTTCTCGTTTTAGCATGAAATTGAGCATCATTGTTGTATTCATCATCTTTAAACTCCTTATCTACCGTAAGTGCAGCTTTTCCGCAGTTTTTCCCTCAACAAATGATAAAGATTCCTGCACAAAAAATTAATCAGCATCAGCCACATTTAAAAATATTCTCACAACCGGGCATAGCTTTTTGGCGTCTAATGACAGGTGGTGACAGATTGAGTGTTACAAAGGGAATGTAAAGTTAAACTGCTTCTCTCCTTCTCACTCTTAAATGTCTTCAGGTGCTCTGCCATCACCAAATACTGAACACTGAAAAGAAAAAGAAATGCAATACTTGTCACAATGTCCAAAAATAAATAGGCAGAAAACCAACTGAAAGAAAAAGGTGGCTTAATGGTACCTCTGAATGGGCAGATGGATTTCATCCAAACAAAAGTGTTTTGCTAGAAGAGACCAAAAGGACTCATTGATTCAGATTCTTTGCCAGTCACAAGTGCAACATTAGGGACTATGAGGTCTCATGTTCCTAGCGCACCATAAAAAGATGTACTCTAACCCAATGCCATTACACTCCAATGCCCAATATGCAGTAAAGCACAAACCAGCTTTTTCACATCCCCCCCCCGCCCCCCCCATGCTCCTCCAATTCTTGAAATATGGAAAAATCAACACCTGTACTGGTCTCCACACTGCAGGGTGAGATGAGTGGGCTCATAGTAGAAGGAACAACTTTGTTTGAAGTCAAGACTGGCCTTACCCATTCCTCACACTGTCAACATTTCTTAACACTACTTTTGTGACATGAGAAAAGCATAACAACATGCCGTCTGCTCTATCATATATATTTTCAATGCCTAAGATGTTCCCCCCCGTTCATTTGTGAAACATGGTGGTTGGGTATTATGGTTTGGGCATGCATGGCTGCCACAGGCTCACTTGTCTTCATTGATGATTTTAACTGCTGATAGTAGCAGAAGAATTAACTCTGAAGGGTACAGAAGCATCCGCTCAAGTTCAAGCAAATGATCCAAAACATACTGCTAAAGCAACAAAAGAGTTTTTTAAAGCCAAAAATTGGAAAATTCTTGACTGGCCAAGTCAGTCACCCGATCTGAATGGAATGGATTATCCGTATCATATACTTAAGAGAAAACTGTATCAAAAGCTTGGTAACTTTTATATGGTGAAACCATTTAAGATTAAAAATAACCTTAAATAAAAACAGAGAATGCACACTTTAACCACGTTAGCCACCAATTTGAATTGTTTGATTACAAATCTAAAAATGTGAAATGCAGAACATTTTGTGACTGGGTAGGCATTAGCTATTAAGAAAGATCAATAATAACAAAACCCTTTTCTATGTCAAATAAATCTCACATTTTAAGCACAACACCAACCGCTGAAAGATGCGTAACTTCTGTATTTACAGCATGTACAGTACCAATAAATAATTTACCCCACAAGTGTCCCTGTTAACACAAATTCATTATCTGTTAAAGCAAGTCCCAATGTCATTTTGATATGACAAAAATAAGAAACCTAAGAATGCAGTACTAAATCGTTTGAGTTCTCATCACGACTACGTACTACTAAAGCTACTTTTAAAAAGTACTTAACTGGGCCTACACTGCTATTGCATGTTAGAAAACAAATGAAGCTTGAAAGATGTAATGATATAGTTGTATTTGATTTTTTTTTAAATAGAGGAAATCAGGAAGGGGGCACTGTATGGAACATAAAAGCACAAATAAATGTACATAACAATAAAAAAGTTATAGTATATAGTATGGTTATAGTTTCACTTTGGCTAAAATCAGTTAGCCGTTGACTTTGTGGTTGGCGAAGCCCCACTCTCCCATCACTGGTTCAGATGCTCTGTTTAAGCCTGTTCAAGCACATAATCATTCCTGGACATGTCATGAGCGAGCAGGCACAGATATTCCCGCATCTATCAATTAAATCAATGCTTCTTTTGAGAGCGCAGTGCATACATGTGATTGCCTGGGGTCATACACATGTGCATCAGACCTCTGCCTTAATAACACAGCAGATTAAAGTCCTCCCAGGAGAGTAGCCGATGGCCCCCAAGAGGGACACTAAACATTACGGCTCATGTTCACGTTCCAGGCGATACTTCCACATGCTTAGCAGAGGTTAACCACTAGGCTTTGTACAAGGACAAAACACCTATAAATCTGTACATGGGTGAAAGCTGTTAAAAATGAATAAAGTCTCTGCTGATGACAGATAACGCATTTCCAGACTATGACAGATTGGGTCCTGGAAAATCACCTATATATCCACGGCTGAAATTCCATTTCGTCAGTCAGATAAGGGGCAAGTGATAGCGAGATAGCAATCTGTGTCAACACAAACTAAATTAAAAATGTGGAGACTTAGATTTGATGCTATCTTCCACATAATGCAATTTATTCTGCTAACATTACATGTTTAACTTCAAAAGGTTATGGATGAAAAAGTGGTCTTGATTGATAGTTTTGGAAGCAAAGTTATTTGCAAGGGCACTGCTTTAAGCTGGAGCGTCCTGCTGCCATTATTAAGGAAGCATTATTTCAAAATTACAACTTCTTCTGCCATAGACAAGACTGTTACGTGCTCTGAACACAAGCAGTGAAAGATTTCAGGAACAGAGTTGCTCTTAACAGAAATATGGATTCTCTCAGTGCTCAGAATTCTTTGGCTTCAATGAAAGGACGGGGCAGTCAGGCTGGCTTTTCCCACTGGTTAATTCAAAGCACCGAAAAACACCAACCCTTCAAAATGTAGATAATTGCTTCTTATTTTAGTCTTATCCATCATGGTACATGTTGAGAATGCAGTGCAGGTAGTATCAACCAATTAAACTATGGAGAGTATATAAATTGGATTGCACTACAACATCTATGAAACAGTACCAAGCAATACTGACCTCATGAACTAGTGATCAAGAGCAAGTGCTGAAGAACATAATTTTGAATGTGCAGTGTTGTATCGCTCAACAGAAGAAAAGTGCAGGTATTCCTAAGAAATGTGATTTGAAATAAAAACATGCACTACAGTGTATTCAGGATGTTTCAGTGCCGCAAAATGACACAAAAGTATACATTTACGCATTGATTCATGAAATGGCAGTAATATCCCACCTGCCTTGGACTACAGGGGAGCAGGTGGTATATTTACAGTCTTGTTTTAATTTTATGAATCGCCTCATTGGCATGCAAATGTAACACAAGCCGGAAACAAGACGGTGGCAGACCCATCACCATGGAAACACTGAGTATGACTGTTATGAATCACACATGTATGGTGGTGGTTGACATGTGAGGTAAGGTTGTGCTTAGTACCTATGACAGAACACAAAACAAAAAATGAAAAAAAAAAATATTCATCATTTTATTGACGTATTGGGCCCTGTGTTCGCAGTCAAGGCGCAATTGTCGAACGAATTAGGGCATGTCCAACTTAATTTTGGTAATTTTGTAACTCCAGTGGTGCAGTTGTAAAAGAGGATGTTTCGATAAGAATTATTTAACTGTGGGTGTGGTGGGGATTTGGTCTTGTTAGTGCCAATCAGATTGCCACATTTTTTCCCCTTTAAAAACAGTGCATTCTTGCCACAGCCAACTGCTAATTTCATCATGGCTGAGGAGCAAGTGCATTATGAAAGTCTGTCTCTATGAACCATCAGTCGTGATATCAAAAAAAAGGTGAGACTGAATAGTTTCAATTTTAACATTTATTTCAGTCTCACATTAAATATGTTTTCCATTTATATGCCAGTGGTAAAAGCTATAATAAATGGCTCTCATGAACAACTTCACAGGATACATTTTCCAAGACTAGGCAGCAGCAGGACGCAGCTGGCAGAGACAACCTCCAGACGGCCTCTCCATCGTGCTGCTTCTGCTACTGTTTCAACTTGGCAGGAATCCCGCTCGCGAACCAGAGGTCAGGAAAGAAGATGGCGCATTTCGTTTGAACTTACTTTATTTTTTTGTTTCCTTGCTGTCAGTTTTTGTTTAAAGTAAACAAAAAAGTTTCATTCGTTTCAGACTTATAAGATACGTGTACACTCCGCAGCAAAGTTCAGCCCACCAAACTCTGCTCTCTCACGCACTCTGGGCCTGTCTAATCTCCATCGCAACTGTCGCATGTGACTCCGCCTCTCATGTATTATACCTGCAAAACTTTTTTCACCGTGGACATTTTGGATGTGTTATAGTTAAAATGTTATAATATATATGCAGTTTTTTCAATGAGCACAGTATATTAACCCATTCCATGGGTAAAATGTATGTTCACATTTGAAATCTTACCAAACTTGTCAAACATAACCAAACTTAACTTTACAATGTTGAAGTTCATTACCTTCATTAAGTTGCGACTTTTGTTGTCTGCTTACCTTTGAGAAAGAAAGTGTACAGAATACATTATTTTTCTGCTTATGCCTTCATTTTTTGAAGAGGTGCTGTGTATTGCCCTTTTCATAATGAAGTTCAATATAAATCTTTCTTTTGATCACTGTATGTCACATTATGACAATGATGACGTACATGATCATACATGAGGTAGTATGTAACACATGTATTCCTCAGTATGTGTGAACATTAGCATAATTCATCTCTGGTTAATTTCTGTGTTCTGGTTGTACTCCTGGTAATATTCCAGGCAGGTTCATAAGTGTTACCAGCCAGTCTCAGTCGAGGACCCCAGTCTGAGTTTTTTTTTTTTAAATCAATACCATTTTACTGAAGAAATTTTGGGGGCTGTGTCTCTCCCCTCTGAGAGGGCTTTGGTTTTGATTGCTGTCTATATGCCTACATAAGGGACTATCGATCCTCAATACGCACAGCTCAGAGGCTCAGATTGCTTTGTGCTTCCAGCCACTCGTATTCTGAGATTGTGACGCAAATTCAAGTAACCTTTGCGAGTTCTGTTAGCTTTTTGTTTTTAACTGGCAACAAGGGACTGAGCTTAGAAGACAATCAGGTAGATGGAGGAAGGGGCTGTGTGTGTGTGTGTGTGTGTGTGTGTGTGTGTGCGCGTGTGTGTGTGTGAGTGCGCGTATGTGCATTGTGTGTGTGCGAGTGTGTGTGTGTGCAGGGAGGGGGACAGTTGGCTAATGAATCAATAAATTGAACAGTATATTTATGTGTATGCACATAAAAAAGAAGAAAGAGAGATCACTGATTAATCATACTTCATGAAGGGAAGGGTCAGATGGGTGTCAGGCTTTCCAACACGTGATTATCTTTTTGTGAGCGTGAAGAGAGGAGACATACTTATTAAGCCACTTTAGTCGTGGCTGATCCCTTCAAAGTCTGTCCTTGAGATTGATAATCGACCAGTTAGCTAAATGTGTTGTTATTGCCTGCACTACTGCTTAATCAGGTTCATTGTGTGCTCTTACATTACACTTACGCTTTGCTTAGCAGACCGTTTGTATCTAGGGTGACTTGTACGGCATACATATTTTGTTTATATATGTATTTATGCAATATGTATTTTTTTTTATTTAACAACTTTTTTTTTGGCAAGATGAAATGCCTTGTCCTGGTCAGGGGTGCTATGGCAGGGGGAAGACAATTCCCCTCAAATCATTTGTGCTGTGATTGGGATGGAGTGCGTCCTGGGGTGGTGGGGCCCAACGTGAGATCTTTGTATGGGGCCTAAAATCCCTGCCGGCGCCCCTGGTCCTGGTGGTCATTCAGGTTCTTTGGTGTCATTTGATATCCATAGGCCTCGTTTAGTCCAGGCCTTAGTTAGCCCTTGTGTGGCTATAGGTTTGAGGCCTGGCCTGACCTGGCCCAGCTGTTTCATTAGAGCTGCCTGTCTGGTAAATGTGCTGCTGCAAGCGGACTGCGAGGATGAACTTTACTACAAATGAGCTCCCTCGACTCCCCACACATCTCCAGGGCATGTCCATGTCATTATCCTGTCAGGACACTGACAGTCGCCCATACACAGACACACACACAGGTAAACACACTCTCACAGTGATACTGGCATACACAAGCAAACCAACAAATGCATGAAATCTGATGCAATGTCTGATGTGGCAAATTACCATGCTCACTTACTGTGTGAAAGGCGTGTACAGGAAAATATAAATACAAATGGAGACATTTGAAATATTTTATCCCTAATTTGTTTGTTCTTTCATGCGGAAATGTGAATGCATCCATCCATTGTCTATACACCCTTATTCCTGGTCAGAGTCACAGGAGGTGCTAGGTTATGCATGCATTGGGTGAGAGGCAGGAATACAGCCTGGACATTTTGCCAGTCCATTGCAGGGCACACACACCATACACTCACACACTCAATCCCAGGGGCAATCATAGACTCTCCAATTAACCTAACCTGCATGTATTTGGACTATAGAGGTAAACCGGAGTACCCAGAGGAAACCCACGCGGATATAGGGAGAACATGCAAACTCCACACAGAAAGACCCTAGACCCCGGGATTCAAACCACCTTCTTGCTCTGAGGCAACAGCACCACCATGCCCCCAAGATGGTTGATATACCCACTGCTATGTTAAATCTGTTTTTCTCTTCAGCAGAGAATGTTCCCTCAGAATTAAAGTGTTGTGTAATGAGAACCCTGACACATTGATTTTATTTCTGTATGGAGTTTCCATGGGTTTCCTGCAGATGCTCCAGTTTTCTTCCACAGTGCAAAGGCATGCAGTAGGCTAATTAGAGGCTAAGTTAGGGCTAAGTTGCCCAATTGCAATTTTCCAATTGTGAATGGTGTGTGTGCCCTGCGACAGATTGGCGAGCTATCCAGGGTGTATCCCTGCCTTCTGCCCAATGCATGCTGGGATGGGCTCTACCACCCCCTGGGATTGGAATAAGTGGGTATAGATAATTGATGGATGGATGGATGTTCACACGTAAAAGAGTAGTAAGTGTCTAGTCTTGATTTCAACCTGTTTAAATTAATTAAGAACGATAGCAAATGATCTTATGATCTTATGATTATATCAAGTACAGAATTAGGAAAATCTTGAAAAAGAAAGCAGAAACGCTGGTGTAAATAAACACCCATAACGGTCATATCAGGCAAGGAAGAAGACTACTGTTGGTGACAGATGAATTGTAAGAAAAACCGTAAAACTGTGGTCAGTGACATCACCAGCAGTCTCCAGAGGGCAGGGGTGAAAATCACAAGTCACCACACACACACACACTTGTCTGATATTTATTCAAAATGCCTTAATTATATGGCAAAAATAACCAATTTCACTCTACCTTTAAGGTAATTTTGGAAGGGACTATACTGCGTGGAGGACACAAGCATTTTACACTTGCTTTTATCAAGATTTATTTGCAGTTGAAAATACAGCTTGTGTCTGTGCTTACAGAATCGGATTTAAACACTGGCATTTGACTCATATTACACTGTCATGTTGTGTAAATAAATGGTGTGCAGTAGCAGCCTTGGAAGTATCTGCTATTGGAATCCATTCTCACAGTAATAAATGTGATGATGTGCAGTGCAAAGATAAGTGGTGAAGTCACCTGCTTAAACTTAGGGTAAATTACTGAAGCGGTTCAGCAGTATGGATGCACATCCTCCCCCTATCCTTTAGTCACAAAAAGTTTAAAGTACTGCTTATATTCAATATCTTTCTGAATTACAGTCAAAATGAGTGTGACAGAATGACAAATTCAATGGGGCCTTTGGTCAGAACGACCCAACGGTTTACAAGAAATCTAATTAACCCATTGCTTACAATTGCCCAAATGATGTGCTTAAAACATCATTTTCCATATAATATTTTACCTCGTGCCACTTGCAGGTGTTCTGACCTGAAATGCTGAATTTAGAAAGCTCAGATTAAAAAATTAATTTGGTAGGCATAGATTCCTTGACAACACAGTATTTCATTATTTTGATCTAAGGTTCATATTGCACACATAGAGGCTGTCTGCTCTTTTTGAAATTCATTTTTAAGCAAACAAATCTCATGAAACAGCCTCCTCCTACAACCTTGTGTCACCTCATTCCCTCTTTAAAAATCCTATCCATTTAGCAGTGTTATCAGTCAGCATGCTATCAATGATGACAATTTCAGGTTGAGCTCCAACAAAGATAAAATTAAATAAAGTCATGCAATATAATAGTGAAAAGGTTATTTAATATCTCAGCATTTTAGCATTCTGTCAAGTAACTTTTTTCTCACACTGAGTGTGGTATATTCAGCTGACCATACAGGCAGCGTTTCACTACAATACTAATTGTAATTCAAATAGCATGTGCAGAGGTATTGCGTCTCGTTGTGTAAACACGAATGTTCATTCACTCACACACACACACACACATCTACATACACTCACACATGGATGACGACGCACTCTCGCACAGACATGCGTGTGCGACACACTCCATCATCAGCGCAACTGCACACCGTGCGGTGATTGCGTACGGCTTGTTATTTAGCAGATCGTTCTGGTGTCTTTCTGAGTCCATTCCCTCAATCACTGCTCCGGGAACACTCTGAAGGTGGTTGTTTCCACAAAATGGACTGCGGCAGAAGAGCCCCTGAGACAAACAGGGAAAGTAATGATTTAAAACAACAACAACAGAAAGGGAAAAACCATGACAACAAAATAAATGGCCGAGCTGCCCTTGACGATGATGGGAGAGGTCTAAATGGAACTGGAGATTGGCAGGAGAAACTAGCTTTGCACAGTCCTCTGCCATTTCATAATTGTGCCCTTTGCCATTTTATTTTATTTGTATTGTTTTTTTCCCCCCTCCCTTGGGAGAGATAGCTGTAGTTTCTAATCTGAATTTTGAAATTGGTGCACTGTTAAAGCTTCCACCTCTCTGCTTCTGTCATTGGGGTATTGGTGATGGCTAAAATGAGTTTATTAAGCCGGAATGACCTCTGTGTGATTTTCGCCAAAGCACAGCGCAACGTAAAGCAGGTGCTGGACCACACCCCACCCACCAACGGCACCACCTCCATTCAATATGTGAAATGAAGCGATGGCAGGGGAGAGCGCAGCAATGACAAATGTCACTGCTTTTAATGACAGAGGCGCCGAGGGGGGAAGATTGAGCATGCCGTCGCCCTTCCGCCGAGCCGCGTCGAACTGATCGGAGTCAGGCGAAGGATGGGGTGGGGGGGGGGGGGGGGGTGGATGGCAGGGAGTGGAACCGGCGATGAACACAATGGAACGCCTGATCAAAAAGTCCCAGCATACTGAGAGGCAAGTTCCAATTAACTGTGAAAATGAAGCTGTTATTTTGAAAAATAAATATGGGAATATTTTTGCTAGTGGCTGCTGGGCCCTTCCTCAGTTGTTCTCCTCGGTTAAAGTGTCAACCTGATCCGGATGTTTTTTAATCTGTTTCACACCGCTACTGCTACCTGCTGCCATACCTCACAGCTGTTGGCAAGAAGGCCCGTTCATACTTTGCCACGACTGCCTCATCCCTCCAGACCAATAAGCAGCAGTTACCTGGCATTCACATTGATATCTATGTAACCACAATATCATTTCAAAGTCGTTTCAGCCTAACATAGTTTAGCTTTCTGCGTAGTTCACTAATTCCTACTTCCCTCTATTTATCACCTTGAATGTACGTTCTCAAATCTTAATATATCCTTCTCCCTAGCCTACTCTTGCCCTCTGGAATGCTCACAAATTCCTATTCTCATTTTTTTCTAAAAGTAACCATGTATGCAATGACAGATGTACAGCCTTATTTTAAATATTGCTGGCTGCAACTGGCAGTTAGATATGCCCGCAGGCTGGGTTCTGAATGGGTGTCATAAGCCTGTGTTATGTGGGACTGGAATGATCTGCTTCAACAAAATGAATGACATAAGCCTGTGTAATGTCGATATGATTTATAAAGGCAATAATCCTCATGGTTAAACACCATTTGATTGTTTTTACTGCCGCCTACCTATATCGTAGCCAGATTTATCCATCCATCCCTCATCTCTGCAAATTAACCAATATTTCTTGAGATCTGTTCCTTAAGTCAAGGTTTGGGACCATTGTCTATAAGTCAGTGGGTCATGTAGCTATGTGAAGTGGTTCGCAGGATGGGAGTGTAAATTCATAATTATCATGAATCACAAAATTTGCTATGTGCAGACTTCATTTTTGTGTCATTTAAACGTGTTTTTTTCAGAAATAATGTGTGTCTATGCCAAACATTACAGCACATGCATCTGCTAGATCCATGGGGGATTGAATCTAATTACTGAACTAAGACTGGTCCCCAATTCACTGTTCAACTGCACGCAAAGCTGACAGTTGGACATATTGTTAAAAAAAAAAAATTCTAAAAGTCTCATCAGTGAATTTCAGTATATGCCTGGCCATGAAGCAATAGCTGTGACACAAAAAAAATGAAGACAACTCACTGAACAAAAGCTGGAATCTAGACAACTAGGGGGGTGGAAATCTTGGTTGAGAGATGTTTTGACAAAAACTGACTTGGTTAACCCAAATATACACCAGGTTTTAACAGATATAGCAGGGCTACATCCTATTTGGCTAAAAAACTTTTCAAGGAAATGTAGCAGGGTTTTACCTGAACGCCTAGACAGCTTTTCACCAACTTTTCAATGCAAAAGTGTTCCCTAGGAAGCTTCCCTTGTTTTGGGCTTGATATGGCTGGGATTCAATCAGCATCCGTAAATTTGAGTAACAACCGTCAGCGAGAACTTTTTTTCCCGCACAAACACAGTTTAATGCAATTAAAATGCAGTTGCCTAACCGAGATTGTGAAGAAAAGGCATAGCATTTGCATTTACTCGTATATCAGCGTTATGGACAAATGTTGATTGAATACAGGCCAGTCTATAATCCTGACCAGTAAGCAAAACGTGTGAATGCTGGTGAAACTTTCAGCAACGGAAGCTTATAAAACTGAAAAAACATGACGAGACATTAAGTCAGATGACAAGCACCCACGACTCAAAACCAACGGTGCAGAACAGAACAGGAAATTTCAAGAAACATTGCAACAGAAGAAACGGTCATTGCCCAGCTCGCTACAGATTATTAGGTTTTTTTCAATTAATGTCAGTGTCACTGTGAAGTCAAGGTAATGGCACTATGTCATATGTTTTTTTCTTTTTTTTTTTTTTTAAGTCATAGTAATTGCCTTAATTATGCTGAATGAATGAGCATTTAGTTTGGTTAATTATTTTATAAAAGTGACCAAAAATTTGATTGAAGTCTTTGAGGCAGGATTTCAAGGCCTGGACAAAACAGCATCAAACAACACAGTTTAAGCCAATCAGTTGGGTCTTTTTTTGCTATGAGGCTAGGTTTACAGTGACTGCTGCCCACTCTCTCAGGCACCAGTGTTAAATGTCCTAGTATTCCAACATTATATCTTTGTCACTACTGCCTGTCAGATGGTGTCATGTAAAAATTCTGATGAATGACGTTTGTCAATGGGAAGCATTATTGGACGCAGAGATATGATTTCCTAAAAATGTACTTGATTAAAATCCATATCTAGATAACAGTCATCCACCAACTATTGTACTTCTCCCATGACTAACTATTTGTACTTTGGGTCGCAAACATAATTCCATTGTTTCAAAACTGTGAATGAAAATGTTTGAAACCAACTGACCTGCCCTTACTAAAAGATCTCACACTACATAAACTGATAATTAGCTGATAATTGTTGGTGCACAGCCGATGGGTGTCCATACTTTGCGTTCTTTTGCTTGTGGGAATGGTGCCAATCTTGTGCCCTGTTTATA
Source organism: Anguilla anguilla (assembly GCF_013347855.1). NCBI lineage: Eukaryota > Metazoa > Chordata > Actinopteri > Anguilliformes > Anguillidae > Anguilla > Anguilla anguilla. The sequence goes on along the minus strand of NC_049201.1, from coordinate 54,041,578 downwards.
CCATTATTTCACCGTTCTCTGATTATCACCAATCACAATCTACTGTGAATCATCCCCTGTAATTAACTCCCCAGTGCTTGAACTGAAGGCAGTTTCAGGTGGACAGGGTTCGATTGTGTTGAATATGATTGTCGCAGTGTCAGGGCAACAGCAGCTGCAGCTAGCCAAATACATAAGTAGCTGTTGCTCATTTTTTTAATTTTTTTTTTTTTTTTTTTTTTTTTACTTTTTCCCTAACAGAAAAAAGTTATTTCTTTGTCTTCATATGTATAATTAGTCACTCACGCATACAAACCTGTGTGTAGGGCTTTGCATTTCATGGCACAGTAATAAACGTTTTTCATATTTAATTAAACATAAAGTTCAGTTTTAAAAAAATTAATTCGGACAACGCAATTCATTGGTCAATTAAAACATGGAACTTACGTGCTGTGCATACAGTTTACATCTACTGCTAATTTTCAGCTGTCCCTAGTTAGACTTTTTGTGAAGAGGTTAAAAAGCATACAGCATTTTAGTTAATCAATTTCGCTATGTAGTATGCAGTATATGAAATATGGTTGGCTGAACTGCCATTGTTTCTGCACTATTATTTCATTAGAATTTGGAATGAATAGAGCTCCTCAAACCAAACTTTTAAAGTATTCAAACTAACTTTTAAATAACCTTTTAAATACAGGGCCCCATTATACTGCGTGACATTGTGCTGGTAATTAAAAAGGGATTTAGGCACGCAAGTGGTGGGGATTTTAGTTCCCATCATGGACTCAGTTGATTCAGGTAAAGGTGCAATTTGTAAGTTTTTTTTTTTAAATTTTTTTTTAAACATTCCACCCCCTCACCTTAGCTCTTCCTCCGAAGCTCCACCCTCCAAATACATAGATGTGTGCTGCCTGTCATCTAAATAATGTAGAGAGAGAGCATTGAAAAGTAAAGTAGGGACAGTGAAGCACAATGCAGGTTGAAAATAAAACACAACATCATCATAATGAAGCAGTGAGCATAGCTATTGGTTTTATTTACAGATATGGGCTAACGACAGTCGATAGGATGCAGACACCGTCGTTTTTGCTATGAGACCCAGGCGAAGTTGCGAGCAAAATGTCTTGACTCCAATCACAAATTGTGGAGAGTAGCACATATCTCCCTCGGCAGTGGAATGCGATTTGGTCCAGCTGAAAGCAAATTTTTTTTGTTTGTTTATTTACTTATTTAATTAATTAATAAAATAATTTTGGCATCTCTGAATCCACCTTAAATTTTAATGTCCAATTCACAAACTATGTACAAGCATGCTTACATATGGACCCTGCTACCGGCTTGGGAGAGTGACGGCAATATGCGGTTCTCCTCAGTCACAGGCCATGCACATGCAGAGCAGGGACAGAGGAGACCAGCCACGGGCATCCGAACAGCTGGCAGGAGTCACTTGAGTAATGTTTACTGATTAGTTCATTCCCAGGTAAGTCTTTCGTAAATGTGTTCCCTCATTTCTTTCAGTTCAGAACTGATTCACTCACTGTCCCCTCTTCTGTTTAGGAGTATATCCATTCCGTGTATCCTTGCCAATGAGCTTTTTGATAAATGCACTCTGCCTTGCTCACATGTGCTCAAAATGATTGTCTTCATGCTTCTAGTGGCTCTCGTTAGAAATATTCAATGAGATTCTGCCTGCTAGCATTTGTGGGTGGGGATTTATGGGGAGATGGGGGGTTATAACCACCCAATATGACAAAACAGGCCAAATAACCCCCATCCCCCACCCCAATAATATAGCATAGAGAACTACTTTCATATACTGAAGATGGGATTTTATGTTGTGATTGGGATACACTGATCATTATTCTAAAGTGTTTTCCCCTTCAAATTCACCAGAAATGATTGTTTCATGATCAAACAGCTGTTCTTTTAAAAAAAGTTCTCTTCCCCCACACAGGGTTGCAGTTCTCAGGTTTATGTATTTCAACCCCCCAATATTCCAAGTAAAGTAGCACCCTTGGTGGTGGGTGATCCAAGTCACACAAACCATGCATCTGAAAATAGCTTGGGTTGAAACTTCTTGTACACATATTTTAGGTTGACACAAATATACAAAAAAGAAGAAATAATACATATTTACTTATATTCAGAGGTGGAGAGTACAAGGGTCAAAAAGTAAAACACCTGCCATGTTGTTTCCATCCTCAAACTCAACTAGCTGATTAGTTCTACCTGCTGGCTTTAGAATTGTGGTCCTGTAATTAGCAAATCCTGGCAATTGGAACAAAATTCTGGAGAGGATTTTTACTTTCTGAACCTGGATTTTCCACCTCTGCTTATGCTGTATATTTGTTTTCTCGTAATATATGAGTTACTTATTCAGTTGATGAATGAGTGACTAATTTTGGTGTGCACGTGTAATTTTATCTTGGATATTCATCAGGGTCGTGCAGAAACATTTTGAGGGGCAGATGCTGAAAGTGAGAAAATGGCACACCAAACTAGAAAAACCTAGTGTACAGAAAATATTAAAGGCACAGATGCTCAGGCACCCATGGCCAGACCCCCCTCCCCCTTAATCCCACCCCCGCATGTGCCTGATGTTCATAGTGCTTCAAATGAAGTAAACACAGCAATAATTAAAGAAATAAATATGATATGACTAGGCTACCTTTCTTTTATTTCACTGAGCAAAACAATTGTTCCACAACTAGTAAACCTGCATATGTATTCAGTTCCTTCTCAAATTTTCAAAGACATTTAGCTATAGAATATCCTCTTGGATCACACCACTTCATGCCTGGTTTTCAAATGTCTTAATTGTATCTGTTTTGATAAATCTCGTTCGTAATTAAGGATATAGATTTAGTGAGCAAAAAGGCACATCTTATGTGTAATACATGACAGTGTCATTATTATGTGTAGCAAATATCCTCACATGAAAATATTTTCCATGTAAGTAGAAATTCCCTGCTGCGCATGTCTAGTAAATCTGGACCTGAGAGCCTTAAAAATCCTTAGAGAGCTGGATAACCCCCCGGACTGACAAAGGCTGGGGAGAGATTAAAGAAAGCACAGTCACTTAGACACAAGCATGCGTGGGTGTCTTGAGTAAAAACCATAAGGTTACACGGCTCAAAGTTGATTGGTTTACAATCTGAAGGAGTAATGGAGAAAGAGACACTTTTTATAGGATGATTCTTATTGATATTTCTAACCAAGAAAATAGTCTGAATCCTGTCCCTTGTTGCTCAAGAGGACAAATCTCTTTCATGCCTTAATTTGGTGCGGGTAAATCGATTATCAACACCGGAAATAGGCTCAGAGACAATTTTGTAGCCAGGTAATGATATAATTACACTCTTAGCTGCACAGCTGTTTTAAGATTGACATAAAGATTGTAAATGATGTGACCGTCAGGGCATTTACGTTTATGAGCTTTATACTGACCTGTTCAAATGTGTGGTCTGACTCAATCCATTCCCAGAGTGAGTCATCCTTTATTTTAAACAAGACATCTGAAAATGTAGACATGTTTTCCTTTTCACACATTTCCACATCTAAAATGATGTGCAATTAAAAAGAAAAATGTAGCCCTTTGCTATCTTATTTATTCAAAGACAGGGACGGTGTGCTTTGTGATTGTATGGAGTCAGGTGCAGAGTGGTTCCTGGCTGTGACTGACTCTTGTCTCAGTTTGGCTGTGAAAGGGAAGATAATTTGATCTTTTGTGTTATTAAGGCCTTCTGAGGCCACGACTTTGAACCTGTGCAAACATCTTCCATCATTTTAAATTTCAGCCAGACACAGTCCAGTTTGTTCACGGATCACAGCTCCTCTCTCCTACATGTATTCATTCCAGACATTCTGAAACATGTTTGTGCGCTGTCAGTCATACCACATAAAAAGTATGTAAGTGTGTGTGTCTATATATATATATATATATAGAAACTAAGTTTGCACATATAATCACACAATATTCAATCACTACAATCGTGTTCTGAAGTTGATAAAGCCTTTAATGGGAGGATGAATAATTGTGGACGCTGTAGTGACACACCCAACACTGCCTCACGTGGCTCTAAAATGTTTGACCTGCCCCCAAACGAGTGTTTCCTTTAAGCAACTTTTTAGTATAGCAGGGGATGTTCTGTCTCCCCATTGCTCTAGACTGCTCCCAGCTAATGTGCCGGAGCTTGTCTTCCCAACATGCAAATTGGGGAAGTTTAAGTAAGCGCATAATAGCTGAAGATGTATTCCACCCAGGGAAGCTTTCTGATTTTTTCTTTAATTTATCCAAGCTCACGAACATACAGGTAAAGTGGGGCTAAAGAGGGGAGAAAAAGTATTAACAAAACACAAAAAAAGCCTTGCATTCTGTAGTCTTTTATTTCAATAGGAGTTCATAGCATAGCCTACAGTAGTTCATAATGAAGATTATGAATTTTTGAATTATAAAATCATTTTTTCAATTTATAATTGGCTTCAGTGTCCCTTATATAGGGGTGCTAGTGGAGTTCATGAAGTTTGTACTATACAGTTCAGAGTAAGGATCAGTAACTATATTTTGATTTATAAAAAACATTTGTCTATGTTTGAAACTGTTTGTTTACCACAGTGTTATAAAAGCCAGTTATGTCTATATAACATACAGGTAATAGTTAAACCCAGCTTTAAAAAGCAAATTACCTTTCATTTATTTTTGGGGTAAATCCTGCCTACTTTTGATTTTAGCCGTGTCCATTTTTAATCCGAATACAAATACAAATAATTTAGTTGTTTGAACAAATACAGATACAATTACAAATAGTAGCATCTCCCTCCACCCTTACTTGACACACATACAAATTTCACAATTTGTCCCCTATACCTCCTTTTAAATTCCCCCATCTGTCGTTGACCCCCACACGTTTTTATTGTAAAACTTTCCCTACTCATTTTTAATATCCCCTTTATTTAGGTGTAAATTCCCCAGTCTGGCAACCCTGTCAACCCTGACAAAAGCTATAGCTAGGAATATGCATTTATATTCACTCACGTGCATATATCAGCGAGAGTAAGATATAGCTACCTAGCTTTTAGATTAGTAGCTAGCTAGGGAGATAGATAGATAGATAGATATATAGATATATAGATATAGATTGGTGGTAATCAAGAGATAGATAGTTAGGTACCATCTTTCACTAAATGCAGGCACTGTGTGTAGGCTATCATAGTCTAGCTAGCTATCACTCTCGCTAACTAACACATACACAGGAGTAAATAAACATGTTATGGATTTATGTACTCCTGTGTGTAACAGAGGAATTACTGAGTGTAGCCAGGCTATACATATTCAGAATAGTCTAACTAGCTCCTGCTTGCTAATATGCGCACAAAAGTAAATAAATACATATTTATCTAAGTTTTTATTATGAGTGTGGCAGATGAATGATGGAGCGTAGGCTGTGTATTCATAATAGACTGACAGCTAACATCTTTATATTTACAGCCATAATATACATAAGTTACATAAATTACATAAGTTGAAAGCAAAACACAAGCAGCTGCTCCTTCATGTTTACAGTTTCCCAGGAAATTATGACACCGTGACAATAACCTGGAAGTACATATGTGCTGTTATTTATATATAATTGTTTGCGAGGCCTCACGAAAGTTTTTTTTTCTTCTTTTTTTCTCACCTATGTCCCTTTAGGGGCTCCGTAAGGAATAATATTATTGATTGTTAAAGTTTACAATACAACACTGAAAAAAACTTTGTTTCCCTTAGGGATGCTGCACCTAAGCAATACTGTATATCACCCATTATATGGGATCAGAACCAAAAATAATTGAAGGCTATGGAAAGAGAGTAAAAGTAAACCAGAATTGAGAAAGAAAATAAAAAAGAAGGATGGGGGTCAGCCAGAGGCTTAAATAACTAATATCCCACAAAATAAAAGCAACGTAAAAGACAGTTCACAAAGACCGTTTGAAGAGTTCAGCAATCACTGATTTAATTTTTAATTTTTTTTTTAAACACTACACAAGTAAACATAAGTGGAACATTTTCTTATGTTTACTTGTCAGTCAAAAATAAAACAAACAGGCATTTGTTTTATAACTTAATAAACCTGGATTCAGGAATCATAGTTTTCAACAAATTCTCAATGTGTTCACTTGGCTCAGGGTATTATCCCTGTGATGGGTGGGTGCACAAAGTACTAAATCAGGAGTGTGAATAATTATGTATATAAATTCTTGTCTTTTTCTCTGAGTATTAGTATTAGTATAAGAAGATAAATGTCCTTGCTTTATGGACACTGTAATATTATTTTCTGTGTTTGTGCTCAACAGTGTGAGTAAGTATGAAGCGCTTGCACTTACACACACACACCTGCCACACGGCTTTTGTGTTGCATGGTAAATGGTAAATGGACTGCATTTATATAGCGCTTTTATCCAAAGCGCTTTACAATTGATGCCTCTCATTCGCCAGGGCAGATTAGGGGTTAGGTGTCTTGCTCAAGGACACTTCGACACACCCAGGGCGGGGTTTGAACTGCCAACCCTCCGACTGCCAGACAATCGTCTTACCTCCTGAGCTATGTCGCCCCCCTATGTTGCAGCTGCCCTCCTGGTCACTGGTTGAACAGTTTGGTAGGATAGCCTGGTTTTGGTAGTGTCGTGGTTATGCCAGATTTTAAAGAAAAATTGAGAGAAGAGCAGCAAAATACAAAAATACAGTGTTCATATTTTCCTGTCATTCATAACATTTATTATTAAACTGCAAATATAATTTCATAATTACACATTTCTCACTGTGTATTGTGAAGGGAATTCACATATTTGGAACTTATGAGTTTTATTTAATTATTAGTTTGGTTTCTGGCTATTTATGGAAATAGTTCTGCTTTAATTATTTCCAACATGCATAGATATCTGAGTGCTCTTTCAAAATTTGCGTTATAATATCACACAATATTTTATTTTGCAAAGCAGACAATTCTTGCATAGTCATCCATTTTACTAAAAGGTGTGTGTACATTTTTGATGCTGTTTTGCAAACTTTAGGTCATGCTGGATTAAAGGTATAAGATATAATTGTCAGACATTTATTCCCAAGTAGATATTCACTTTATCAACTGTTTGATTTTCTTTCTCTTGCATTTGATGACCTTGCAGTTGACCGACGACTCATTGACTGGCGCTGAACACCTGGTCTTGAAATTATATACAGGTGTTTTCCATGCCAAGCCAGTGTGTTTATAAAAAAAAAATACCCAGCATCCCACTGTGGTCTCTGGTGTCATTGTTGTCTTCACATCTTTGGAAACCTCCTTCCCTCCTCCTAAAAATATCCCAAGCATGCCTGCTCTTCAAATTTCACCTTTCAAGATGTATTTCCATGCACAATGAGCAGCGCAAGGGGGAACTGTCTGCACCACATGTGGTCGGGTGATTTCATCTCATTTTAAAAGGTTATATCGGACGCTGTAATAAAACTGAACGATTGGGCAAACACTGCGCTGCCGGTGGAGTGCAGCGGCGCCGGAGCCATTAGGGCCTCCTGGCCGTTTCGTGACACCTGACACTTCAGCAGAGGAGCAACTCCAAAGGTGGCATCAAAGACATCTGCCACACGAACGCAGCGAGGGGTGTGTGTGAGGGGGGTGAGGCTCAGCACACAGCCGCCTCAGAGAAACCTGCATCTCTGCAGATGTCTGCAAATAGTTTTCTGTCGCAGTTTTTTTTTTTTTTTGAAAGTCTTTGCAGGGAGGGACATTAGGCAAAAGCAACTCCCAACGCACATAAATTCAAAATGCGAAAGCTTGAGAGTTCCAACTGTAACATCTTGAAAAAAAGGAGTCATTAGTGTTCCCTACTTATTCCTTCTCTGGTGGTGTCAGCTGTTTTATATTTGGAATAATTTATTGATGGGAGAGGAGGGAGGCTCTTTATGGAAAAATATGACATGTTATGTAAATTATTCACGTTGCTCAAAGCATTGTTAACAACTGTAGACATAACCATTTCCCCTGTGTGCGTTTTTATTGTCACAGTTTATTTATATTAATCTTACAGTTATCGTAAAACTCTAATTTGAAATTTCCCTGATATGCTGGGAGCATATGCATAAAACAAAAAACTGCTTCATATTTGATAGAGTTTGCAGAGGGAGTAAATTGCTGCTTTGTGACAATATGGCGGGAGCTGCAGCTACTGGGCTCGGTGGATAGAGGACGCTACTGAGGCACGTACATCTGATTTTTTCCCCCTACCTACTGCACTTCTATTTTCACATTAAATAACTGAGCAGTACCTCGGAATTCATTTTTATAGATTTTTATATCTATTTAAATCTAATCTGTACATTTTTTTGATTTTGTGCAAAATTTAAATTTTATTTTGAGTGTTTCTAATCACTGCTATGGTCATGGACTTTTATTTTTGCATTATATGAAATATGCTCATTATTATTATTATTATTATTATTATTATTATTTCCATCATATTATGTTCATTACCATTTACCCATATGTACTTATCCCAGTTCATCCAGGTCTTTATTCTTTTCTTCTCACTGCTGTGTTGCTACCTCCGCCCCCACCCCACCTCTATTTAAATCTGTTCGCAGGAGGCCCTGATTGAGTGTTATAGTGCGTTATGCCGGCGCGGACGCTGTAGGCCATTTCCCACGGATGGCCAGACCTCGACACACATGGGTAGATTATGATAAAGAGAAACGGGGAGTCTATAGATCACAGTTAGCAGAGTGCAGGGGACCCCGCGCTGAGCAGACAGTAAAAACAGGGTGTTTGATCAAGCGCTGGTGCGAGCGCGGCCCCGTTTCCTCGGGATGTAAATCTGACATGCCATATATAATATTCACTGTGATGGGGTAAATGGACCCCATTTGAGATCACATCTCTCACCACCATTACGGCTCTCCACAACCCGCTCCATCCTGCGAGAGCCCCCTTGCCCCTTGTCCCCCCTGCCTGCTGCCATACATGGTGGGGGCTCCCACATGGTCTGCTATCCTTCACTCAGCTAGGATGATGGAGCTGCTCCACATGTCTTTCAGGAGCCAGCAATCACACTGATAGAACACACTCATACTGAAGGCAACAGCAGTGGTGAGCAGCATTCTGGAGCAGCCGTGAGAGCAGCAAGGGAGAGCAGTGATCAAGGCTTCAGTATGATGCAGTGGTTAGGCCAGCAGTCTGTAGGAGTGTTCCAAGCACCAGTGTGGAGCAGTGTTTAGGGCAGCAGTGTTGAGCAGTGGTCAGAGCAGTAGTGTGGAGCAGAGGTCACACTAGCAGTGTGGAGCAGTGGTTATAGAAGCAGGGTGGAGCAGTGGTCGGAGCGGCAGGGTGGAGCAGTGGTCAGAGCAGAAGGGTGGAGCAGTGGTTATAGAAGCAGGGCGGAGCAGTGGTCAGAGCAGCAGGGTGGAGCAGTGATTGTAGAAGCAGTGTGGAACAGTGGTCAGAGCGGCAGGGTGGAGCAGTGGTCAGAGCAGCAGGGTGAAGCAGTGGTTATAGAAGCAGTGTGGAGCAGTGGTCAGAGCAGCAGGGTGGAGTAGTGATTATAGAAGCAGTGTGGAGCAGTGGTCAGAGCGGCAGGGTGGATCAGGGGTTAGAGAAGCATTACAGCGGAGTGGCCAGGACAGCTGAATTTATGTTATAAAGGCTTCAACAAGGGTGTACCATACAATACCTACGAATAAATACAAATTATCCTCAACCTAATCATTGCAGCCCACTCTTCCTTTAAACAACCCAACACTCAGAGACCCATAGGGTATAAAAGCACTTCTTCCGCACTTTGAACATATTAAAACAGAAAGATTCTTTCTCCTGCATTACCCCTCACCTTCTGACAGCAGCCATTAATAACTTCTGAAGCTGAGTGGCATGCTGAGAGTGGAAACAAACATGACTGAATTTAAAACATAACGGGGAGATGTCAAGCGTCTCAGAACTCCGGTTAAAAAAAAAAAAAAAAACGCATTTGGAGAAACCCAGGGTTTTTTTTCTTCCCCCATCTCATTTTAGTGTGCAGTTTTACCAGATTGGATATAACAAATTGGATGATTTTTGATTTTGTTGTTTCATTTTTTTTTTTTCAAAATTTTTCACGGAGAGTGTTAATGTGAAAAAGCACGTTTATTTTTGACAACCAACCAAATGTGACATTTAATTTTAGAGGACAACACTGCGAATAGAGAAAAAAAAAACGTGGATAAATAAAATAAATGGGAATTTCAGCAATTGCGTTAGGGTGAAAATACAGAGGAGATAAGCTTTTCTTTAAGGGGAATGTGACCTTGTCTGCCCTCCGCTCTGGCTGAGGAGACATCCGACGTGATTTTCAAAGAATCTGCTCTCTGTATGCTAATAGTCTGCTCAGCCTCTCTTATGTGGAAATGTTTCTTTCTTTTTTCCTTTGGTTGATCTTTCTGTTTTTGCTGTGAAGCATTGAGAGGCAGAGATTCATTATCTGTCATCATATTCATTTCTATGCTAATGAGAAGGGCACCCTTTGAAATCTGTTTCGCTCTTCCAAATAGAAGTAAACAGCAATCATAGCTTCGTATTTTTTTCCTTTTTTGTTTTTATTTATTTATTTGCTTTTAAAGGAGAAATTATTTTATAAGATTCTAAAATAGTTACGAATTGTATTTGACGAATCACACTGTATTGAAAACTGCAACAAAGATGGTAAATAAGACTTTACTTTATCCAAGACAGAGTGGCGTGGAGATCGTCTTCATTTTGTCTGTCTGTTTCTGGGCTTAAATGAAGAGATCCTTGCAATGCTACTGCTGCCAAATTACAAAATGATGCAAGTTAGATAATTTATTTATGCTTCAAAAGTTTATTTGACAGCAGTGGCATTTCTGGCTATACATTTAAAATGAATTGGCAGTGTAGAAGCATAACTTACATTCGCAAAAGCAAGTGAGTTTGAAAAAACATTAAATAGTATCCATCTTGTAAGCAATATAGTTGTCTGAGATTGATAGTATTCTTAGGAGACCACCGTCAAATGGCACAATGGAAAAGAAATGCCAAGTCTGAAATGGAACTCTTCTAAATGAGCTGACTGGGTGATCTCTGGGACTCATAGCAATCTCAATTGATCTCAGGTTTCAATTGTAGTTCTTTAAGATCTTTCACTGTTAAAAATAATTTGTAACTTTTAACATAGTATTATACAAAACAGTATAATTACCTTCTGACTAACAATAAGAGTTGTTACCAATAAGAGGCATTAATTTATTTCAAAGATAAAGAAGTCCTTTTCTGGTAAATATTTCAAATTATCAGAGGTGTAAAGAATGCCTTGTGTATGTATAATGCCCAGGTGGGATTATAGTCAGTATTGTACAAGGATTTTCCACACTTTGTTATGTCAGTTGGAGGGACAGTTTTTTCTTCGGTGATGATCTTTTTCTGCAGTATTTAGAAAATATGCTGCATGCACATTACCAAGCATGAAAGATGTATTCAAGAAATCAAACTTTGCCTAATATTTTCAAAACTGATTTAACTGCCAAGGCCCAGTTTCTCAGTGGATGTAGGATATGGCATATAATATAATATTTCAAAGAGTCTTTCCCTAAGTGAATGTAGCTTATGTCAGCGAGAGTTAAGTACATCATTTAAGGCACTGCCTGCTGTAAAATCAATCAAAAAATACTACAACTTTACTTACAAGGCTTTTGGGAATTACCTTGAGTATTAGCAATGGTTGGGATTTGAAGGAAAAATTCAAAGTGAAAGAAATGTCCTGTAATTCTATCCCATGAATGAGGCCCTATACACACACACACACACACACACACACATACGCAAACCATGCCATCCTTGAATAAATGGACATAGACACAATTTCTATTGCTTTGGCTCTGTACCCCGGCAGTAGTACAGAGTAGTGGTACTTAGATTTGAAATTAAGCAATGAATATGAGGTTAAAGTGCAAACTTAAATTTAAGGGTATTTACATTAATGTAGGTTGAAGCATATAGGTATTGCAGCCATTTTTATACATAGTGCCCCTATTTTGGGGGACCAAATGTAATTAGAAAATTGGCTGCACAGCTGTTTCTTGTTCAGCTGAGTGTTGTTGCATCAATAGATCATGCACACAAGAAAGCTAACAAAAGGTCAACAGTTGATTCCAGGTGTGGAATTTGCATTAAGGGTCAGCTGCTGTTATCTCTCAACATGAGTACCAAAGAAGTGTCAGAGCCACTAAAGCAGGTCATCAAGTGGATGAAAAATCAGAACAAATCTGAAACATACCCAAAGCATTTGGTGTGTCAAAATCAACTGTTTGATACATTGCTAAGAAGCAGGAATGTTCAGCAACCTCCCTCATCTGTGAAACATGGTTTGGCATGTATGGCTGCCACAGGTACTGGTTCACTTGTCTTCATTGATGATATAGACGTTGATAGCAACAGCAGAATGAATTCAGAAGTGTGCAGAAACATCTGCTCAAATCAAACCAAATGGCACAAAACTCATTGGATGGTGATTCATCCTACAGCAAGACAATGATAAAAAGTGCTGTAAGTTCTATGTGGCAAAACCAAAAGTTTTAAAAAATTAAAAAAAATTTTTTTTAAATACCCATAAATTAAAACTGAGAATCTGCACTTTAACCACAGGTGAATGTTGTTATTGTATAATATTTTTGTATAATTAAAAATTGTGGAGTACACAGCTAAATAAATAAATAAATAAATAAATAAATAAATACATTTGTCCCAAAGATTGAGGAGCTAACATATATATGAGTATACACAAAATACTCATTTCCCCCATGGTACATGCTTCACATTCACTCTGCAGCAAAGTAAACTGCAGTTGTTGTTTTTATTTTATTTTATCATAGCTCTAACACACTGCTTGGGGGTATGCACCGATCTGCCAAGTCTTAAGAACTGAACTGAATGGCTTGAGCTTTTCGCTTACAGTGGCAGGGATAAATATAGTTTCAACAGCAGATGCATCGCTTGTTTCCAAACATTTCTCTTTCCCGGCACCAATGATATTGACAGAAGGGACATTTTTGGTGTTTTCTTCACACCAGAGCAGCTCTTGAGTCATTAAGGCATGGAATCCCGTGGCTTCTTTGTTATGTTTCCGTTTATGTGCTACAGTAGGAAGGTATTGAGTGTTATTAACAAAAATATATACTGAAGAATATTCTCTATGCCATAGTTTCACTAATTACCCATTTTTGTATTTCTCTGCATCTTTGTTGTTATATGTCGATAGCATTTCTGGAGAAACCCATATAGTGCATAAATAAGATCTTAGTTACTTGTCTTAGGACTCAGAGAGCATTCTCAGATGGTGCTGTTATTTATTCATTTATTTATTTATTCTTCGGATTTAGGTGCGGTTCTTTTTGGCCGCAACACTTTGCTCTTGACATCACTCTGATACAAGTGAATCTTGGTCTCATCTGTCCGCAACACCTTTCTCTAGAAAGCTGCAGGCTCTTTTAGGTACTTCTTAGCAAACTGTAACCTGGTCATCCTGTTTTTACAGATAACTATTTGTTTGCCAAGTAGCTTCTGTAGTTCTATTTGAGAAGTCTTCCGCAGATGATAGTCACTGACACATCCATGCCAGCCTCCTGAAGAGTGTTTCTAATGTGTTGGACAGGTGTTTCAGGGTTTTTCTTCATTATGGTGATAATTCTTCGGTCATCAACTGTAGACGTTTTTTGGCCTGGCAAACCTTTTGTGATTACACCAGTGCTCTCAGTCTTTTTAATGATGATCCAAACAGTTGGTAAGCCTGAGGTTTGGCCTGTGTCTCTGATTGTTTTTCTTATTTCTCAGTCTTATAATGGCTTTCTAGACTTTCATTGGCCCAACTCTGGTACTCATGTTGACAAACACCAATAACAGACTTCAATGGCAATCAAAAGCCTAGAATCAAGACTAGATACTGAATGTTCTCTTATACCTGGAGTATGCAGCAATTGAACACACTTGACTAATCAGAAACAGTGGTGAAGCCATTTGTCCTAAACATCATGGTGCCCTGAAATGGGAAGGGGGGGGGGGGGGTGGCAATGTACTAAAGTGCTGTAATTTCTAAATGGTGAAACCAAAATTAATAAAAAATACAGTTTAATAAAAGCTGAGATTCTGCACTTTAAGTACACATGAATTGCTTTTATTGCAAACCTAAAATAAATAAAAAATTTTTAAATGTCTTTGACCCAAACGATATGGAGCTCACTGTATATCCTTCTTTGAGTTTTAATCTTGAAATGTTGAATAATCCAATAATACAAAAAAATAAGCATTCTGGTCAACTGTAATATCTAAAATATCCATTGTTATATGTATGATTTTACTACATCCTTTTTTTGGATTTAACTGGTGGAGTTTGAAACGTTCTGTCTTTGTGGTGGAGGAGTGGCATCAAGTGCCACTACGGTAAAGCCACAAGCGGTTCTCAATGAAGGAAATGGCAGCACAAAAGGGGACCGGGTCTCCAGCATGAGATTTGCACAGCGTGAGGAGAAGAGCGAAACGCTCCATGTAATTATTTCAGAACCACTCCTGCTAAATTGAAAGTGTGAATATCAGCCTATATTTCCCTCTGAATTGCGCCCGTTTAAGGAGCTGCTTTTCTGTGCGCTGTAATAAAGAGCACCCGCCACAATCCGTTGTCAAAGAGAGGATGATTTCCTGGGGAGGAGCAGAAACATCTGCTCCCTATTGAGGGGGTTCGGTGACGAGGGTGAACTTTTTCTTTAAGGGCAGGAGAGAATTCAATGGCAGCTCAGCCGCCCACAATCTTTAAGATGTGAATAGGGTGACAAGCTCTTTAGATACTGATAGGAAGCAGTGATGTGTTACTCCTTTACCACTATAGAGCTGGAACCAGGCGGTCTGATGATGCTTCATTCCCACTGTACCGTGGAACCAGGCTGACTGACTGTTGATCTGGAACCCGTCCAGCACAATGTATCCTTTCCTACTGCAGACCAAGAACTAGGCTGGCTCTTTATACTCCTTTTGTACTCCAGAGCTTTTGTCAGGCTCGCCGACTTAAATCGGGGTCCTTGTGGTTTTCTGTCACATTTTTATAGGCTAACAACAAGCTACACCAGCACAAATAACCAGGAAAACTACAAGTACTTGACCAGTGTTTGTTTGGTTTTGTTGTTTGTTTTTTTCGTTCAGTATTTTGTTAGTGACCGCACACCATTGATGAATCTTCTGAAAAAGCAGTGTAGCCCAAAGCTGCAGTGTTCTTCTGGTGGTGTACGTTCTGATAACAGCAGAAATGATAACACAGTAAATCTTTGTGTTTGACCCTTTCTCCCCAGGTAAAAGATGCTCATGTGAGAAGGCAGGTTGGTGTCCTCTCTTTACGCGCCCTGAGCCAGAAACATATACCATGTGCTCCTGTGTCGTGCTCGAATTCCCACCTAAATTACTGTGGGCACCATTGCCAAAGCTAAGCTACACCTGCAGGCCTGACTGGAAAGGTCAACAAGCTGCTTAAAATGAAGAATAGCACTGAAGTGAGCACTGAGTAATCTACTCTCTATATCTTCTCTCTCTCTCTCTCTCTCTCTCTCTCTCTCTCTCTCACGCACACACTCCCTGTCTCACTCTTTCTCCCTGTCCTTTTGTTCCTCCTCTCTCCTTCCCCACAGCCTCTGCTTAGGATATAGCAGTCTGTTTAGTGCATGAGACACACTGAAACTATCCACATCATGAATCTAAGGGCCTGCAAACTTGCAAACATTCATCTTCTCCTCTCCCTTTCTTTCTCTCTATCACTTTTCCCCTCTCTCTCTTTGTTTTAACTTGTTCCGTTGTGAACAGAATACCAAAACTGTTTGAATTCCCATTGGTATGGGACCCCTAAAGGAGGACGAACAGAAGAATTCATGAAAACAACAATACTTGTTTGACCTTTCTTTCATTTCTCCCTATAGGTTCTGCTACCATGCCCTCGCTGTCTCACATACACACACACATACATCTCACATCTTAAGCACAAACAGAAATGCAGGCACACATGCACACGCACACACACAAACACGCGCACACGCGCACATACACACAAACACGCACACACGCACACAAACACACACACATGCACACACACAAAAACACACAGAAGTTTATAAAATTGTGGGTTAAAGAAGTGTCCCGGATTTAACGTAAGGGGACGCAAAAGCAGCATCTGACATTTTAGAAAATGTAAGCAGCTACAAATTAGTAAGTAAGAGAGTCACGAATATGTCTCAATAATTTATGAGACCCTGGCAGCCCAGTTGGAGATAAGGGCTTGTTGATTTGCCGCAGACTTCTACAGCTCGCTGTTGCCCCCTAGTGTTGGATCCACAGAGTTCTGTGCTGGCTATAGAGTGCTCAGATGTATGCCCGTGGAACCCTGCCACCTTTAGAATCCATCCATTCCTTGTTTCCCGTAGCTTATCTGGACATAGAATGAGGCCCCATCTAACAACAGCCTGTTTCAGGTCCTCTAGAGTGATATAGATTTTAGAGAACATGAACAGTGTAGTCAACACAACTATGAGGTGGCTTTTTCTCAGGGACTCACAATGGGCTTTTATTGTCCACTCTTTCTAATGTGCATTTATAAGTAGATCAACAGTATCTGCTAAACAGTATCCCTCATGAGCTAATAGGAAAGGACTGAGTCTTTTGGTTTTTACGTAAGGACAGGCGCTGTCTGAAACTGTTTGAAAAGCAGACTGATAATTCTTCTGACAGCATGTGAAGATATTACTTAAATAAATGGTGTATCTTTTCTTTGTTTATGTCCATTCCAGCATCACATGCTCATGTAAAGATACAATTGATTTGAAGCTCATCTGGGTAATCTGTTCTTATGTTTTCACCCCGCCCACTTCTCACCTTTCATCGGCTGCTGTCGCCAGGGTAACATCCTCCGTATCGAATGGGTATTGCATGGGAACTGACACTGGGCGACAGCCTGCACAAGGGGTCAGATTCAGTACTAGCTTTGGAGCAGTGTGCATATTATGCTGAAGCTATCAGCGGGTGTGTGAGGATTATATTATCACACGCAGCTCACTACAGCCTCAGCTGGAAACCAAGCCAAAATATCTCTCTCTCTCTCTCTCTCTCTCTCTCTCTCTCTCTCTCTCTCTCTCTCTCTGCTGCCTCACACAGTGTAAATGACAGTGCTAATGTGGCTATGATAATGTGTGAATTCACAATACATTGCAGTGTCCTGCCAGGAGCACCTCGACGCACAGAACATGAGAGGATAAAAAAGACAGACGCGGTACTTTCTGCGGCTCATCGTCTGAAACGATCCTCTCTTCCCTTCGTCTGCATCTGTCTCCGTCTGGCTCCGCGAGCCAGCGTGATCTAACGCTCCCGTCTGCACCACATTCTCTCCGTCTTTCCGAGGGGGGACGTTTCTAAAATAAAAGAAACAAAAGATTAAGTGCGGTAAACACAATTCTGCACCGTCTGAAATTCAGCGTTCCTCAAGGGCTTGTGCAGATTGACCAGATTTATGGAGGGTGAAAATAGTTTTGGCTCATACAATAATTTATAACTCAGAGCCACATGAACATGTTGCAATTACTGTCAGACCCATTTGTAATAGGGAGACAGATTTTTGGTATTGCCATTACCTTGTTATAGCATATCTATTGCTCAGAAGTGCAGCAACAATGTCCCCCGACAGTGATATGAGTCCACAGCCCATAGGTCCAAAACCGAGAGCCACAACATTACATCCACAGTAAAAGCAGAGCAGGGAAGGTTGGGAGTGCAACCATTCCACACACTCTGAACAACAAAAGGATTCACACAGAAGAACACACACATATATGAACACTCACCCCAAAAGAGACTACACTGGTGTCTATGGAATGGAAGATTCCTTTATGCTGTGCTATGTTCCACAGAGTCATCTCTTAGTCCATCACAGAGGATATCAGCTAATCATCTTAGCTACACACCCTTCACATGCATCCTAAAATGACATGTTATCACAATTAAACGCCCCCCACCACACATTAAGACACATGCACAAGCACACACTTACAGTACACAGAAATTCAGACATAAACACATACACACATCCAAAACACACACACACACACAAACATGCATTTTCACAAAGTTATCCCTCAGGACTACTGCAGACCCTGAAGTAAAACCATGTGTTGTATGAGTTGTATGAGCTTCAGAGTGAATCACACATTAGAAATTGTGCTGCTTGTCTAAGCAAACAATTTTGTAAACAAAGGAATAAATCTAGAAACATCTGACCTTGTGACCTCCCCATTACTTGAGAAACCAGTCACTCAGTGAGTCAGTGACAGAGGGGCACTACCGTTTCTAGGGTCACCTTCTCCGCACGTAAGCAGCATCCAACAGATGAAGCAGTTTTACTGGGTTCTTCCCCCCCTAGTGAGTGACGCCTCAGCCATGGCTGTCTAGTCCTGAAGTTAATTTGAAGTGCCGTCCAACCTCTGTGTCATTTTGATAATTTAGTATTGCACCATCTTCGAGCTTCAGCTGAGGCTAAAGGTCACAAGTTTTTGCAAGTGTCTGTCAGTCCAAATAAGCAACATTAAAGAGTGCTGCAGTGTTCAAGTGAATAAACAAGGAGCAGCACAATTTCCTCTATCTGCAGTAGAGAAATATATAATGAAATATAAAACTCTGGAAACTATATCTATTTCATGAGCAGCGAGCGGAGTCGTGCGGGTTTGGCGGATGAGGGAGATGAGGGAGTGACACCAGAGTCTCTTGCGGGAGACATCCAATCAGCCCCACAATCAGAAGACTCCGCCGATCCCGACAGTGACAAATATGGCTTTTAATATCCCAGCGCTCCCTATTAATTGCATTTCGCCGCGATTTAGAGGAACGTCACACCGAGTGACGGTAACAGAGACAATTAACGCAAAGCGCTCTCCCCGAGACGTCCCTCCCTCGCGCAGTGAGGGCACGGCATTGTGAGCCAGCTGGGAGTCTGAACAGGAGGAAGAGCGGGAGAGCGCTTTTTCTTTTCTTTTTCTTTTTTGGGGGGGAGGGTGGGGGGGGGGGGGGGGGGGGGGCAGTGGGAGGTTTAGGAAACCGGTTGCCTTTAGATTGAATGTGGTGCTGCTGTAGCGCAGCCAGCAATGAGTGCTGAGTTTAAAGGTTTTCCGAATGCGGCAGTTTGGCTGAAAATGGAATGGCCTCCACCCCACTGTGATCTTTTGAATTCATGGACTCCTCTCAAGGTAATGTGGAGGTGAGGGTAAACATTGGAGAAATGCATTAGTGGGGAGGGGTGAAAGAGAGAGAGAGGATGGAGGATTTAAAAAGGGCTGGAGGGGAGGAGGGGCTGGATAAAATTAAGGTCACAACATTAAAATAATATTCTCAGAATGGCATTCCAACATCACAGTGATGTTGGGGAGTTTCAAGTCTCCCACTTTCTTCTCTTACATTTCCCCTTAAGTTATAGCAAAGCCACAACACATTAACTTAGTGGCATTGTAATGGTGTCACAAGAAACAGTATGACAGAGAAGTGAGGGAGAGCAGGATTTAGATTTAGTCTCTTCAACACACGCCTCTGTTAAACCCACCACCATATCTCTCTGGGCCGGCAGCAGGTGCTCACTCGCAACTTTCCACCATAGATGCATTATAGTAACAGATGGCCAGCTCTGGCGTTCTTCCTATCCTCTCAACTTTCTTACTTTATGAGGTTCTGCGTTGGCAACAAGAGTTTCAAATTCTATATTGCAGTTTATGAATATTCATGAGACACTGACTCCATCTCTGAGGATAGCGCATTGTCATTTGAAACATACCTTCATGACTTCTTAAAATACATTAAATTTCAGCTTCAACTATCGAGAGTCAGAACACCCATTATAAGGACACAGAGCTCACAATGTTGTTAGTTAATAGAATGTGTATTTCTATGTCTTAATGATTGCTAGGGATGTGATGTAACAAATACAATGAAATTTGTGAGTGGTGAGTCTGATCATTGTTATGGATGTTGAGCTAATCACAGGAAAAGAGTAGAACAGGATATATGTTCCAAGCACCACCTGTGTTTGCTGTCCTACTGTAAGAAATGTAGTTTAATGATTATTATATGAGACTGCAGATAATTAACATAATCTAATGGTTAATCAATAAATAATTGATTCCTGTGAATGACTTCTAGAAATATGAAGTGTCATGAATCTTTGCTAAAGTATATTAACCCATAAATCACCACTCTATAAATATGAATAAACTCCACGGACACAATGGCCACGTCGCCTAAAGCACAATCATTGTACAACGTAATTTCTATTAAAGTGGCCATGCCTCAGCCTAATTAATCCAGATGGCATCTGTGCAAGCTGCAAGAGCAAAACACTGTTTTACACTGTATCTCAATTGGGAGAGGAAATATCTTTTGGATGCCCACAAATCAGATTTGTAAACGCAACATGGCCAGTTTACAGAAACCAAGTGCTCTCTGGCTGCTCATGAAAGAGGCCAGGGTATGCTGTGAATGGCTAAGTGTCTCTCGTCTCCGTTCAGGGCTCCAGGACTGAGCAGTCAGACCTCATCTGGGGGATAGTTTTACTGTACCTTGAATGGGAAAGATGCAGCCACCAAAACAGATCAGTCAAACTACATAGCCATATATGCTATAGATAAAGTGCAAAGCTGTGTGTGAATGAGTGTGAGTGTATGTGTTTGTGTGAGTGAAAATACTTGATTATTCTCTTAAATTTAACATACCATGATCATTTTTGAATACCTCAGCTCAGCTTTCAAACTCACTCATTGACTTGAGAATTGTCAGAACTGAGTCAATGTCTACTCAACTCTTTTTGTAAGTTATACATCTAATCCACTTAGTCCTGCCCACTTTCCCAGAGGTCTACACATTGTACCAAGAGAGAGACTGAAATTTCAATTTTTGAATTTCACTTATGAACAGACTATGTGTTACAGTAATACATTGGGTTTAGCAATAGCCTTCATGTAGATAGTTATGGAGATAAGTGTGAATTAGCACCCTCCATGGGGGAGTTTGCTGTGGAAATGACCACTTGCATTGAACTTTATAATGGTACTTTTCTTGCTGCTGAAAGAGCAGATCTATTTGAAAACACAGTACCTAAGCAAGAAAAATAGCTGTATAGTTCCACAAAAACAAAAGCACGTGACAACCAATATAAGGACTTTATGTGACTCAAGGAAATTTTTTCATGAGTGATGGTTTTGTTCTAAATCAGAGAATTAAGTTTAAACAGCAAATGATGATTAGTTAGATTTCATCCGTATGTATTTAAATGGAAATAGTTCAACATTTTATACAGTGTATGTATGTGTGTCTATTGTTATGTGTGTGTGCATGCATGCAGGTGGTTTGGGAGCTGTCAGCCTGCTCATAGAAATACAAGGACACATTTTCCTTGCATTTTCAGTGAGTTTGGGATAGCAGCAGTAGTAATTCCAAAGTCGCACAATCTTGCAGTGGATGGCTTCATATTTTCTGAATTTTAATGGATATTTTTTTCCTTTCTAAATAAATCTTTTTAGTTCTCTGCGTCCACAAAACATATTTATGCAAGTTTCCTCTTCTTTTTAGCAACACATTCCCTCAGGATTTGAGTTCCAAGGACAGATCCTATTTCATGCTGGCATTTTGTGTTTTGTGAGGCTCTTGGAACTGCCTGTCAGCCTTGATTGACACGACAGGACTACTGCAAACCGATATCTGCTCACATTAGAGCCACTTGGAACTGACATCAGTGAAACCCACGGCAACCAAAAACAATAGATGTGAGCTAGAATGAGCCAATTCAATTTTGAGTACAATTAAAAGCAAAAGCCATTATGACTTGCATAATGGCCTAAAATGAAAGCACATTTCTGCACGTAGCTCTGTTCATCTGAACAGTGAGTAAATCGCAACCAGGCAATCGCTTATTCAAAGCATGCATTCATTGGCTGGACACTGATGTTAAGTTACACTTGCTGTTGATGGTGTTTAATGCTTTTTTTCGTAACTACATTTTTAAAAGATCCTTCGTTAAATCATTGAACTGTTTCTATTGCCTCTCCTCTCCGTTTCAGTGGCTTACAGCCATCTGGCATCTGATGTACCGATTCATTTACACTGCTCCATGCCAAGTGTAACTGTATAGCCTGACAATCTTGGACCTGGAAAGCTTGGACATTAACAAAAACAATTCATCCATTCATTTAATAATCATAATAATAATAATAATAATAATAATAATAATAATACTTACTTTAAAAATACTTTTCCTCCAAACCAGAAATCATTCAAATATTTTATTTTGGAATGGTGCTGATTCAAATTCCTGTAAGACAATACTGTCATGTCGCCTGCAAGGGAGTTTAAACACAGGCTTGTTCCTTGTAATACAGGTTTGCTTTGATTTTCATAATATTACTCAATTACTCAATTATTGACGTCCATAATCTATAAAAGGTCTCATAATAACAGTATAAACATTTACAAACAAATGATTACTATCGGACCTGTCAGATAAACTGTCAGATTTTATATTGTACTTGTCATCAAAGCTTTGGTAAAAATCTACTTAAAACCACCTCTTGTGCAGACTGGGCGGCATCCTGTTGGAAATCACTTTAGTCCACAAACTGCTAATTGAGTTTGTATTTCACACATGGATGCCAATCTGGGGGTTTACTGTTTCAAAGCGCTTCCAACCCTTAAATTTCCCTGTAGTATGACCAGAGTAAATGTGTCATTCTTTCCCCTCCAATCATAACAGCCGCAGTGTAACAGATAACAATCAGTATCTCTGACAATCACAGCTATAATTAGTCCGAGAACAATTGAATGTTGGAACTGCATGGCGATTAATCATGCGTATAATTTAATCAGTACTCTTATGAATTCTTTTGACAGCGCCATTACGCTCGGGCGCGCGGTGCTTTCCTCACAGTGCCTCGTCGTATCTGTGAAAGAAAGGCGGCCCACTTACGCGGCTATAGGAGGCACGAGACTGGGAGTGCCGTGTAAAGCTGAACTGCGCATCCGGATGTTCAGTTTGGGGAATTCAGTAATCACCAGAATTCATTTTGTGAAGGGAGAAAACAATGCTTGGATTTTATTTGTAAGTCAGAGTTAAGGGAAAAGGTTGGTTGAATCCAGGTGGATGAGTATTGTAACGGTGCACACTGTTGAGGAAATAATTAGTCAGTGGCAGTAAAATTTATTCTCTTTATATGATAATGACTAACGATGACTGAACACAGGAATTTAGTGAATTTTGTGAGCTATACAACTCAAGCCTCTGCTCACCAGTGTGGTGCCTTAACCAAATGAACCACCCAGCAGCCCCTGTTGTCTTTCTAAAAGGATCCGCTGGTGTATAATCAGAAGTCGAGTCGAACAGTCACAAGTTTTCAAAACTGACGTTCAAAAATGACATTTTCTTTATTTCACCACAAGGTAATTTGGCTGGTAAAAATCCTTTATTTGATAGGAAAGACATAGGCAATAATTATTGAGGGGGTGTGGGTTGTAAATTTCATATCTAAATACTTCATGACATGCCATATATTAGAGAATATTAATGATTTGGTTGAGAGGCAGATTATTTATATGATGTTTCAGGAACATCTGAGAGTCAGTTTCCCCTGTTTATACAATGTAGACAAACTAATCCTACGGTATAGGATTATATGTATAGGATATGTATGTGCAAGATATAGGTTTTTGGTATATATATTTTATTTATTTTATCAATACATCAATACGGTTTAGCAATAAATTTCATTTTCTAAAAGAAATTTGGATTATATTGAACATTTTAAATTTAAATAAATAAATAAATGAATAAAAATGCAAAATCCGCTTTCATCCTGAATTGCCTTGCCTGAATTTGACCTTTTGTTCTGTCATAAGAAACAAACGAAATATCTGCACAAAGTGCCAAAGCACCATGAGTTCACTTTTCATGTATTTATGGAATCTCTAAATATCCCATGCAGTTATGACATCATGAAGAGTTGTATTACCTAAATAACACACACAGTGCAGTGCAGAGTCTCTATGAGAGATAGGAAGAGGTAACCGGCAAGTCAGTTTATATTCCTCATTCACACTAGTGGAAATTTTTGCCCCCTAGTTGCTGCTTGGTTCCAGGCCTGGTCAAACAGGCTAGCTGGCAGCTGCCATTCACACCAGCCTGAGGCTCGCTTCTAGGCAGGCATGCCACACCAGAGCCTGCTTTTATGCTTCTGGGCCTGAGGAACTTTCAAAGTTGGCCACAGGGCCATATCAATATTGAAACACTTTGTGGGTGTAATAAAATAAATACTTGACTAAAAATAAAATTGTTTTCCAGACAGATTATTTGTCATGAGCATGCTGAAAGGAACTTTGATACCTCCAGTTTGAGTTTTTATGGGGGGCGATGCATGTTGAGAGTGCTGTTGTGGTTCATCTGGTTTAGCACCAAAGGGGCCTATATAAAGATTGATATTCACAAAAACATCTGATATAGTGTAGACTCTGCCCCCAAGTGCCTGTACAGAGGTCTTCTACAAGTTGCCACACTATTGCATCCATGTTCTCCACCATACATTTTCACAGGGCGTAAAGAGAGGAAATGTGAAACAGGATGGCAATTAACCTGGGAGTGAATGGGACCAGTTTTAATTATACAACTGCAGAAGTAAAGATTAATTTGGAGCCATTTACCCGAGCTGTTATTCATTATTCCAATTAATGAGGCAGAGATGCCCCTATCTAACATTCAGGGATGTGTGAGTGTTTGAGTGTGCGTGTGGGAAGGGGGGGGGGGGGGGTAAACAAGAAAAATAATCGTATCACAGTAGTACATTACTAATTCATTCAATGGTAAATTTAACACTGAGTGGCCCCCTTTGCAATGTGTGCTGCACTGACCCGTACGCCACTTGCCACAGATATACAGGGATTTCAAAGTACACCCGCTTTCAATTCTATGGTTTTACATATTACCCCTATATTATCTACCCCTCGACTCATCTAGTCCTAAGAGTAGATAAATAAATCATTAGGTGACACACACATATTTTACTTTGTTTTTTATTCAACCAAAAATAAGTCAACATACAGAAGGCATGTGTGGAAAAAGTAACTGCATTGTATGATCCAGTAGCTTGTAGAACCTCCTTTAGCAGCAATAACCTGGTTGACAGGAAGGATCTTCCTATTAGGATGAACAGATGTAGACAGGAAATGCTGATAAGCCATTGTCAGATAAAGTGAGCTGGCTATGAATTACTGTAATGATACAGTATAGGTTTTGCTTTGATTACTTATATGTGAAGTATAAAACAGGCCATTCTCTATCCCATATGAAAATGCAACTGTGATGTTGCAACAGTTTATAATTTGACCTGGAATCTTTTTGTTTGTCAGGATCATTCAACACATTTTCCTCTAATTAGCCTCTAATTGGTTCAGTGTGACTCGTCTGAGCCAATCACAGTACAATATTGTGATGATTCCCTGAAAATTGAAATTCACACATTCACTGGGAAGTGTTAAGAAATAAATACAGCACAATAAGAAAAATACATCAATACTCACACATTATTTTTAGCACTGACAAAGTGATATTCTCCATAAAAAGATTATTTTCCCAGTCTAATTTGAGTAACAGCTTGAGTAGATGCACTGTAGTAGCTCTGCATCATCTGGTTGCCACAGTAACAACACAAATTTAAACTTTTTCAAGAAAAGTCCAAATGATGGCAGTTTGTGGCGTCCCACCCCACCACCACCTTCACTACTAAGAGGCATCACCTTCCAATGACACAAGACTCAGGTTGCAGCAAGCCACAGTATGCATTGGAACATGCGCTGAACATGCTGTGGACAGCAAAGCTTTGAAAAAGCATTTTTTACACAGATCGTTGTTCCTCTGGTGCTGCATTTCATTTCGCCACAACGTGTGTCACCCCGCACATAAATCCCGCGACTCATCGCTTTAGGACAATTTAATCAGGAGTCAGGCGCGGTCCCCTTCGTGCGGTTAATACGCAAAAGAGGAATGCGGCAGGCGGCCTGATCAGTCGGCACCACGTCCTCCCGTGATAGATCAGTAAGGCGGGGGAAATGAATGTAGGCGCGGGTGTAGGCCAAGGCTACAGATTGGATTAGAGTGTTCTCCACTGTCTCCCGCCCGCCGGCGACCTTGCTGAGTTTATGAAGACGGATTCAGTGTCTGCCGGCCCGCTGATCAATTACAGCGCAGGGCTACAGTTTGCTCCAGACGCGGCTAATGTCGTGCTAGCGGCGCAACGTGCCGGGCCTTCTTTTTGTTATTATCAGTCCTTTTAAGTTTAGTACTCATTTTCACCAAAAGCCGCCAGAATGCTAACGAAAAATAAAGATAAACAAGAGAAAGAGAATATATGATGATAGAGGCGGACGTTCAGGCCATCAAAGTTTGTCATTTAGGCAACCAACTGTCAAAAGCATGTCGCCCAGATTTATTAGTAGTTTACTGACCAATTTTTTTTTTTTTGTTGTTAAAATGTTTCTATAAGAAAGGTGAAAGGTAAATAAAATAGCCTACTCTTGGGCTGGGTATGATGCTTTAGGGAGAAATCCGCAGGACTAAGAGTAGCCCATATATCGCCCCTGACAATGAAGCACCTTGTTATTCCCAACAGCACGGCTTTGCCGATCAGCCTAATTCACAGTGACATCACATTACCGCCTGTGCTTACTATGACTTCACTTCTTCCCCCGGTACATTAATTAGGTTTGGACTCAGTAATGGCAGATTTTCAATTCTAGAGCAAAAGAAAATAAACACTTGCAGGCCGCGTGATCCCCTTATGTGATAAACATGCAAACACACACATGCACACGCACCTGGGGATGTGGATAAAGATGAAAACATCATCCTTTTGATATCGTCTGCTTCATGTCAGTTTTCAAGGTGGGAGGAAATAAAAAAAACCCTGTAAAGTCAAGCTGCCCAAGACCCCGACAGCCTTTAATTCATTGATAAAATAGCCATTAAGCCCGAAATGGACTATTGATTTTCCCGTTGACCGCGGGACCGGGGGAAGACGTTGTTCGTTAACCATTTGATTGGCCAATGAAACGAGGTTGGCCGGGGCGACGGATCCGATAGCGCTGGGACAGGACGGGCTGCGGCGGCGGGTTCATCGCTCGTGTGCGCGGACGACTGTAGCCGCGTGCTGATCCGGCCCCGGCAATTACACACTGACAACTTCCATTACGTCCAGCGAGTCTGGAGCAAAAACCGCACCGATAGATTAACCCAGCAGAGTAGATTATTGTGTTACGGACCTGTCCGTTAAACAGGGGTGGCCCCTATTGTCAAATGGTGACAGTATGTAGATTAAAGAGAATCTGATTAAAATACTCATCGCTCATGCTTCAGTCGGGATTTCAATTATATCTTGCGCCGCGTTTTCGCATCGGGCAGTAGCAATGGTCCCCTTCCAGTTAGTCCAAGGCGACTCTGATGCTAACATTAATTTTGTGTGAGCAGCGCATTTGCATTTGCAGTGAGTGATCCCCAAGCCTTTGAACAATGTCAGACAGCTAGATTTATTTTTGTATATGGTGTAGAATGTCATTATGTGCTCTCCTCTGTCATTCACAAAGACGATTAATCATTTGCCCTCTTTCAGCTAACTCACTGCCACTGCAGCCTATGCATGTTATATAGCACTGAGAAAGTGTTTCAGTGAATAAGCCAATTTTTATTTTATTTTTTCTGTTTGTTACACCTATATTTTTTAGGTATTCTCAATTAAAATTTATCATATTCATTTGAATGAACCAAAACATTTTCAACTGAGAAATCCTAAAAAATACTGGTGTAACAAACTGAAGTAAATTTTTTCAATGCAACTTTTTTCAGTGGGTGAAATAGGCCTACCCGCTTCAAAGTTTATGTAATGTCCGACATTTTTTATCAGATTCACTTCATGCTCCAGCTAGTTGTAACTATTTTTTTTCCGAGTCTACCCAACAAAATAATAAAAATTCACATCCAATCCTTTTAAATGAGGAAGCCGCCAATGATAAACGTATTCGCCATTAGTCATTCGCCTAATGTTTGTGTGCTATAAGGGGGACGGCACGGTGACAAATCTGCTGACGGAAATAAGGCACATTAGAGGTAAAGCAATGTGTTAAATCTTTCAGTCCGAATCATTTAGGTAATGTCCCGTTCATTTTAGATTCATGAGCAGGGTCCACGCAGATCGGCTCCGCGTCCCATAAATCTCCAGCTATCCATTATTATGTGGCATTTGGCTGTTTCCAAGTATACATGTTTACTTTGTGCATAATTAACTGCTTAATGGCACACCCCATCCCCCCACCAACACCAACCCCACACCCCCACTTATTTACGGCGCACACTCACAGCAATCTGTGAGAGAACGCAGTTGTGGGTGTTGCAAAGCGAAGCACCCTCATTATCCACCAGAGTGGACCATATTTCTCTCACCTTTTAATCCCCCATCGAAAGCGATGCTAGTTTTTCCACTACCCACAGTGCCTAGGGAAAACATGACACCACCAACCTGCTCCGCTGAAGGCTGGCCAACTGAATGGCCAAGAAGAGGAAAGAAATGGCAGTGGAACGGCTTGAACATTGCTGCTGGGACTTAAAGCGACTTTGTCTCTCAGGGAAGTGATATTGCTGACATGCCTTGCTTCAGGCACTAATTTTCCAGTACACAATTCATCTGTAGGTCTCTAGAAAGCAAGCATGTGTTGCTGTTATTGTGAAATATTGATGTTTTTTTAAATGAATATTATAATGTAAATATATATATTGCAATAAAAAATTGCTGAAACCTTGTTTTTTTGTTATTAATCTTCTCATTCATGCTAAAATGAACAATGGGAGAATTGATTGAGTTCTGTTTTATATGCTTTGTTGAAAGCATGGTATT
The DNA here is from genome assembly GCF_013347855.1 of Anguilla anguilla. Taxonomy (NCBI): domain Eukaryota; kingdom Metazoa; phylum Chordata; class Actinopteri; order Anguilliformes; family Anguillidae; genus Anguilla; species Anguilla anguilla. The sequence goes on along the minus strand of NC_049201.1, from coordinate 54,012,606 downwards.
GATCTGCATGTGTGACATGTGTGGACACTAAACAGCTCCCCCCAAAGTGACACCATGTTTGTTTGATCATGAAATACAGCAGTCCTCAGGCTGGGCTAAGACTGACCAGCTGCAGTTTACACAATTTGCACTCCTCTCTGGAAAAAAAAAAAAACCTTTGTTTTGTTCATCAGACCGATAAATTAAAAGACTGTGGATGAAAAAACACACTCGCAAGACTGCAAAAAACACACATCACAATACACTGGGAAAAGAAATAAAAACCTTTGGGTAATGACACTCCAGTATTAAGCACGCAGTGGATGAAAATTTCACTCAAAGAAAGGAAAAATGGTTTTAGTTAAATGCCTCATTCACCCCAGTGCCCTGCTTTTAAAGCTTTCAGTGGAAATTGTGGGGAGTGTGGAGGTCACTTTGAAGAACATTAGGGAGATGGTGTGAGTGTGATTGCACGAGCTTGTGTCCGCATTAGTGCTGCTGTCACAGCTTGTGCCTGAGTCATCTGCAGATGCACAGAGCACAATAATCTTCCACAAATTAAGTTTACTGTAACTCAACTCTGAAAGTTAAGATAATGAAAACAATTTACAACTGAAGATGAAACCTCACTTTTCCCATGTTGGTTGTAGTTATTGTTGTTTGTGTAGGTTGTGTACCCATTCTGTTGCTTTAGATTGACTTTGAACAACTGCTTTATTTCAAATAATGACATTGGTCAGTGTAAATTTTGATGTTCAATGTTGTACTTGGATCAAAAATCATACCTGAACATTACCAGAAAACCTACAATGATTATGATTAGCTCGCATTAGCTCGCTGAATTAACCAATTAAATCTAAGCAGTTACAGTCTGCATTTTCACATTTGTGTGAATGAACAGCTTAATGCTCAGGCAAATAATGGGTGTACTTATTGGCCATCGGATTCGCTCCAGTTGTGCTTTACATTCCACCAATCACATCTTTCCATTCAGCTCATCCCTTCCAAATTTTTGACTGTTTTGATTGTTTTGATCCGTAAATAGCCAACCCAGTGAAATCCATGACTCCACCATGGGGGGAGTCTGTGCCATCCTCCTGTAAAATATTCATCATACTTTCCACTGTAGAAATGACTCCTGCGGGGCTCTGAAGATCCCTTAATATTTCAGCAGTGTATTAATAATTAAGATAACAGTGGCATGCTTCATATTATGGATTTTATGACATCTCTTTTTTAATGGGGAATTTCACAGAGCATTACATGCCTGTGTGTTAGGGTATCCAACTCACACAGCAGAACAGTGCAAAAGGATCCAGATTCCAGTCGTGCTGAAAACAGTGGGAAATGTCCCACTCTTATAGCAAATCAATCCTCCACAAGAGCACATCTCTTCCTCCACTCCCACTACCTTCAAAACTTCAAAAGCCTCAGACAAGATTTCAGAACATCGGGAGAATTTTGAGGAAAAATGGGTTTTCACTCTCAAACAAAACTACCTCCCTTCATTCGTGAAAGAGTGAGAGAAAGGATTTTAGGGCATGTTTTAGTCGAGCAAATATTACAAGAGAAAAATAGATAGTCAGGGGAAGAAATCTTTTTTCATACAACTTTCAAAAGTTCTTCTTCACTTTATTTGCTGAGAAGACATCTTTATCCATGGAGACTTACAGAGATTACTTTTCTTTTTATGGAGTATTCATTTATATAGTTTGATATTTTAGTGAAGTGGCTCAGGTTAAGTATCTTGCTCCAGGGTAAACAGCAGAGCCTCGCCGGGGATTTTGTCCTGCAACTGGTCTAATTTCATAATCATGAAAGAGTACCTTCACTCAGTCAACAGTACCAAACAGGACATATAATCAGCTGTGGGATTCAGGTCCTATAAAGCTGGAGACAATTGTTTTGTTGTTTACTTTTATTCAACAAAGTACAGTAATGGAGAAATAAATGATTATTTGCGGTAATTAATTAAAGTGAGGAGACGTGAGAAGTGAAGACCGTGGAGCAAGATGGAGTGTGGGCGATTAAAGGGCAAGGTGTTGAGAGCCAGATCCACAGGCTCTAATATGACCACACACACAAACACAGACACACACACACACAAACACAGACACACACACGCACATGCACGCACACACATGCACACACACACACACACACACACACGCACGCACACACATGTACGCACACACATACACACGCACACACACACGTGCACACAGGCAATTTGCCTCCTGTATGTTTATTTGGATGAGCATGGAATGGGAAGTCTGTGTTGTCTGCAGTGAACCAGAGTAGCCTTTAAATGTTTAACCACAACACAAGAGAGGAATACAAGTGCTGTTAAATTTAAGGACTGAGGCAATGCATGTCTGTAGCACACCAGAATGCAGGATTTTTACTGCTCTTTAATCCTATAAGATTCGGCTGTTTAGGTGACATTTTTCTCCACTCTTAGATTTTGGAACTAAAGGAGATCAAATGATCAAAATGAAATTTTTAATGGAGGGCTTACGTGAGCTTGTGTTTTGCAAAAGATTAATCTTAATAGAGTACTTTTTAGTAATGCAGTGGGTTGCATTTTAGATCAGACAATTAAAACTTGACATAGAGAACCCTGTCTTTGTAACTCTTAAATAAGTAAAAAGTAACTCCCTTTCAGAATTCATGACAGGTTGGCAAATTTTGCAGTGTGTTTTTAATTTGCAGGGCAGTGATCGTCCACCTAGAGGTTTCCCTATCATGATTGTCCTATCACTGGAACAATGATGTTCTCTGTCATGTCAATAGACACACAAAAGGGCTGTCTGTAACCTCGAGTAAAGATCCCACAGAGATGTAAATGAGGCTGGTTTAGACATGCACCAGACTCCACCATCTGCAATCCAGTTCAAATACACTGGGCCTTTAAAGATATTAACAAAATATGGATAATATTCCAAACATCGCCAGACTGAACAACTCAAAAACAATAATTTTCCTTCAGCTAAGCTAGTTTCCATAATATGGCTACAGTAGAAATATTAGTCGATGTTTTATTTTATAGTGTGAAGGTGCTTGGATTCCATTTGAAGTTGCTTGAATGTTGCAGAGGTTTATTTTGCATCATTGTCAATGAGATTTTGAATCTGCTTCTCATATAAAGTTTACATTTTATTATATCTTGCTCAACATACAGTAAAATTACCTGCAAACACATTTTTCATTGTTTTGGCTCTGTACTCCAGCATATAATAAAATTATAGCAGAATTTGTCCTCAATTTAATGAGAAATGCCAGCATTAAATTAAATGAAAACACCAACTTCTTTCATTTTCAGTAGCATTTAATTTAAAGTTAGGTGCACCATAAGATAAATGGTTGACTTCAGACCATAGTTTCTATCTTGTTGTTCCAAATTTTCCTCTCCTGTGCACAGCCAGTTGATACATATGAGCCATTTTTATCTATGCGTCTTAGTTACTCTACAGATTCTACAAGGAAGACAGCTGAAATGAACCAAGGAAAGCCATTACTAACATTTCTGGTAACAAATGTGTCTTCGCAGCCTAATTCCAAAGTCAGGACACTTTCAGTAATCATGATACTCAGTTCAGTAGTCGCACAACACTATTCACTCCCCACACAACTGTGATCTTGGCACAGCCAAAACACATATAACATATCATGCACATGCAATGGGATCATGTGGATATGAAGAAGCAGTGATTTATAGTTATTCTCCCAACGCCTCACCGGTGTTTGACCTATAGCCTCCCCGAGGGTTTTTACAGACACGGTGATTTATCACTTGATTCTTCATTCTTTACCTGAAGGGGCAGAACTCAGACTCCATTTTTTACCTGGAGGGGTAGAGCCCACACTGCATTTTTTACCTGGAGGGGAAGGGCTTAGATTTCTTTCTGTACCTGGAGGGGAGGGGCTAACATGACATTTCTTCACATGGAGGGGAGGAGCTTTGATTTCCTTCTGTACCTGGAGGGGAGGGGCTAACATGACATTTCTTTTATTTGGAGGGAGCTAAGGTTAAATTATACTTTTTTTAACAGGAAGGGGAGTTATGTTCTTAATCATAGGAAGGAATTCTTTACCTTGAACTATGGAAGCCCGTTTCTGCCTCGGGAAAAAAAAGTTTGCTTAATTCTGCCTTTTTTACTCACAATCCTGACTTTATTTCTTACAACTTTATTTTTAACGTGGACGGAAGTAATCCGCAGAGTATCACTCTTCCGGCTTCACATAACTTTAATTTCAAGAGCGGTGCCATCAACACAAATATGCTCCATCTTAAAAGGAAATACTAGCTAATACCTGGGCGAAATCCATCTATCACTTCTGGACTGAAGTTAAATGGGCTCATTGGTGACAATACTGGATACTGACATCCAGAACATATTGCATAAGCCCCCTTGTGGCTAGCTATGCTACCGTCTGACAAAAATGCACAAATTTAATGTACATTTAACATGTCAGTGGCAACAGATGCTTATTCATGTAGGCTACAGCATATATACCAAATTTAACTTTTAAAGAAATAAAAACAATCACATAGTAACCATGTTTTTATTTATTTATTGTTGCTTTTTTTAGTATTCCAATATGAGAGTGCTTTGTTTCTAACAATGTTCTGTTAAAGGCAAAAGGCATGTTCTTTTCGAGATGGGCAAAATAAATGAAATCTACACTAGCTTATCAATGCATTTACTCGTATTTCTTACTAGCGATAACTGGCCACTGTTTTTTTTTTTCTTTTTAAAGCTTTTGTTACTGTTGCAACAGCTGTGCATGTTATTTCAATCATTTCCCATAGTTACACATGAGATCTATTGGTCAATTTAATTAAATCTATTTTTTGAAACACTGAGATTTCTGCCTCTTCTCAGTTTACCATGACTTTTAACAGCTTTGCCATGATTGCTCCATAAGTTCAGTCAATATTTTCATTTTTTTTATTTATTGCATGGCTGCTTAATCTGTACCATTTCATTTTTTCTTGCTTGGGGAGTTGAATTAGTATGATTCTTGCTGCAAAGGGATGCATTCAAGGCCCATGCCTGTGTCTCTGTCTTGCTTGCACCTTGATTTACACCTGCTCTTTAGAGGCAGAGAAATTTCATGTAAAAATTGACCCTTGTTCATTGTGCAAACTTTTGTAAATTCAATGGAATACATAACAAGCCACACTTAAAATATCTCCGCCTGTTATTTGAGTAATCCTCTCTTATATGCATATGCATTAATGAGAGTTGCTCACCTTGTGATGACTCAGGTAAATTACATGCATACTGCGCTTCCAGCCCGATCCACCAGTTTCTGGAGAACAATGGGTCATATCTGCACCTGCAACTAGTCGCAAAAAGCTTAGTCCATCTGGCTCTTTGTGTTTTCAACTTCATATGAAGTAATTGTCCTCTACTGATTCACATTAGTGCAAGCTCTTTGGAGTTCAATTATGTATTTACTTTGTTGTCCTTGCATCCCTTGGTATATACAGTACTTATCATTATTAGGAGCATTATGATTTAATTTACTTGCTGATTTTTTTGTATTAAAAAATATGACCTTGATTTAATCTTTCCCAGTTAAACACCACTCTGGAACATCTCAGTTCTGTCTATTGCCCAGTGGATATAAAGCAAAAATAACTTGCCCAATTAAAATGAATTGTATGGTAAAGCACTTTGAACATAACAGTGCCTGAAACTTAATTTACTATAATGAACAATGCATTTATACAATTCTGCAATTAGCTTTTGTTGTTGTTGTTGTTGTTGTTTGGAAGAACGAGTAACCATTAGTGAGTACTAATTTGGAATAATATGATAGAACAGCAAAGTGATTTTTTTATGTGCTGTCAGGCACACACATTTATGTAGTAAATATCAGTTAATTTGTACATTTACAAAATGACAGTATGTTTCACTGTATTGAGGAACTGCAGCAGTGTGTGTAATCTCTGCATTCATAGGCTATGTGTGCATACATGAACATCTGTGTGTGATGTTTTCATGTCTGTGTGTTATTTGCAGCCTATATGTGTATGCAGGCAGTACGTGTGTGTGTGGGTGAGTGTGTGCATGTGTTCGTGCTTGTGTGCGTGTGCATGTGTGTGTGTTCTCTGCATCTATCTATTTACAAATAATAACACACAATAATGTATTACAGTTTTACCATGGAAACGCTGCCAAAAAATGAGCTTTGGTAACAGTCACTAGAACAGCATGATTCAAATATGCACTTTTAGGTAATGACATTTTGATGACAATGTTATGCCGTGTGTCACCATTGTGAGCCATAATTAACTAACAGGTGTGGCTGTACTTCTAACTTTGTATTTTGCTCATTCTAGTCTTTCCAACACATCTCTTGTGTTATCTCTGTCATCTCTGTATTTTTCTAGACACGTTTCTGTGTTCAGGTCATACTGGTCTCAGCTCTTTTGAGGGTCTGCAGCACTATTCCGAGACCAACTGTGCTTTTTCCCTTTGATGGTGTTCTTTCCCATGTAGTGCATCAATTATGCATCCCAAACCAAAGCACTGTGTCTCCTTGGCAACCTCTGTTCTTCTATCATCAAACCGCCCCTTGATTACATCTCTGATTCTCACAAAAAAGGCTCTGTAACGGAATGATACCAATAAGACTCTACACCAAAGTATACGAGACACACCTGAGAAATTTACCTCTCTGGCTGGGGTGTACGCGTGCCAGTCAGTGTGTTTGCACATACATACATTTGTGTGTGTGTCTGTATGTGTGTGGAGTCCATATTTTATTCACAAAACAACAGATGAAATGAAATGTTGACCTTCTGTGTTTGATGAATCATCTGTTTTTTTATTGCTTTGCCTAGCATATAGGAGTTGAGCGTATTTAACTGCATCCCTGGAAAGCTGCAAGTGCACCAGACAAGAAAATCAGTCCAAAATCACTGATTACTCAATACCTTTGGCTCAATTTTCATTTGTTATTTGGACTCATTTGCGATGATTGTTAGTTTGATTATGTAATTAAGGGTTTCGTGGAAGCCAAGAAATGATTCGGCAGAGACACCACCTCTCTACAGCAGAGCCACCCTGATCCTGGAGAGCAGCAGCACCTACAGACTTCATTCTAGTCAGATACTTAACCACCCACATCTGCTTATCATTTTTCAGATTCAATACATTTCATTTCCTTCCTGATTGAGAGAATGATGGTGGTTTAAAGAAAGCTGACACAGGACCCTGAATTGTAGCCCCCCATGACTGGGTAGAGAGAGCCCTGGGGTTGAAGATGGTCCAAGCACTCCTGAGCTAACCGAATATTTCTGCAGCCCAAGAGTATGTTAAATGAATAGAATCCAATTTGCATGCAATTGAATACAATTATCTGGGACATCTGGCCATGCCTTAAGATTAAGCTCAATATCAAACACAGGTAGAAAATGTGCTGTTGAATTACACCTTGTATGGTGCCTTCAAAGCAAATTACAAACTGCCCAAAGGACCAGACTGGATGATTCCTAATGACTGATTACTGATACAAACACTGACTTAACAGACAGAAAGTGATTAATGATCATTGCAGCCATATTACTGTAAGGATTGGGCACCATTTTGTATCAACATGTCAGACTTGCATCACAATCACGTGATGATGGCAGGACAAACTGATTACATGGTGTGTGGATGCAGCATGATCAAGATGAAGATACAAGTGCAGTAATACATACCAGGCCATATTTACTAAGGATCTGCGGTGCTTTTATATACACTGACAAGACAATTGCATTTTGCAATATTTACTAAGGTGCGAGAAATTATCAGCATGTTAGAGTAGGGGAAAGTCACCACAAATGTAACCATAAATGTTTTCATATTTTGCTCATTTATTCAGAAAATATTTAGCCCAGCACTATCAAATTTTACTTCAAACAGCTTTGACATGTCAGTAGTCAATTCATTAGCCGTTTATCAATTCGGATACAATTAAAACCAAGGTACACGCAGTCCGATGTTACATTCAGACCACCTGGTTGGTATGATTGTATCTGAGGTGCGAAATAATTTATGGCAACGTTCCCCTACAGAAGGAGAGGATCTTTTAAAATCTTTTTAAAACATGGCTCCGTCATCTTTAGGAACAGTTGCCTGTTAGAGAAGTTGAGAAATGGTGACTCTGGGAATGGATGGCCATTGGATACAGAATTAAACAACTTGAAATATTAAAACTGAAAAGTTTTTACTAATGAGACGTGTTAACATTTTAAGATGACAGTGCCTATCCATTGCATCCATGGATGCTGACACCTGTCCAAAACCCAAATTCACCAGAGACAGAGTGGTACAACAATGTTGCTTTCCTGCCATGAGCAAGACACATCTTAAATACTGGCAGTGCATTTAAATGAACTCTCTACAGCTCTGCTCATTTATATAACCAGTCTAAATACCCCACTAAATTGAAAATGTGGCAGTGCAGAATTTTGCAGCACTGACAGTAATTGAGGCATGCTTGGTAAATATGGCCCACAGTACACATTTTTGAGATTCTTAGTCACAAAATAATTTTTGTGAAAAGCAAAACTGTTTTTGGGGTTTTAAAGGTAAAAGAATGTCTTTACATTTTGCATGCCAAATTCAAACATTTTAAACTGTTTACTGCTTAGGTTCCATAACTGTTGATATCCTGCAGAAAACATCTGTAATGATTAACTCCAACAGTACCAATTTATTTTGTACATTTTGTTACTCACTGACCACAGGAAGACATGAAACTCCTGGAATGACTTGAGACAGGTTGTAGGATTTTTGAGAAAGGTATACACAGAGTGGGAAACAAAAGATTGCTTTGATTTCTTATGTTCTCTGAAAGTGTTGAAATGGGGTAATCAGGAAAACAAATTAAGGCAGTCATCTTTGAAACTGTGCAATATAGCATACTGGAAGTTACACTTGGTTTCTTAGCTGGCACTGAATTGTGCTGGTAGCGCTGCATAAAAGTCCAGATAAATTCCAGGATTTCTCATCGTCCTGCTTTTTCTGAGAATGGCTTTGTTTCTGTGAACTAGCCCACATCACATGTTCACCTCACCCACAGAAGTTCATATTCACACCATGTAATATTTCTCATTTGTCTTCAAAATAAGTGTCTTACTGATTCCAGCAGATGGTAAACATGGGATTGCAATGCAATTACATTTTGCAAGGAAAACTGCAAACAAAGATTTGCACTTTAAGATTCTGAACTTCACTGGCTGGTTTAGACAGTGTGAATTAATGCAGTTTCCCATTGTTATTTTTCTCTGTATTGAAATGTAATGGGCATATGTGTGTGTGTGTGATTATAGAGGGGAAAATAATTCAGTATAAATAAGGGTGATCCATTAATAAGCCACCTCCTGCTAATGGCTGCTAGTGTGTGTGTGGGGTGTTGTCATTAAGGAAGTGACCTTGTGACAAGTGGCTTGCAGGTTCCAATCTTTGGTTGACTATTGCATTTGCACCCTTTTTATCCACCTACTTTACTTCACTAACAAGCCATCTAGAGTAAAATGTAAGTTGGTTTGGGAGCACTGAATTGGGGCATAAATGGCAAAAATATGATAATGTGTTAAGCTCCCAGTTGTACAGAATATAACCGTTGTCCTAGTTCTATAAATATATACTTAATGAATCTTAGTTATAGTAAACCCAAAACAACCCTAATGGGAAGCTAGCAATACTAAACTAGTATAGTGTGAAGCTGTCACCACCTCTTTTGTGGTTCCTTAAAGAGTTTAAAGAAGCACAGCAGTGTACACACAGAGAAAGATTTATCCAATTTTACTATGGCGAAATTACATTTCATGTTGTAATAATGTTGCCCTCGCAGGTTTCAAATGCACCCCAACTACCCAGTCACACATTCAGTATCAGTCCATTACCACCAAGAGCCTTGTTCTGTCCCCATGGGGAAAATCCAGCTTCACCATGATGTTAACATGACTCTGACATGATGTTACTGTGACGTTGACACAATGTTGCCATGAAGCTAAAATGAGACTGACAGTCTGCCTGCTACAGCGCTCAATCAAACTCTCACTGAAGCCCAGTGGTCAAACCAGTGAGTCTAATACAACTACCTACAAGGCATCAGTGTTCCTATACAGCAAGTACACCACCCGAGAGGCCAGAAATACCAAACTCCTGTTAGAAGAACTGTCCCAGATTACTTCCCACCGCCACTGACCCTGGGTCGGTTTCTGCTTTTGTGATTTAATGGCTAGGGCCAAAAGTAAGTTTGAAGAAGCTGTTCCTCAATCAGTTATTGAGTGCTATGAGACACTAAGGGGCCTAGAAAATTCTCAATACTGGTGATTATACAGATGAAGTGCATATACAGTAGCATCTGAAATGTGAGCATACACCGTAAAAATTATATTTTAATTACTGTGACAAGTGTTATTGTCCTATAGTTAGAAAACTGTTGAGGTTGTATACCAAAGCCTGTTCATTTTTTTTATTTTTTATTTCCATTCCTACTGTGCACCAACAGAGCTACATTTCCTATTGCTAAAAGGCTGGGTCTTTAACTGAAACTGGGATGTACTGCTAACAAGCTCTTCCACGACACCCCTCCCTCCCTGACCTCCACAATATTTATTTTTACACTTGGATTGATATTGAAAAGTATAATTAACACATGCTGTTACCAGGATGATTTTTCAATTTCCTTTCTTAAATAAATATGAATCATACTGGCTATATTCCCCAAGATTTGTTTATTTCAACAAGATACAGAACCTGGTTTCTGTCTGTGAGCCAAAGAAATATAAGTTACAAGTACAAAATGTTATGAACCCTGTCCTGTCTGTCCTTTACAAGTTTTACTTCCTGTCCTGTTATGTAATCCACCATATTGTCTGTTAAATGTAACCTCAATTAATGTAATAACAGGTCAACCCAGCCTATATTGCACTTCACTGACAAGAAAACAAAGAGTCCCTTCATCTTCTTTATCTTCTTGCATGCATGTGTTTCAGAGGATAAAACCACAAACCACCTACTTTCAGAGATGAGTGCAAGCTGGCCCCATTGGGGAATAATAAAAATAAAGAACTGGTGGATTTGAGAGTTTCTGGAAGTAAGTGGCAAAAGCAGCAGAAGAGGTACAAATGATTAAATATCACTTAGTGTTGATTAGTGAAAGTGCAAATTACTTTTCATTGCATTCCTCAAAATGATGAGACGAGTTGGGGAAGGGAGGGGTTCTGCCATATTGCTGACAGGTCAACCAGAGGGCAGACGGTGATAATGCAGTTAGCTGTGGTTAACCTGCTCGCTGACCCTGGCATTGTGAACACGTGGAGAACGCGCAGGGGGAAGATCCCCTTTCTGACGCGTCCCTCTGGAGAGGGGTCAATTGCTGACCTGGAATAATTGCTTCTGTCAAGTTGTGGTCCCCGTGTAGATCTGAGAAGCCATCAAATAATACCAAGCACATTGTCCCATTGGCTTGGGGATCCTCATTAATTCTTTTAAAATTCATTGGTAGTTTCAGCAAACGTTTGAAAGACAACCGTCTACCTCTGATCATCAGCATTTTGTGCAGGACAAAAGAATGGAGATCTGCTAGTTAATAGCAGGAGCTATTAACTACCAGAAATATAACATCCTGTGAAAAAAATATAGTAGCAGGTAGTTCAGTATGAATATTTAAAATTCCCAAGGCAGACATTAAGTGAGATTCTGTGCAACAAATGTAGTGGACTTTCTTCTGCTATTAGATTTTAACGGCAAAGGAATACCTTTACAAATGGAAACGGTCGCCTGGTGTCGCCTTCTTACAAAGAGGGTTTTAATAACTCAGTTTTACTGAGTGGCTCCCCACATGAACGTTCTTTTCCCATTTCTCAGAACTGGTGCAGGAGATTTCCATTCAAGCTTGGTCCACTTTGAACAGTCAAAGGAATCCCTTTATATTGTTTTTTTTTTTTTTTTTTTTTTTTTACCAAATCATGCTGTGTGATGCCTGTGGATGCCTGTGTCACTGGTCTTGTCTAAGAAACAAACGCTCTGGAGCTACATCTGTTGCTAGCCACTACGCCACCACCCCCCACAGCCCCTATCCACATCCTCTGTCGATTCACTTTCGTATGAAAGCTTTCTTGTCCTTCACACATTGATATAAACCAAAGCAAAGTATGAAATAAAAAAAACATATTTCCAAGCCACATTACATGGTGAAGGGCACATTTTTTAAAATCAGAACTGGAAGTAACTTCCAATTATACCCATGACAGGGCTGCTGTGGATGGAAGCTCTAATGAATAAAAGATAATCACTTTCACAGGTCTTTTGTCAGGGAGTCTCAGCTCATTTCAATTACAACCAAGGTCTTTTTTTCTTTTTTTTTCTATGTGAATAAATTACATTCAATGATTTTCAGCATAACATTTTTTTTGTTCTCTCTCCAAGGCCCAGACTGTCAGGAAGGTGGTGCTGAGGTCTTTCTGGGTCCCACAGTAACCATTGGCAAGTAAGAAATATGAGTCTTTTTTTTCTGAATTTAGAAAAATAATTTTCCAGTGCAAAAAACCACATCGGTAATAACCGAGCGCTGCACTGTTTGACGCATTTAATACGCACGGTCTAAAAGACAAAAATAGTGCAGGGGAAAAACGTATCAAAAGAGAGGCTCTCTTGCCATGGGCTGAAGCCTCATGGGGTTGTGTCATGAAATCAAACGGGACTGGAGAGCAAAATAAGACACAACGTTAGCTCAATGGACTGAAGGCATACTGGGCTTTGATCTACTGCCGGTTAAACACACAAAGTGTGCTGGTGCTCTTTGCCCATGCTGTTTAAAAGGTATCAGTCCCACGCTGTTGATGAAACCATAAAGAACCCTGTAACAGGCTGAGTTCCAGAGACAAAACATACTGTTGGCAGTCACTGTAGAGACTGAATGTCAAGTGCATGTAAATGGATGTAATTTTGGAACATTTCATTCTCTCAGCCCTCCTTTTTCTGACTGTGTTTTGAGTTTTGTCATTGCCTTTGCTACTGAACTTTTTTGTGTTGAAATGCATGGCTCTTGTTCTTTTATGATTTAGATTGCTCAAAATGATGCCCAGCACAGTTCTGATGCAGTGGGGAGATTGAATCCTGTGGAATGGTAGAATTAGTTTGTTTTGCCAAGTTGCTCTGAATAATAGCAGTGTAGACATCTGGGCAGCAGAGAAGGAGGATGTCCACTCTTCCTTCACGGGCTTCCCTGTCTGACTGATGCGTATGCACACTTGGATATAGTCTAATGTACACTATATGACCAAATGTACTGGACACCCCTTGGTCTGGGGCTGTTTTTCATGGTTTGGGCTTGGCCCCTTAGTTCCATTGAAGACAAATCTTAATGCTACAGCATACAATCACAGTCTAGATGATTCTGTGCTTCCACAAAAGTTTTGGGAAGGCCCCTTCTTGTTTCAGCATGACAGTGCCCCTGGGAAGACCGTACGGATGACCATGACAGGCCTGGACAGAGCACTGACCGAAACCCCATCCAGAACCGTTGGGATCAACTGAAAAGCCAACTGTGAGCCAGGCCTAATCACCAAATCAGTGCCTGACCTCACTAATGATATTCTGGCTGAGTGGAAGCAAATCCTGGCAGCAATGCTCCAACATGTAGTATAAAGCCTTCCCAGAAGAGTGTAGGTTGTTATAGCAGCAAAGAGTGAACCAACTCCATATTAATACTCACAATTTGGATGAGATGTTGGATGTCAGGTGTACACATACACTTGACCACGTAGTGTATATAGATAAGTGTGGATATACATAAATATATAGCTAAAAGCTTTATGAGCCATGCTTGTGTTTAATGGTGATATATGGGTAATCTGTGTAATTAAAGAGCAGGACATTAAAATTTGAGCGCCGTTACAGCACCATGAATGCCATTGTCTCGTCAGTCACCATGACAGTGATCTATGGAAAATGTGACAAATATTAGGGGAGATGACAGCAGGCTGCAGATGTATTTGACAAGCCCCTGACAGTGCTCCCAGCCCACCCCCCATTTCTTCACCAACGGGCAGAGCTTAATTGCTGCAGCAAGCCCAGATTGAATTATTGTCGCGTTTAGACTTTCACAGCCACCTCTGTCCGGCAGGCGAGTGAATGACATCCATGGTTCAGCGAACATGGACCATTCGTCTTGACTGACATCATTTCTTATGTTCAAAGCACATGTTGTTGGAGTTTATCCCCCCCTCTTTACAAAGAATGCACAAAGACAAAACACTGAGTCTACAAGTCACAGTGAACGTTGTGCAATGGGATAAAAGTTGCAAAGTAACACAATGCTGGATTATTCAGCTTTGTTCACATTACCTGTTGACCTTGAGATCAGTAAAAAGGTCACACTTCAGAAAACAACAGAATTTATTTTCCTTCACGCAAATAAACAATCTCTCTCTATGTCTGTCTTTCTGTCTGCCCACCTATCCCCTTTTATCTTCATTCCTGTTCCACGCACACACTTAATATTTATTTATTTATTTATTTAGTTTATTTGAACAGGGACAGTGTACAAAGAACATTAACCTTATATAAAACAAGGAGAGATGTAATGTACCAGGTTTTAGCAATTTGCTAATTTCCACCCATAGTCCCTAGGCAGGTAAGTCAGACAGACAATAGAAAGTACATTAAACAGTAAAATAGAAAGGACATTAAAAAACAAAGTACAAAATACAAAGATAGTAAGAACATACAAAACACAGTCATCCCCACATCCCAACCCTCAAACAAAGGAACATTGGATGACATTGTGGCTTATTTCCACATTATGTGAGCTTGAGATATCTAACACCTGCTTTTGCCTTGAAACCAACATTCTTATTATTTCCCTGGATAATTTTAGACCATGTCCCCAAACTTCAGATTTTCACACAACTGTGGCCGCGTGTCAAATCTAATTCAATATTTACCACCAATGACTCCGGGACATCTTTTCTTCCGTCGACTATGACGAGTGTTAACACTGAAGTGTAAATAAAAAATAGCGTCTGGAGCAGCGGGTCATGTACATTAGAGAGTTGTGTATTTCTTTTCCTTTGTTTTGCTGTAAATACAAGTCCTTGAATGCATTCTCTTGAGAAGTCTCGCCGCTTTGAGGTTTCCGCCTGAAGTTATCGGTGTTTATTGCTTTTCCAAATTGTCATCTTATTTGCCTTGCCTGTTTCCTGAGCCCCAGACATCTTTCTTAGGATTTTGTTTTGCTTGAGGTATCAGGAAATGACATAAAAGAGTAAAAGTTCTGAAGCATTGAGAAATGCCTGAAGCTTGACTTTCATACACCATATAATATTCTGCCATTTCACAACTCAGTCTCCCAAAGCCATTATTTGCATTTTATTTCCCTGCTAATGCCCTGATTGTTTGGAATTACAATAACAGTTCAAGATGTTTTTATAAATAACTTCAAGGAAGATTTTTGGATTGTCAGAAATTTACCAAATATAAAATGCTTTCGGGGATCAAATGTGATTTTCATACTTCCAGATTTTTTGCGTCAATAAACTAATTATTAACCTGGAAGGAGCTTTGTGCGTTTGTTTATCGAATACATTAGATGAGTTGTGCCTTTCATTCAGTGTGAACGAGATCATCAATGTTGCCAATCGTACGGTCAGATAAAGATTTTCTTTTAAAATACAAACTGTGCGTTGTGCAACATTTTTTTTCTGTTTCAGTTTTTTCTGTTTCAGATTTAATTTATTAGCACCCAATCCAGCCAGAGCCCAAGGAAAGAAAGAGATGATAATGTCCCCTGGTTCCCCCGTTATGAGATTGAGTTTCCCCGGACCCTGGGCATCTTGGGGGGGGGGGGGGGGGGGCAGCTGAGAGTGAGAAGCCCGGGGAGTGCAGCCGAAATTAGATGTCACTGCAAATCACCGAGCCAGCTGAGGTCCCGGCCAACTTTATGACGGGCGGACACCTCGACCGAGACACCATTGAGTGTAATTGCCGCTGATCTCGCTGTGCGTAAGTGACATAAATTGATGCTGATGTGGTGTTTGCATCGAGGGGGGCTTTAATTGAGAGCGACGGGGAGCATCCAAAAGCCAACCCCCCCACGTCACCCAGCCCAGTCGCAACCCCGCTTCACCTTTCTCATACATCCCCCTGTCCTCTGTTTGTGTACCTCCTTCTCGACCTCATTCTCTCCGTTTCTCTCATCGGCCGTAACAGGTTCAGGTAAGGTAAAAGTCAGAATCCCCCACATTTAGACAACACCAAGTTGAACAAAATGAAGTAAAGAAGTGATTTAACAATCGTTATAATAATGACAGCAACCATTAGCTGTGATAAAACCAAATGTCCATACGGCTTTTGTCCAACCTTTGCTTCTAAACTTTCACGGAGGTTTCTATGAATACGTAACTTTTGGAAGAGAAATATGTAGTTTTAAATAAATAAACAAATACACAGTATAGATTGCACATATATCATATAGAGAAGGACTCAAAGGGGGATGTTGGATGATTAAGGGCAGATTCAAAAAAGCCACTGAAACCTGAAGCATTCAGTTCCACCAGAGTCTGCCGCCCCAAATGCACCATAAAGTTTGAGCCACACCGTACTGGCAACCACGCGCGGCTCCACACTGCCACCATGTCCAACGGCAAGACGTGGCGCATTGACAAATGCGGCAGTCACTTCGGCGCTGAAATTACTGAGACTGACGATCTCTCCGATGAGACGGATGTCTGGGCTCCAGACGTGCGAATAGGAGGCAGGGGCAGGGCCACGGTAAGCCCAGGGGAGAGGCTGTCGAAGCTGGGCTTGCTTCCATTGTGACGTCTCTGCCACCACTGCTGTCCCAAGGGCACACAGATCAGCCACCCCTGAACATCTCAGAAATAAGAACCCCCCCCCAACATTTTCACTGTCAGTTTCACTGCCAGTTTTAACTTTCTTGGAATTAGTATGAAGAAGAAAGTGCACCATTCCTCTCTTCTGTTTGTCAGGAGGAGAGAGGGAGGTGGATGGGAGAAAGGGGAAGATATGGAGGGAAGAGCAAACTGAAGGACAGAAGTGTAGAAAGAGGGAGAGAAGGGCAGAGATGAGAGGGAGGAGGTTGAAAGGGAGATAGAAGGACAGGGAAGGGGGTGGAGAGGGGTAGACAATGAAAGAGAGGCAAATTGAGGGAGATGGAGAAGGGGGGGCAGAGGCAGCACAATCCTTGTCTTGGTGACATATGTGTCCGCTAAGCGTTTAATTTGTTTGGTCCCCAAACAGGGGCCGCTGCAGCAGCCTCCGTCTCTGTTCCGCGTCTGTCCGAATCGGGGCAAGGTCTGTGGAGCGGCGTACCCCTGGGGTTTTCCCCCTGGCTGAGCGCTGAGCGCAGAATTACCTCCCCCACCCCCTCCCCGTCCCCGTCTCCAGCATTCACATCGACTCACTGCTAAAACAGTCCTGAGACTTCCCATCTCTCCAAAGAAGGACACTTCCCGCTCTCTCTGGACGTAACTCATCTACTGTAGGCTCTTGCTCATGTTATGAGCCGTATTGGCAAAATCTTATTTGAGCAAATCGAAAGATTTCATCTCATATAGTCATATTTCTTTTTTTTCCTTTTTTCTTTCCTTTTTTTTTGAGAGGCATTGGGAATTAAGTTGGCTAGTTTTTCAATGTATTAATCAAATTCTTCTCATTAAACAGATGATTGAGATCCAATTATTCAAGGAATGATATACAGTTTTAATTAAATTGAATTTACATTGCTGAGTGCTGAATTAATTTTCTTTTTTATCTGAGAGAATCTAGCAGGCAGCTTTGATTGATTTAATTGTTCATGCTTTCTGTATTTAGCCTGAACAAATCCCACTTTGGGGCTTGCATCAGGATGTTAGCACCTGCAGGGGGCAATGTTTGAGTCCTGTTATCAAAGATTCTACACAGATTCTATAGACCAGTGATCTTCATTCCTGGTCCTGGCGGGTCACAGGGTCTACTGGTTTTTGTTTTCGCCTTAATATGAGCAACCAGTTCTGACACAGGAAACCAGGTGAGGTGAGTTAACTGTGTAATCGACTGCTTTAATTGATCAGTTAAGCACTAAGTGACACCAAAAACTAGCAGACCCTAGAGCCCTCCAGGACCAGGAATGAAGATGACTGCTGTAGACTAGCCGCATGATCAGCTTCATATTCTTAACATTTACATTGGAAGTTCTGTCTCTCTTCCATTGTTGTCAACTGTGGCCTGCATTTGGACTTGTCCTTAACTTTGAAAATTTCAATAGTTTTTCCTCATACAGACACAGTATGCCACAACTTTTTATTCATTACAGAATTTGCCAAAACTGTAAGTTGAGGACACACAGCTCTTTCAGGGCATATACTATGAAATATGAGGTGCAAAACAGGATCATAGTCAATTTCAGATTACAGAGCACTGTGCTATAATAAAAAAGTGAGATCAAATGAAGACACAGAAGGAAGCTGTTTCCTGAAATCATGATGCCCCCTCGCCCTCTAAGCTTTGCTCACAAACTGTATTGTCATTACATCCACCTTTTACGTTATTTTGCCTTCACTCAATTAGGAGCGGAGTGATGTAATGGGGGAAGTGTCGGCATAAACGGTCTATGCCGTTGTTTAGGGCCACAATCGCTGGGGGTGGGGGGGTGGGCCCCACACGATCCAATGTTTATCGAAGTTAAATAATGTTACTTTCGCAATTACGTTATTCTTCCCCTATTGTGGAACTAGCGATATTAATTTTAAACGGAATGGCAACCGAACATTTCATAACAATGTAATGTAAGAAGGATTTTACCAACTCCACCAGCCCCTCACCCCCCCCCCCCCCCTTGACGGAATCCAACAGCACCCCCTCCTCTGACAGATTTTCTTAGGGCCACCAAAATCCTAGGGCCAGCCCTGATGTCCGGTAGCTGAGGGGTGCAGCAGAAGCCGTATGCTCCACTCAGACTGTTCGCTCTGAGTTATGTTGGCTGCAATAATGAAGTTCAGTCATGTTGTCATGGCTCCATCTGCCAAGGAAAGAAGGGGTCTGCTCAATCTCTGCACCCACACCCTATCAAGCACGCTTAAAACTGGACTTTGTGTCAAGAAAATGGTGAAAATATGAATTTCTCTCTCTCTCTCTCTCTCTCTCTCTCACCCTCTCTCTTTCTCATCCCAGCCCTCTCTCTTTTGATCTCTTTTTAAAGTTATTTTTGGTTTTTGCCCTCCAGGACATCAGGAAAGAGACAGAGTGGGACCAGAGGAGCACAGAGCTGTTAAAGGAAGCACGACCCAACGTCAGTCTACAGATGATGAGATTTCAGCCGGGCCCGAAACAGAAAATGCAGGGTTTGACATAATCTCCTGTCTTTAATGGCAGCTGTGAGATTAGCTTTGTTCTCTTATTCCCAGATAACCCCAATCCCCTTTAAAAACTCCATTTGTCTGTGATTGTCTGCAAACTGCCAGGGCCACAAACTCTGAAAAGGAGTACGTACATGGAGAATTTAGACAGCAAGTGCCCGGGAAGTTTCAACAGCCCAGAGTGCTATTCTATATTTAACAATTCCATATGTAGCACCATTGGCATTTTCTCACAGAAATATAGTTTAGCTAGATACATTTTTCAAACATTTTGTTGGCACGACTATTTCTTAACATGCACAATGTCTTCACAGCATGTGCGGGTGGTATTCAGATGAATATAATCCTCATTTCCTTACAGTATTTTGATGAATGTTGAGGGAACATGGGATACTGGGTGAATACTTAAATGCACAATTGCGCAGGGCTCTATAAAAATATGCATGGAATTTTTAAACTGGAATTTTTGGGGCACATATTGTTCTCTAAGAGGTTTATTTTAAGGAAAAGAGAAATAACCACTCCCCTTTGAGATCAGTGGGTAGAGCAGTGTAAGTTAGTTCAAGATCTAACATCGGTCATGTTAATGAAGTAGATTTTTTACCCCCTTCGTTATACAGAAATATGGTGATGATCTGCTCCCTACCCCAGCCCTCTGGCTGACATTGCTAGAGCCTGAGAACCCAGACAAGCAGGTACTGAAACATATTTTATTCAAATGCTGCGCAGCTTTTAAGTTTGATAGCACTTTTATTTTTACTTTTTAATATTTATTTCATTATTTCATTCAGAAGAGCTATGTACATCTCCATGTTTTTCACAAAAACACCGTGACGCTATTACATTTCCGAAACCCCCTTGCTTTCCCTGTTTCAGACTCCGTACCCAAGCCACAAACACAGGCCAAGAGATAAGGAATAAAGTGGTTAGTTCACAAGGTTAGTCTCCCACCCCCTGTTTATTGATGTTCTCATTTGTATTCCATTGCAGGTGTTACTGGGACGAAGCCCCTCCTCCTCATGCCCTCGCAGTTAGAGCCAGGGTCAGCATTTTGTAGGTGATTTCTGATTCCTATCTGCGATTGCACTCGCTAAGGCCACATCCATTAACACCGAGTGTTTAAAGCAATAAAGATTTTCCCCGAGACGTACTTTGAATTGGATCTAAATTTGTGTTCTTTCAGCCAAACCGTATGTCTGCAGGGTGGGTTATATTCAGTGCTTTGAGTGTCATATCTATTTTCCACCAAAAAATGAAAACAATTTCTCAAACCACGGGGGAACAGGTTTAGACAAGTTTACATACTGGCTGTTGATTATTTATTGATCACATATGAGTAGGTATAGGTGTGTGTGTGTGTGTGTGTGTGTGTGTGCGTTTCCAAATGTGTGCATGTGTGTGTATTAGACAGCCCTGATTGCAAAGCCATCTGTACCCTACTAGGCCAGTTTTACTCATCCGTTTATCACCATAAAATGCAAATGGTGCTGCTAGCCAGATTCTGTAGCCTCTCACACATTTACATAATAGCTCTGAATAGCTCTCAATAGATAACTACACTCCTATCATTCATACATGCATGCATACATACATGCATACATACATACGTACAGTACACACACACACACACACACACACACACACACACAAACATGCATGCATACATATATACATACATACATTCAGGACATTGGTTGAGTATTTAAATTATATCATTCACAACAATCAAACTCCCTTTAATGCCACAGATGGGTTTAATTTAAGCTATTTGCAATGAAAATGATATCCTATGAATTTCATAATCTACATCCTGAAAGGGGAAAAACAGGCTAATACTGGAGAGTAATACCCTCTGCCAACGTTTTGAAGACCTGCTGTTCAGCTGCCTGCTATAAAGACACAAGCCATCACTTTTCCAACAGAGTAGCAACAATGCTGCGTCCATAGTATGAGAGTTAAATGCACAGCACAATTTGCAGTGTTAAATCAAATCAGGCCGACACTGTATCGGAGCCAGATCCATTCCATGTGCTCCATTTGCTATTTAACACTAAATATTTTACTGTGCAGAGTTGGCAGGCTTCCACTTGAATTCACTTCCCTGATAGCAAATAACTCCAATCCAGATTGGTTTTCAGACAAGTAGATCAACATAGCATTCACACTCAGGACCAAATTGTCATGGGGGCCAACAAATGTTGATTTTAAATACTGATGTTTTGAATGATAATGAACAATCAGAGGGTGTAATCAAAAAGGCAAATGGCACCATTACTATGAAGTTAATTAAACTGGTGGATTGTTGGCCACTCTATATAATTCATACCAGTATAAATCTGCTGTTTCGTACAGTTATTAGTGAACAAGCTCAATTTGCAAACTAAACAGTATGCAGACAAGAAAAGCATGACTGGCTCAACCTTAATGGTAAAATGATCCTTCTATGAACTGACTGAGTTTCCTTTACACCAGTGCACCAACATATCTAATACATATCTAAAATCATTTGCGCATTATGTAATGCCGGGATCAGACTACACAATATTTTTGTCTTTCACGATGGTCACCATGTCAGATTAGGTAATCATAGTGCCATAAATTCTTGTCGTGTCTTGGTCGGGAGACTGGCAACATTACAAGTATGACCCCAACCAATCATTGTATGCTGTCTTTCACGACCTTGCAGGATTTCATAGGTCGTCGGGGAGGAAGGTCAAGAAATTGTCAATCTTGGCTACAGAAGCGCTATGTGTGAGGCTGGTGGTCTCGTCATAGGAGTAGTCAAACTAGGCAGGAAAATACTATGCTAGACATGCTAAATAATTCTGACATGCTAGACTTTTTGCCAGGGTATCTTGGGGCATTCCAGATGCCACATCGCTGTTCTTCGATTATGTCACACTACAAGGGGTAAAGATGCCCGTTCATCGCTCCCGACGTTCATATTCGGGCCCGACGCTGGAAATTTGTCGGCAACGACAAAATCGGGCTGAATTTGTGTAGTCTGATTCCGGCATAAAAGGAATGCAGGCTTTAATTAATTTATCTTTCTCTGCATCTCCTCTGGCACAACGGTCCAGAAGGCAGATTCCAATCCGTTGATTGTGTTCCGGACATAATGGATTAGCGCCTGACAGAGAAGCCAGGCAAGATGACAGGATCTTCTCTTCTGGCTCAGCATGCTCGGGGTTGTCTATGCCTTGGTCAAACCCACTCCAAACCAAGGACTCAACCACCACCTCTTGCCCCAGCCACCTCTACCAAAGAGAAAGAAACCATTTCTAGAGCTGACAACTCCTCTCCCGGCTGTAGGTTTACCCCTACGCTCCTCTTCCTCCTCTAACTCCTCTAGCAAAGGATCGGCCCACTGTGGTAAAACTGTATTGCAGGAACATAGCACCTCCTTTGACATTTCCTCCAGTCACAGCCTATATACGTCAGGGTTCAACTTTAACACCTGCGGAGCTGTGTTGATGCGGATAAATTGTGGCAAGAAATTTAGTCAGACTTACCAATCACTTTAGTGGGTGTTTCCTTTAACAGTCGAATTGTGTTGGAGCCTTTCATTTACCCGCATGAGAGTCACAGTGCCATGTCTGCATCACACCATCTATGCTTTACACAAGGGTGAATGTGGAAAATGTGCTCGTCTGTTGAGGACTCGCTGTACCGCTGTGCACTACAGTACATCACATACACCACATTATGCAGGCGTGAATGCTGGGAATACACATGTCTGTGTCAACCAATAACTCTCTGGGGAGAGTACACATGTAACATGCATTGTAGTTCCAGCCCACCACCCCAGAGTAACTTGCAGTCTCACATCATTCTGAGAATTGCTTGCTGTAAGCCAATTTGCTTTAGTATTCATCAAACTGCATTCATCCCTCTTCCATAATGTCTCCAAGCATCTATGCAAATCTAATAGCAATCAGCATATTTCTCGCCTTCACTTCCATCCATATTTTTAAAAATCTGTTTTACTAGCGCTAACATAGCGGCCTCTCTCTGTTTTCATATGTGAGATACCATTGCTTTTAACATGCAACCTCTAATTTTGTGTTACCATATTTCCAGTGGGTTTTCCAAAATGTATACAATGGTATTTAAGGAAAGAGAAAAAATAGCCCCACCATGACTGGCAGTCAAAATCTAACAAAATCTAACAGTCACCATGGCAACAGACAAGAGTGGTTGTAGCACCCAATTATCTCACATTTTAGAGGAAAGTGCTCTGAAACTGTTGACAGTGACCTGAAAATGTTTTAAAAATTGCTGTCTGATAAAGCCTTATGCAAACATTTCATATGCACACATTTACTCTTTTGATGCATGTTTATATGAGCCTGAATGTTTCCTTTGGAGCTAACTCAATTTTAAACAGTTGATTCGTTGTTAACTATTGTGCAATACATGCAACACGATTAATAGAAAATATTAATCAAAATAGAATAATGAACAATGAAAGGGGGCATTAACTGTCAGCCTGCATTTCATGAAATTTCATGGCAATGCTTATCCTTCGCTTAATTTCTTTTTTACTATTTTCAGTTCAAGCTACTTCTGTCCGCTTGAGCAGAATCAAGAAGGAGACAGTGTGATACTATTGCCTGCAGTTTCCAGAGTCTTCTCTCCTTGCTAACAAGATCGCACATCACAGAAGAGAAATCACCTTTTCCCTTCTGGCACTAACACTCTTTCCATCTTGTTTTTCAGTTCTCAGAGTGATGGAGGACAAAGGACAGCAGCATAACAGGTGGCGATGGGGTGTTGTGCCTGTGACAATGATCTGCTTACAATACGCATTGCATTTTCCATGTGCACACGTACCTACACTGTAATAGGAACGCTATTGAATTTATACATTTCACATTATGTTTACTGTAATTTCATTTACAGTGCTGAAATTATTACCGTAATGTCAATTACAGTACTTAGGTAGTGTAATTGTATTTACAGTAAGCATACTGTGAAATGTGTTGGCGGGTTAATTACCTAACCGCAGCATTTTGTATAAAGTTATGTGTTTGGTAGGTTTGAATTTGGGCGGCAGGGCATGGTGTAAAAGGAACAAGTGGGCCACGCTCCAGCCAGTTCGAGAATCCTGTGCCGATTTGCGGTTGTATGCTAGGTTGCCTGCAAATAAATTAGCAAAATGGCCCAAAGAGTTGATCTTCCTGGTCTGTCCTTTGCTGAAATCGTTACAGTATTATAGAAACTTACTATTTTACAATCATTTTACAGTATTCATTTTACAGTAAATTGCTGGCAGTTACATAATTATTTAAAAAGATATGTTTTACTTAGGCCTTATTATTCCCATCCATTATCTAACCAGCTTATTACTGGTCAAGGTCACAGGGTAATGGAGCCTATCCCAGCATACATTGGGCAAGAGGCAGGAATACATCCTGGACAGGTCACCAATCTATCGCTGGCCATTCACACACCATTCACTCACACATATGGGCAATTTAGAGTATCCAATTCAACCAACTTGTATGTCTTTGGACTGTGGAAGGAAACCAGAGTATCTGGAGAAAACCATTGCAAGCTTGACAACATACAAATGCCATACAGAAATCAGAATAAAAAAGCAGACCACCCATCTTTGGTTTGTAAAGGGGACTTCTTGGTAGGGTTTGAACTGCCCCTGGAATGCCCCTGTCCTTTAACTAACAGGTATTTTGACTTCGAAAATGAAAATGTAAAGGAGGGCTTGCATTATTGACAATGAAAATGCAAACTGAATTTTTGAATTTGAATTATGCCATAATTTTTGTGCTCATCAAATGGAAACAAAATGCAATTCCTGACTTTCATTTTAATTTGAAATATAACCGGACTATGCTTCCACAATAAACCTCTAATGTGTGATGTAGTATGATCACACAACAAACATTTGTTCATGTTGTTGCTGCCTGGTGGCAGAATTTAGGAATTTTCTCTGGGTCTAGAAAGGGCTTTTAACAGTCACACAAAATCAATTTCTACAAAAACACTAATGCAATTCAGCAGGGCAACGTGCACATTGAGTCAAACAAAAAACCAGCACATAAAAAAATCACTGTATGTACACATTATCTTTGATTTTAAAAAGGCCCTTGATAATTCAAAGCTACTTTAATTTCAGTTACAAATTATACCACTATTCTTAAGTCAAAAATGGCTGAATAGGCTTCTTACCTGATTTTTACAATGAGGGATCTCTCCAATACTTTGTGAAAAAATGTTTTCAGGTGTCAACATCTTTGTGTGAAATTATGATCTTTCAACAATGTTAATTCAATTTATTTATTATTGCAAGAATTCAATGTAGGCTGCAATGCAAAACAGGGCATGGAAGTAGACAATGATCCGTGTGATGACAAAAACTATAGAAAACAAGATCAATGTTGAAAATAACACCCATTTTAAAGGCAGCAAAGTTGGCATAGCCTTTTGTGGCTGGAAAACTAAAATATATTTATTGTAAATTTCACGTGCCATCAAATTCTGACCAGAATGCTTTGCAGATCTACAGCTACACACTGTATACTGGCTATATTGTAAGGATTTGTTCATTATACAGTAATATTGCTGTGCAAACCACAGAAATGATTTATAGTGCAACCTTTGACATATGCATCTATCCAATTGTATCAAATATTGTTGCTCTTTCTGCTTATCACAAAACAATGTTTTAGTCATCGTTAAAAACATCTTTAACTTGCAATAGGTACAATGTCTTTGTTGAACTAAAAATAATTTCATATAATATGTGTTACACAAGTATAATTAGTGTCTTCAAAGTGCACAGGTAACTGAAGGCCAGTTCTTTCCCTCTCTTATTTTTCAGCTCACTAGCCACTGCTGGTAATACAACAGGTGACAATGGTCCACAGGGGGCAATAATCAAGGCCTAAATTAAATCAACATACTTCTTGTCAGGGTTTCGGGGGTTGGACCCAGGTGCAGAGTGAAACACACGAAACTCAAGAGGTAAATGGAAATAAAGACTTTACTACAAAAAAGGCAAACACAAACAGGGAACAGAAAAGGCCATGATGGGCAAAACAACAAACTCAAAAATTCTTAAGAACTAAAAAAAGACACAGAACAGAACACAAGCAGGCAGAATACAGGCAGGTGGACCACACAGGCATATACATAAAAGCAAAAGCAGGCAGAAACAAAGTCAGAAACACACACAAGGAACCAGCACCCGAGTCAGGGAGACAAAGGACTTTAATAGACTCAAAACCAACAAGACACAGGAGGGCACAATTAATAATCAAACCAGGACAGGGTGGGAACAATGAGACACAATCAGAAACAATAATAAAATAATTGAAAGCAATAATACAATTAACAGGGGAATGAGCAGGACACAAAACAGAAGTGCCGCCATCTGGCGGCCCAACAAGGAAAAACTGAGACAGAAACACAGAACCATGACACTTTTACTTATAAATAATGCAAGTGTTAGCTTTATTTTTTACAAACCAAGTTTGACAAGTATGCTGATTGCTCAAGTCAACACACTGTGTTCTTTCAGACAAAAAGAACACATACATTTATTTGTTAGTCAGAGTTATGTTATTCAAATGTTTATTAAATTCAGGACAATGCCCCTTGCTTGGTTGCATGACTGACTGACCTACAGAATTTCTCACAAAAGCACAGCATGGCTTCATCCACAACTCAATGTGCTGAAATGGTCACATACTGCCTGCTCCTACTGATAATTATATTCCCAGTCTTTTCTGACATTTTCTTCACAGTGTTGTATCACGGTATCCATCTATTTTTAGAAATGTCATTGAAATCTGAAAGCCCATCATAAAAAAAATAATAAAAGTGGACAAGACACATGAGTGTTGATTATCTTCATTTATGTAGTATTACTTAAAATTCTTGTTCTTATTATTTTACATCTATGCAGCATTGAACCCTTCTGAAACATTTCACATTTAAACTATGTTAGATTGTTTCTAAATATATTCTGTAATAGTATCTCAGGAGAGGAACACAAACCATGCAGAAATTACACTGGAAATCATACACACTTCCAGTTTTTCTTTCTTCTTATAGCCAGAAGTGAGAGCTTTTTCCTATTGTAAATACTGTCATCCCACGTATTTCTGCTTTTATATTTGAAATATCATTTTATTTCTCAATAAAAGGCATCCTTTGGTGGACTTTTTGGTGGACTGTTATAATATCATGCATATAGAATGATTTTTTAAAAACTGCATTAGAGATAATTCAATGAAATGAGGTAAGCACTGTTTAGACATACATAGGCGAAGTATGGGGGACACGGAATCTCCTGTTTCAGCGTTGTCAATTGTTACTTATCTCTCACTTTAACATTGTTTATTGCCTGGAATATATTTAATTGTGAGCAATGCCAGTATCAGTCTATGCAGATTGTAGATTAGATAAACTGTGTATAACTGTGCATTAGATAAACTGTGTATAAAATATGTATTATATTGTATAGATTTGCTTTATTATTACATTATTTATATTTATTCATATTCATATATATTATAAACAAATGGTATGTTATCATTATTTGTTTCCTATGGCAACAAATGTGTTTCTTTTGGTGTTTCCTATGTATGTTCACATCTGAAATGTGAACATACATTGGTGTGTAATGTGTACTGTACTTGCAACCACCAGAAACTGCAATGGTTTAGCCAAATGTCAAACTTTGTTGTAATTTGACAACAATGCAGATAGCATCACTTCCCTGTATGTGCTGGCAGCTGGTCTACTGCTGTGTTTACAAGACCGAAGAAGTTGTTTTGGCTGGTCATTTCATTTCAACAAAATCCATTAGCCAGATTTAAATTATACTGTATGTGTCTGTGTTTTTTCTTTTTGTATATATTGTTTTGCTTGTTGACATTTAATTATTAATCTTTGTATTAAATAATGTATTTGTTCTTTTTGCAATTCCATTGGACACTCCATCTCGCCTACAACAACACATGACAAAATTATCAAGAAATTATTTGGATAATAGTCATTTTTCAGTTTTTCAATTTCACTCTGCATGTCTCACTCGTAAGACAACCAAGAAACTGTTTTCATGCCAGTTTAAATTGCTTGGTTTCTGCCATCCCTAAATTTTGCTTTCATGTGATTTAGTGATGAAATCAGTTAAACTAAACATTTCACTTTTAAACTTTTACTCTGGGGAAATAGTGTATAGGCTACCTAAAGCAATAGTTCTGACAGTGTCCCAGTCTAATTTCAACGAAATGCAATGCATCGATGAATAACTTAATTATTACAGTCACAGTTTAGAGGAATACAGATTTGAGATTATTGAAGGAAGATGACTCCCTGTTTGGTTTCAAGCACCTGAAAATTGAACTCAGATAATTGCACCTCCTCATCCATGACTTCAAACACCCAAATTCACATCTTCAATGGACGTGTAGTTCTTTGCCTCTAATGGTGCCCCTCACAACACTTCTACAGAAGAGAGTGCAGAGAGTGGATTGTTTTAAAATACAAAGAAACACATTTTTGTATCCTTTCTGGACTGAGATCAAATTACGTTTGAGCAAGGAAAGAAAATTGTCTTCCAGTAGCCAGGAGGAAATATATTTCTGCTGCATAAGTTGGAACAAAAAATAATGTTTTGTTGTCTTGTGAGAGCGAAGACAAGCTGCTGCTTCTTTCCACTCAGCAGTCATCCCACTGAGCCACGCATTCTCTGCAGGAAATACACTGCATGCACAGCTGGTGCAGACAGACCGCAGCCAACCAATCAACAGGAGGAGATTGCTGGGGCATGACGAGACATGGACAGACCCAGCGACTGAAAGCTACCTAGCTTGGATTGCACTATGTCCGATCATGTGCTGCTCTACAGGGCTGCTGGACACAGATTGCACTGGCACAGTAGTTCTATACCGGAACATAGGGCGCCTCCACATGCTGGGAGCCGGTGTTTTCACGAGATCAGGCATCCAAAAAGCCCCAAAAGATGGCACATCTTCGGTCTTGCTGAGCAGCAGTCACTATACGAAAGGACAAAGTGACTATAACAAATGGCTCTTTGGTCAGCAAAACACGTATAAAACACGTACAAAACGTCATCAGATAAGAATCTACATATATGATCATAACTGTGCATCAGTGCATAGCTTAATGAATTTCTGTGTTCATTTTGGTGTGTGCAACATGCTTAGATTAAATATGACAAGTACATTTTACAACATTGTATACTGTAGTTAGAAGAGCATAATGTGAGGCTAATAAAAACATGAAGAAAAGTAAGGACACGTAAGAGCAGCAATGGACCAGGTCGAATATCATTTTAGAATGCTATGTATCCCCCACCCCTGTTAATGGAGCCGCACTTTTGTATTCACAGCTCACTGCGGCACCACAGGGTCTGGAATACAAACCCACCGGGACACAGCTGAAAAGCCTCAGCTTCAATCACAATCTGCCCAAAAAGTTTTATACATATGTAGGCTTTCATCAGCCCCCACACAGAGGAGATGGATTGCCCTGTCTCTCTGCATAAAGTAGGAGTCAACAACGTTGTGCTGGGGTGCAGGTGTGACGCTGGTGGGTCGGAGGTGGGGGGTGGAATATCCAACCTGCCCAGCCGGTGTCGAGATCGAGACCTTCGGTGACGTCCCTGTACAGTGGCGGAGGGTTGGAATCACACAAGCAGCGACTGCCTTAGGATAAAAAAAACACTGCTCCCACAGCAGTTCATTCATTACACTTACACAGCTATAATGAAGTAATAATATATTCATTGGCCAAACTACTATGTTCCCCCAAGGGGGGAGTTAGGGAGAGTAATCTACATTGGCAGCAAATCAGACTGCCAGGGAGGTACAGGGGGGATTGCAGAGGGAGCAGTGTTGGGCTGGGATATGGGATGACGCACAGCACAACATGAGCACAGCAGTAGCTCCACATTACCATCATTTTCAGGATTTCACTGGACAACTGTTATGGACAGGTATGCCTCTTCCATCAGTAATTCTTTTTTCTCCCCTGTCCAAAGGATAGCTTTGAGAGAGTAGAAGGACCCAGGCCTAGATTCAGTTCTACAACATGTAAATGCAGTCCATTTACCATTTACATGTTTCAGTGTTAACTTTGACTAGACTACAGCCGATAAGGCCTTTATGTACATTTACAATGGATTCACTTTTCTCCCACATCTGCACACACACGCACAGACACACAAAGACATATGCGATTACATGTGTACACACATGCATATAAAACTAGCATGCAAACAAACAGTATGCATAGGTCTATAGCTCCCATTAAATCCATCTGTCTGATGTTATAGGACATGAAACAGTCCCTTCCTTGTTTTCTCTTATATTATTGCTTTTGTGGAACTGGAGTCATGACAAGAAAACAAATTACTGTAAGCATTAATTTATTCTAATTTATATGTTGCTTTGGGGGTTACGCCATAGGACCCTGGAATATTTTCTGCTTTTACTCTCAGTAGCTTGAAGCTTCAGATCTTTGTTAAAGAAAAGGGGGAAATGCTATTTTAAAAAATTGACATTCGTGTTTTAAAAATGAAGAAAAAAGAACGGCATTACATCATTACATCCTCTGCAAGCCGATAGGTTACATTGAACATTTAAAAAACACAAGAAAGCTGTGTGCAGCCTGGGGAACAACAAAATTTACTCGACATCATTGCTGCAATGCTACAGAAATGTTATGAGAATTTTCACTGGAATTAGTAGACTGAGACCAAGAGGTATGGCACATCCGTTTGAGATCAGTATAAGCGTA
The DNA here is from genome assembly GCF_013347855.1 of Anguilla anguilla. NCBI lineage: Eukaryota > Metazoa > Chordata > Actinopteri > Anguilliformes > Anguillidae > Anguilla > Anguilla anguilla. Next base: position 53,981,465 of record NC_049201.1, on the reverse strand, counting down.
GTGACCAAGAAAATCTGTTGTGCAATAATAATAATAATAATAATAAAATAATAATAATAATAAAACACTCTATTAAAACAACTGAAAAATTGGGAGAGTTTGAAAACATTAAAAAACCAGCAGGAAAGGTGAAAATCTCCAGAAAAACACCCAAACAGTGGTGAGAAAACAATGTCCCAGCAGGAAAAACTCTCAGGAGGTAGGCAGATTAAGAGGCAGAGCCCATCCTCTCCAGGCCAGCCTGCTGTCAGTAGCCCAAGATGCAGAGCCCATCCTCTATGGGCCAGTCTGGTGTCAGTAGCTCAAGATAGGCTAAATGGTAAAACAATGCTAAAAGGAGATACTGAGAAATCTATCGGAGCAAATAATGAAGCGTAGTGGTTGGGATATTATAGCCTGAGACATTACATTTTTTTAAATGATAACATTAACAGTCCAAGTAAAGAAGTGTATAATAAGTGTATCAAATGTATGTGAGAAGAGCAATGCAATATTACAACAAAGTTATCAATGGATTGAATAAAAACCATAAAGATTTATGTGGAGGACTTCACCATCTACTGCACTTCAAGGAAAAAAGTCGCTGATATCCACTTCTCTTTAGGGAATAACTACACTTCGATTCTTAATCTTGTATTTGCATTGTAATTAAATCTGGATAAGAATGTCGCTAAATGCTTGTAATATGAAAGCCATTTTCCTGTTGTGTTAGTTGCGCTGGATGAAGGTAAAAAGCACTTGTTTTGTTTGTGTTTTTTAACTGTTTACTAACTTCTAGTTGTGTGTTTTGATTGAATTCAGAGGTTAAAACCATCCCACAATTCAGTAGTACTGGGATTAAATTTACATAAACTCATCTGTACCCACAAAATATTGTGCATTTATACATTATAAAGGTTCTGATTATTATGGTCTTATGACCTCTGTAGTTGTTGTTATGTCATATCCATTATTTTGTCATCGTTGTCCGATATATACTGTAAGTATAGTTCTAGCTGTAACTCACCTGAGACTTACTTGGCTCACTAGAGATAATGGATAATGGTCCAGTTGAGGGGACAGAGATAGCGGAGTAACTGTAACCTCACTTATGGTATAAGGGAGGAATGTTATGGAGATGCGCTTTATTCGTTATTAAATACTGAATGTGAAAAGGCCATTCCCTCAGTGGTTCTTAACCCGTGGACAAATTTGCATAATTTTTCTGCCCAATCTACAGGCTAATAAAACCCCTTTAACTGTCATGTGAGAGAAAGAAAATAATAAATCAGAACAAAAGACATTGTACCAGACACCATCGAGTCCATTTACCTCTTGGTCATTTTGCCTTTTTGATTTTGCATTGGCATGAAAATTAATTTGCTGTATAAGTTTGCAAATCAGACCTCATACTTTTGAAAATTTGCATGCTGAGAGTCACTGGTCTAGACTGCACCCATACCCTCACATTGGCAAATACTGAAGAGGAATGCCAGTAATTCAGGGGCACATTTATGGTCTTTGGATTTGTACTCTGTGGAGTATTGTATTTCACCTGCTCCTCAGTGCCACCATGCCTCTGCTAAAGATGCACACCTATCATTCTGCTTCAGGCTGCCACACATTTAACAGCCAGAGAACATGGAATAAAATCTTTTTTTTAAAAACACACAATGGCTTTGAAATAGGCACACCTTTAGTGTGAAATCGGGAATAATAAAAGATATAGTCCCATTTTATGCATTATTTTTTTCTTTCTTTCTTTAGAAGTACTAAAAAAACATTCACATTTTCTACATGCATCTAGTGTATAGAGCTGACATTTATTATGAGTCTGAAAATCGGTTTTCAGCAATTTGAGGTAAAACATTGCTGCACAAGGGTGTATTTGCACTGTGTCTATTAAGCGTAACCCTTCCAAGATTGTTTTTTTTTGTTCACAAGCTGTGGTGTGCAGACACACAGGCAGAAAGGGGTGCTTTCTCCTCATTCGTGGCTTTTGGCTTTTCCTCTCATTTAAAACCCCGATGTGAAGGGTGCCCTCATTCTCAGCGAAGATCCGCACACCACAGACACTGACGAACAGGAGTGCGCCAAAAAAAAAAAATTGCTTTCGGCTCTCCTGATGCTGCCGCCGACATCTTCCCTTTTCCCAAAAGCATTGCCATTGTCAAGAGTGCGTCGCAGTCGATTGTAAAATCATTAATCTCCCCTACGTCCGAACGAAGCCTCCGCTCAAAATGCGCACCTCCAGGTCCGGCCCAGAAAGCAATGCGTTTAACGGCTGGCGAAGATGGCAGACAAATTACTAAACAAAGACCTCTGAAACACAGACATCCTGAAGAGCATCATGGCTTGATTGTGAAACGGGGGAGAAACAGCCCCGGCGCATTGATTACAGACAGAGGGGGCGCCGTAATGAAAATAACAACCTTCAGCGGGGAACGCCGCCCTCCTAGGAGGGGCGCGGGGGAGCCAGCCGCCTCGCGCCCGCGAGAGGCGAGAGGCCGTGCGACAGACAGCCGCGGCTTTATTTACGCGCTCGTCGGAGATCACAGCTAATGGCGCGGGGACCGAGGGGGCTGGGGGTAAAAGACAGCCAATAATAAGACCCAGCTGAGCGGAGATGACAGTGTTTATCTCCCCATTCCTTTTTTTTTCCTCCCTCCGTCCATTCTTCCATCCATCATCTTCAATTGAGACTGTTTCATGGCGAGCAGCCTGCGAACATCTAAAGGTGAGCAGAGGTGCGGACCGAGGCAGGAAACGCCGCCGGGTTTTCAGGCCGGTGTTTCCTCCCCGGCGGCACTTTGATGTGAATGGGGGCTAACCTCGGTGCGTCTGTAAGCTGGGGGTCGCCGGAGATGGGGGGGGTCGCCGGAGATGGCATCTTCACAAACAGCACTCCGCTCCAGCTATGCCGTGGATGTGCTTTGATCCTTCAGGACACTTGGAGTAAGGATGGGGCCAGGGGGGATGGGGTAGGGAAAAGGACAGGACAGGGGTTGAGCCAGCCTGTCCCTTTAGTGGACCAGAGTGAACACATTGCACTTCTGTTGCCTGAACGCAGATGCCATCCACCGAACTGACTGTACAAGGTCAGTCAGTTCACTCCACATCTGAAATGGGGTGGCCTCTCATTGGTTGACGTCAGAAATAATTAGCTTCCCAATTAAATGCATTTTCAGGAAGGCATGATTTGAAGCTTACTGAATATCTTTTTAATGCAGTTTATCGAGGAATACATTTTTTCAACATTATTCCTGTTCTCTTTCTTTCTTTCTTTCCTTTTCTGTAGTGTCCCACATATGAATGATGCATTGTCATCTTTTCTATCCAATTTGAAAGAAATAAAAAAGGTGTTTCTGGTATTTGTCCAGTGTGATCAGTTTCTGCATTGGTGAAGGCTTACAGCATTTAGTTTTGATTCTAACCTTTTGATTGTCTTTTGAGTCTGTGTATAAAATAAAACCAGTGTATAGAATACCCTTAAATATAAGCTGAGAATGTGCATTTCAACCACATGTGAGTTGTTCGGTTTATAAAGCTTAATTTTTAGAGTACAGAGCCAAATAAAAAAAAATGTCTTTGTCCCAAACATTATGGAGGTCACTGTATATATTTATCATTGATTTTACTCCGCCAGCATGCCCATGAGACGCTCTCTAAAGAACTCCATGGCCTTTCGAACGACCTTTAAATTTCCTTCATCGCCCTTGCGTGGGAGATATGAGGAGCAACTCAATGTCTCCTTTAGTGAGGACCACATTGATGAAAGCAGCTGAACTTTAGTCCAGTTAGTTGTAACTGCAGGCGGCTCTTTGTGCCGGACTTTGTAGCGGCCAAACAAACAGCCGATATTGTTGTTGGAGGGCACTGCCTTTTCTACCCGCCACAGTGCCAAACTTCTTAGCCTATGAGGCATGTTAACTGAAGGGGTGGATTAATCGGTCGGATTTGTTGCTAGTGTCCTGTTGGCGACCTTGTGCTTTTCAGATGAACTGTTCAGGGTGGAACAAGACAGCCGTGGGCGGTACAGCGGCAGCACAGTGAAATGTTTTCAAAATTCAAAAAATCAAGTCTTGATTATTGCCACATTTAAAACATATCTGCATGACCAAAACCAAATAGGATTGGGCATAGATAATTATATAATTAGATTTTATTGGCATGCATTGGACACATGTGCAGGACCAAAAATCAGTCGGGACTTAGAATATAATATTTAATACATGCTGTATTTATGACTTGGATATTCCTGCTAAAGAAATTGGTGCTCCACACATTAGCAGGTGTAAACTATCCCTGAAGGCCTCCTTCTTTGTGTAGTGCACCATATATGAGCATCATCGTAATTCTGCACCACATGCTGTGTTATGTGTTGTCAAAATAATGCAGAGAGTTGCCAGATTCTACAGATAAACCAAATACACCAAAACAACTCAGCACCCTTAAGTGCCATTCTTCAGAGATTTTTAAACTTGCCTGGGAAGGAGCCCCCGTGTGCCCCAAAACTAGCCTGTGAGTCAGGCTCAGTCTCTTTTATTTCACTCCACTGTGAATGAGTTTCACACATACTAAAGAGAAAAAAAAAAGAAATTGTATTTCTTCCAGCCCTGGCCACATTGCTATGTGTGAAGAGTATAAAATTCCAGTACTAGTCATTCCCCTGCTCTTCTACCCACAGGACTTGAAACGTTGGAGGCGACAGAGAGAGTGACATTTAGAAAAATGATCAATACTTAGAAAAGCAGTTGTATTACCATAGAGTTTACAACATCAAGATTTATTTTAGCTGCAGGCAAAGTTAAGATTAAGGAGCGCAGGGCTGTTAAGACAGGCTAGACTCGTAAACCAACGGGCCATTATCGCATCGCCTTAATGCAGAGCTTAGCATTCAAGACATCAATTTCATTCCATTACGAGCTTCTTATTCATTTGGAATTCAGTTACTGTTTCATAAAGGCGGCCAGGGCCGTGTGCTGGCGTGATCCCTGTGTTTCACGGGCTCCCAGCAGCTTTCCAATCCCGGTAATGGCGTAATTTCACAACAAATTGTGTGCATTACCGCTCCTGACAAAAGAGAGGGTATGAGAGACCATTATAAAAGAAAAAGGATCTTTGCTTATTCAAAAAGAAAATTCACGAATCTGTGCTGAGTTTCAGTTCAACCCAGAGGTCGAGCCTGTGACAAATATGGTATCATAGCGCTATATAGCTCCTCTCAGAGCATTTCCATTGCGCCTGCTGTTCATGGCTCAGTGAAGCCTCGTGTAAGAAAATAGCTTAACAAGGTAGCATGTCGTCACAATGTGCCTCAAGAGGGCATCCAATTAATTTTTAACATGGGCTGTCTGTGCACACGGAATCAGTTATGACGACTGTATACTTATATTGCTAAATAATTCAGAGGCTAATAAGCAGCATGGACCATATTCCCTTTCACTACGGGAGTCTATCCTGGCCAGCTCACCAAATAGCACCGTGAGTAGAGCCCATAAAGGGAGAACGATCTGAATAGTGGCTGTAAGTCCAGATGGTCCGGACCCGTATTTATTAAAGAACTGCTATGGAGATTAGAGCAGATTCCCTCACTCCCATTTTTAATTCATTAATTTGATTGAGTGAAATGCCCACTCAAGGAAAACACCATATGTGACATATTGCTGAAAGCAACTGATCCACCTGATTTAAATTACCACGAGACACTTCCCAGCCCTCTGTTCTACATGGCAGAAAGGAAGAAAAAGATGTCAAACTCAGTAAGAAAGTAAACTAGTAAACTATTTATGTAAACAGAAATATGCTTATTTTTAGTGTCTGGGTGATGTTCTTGTTGGAGTTCAATACAAGATTGAAACTGCACAGTAGTTATTAGCACGGTCTTAATTAAAAGGTCACATTGCACTTCATAATTTATTGACCTTTCTACAGCTTTTCCATATTTAATCCTAATGTATTCCTGTATTGCTGGCTTATAAGGTCCAATGGGCCTTGTGATCTAAGACATAACAGAAAATGTGAACATGTTATTTGTTTTAGGGCTCAATCTAAAATGTCTGAAACCCATGTTTTGGTATTATTTTTGATGGACTTATCTGATTAAAGGGAAGGTCCCTGTATGCCAGACCTTCTTCAGAAGTAAACAGGATTATCTAAAATTCTACTCAGTTCAATAGCTCAAGAGGTCATTCAGATTGATCTCGAATGCACAGATCTTCGGCAATTTGTGAGATGACTTACAAGCACTGGGGAAAGCAGTGTTTTCACACTCTCAAGATGCTGGGGCTACAGCGTTTGAGATTGAACTAATCAAATTAAACACTTCTGAAAACACATTCTACTTTTACTTCTGCATTTACTTAAAATGATATATTTATTTATTTCTTTATTTATTAATTAATTTATATGTTGCTGTATTCCAACCTTAGGAATACAGCAACACTGGTAAGTAGCTGTATCGTATGCTCAAAAATGGGAAAACCTTATTTTTGTCTAAAACAGTTCTTCAGAGAAAACATCTTGTGACTAAAAAATAAAGGCACCAAAATGATTAGTACCCTTTTTAGTACTTTGTGCACACTCCCATTGCAAGGATAACACTACTGAGTCATCTTCTGTAGTGTTTTAAACAATTGGTGAACATATTTTGGGGGATCTTGGACTGTTACTGAGCACAGAAGCATTTAACATCCTCCAGACACTTTTCACTGCACTTGTGAACTACTCTTCCCATAAATTTAGCATACGATATAGTGCATTACCTGTGTTTTTATTAAGCCCTTTTATGGTCATCTTTATCAAAATTGGCAACCGTTTTGGACACCGCTGTATCTATAAGCTGGCAAATTATGTGTCCCACAATACTTGTCACAATACAATGCAATGTATTTGCAATGAGTTCAACAATACATCACGGAGGAAGGTGGCATTAATTAATTAAGAGTCCACAATTGTTATATACCACTTGTGTACATAATTTATCAACATATCTACCACCTTCAAACCTAATGTTTTTTGAAATCCCGACACGGGGGAAATCACTAGATATTGGACTATCTCTATTCTACCATACATAGTTCAAAAAACATCTCATTCAATGAAGATGAATAGGTAAAATGAAAGAGAACACAGAAGCATTTTCTCTTTGATGATTAGACTCTCTTGTGGTCTGACAGAGAAGAACAATCAAAGCACACAGAGCAGGGCTGTGGACATGGAGTCACTAATAAACAGGAGGTGAAACTGTGTTCATATTTTTCCATATTGTTTTTGGATATTTACACCTTAATGGATGAAAAAAATAAGCAGATGTTTGTTCAAAGCACTATACCCATTAAACTTTAAATAATTTTATATTTTGTCACCTGGGCAAGGTAATTAGCACACTGTGACTGGTGTAAGACAGGTGTTTCACTAGCCATAGCTACCTTAGGCCACTGCTGCATTAGTGCTTCTTCAGATGCTTACAAGTTTGCCGTAGTGCACCTTGCAGTTGCTGTCCTTGCTGTAGGGTACCATCAAACTAAAAACAAGATATATCTTCTCAGATGGGTTACAAGAAGGTGATTGACTTTTTAATATTATGTCAGGATCAAAAGCTTTTAAGATCTACAATATCAATAGCCTGCACCCTACTGTCCAGTGAGTCCCCCCTGACAGAGAATGTTGGCCATCAATCAAAAATGTTTTGACTAAAATAAGTAAACAACGTTACTTCTAAATTTGCTAAATTTACTTCCAAACGCAAGCTAATGCCTTGAAGGGGGGAATTTATGCATTGATGTGTTTTTTTCCCTTTATTTTGTCATTTCTAATTTGTTAGGGGAAATGCATTTGACTCAAAAAAAATAAAATTATAAAAAATGATTTGGCACCCAACACAGGGCTGTGTATATGCAATTCCCACCCTAATTGGAAAGTCCAATTAATCCCAACCATGGCATTGGGCAAACCCCACTACACAGCGCAGATAAGTGCAGACCCACCTGTTTCTGCATGCACCATTGCCAAACTTTCACAGAGTGGAATCAAAGGAAGACCACTCATATGCAGCTGGCGTGCAGACAATGGGCGCCCAATCGTCTGGCTGGGTCACCAGATGAACATGGGCTGACTGAACCCACCCATGCCCTGGGTGACGCAATCGCCAATAGCGCATTGCCCCCTGCAGGGCTATCAGCCATAGTCGGCACTGGCACACATTGGACTTAATAACTCAGTGTTTCCTGTTGCCTGCTTACTGCTTCTTGCTTTGACATCGCCAAGGTACCAAACTGTACCTGCTGAGCATTTCATTTTTACTGTTCACACACTTACACTTTCAGTCTTATGATGCATGTGAGAGGAAAGGGCCTAAAATCATATTAAGAAGATCAAATGCTGTTGGATTGTGGTGGAACTCATTTAAAGGAGAGAACATAAGAGGCGGAGGCAAGAGAAGGAGTTGAGAGAGGGAGAACAAGGTGGTAATAGCCCCCTCAGCATTATGCATGCTGTACGCTTCCTGCTTCTCCTGTTCTCGCTCCTCCTGTTTCTCTACCACACCATTCCACCATTCTTTTTTAATTTTATACTCACTGAAGCAGATAATGGAAATGGTACATATAAATCATCCATATTTATACAAGGTTCGACCCTTCAGGGAACTCGCCTTCGAAGGTAACGAGCAAAAGTCTCACTCTCCTGTTTAAGATAACTCACATCAAAGAAAGAGCAGGAAAAAAAGAAAGAGGGGACTGAAATCGCTTTTCTCCCTCACCCCCTGTTTGGAATTTGGATAGGTGTCTGGTAGGCTAGGTTACTGAGATAACTGGATCCCTATTGAGGAGGTCAGGGCTGATTAATATATTATGTGTGTGCAATGTCTTTTTTTCCCTCTCATGGTTCACACTGTAATTATTTTATTTTTCCTGTTGCCATGTTTCCGTGCCTGCAGCTGTATTCAGATGTCCGCGGCAAATCAGATACCTCATCTCTTAACCTATCATAAGTGTCAGTGATCAGCTGACGCCTCAGAGAAGGTAAAGGCCACAGTAATAAATGTGGGGAAGTGATAATATAAAGCCATGAATGAGACAGGAGCGCAGTGCTGGAGCAACTGATCCTACACACTTCTCACTGTTGCCTGCAAATGGCCCGTGAAGCCATTTCCCTCTAGGGAATGCGGCATTATGGGAAATAATATATTAAAAATGGGAAACATTCAATTACCTTTCTGTTGAGTTATTTCAAAGTCAGTTTTAGGTGACAATAAAAAATTGAAGGCACGCATTGAATTCTGCCTACACCTACAAACATCCTGTAACTTACACTCTAAATAATTTTGACTAGATTTGATTCATGTAAATGGTGATCATGACTGAACTGAACATTGTTCATATTTTAAAAAAATATTCTAAATATGTTTAAAATGACACATATTAGAAAAGATAGTATATTTTTTAAATATATCTTTTAAATTTTAGATTTCTTTTCTAGTCTTTTATTCCTAGTCTAAATAATGTTGGATAATGTTCCAAATAAGAGACAGATTTGACAATGAATGAAATAAAAATACGCAGAAGAGATTATGATCGTATATTTTCAAAAAAAGTTTGCAGAAATTGGAATAAGTTGTGAATAAACTGTCAGCAAAGGGGACAGATAATTTCATTACACTCGGTTCCGCAGCGGAAGGCAACCGGTTTGACATGCGCGTAATCAGCACCTCCAACTCAAGGCCCAATCAATCTCCTTCATTAGAACCCAGTGGGGGACCATCAAGAGCCTTAATTAGTGCAACATCATCTTAATTAAAATTGTAGCGTGTAATTAAGAGTCATTGTTTACCTTGCAGGGGTAGGATTGGGATGCATAGCATCATGCTCCTTTCATCCTGTTTTTGTTTAGTCCTATCTCCCACCCCGGGGCGACACTTGTAACTTTCTTCAGTTTATTTTATTCCAGTCAGAATAACAGGAGCTGAGTGCGCCCCCCCTCCTCCCCCCTCCCTCCCCCAGCTCCACCATCCATCCTGTTTTCACTTCCGATTTTGACATCTTAATATGAGAGACCGCTGGGTTCTTTTCGCAACCCTCAACTGGGAGATTAAACTGTTCGCAAAAATGTCACACACGAGGAGAAGGAAATCAAGGTATGATTTTCTGTGATAATTTTTTTTCAAGTTGACTTCAATTATTTATTGTTCTGTGCAAGGATGTGTAGACGATGCAAAATTCATAGCGGACTGTAGTGAGTTCAACTTGCACATACAGTACATCTACTTATAAGCACACACGCATGCACACATACATACGTTCAGAATCGTAGCCTTAAATATAAATAATGTTGTTCCAGTTTCTCCTAAGGTGTCTCTGATCAGATATTCTAGTCATCTGTGCCAACTGATCTGATGAAGTCTGTCTCTTCTGTGTCAAAATGTGAGCCATCCATTCAATCAAAATAAGTCCCAGGTCTCCAAAGTGGAAATTACTCGGCCATCAAAGCCAGCTGAAAAAAAAATGCTTGGGAACAACAGAGTTTTCACATTCAGAGTTCACATGGCTGGGGATATAGATTATAAAGTAGAGGTGGAATTAGAGCACATTCACAGTGCCTGAGATGAAGTGCCGTATCAGAGTATTTAGGGGATGCAGTACGGTGTAACGGTTCGGAAATCCAGCATATAAATTGAGGTTTGCAGATTTGACCTAAGTTGAACCGCAGGATTTGACCACTGCAGTCATACCCTCAAAGAAGGTACTTATCCTGAATTGCTCTAGTAAACTATCTGGATAAATGGAGAATATATAAAAAGGAATGGCCCTGGATAAGGCTAAACAAATAAACAATTTGATTAGAACGCTGCTCCCCCTACGGTAATGTCTTCCACGGCTCTTTCTCTCTCATCTGCAGAGGGTCACCGGTGCTATGGAGGAATCTAATGACTGACAAAAGAAAAGGGAAAGAGTCACTGCCCAGGCAAGCCCCCGATTTCTACTCTGTCTTTGTATGTTCACCAGTGAAACGTGAAAAGGACCCTCTGAAATTACTAAATGCACACCAATTTTTTTCTCTTCCTTTTGTCCTTTTTCAACTGTCATCTGCGTCATGGGCAACAAAAACCAAATAATCTCACTAGCCTGGAAAGAACCAGCATGCTTATTGTTCTTTTAATTATTTTTGTTGTCATTATTATTTTATTCTTTTGCCCAAAGGATATGATACCAACTGTTTCTTTGGCAGCACTATGGGGGCATTAGCTGTTCCGTAATGGGCAAACATCCAGGAGACAAAACAGAAACTAATCTCAAAGGCACATCTTCAGGGGCAATCTAAAGCCAGGGCATTTGTACGGTCACCGTGAGCTCCTGTTCTAAGGGAAGCAGTAACAAGCGCAAGAAGGCCTCTTTGGGACCAATTTCCCCATCTGCTGAGTGAGCTGCACCACATCTTACTCTTCTAAGAGCATGATCAAATAAAAGATTAGGGTAATTGGCGAACGTGCTAGCAGCTAGCTACCTGCTGCTGATATTTCTTTCCCTCTTCAGAGTGCGATTTTTGTTCCACTTCACTTCATTTCAGATTTTTAGCACTTTTTCACTTACTTCATTTCAGATTTGTTTTTTTTTTTTTCACTTACTTCATTTCAGAGGAAAGGAGCTATTTGTTCTAATAGGCTATAAATGAGTTGCACTCCACACACACACACACAAATATACACACCCATATCAGCAGGCATTCTTTTGGCCTGAGTATTTCTCCTCAGAGGTCAGAGGTCATCTGGAGATACAAACAGGAAGACAGACCCTCACCTAGAGAACACTTTACTGATTCATCACAGGAACCTTATTATCCAGCCCTAGACCTCTGGCCGAGGACTCCTGCCTGTTTGGAAAGAGAGAGATCTTCCTCTCTCACTGCATGGATCTACAGAAGAGCTTGCAGGAAGAAGAATAAAGATGTGTGCAAAGAGTGTGAAATGATCAAAGGTGTCTTCCTCTCCACAGGTGAGTGTTGCTGCTTCTCTTTGATGTGATGCTGCTCTATTCAGCAGATCACGTGCTCTATAGCTGCAGTATAACTTTTCTGTTAGTGTTTCTGATTTTACTGTGAAAGACTTCAGTGTGTCTGATTCCAGTGCACCAGATTTCAGTGTGTCTGAATCCAGTGCATCAGTTTTAAATGCATCTGAATCCAATGTTTCCAGTGTTCCTTAAGTGAAATAAACTGGAGAACATTAAATGGCCAGGTTGAAAATTTGGCCAGGATACCCCCTATTCTTTGCTATAATTGTTATAAAGACCTTTAATTGAAGTCAGAACCAGGACCAAATGCCAGTATCGCACAGTGCAATGTCCCCATCATTGCACAAATACAAGGATTTTCTGCTTTGACCAGAGGGAATACTATCCCTTACTGACCCTTCAGCATCACTCCCCACCCAAGTAGAAACCAAACTTAATCCTGCCTAGTTTCAGGCATGAGGTATGAAACAGTCAGAGGGTGCCATGGCTGCTGGCAAATCATTTAGCTGGAAAGCCCCCCCCCCCCTCCCCACGACCAAATATAACTCAATATTTTCATTTAAATATTTCAATGCGAGCTAAAACACATCAATAAATAAGAGCCTGAAAGTGTAAATTTATCATGAAGCCCTGCGATAATTAAAGGTCAATATTCCCGCATGACCGACTCTCTTTCTCTGCTTGTCTCACCCAGGGCATGAATTTATTAATGGTGTCCAGCCTGTACTGGGAAACTGGCTGGGTGAGAATATCATGTGCTCATGTATGAACACTGTGGACAGGTCAGGGCTCCCAGGACCAAACAGATAGTCTCTCTCTCTCTCTCTCTCTCTCTCTCTCTCCAGAAAGAAGCAAAACAATTGCACTTCCACTCCTGTAATCATTATACTCAATAGCATCTTCCATTCTGCCCCCTGCTGTTGCTAAGCAACTTTCTCTCTGCTACACAGTCATCCATCTTGGTTGGATTTCTGTCATATTATTTACTGATTTCTGCCCTGCAAAGTATATTCTACATAGGTGTGGACCAATTGCAATTGTTCCTGGAGCAGCAGACCTTCAGAGGTCATAATCACAGCCAGTACCTGGGTTTCAGATTTGTTCTGACACACACAAAACCTCATACTGAACAGTGTCCCCAAAACAGAATTGGGATTTTGGTTTATACATTTTTCAGACAGAAAACTGCTCCTATTTGCTCCAAGATACAACTTAGCTTAGCAGTTGGCTACTCTGCAGTATTGGCTATTGTGTGGTAAGATTCTGAAGGGGAGAGTGTCTATGGGGGGATTTTTCTGCAAATGGAGTTCCGTGTGTATATGTGTGTGTTCTTGTGTGTGTGTGTGTGGCTGTGACTGCCTGCAGAAATAGTGTCACTGCCCTGCTTCAACAAAACACCCTCACACTCCCCTGAACTATGCTGTCTGCCTTCGGTACTGTGGGTGCTGGATCGACAGGGCGGAAAATTGCATCCTGTCATTTAATTTCCCCAAATCTTTGTTTTCACTGTGTTAATCTCACCGCTTTGCTCCACTAATGTTGAAAGCTCAGCAAAAGCATCAGCAGTCTGCCGAGCTGAACCCAAGACGTAAACCAAACCCCAAAAATTAATAACGATTAGCTCCTGACACAAGAATGTTAAGGTTTACACCGCATAGACCTGCCACCCACCAGTTTCCCAAAAACTTCCACTCTTCTCCTATTGGGTATCTGTATTCCACAGGCTACTTGCATTGATATTATTTACAAATAACATTTATCTATTAAGTTGATCAAGGTTTGTCCAAACAAATTTGTGCACATGAAACACTGAACAACATTTAATGTTTGTTTTGTGAAACAAAATAGATGCAAGTGTCATGTGAGGAGCAATGACTTTATTTTGAATTAGGTGACAGTAACTGTCATGTATGTTGTGCCACACTCATCACACACATATGTGTGAATGGACACACGCCAGTTTTGTTCAACACATTTACACTACACCTGACAGTAACAAAGCTTCTATACAGTGCCAGTGGGTAGAAAAACTACAAAAGAATGTATTCATTTATTCAAAGGTGCATGTCCAGGGTGCATTCTTGCCTCTTGCCCAATGCACGCTGGGATAGGCACCAGCATCCCCCGCGACCCTGACCAGGTTCCACTTAACATCTGTCTTTAACGTTGAAGTAAATGCAAGCATTTATTTCTTCACAAACAGTTTTATTATTTGTTTAATTGGTATACCAACTCATCTAGGAGGAAAAAGGTAACACTTCGTTTTTAATGCTGAGTTTAGGGCTTTTGTTGATCCCAGCCATAATCTGAGAATCATGGTTGTGATCAAACATCCCCACAACGAACTAATTTTTATGTTCTCAACCATGCACTTCTCTAAGAGGGACCTACATATCATCCCCTTAAGCCACAGTACGTTTATTGAAACATGCTCAGCTTTGAGTATTTTGCTCAAGGGTCCACAATGCAAGTTAGTTCCGCACCAGGGAACCAAACCAGCAACATTTTCCACACCAAGTTGCTTTACCACCGCAGCACACCTTTATCATTGTTTGCATATGTTTCTGGTGCAATTCGCAGTGATTTTTCTGGTGGTCTTGGGGCCTCAATTGGGGTAGACCAGAGGGCGCCTGCATCAAGATTTTGAATATAGGCGACGCGTGTGGCGGGGTCCACGGGCAGGGGTTTGATGCCAGCAATAACACTTTCTCAACAGGGGTCCCTTCTCTGTCGGTTACCCACTCTACTTTCTTCCTGTCTGTATTAAGCAAAATAAAATACACAAGGACGAGTGTTCTCCTTTTAAAAAAATAAAAATAAAAAATTGAATGTAAACAGGGTAAACACATCACCATCCCTTTATTGGCTTCCCACCAAGAAATACCCCAATGCCCCTCAAAGATGCAGACTAATTAAAAGAATGGATTTCATCGAATCTGATCCTTTCAGGTTGAAAGAGGAGGGAAAAAAATATCTTGTTCAGGCCAATCGATAAGCTTTACAAGCCCAGATGCGGCTTACGAAGGCGCGACCTTAATGAAAACACTAACCGGGGAGGGGGGAGGGGGGGGGCGAGGGGGGGTACATGAGGGGGTCGGCGCAGCGAACATGAAACAGGGCGCTCAGAGTTTAAGTCTGGAGAGATTGAAGGGAGAAAGAAGCAGGTTACACTTATTAACCTTTCTGAAATGCCCCTTGCGTCTGGGTGTTATTGATGACCTGGGTTATGAAGTCGCAATGATTTCTCTGGGCAGCTGAAATGAAAGGTTAAACTATTCACACAACTTGGTCCTGTGGTCATTTATTGACAGTTCCTTAAGCTGCGAGCTACAGAATTCAAATTATAAAGAGGCTGCGGGGGTCGGGGCGGGGGGGGGGGGGGGGGGGGGGGGGCGAGGGCGTGAGCGGGACTCGGCTTTGTGATTTCCATGAGAGTTATGCGCAAACTCGACTGTGCTTTGCTCTTGAAATAATTTTCACAAAGGTGCACAGATAAGAGCATTGCAACCGTCTGCAAATCTGTTCTCCATGAATAAAATGAATGTGGACATACAGCAGCGAAGCTATTTACTCGCACAGAAAAGCATTGCCCCTTGTAGATGCGTAAAACGCTCTTACTCCTGTGGCTAGCTCTACAGGTTTAAATGCCACTCACACTCTGTGCGTGCAAGTGTGTGTATGTGTTTGGCTGTGTTTGTGTGCGTGTGTGTATGTGTTTGTCTGTGTCTATGTGTGTATGTGTTTGGCTGTGTTTGTGTGTGTATGTGTTTGTCTGTGTCTATGTGTGTATGTGTTTGGCTGTGTTTGTGTGCGTGTGTGTATGTGTTTGTCTGTGTCTATGTGTGTATGTGTTTGGCTGTGTTTGTGTGCGTGTGTGTATGTGTTTGTCTGTGTCTATGTGTGTATGTGTTTGGTTGTGTCAGTGTGTGTGTGAGTGTATGTGTTGTCTGTGTCTGTCCGTGTATGTGTGTGTGTGCGTGTTTGTGTGTGTGTGCACACTGCATGTGAAAGCACGAAGGACCTAGAAAGAGCAATTTCCCTGGATTTCCACTTCCATTTGCCGTTCAGTTCTTCCCATTGAGCAGTGACCCCGTTAACCCTACTTGTGAAGATAACAGAGATGGAAAGTCCAGGGTCAGAAAGAAAAAGTCCTGCCGTGTGTTTCTTCCACCTATGAACTCAGCCAGCTGATTTCACTAATTCGTTCTAGCTCATAGCTGAAGAATTGTGCTAATTAGAAAATTCAGGTGATTGGAACAAAAGGCTTTCTGAAACTAGATTTTCCACCTCTGAAAGATAACGGTGCTTCAGGCTGTTATCAAGGTCCGCAATTGGTCTTACAATCGTTCATCTGCTCCTGCATGTGCAAGCACACACACACACACACACACACACACCCATGCACACACGCATGGATACACGCATGCATGCACACACACCCATGCACACGCGCACACGCATGCATGCACACACACCCACACCTAACACTGGGTCCCTAATGAGGTCTAAAAAAAGAATGCGTTGAAGGCAGGTTTGAAAAAGAGATGTCTAGGAGTCAGGTGGACTGCAAGTGATTTGGAGGGCCCCTGTTTCTCTTACTATCTCTCTCCTTCTGTCTACCCATCTTAAATTTCTTGTTTTCATTCCTTTGACCAATGGTGGTTAGGAATTTAAGGACAGGACCAGTGACCATACCTGAGACAAGGGTTACCCCAGGCTTTGAGCAGATCCAAGGCCGAGCCCCACACCACCCATGTGTCTCTCCCATAGGTTGGCATCCCTGAGCTCGATTTACCTTCATATATATACTGAACAGGTCAAGGTTCTGTAAAAATTAAGGACAAATTTTAATTGTATCCATGACAAACTTTATACTCTATGTCTCCATTACAATCCAGCCAGTAAATCTTCCTTTCTATGGCTAATTATTCCACAATGTCACACTGTGCATTAATATGTTTTTTGATGCATATTTTTCAAAGCCATCTGCTTTTGCTTTTTTATAGGTCAATTTGCTCACTGGCAGAATGTCAGTTTTCCTTCTCATTACTGATATTACACTGCCATCATTGGCTGAGGCATAGTGGTAACTTAAATGTAAGAGGATGTGGTAAGGAGGACAAGGGGGTGTGGTTAATCAGTGAGCCAATCACTGGATGTCACCACCAACTGTGTGCAAATGACCAATAAACATCCTCCAAATTGACAGCCCATTTATCATTTAAACCTGGGGCCCTGAAATGGCACCATGCCTAACTTAATATAGTCAGCCGTTTTTTTTTTTTTTTAATCCAAAGGAGCATGATGTTATTTGAAGGGTACAGTATGTTCATTAACAGAAAACACCCAGTAATCACCTACAATTTGTGTCCAGGTTTGACCTGTTCACGTCACGAAACCTGCAACATCAGCTTTCAAAAGTGGCCCTCTTTCTGCTGCTATATTGTGATGTAAGCAACGTATTTCACATTGTAACACTGCAGTCATGTTTAGGGAATCTGGATGCAGTTGTAGAGACACTGGCTACAGTGTTAGTGACATAGAAAATGTTTTTTTTTTTCCTTGTACATTTTTAATTGAAATACATTTTACATGTTGTGTTAAAGGGCAGCATATATAGTAGGTATATGTTGCCCTCTAAACAGAACTGTTGTAGTAGATGTATTACACTTTAATTCAATCCTTCAATTCATAAATTTGAAATATAATATATTTGATACTGCTCTCTTTCATGCCGACACAAAGTTCCCTCACAAACAGAATAGAACAGGATGGGATAGGGTGAGTATGATATCCTTATCCTGAGGTTTCCACAACACATTTAAGCTCAAGGAGAATAAGGATTTCAAAATCAGGAGTGACCTGCCCCATGAGGGCCCACAACCAGGCAATTTTGAACCAGTGGCCAGAGATAAAGAACACAATTGACAGATCAGTAAATGATTTAATGTCAGTTGGATGGAGGAATTTTATGGGTGTAGTTTGTATGTATTTAGAAGGAATTATTTGGTTCTTTATTAGCGTAGTCAACTTGCACTAGGGCTTTAGCAACATTGCATCTTCACTCATTGGTCTGAAACTATTGATAGCTGGCAACCATAGCCATTATGCCACTTCTGCTTGCACATTTCCTAGTTGTCAATGAGACTTTTCAAAAGGATGTTATGATATGTACTAATGGGACAGTGTTAGGCTTCAACCTTACATGCTGCTTTGCTCTATCATGATTCCCATTGGTATTCCAGAACGTCTTGTCATAAATATGCACTGTCAAGGCAGTGATTAGCAACACTGAAATTCTGTGGTTTTGCCTCCACAACCACCAGTCAGAAACAAAACATGGGACTGTGCACTGGGAAATAGATAAACTCCATTTCCAGACCAGTTGGAGTATTGTACAGCCACTAGAACTGCATGCATGAAACATTTTTGGAAGAGCATGAATTTGTTGAGCATTCAGTTTATGGTACTCATTGCCTATGCCACAATAACCTGTGGCTTTAATTTTTTGTTTTGAAAAGTTTAAACATTCATATTATTTTAATAGCTAAAGTAATTGACTTGAATGTATGAGGTATCCAAAGAATCTTAGCAGATGTCAATTCCATGAGTGTATGTATTGAATCCGTAAAAAAACAAAAAAAAAACTGTTCAGCATTTCTTTCTTGGTCCAATAAAAACACGGGTCATTGCTATCACTTGTTAAAGTCATAGGCTATTTACCAAGCCTTTACTGTTTTGCCTTTCCTGTACACATAGTTCTTCTCTAAGGACAAGTACCTGCCATCTTCCATGGCAGTTCATTCCTTTTCTATCAGTTCAGAGGGCCTTGTATTCACCACTATACCCACTCATTGCTTTGACTGTTAACATCGGCAGATCTTTTCTCTATCCCCTGTTGAAGGATGTCTAACAACAGGAATTTAGGCTCTTCTTATTCCTTGCAGAAGTTTTGTGGTAGCCCTTCAGTCAAAAGACATCAAACTAGTTTGGACTCACCGATATCGCCTAAAAAGATTATTTTGTCCATTGTAATCCTGACATAGTTGCAATAACTTTGATAATAAAAGTTAACACAAGATGCCTCTGTTCAGAAATAATTCTGAAGTGCTGCATGGTGGAATAAGGGCTCACCTGGCTTTTGGTGCTGATTGCTGTTGATCAGGTTGTTTTGAATGGCCTGCTAATTCCTTCTCATTGGAAACACTGTTATCGCAAACTGTTTTCTGATTTTCATCACATGAGAGGTGGGTGACCGAAGTTAATAAAGTTAATGAGCCTGTACTTACACGCAAATTCACACATGCACACACAGTTGGAGTACTGCATATTTGTTTCTGCATCACTTAATTTATTGCACTTATTCTCCTTAAACTCTGCACAACAGCCCACTGGGCAATTTATGCCTGTGTATTGACAAGCAAGACAGTATTCTCTCAATATTAATAAAATCATTCTGTGCTACTACTGTGCAATACTTTATTTCTTCAAACCCTACTGAGCTGAACAGTGATCACATAGAACATAAAATCAGTAACACCAACACTTACTATACAAAGAGGAAACAGTTTGCTAGGTCACAATACCAATAAAACATGCAAACACTGCAAACCCCTCTATCCTGGAGAGGCTTGGCTCATATGGTTTATACTGTATTATTTTTCATGCTGCCCTGCCCTCATTATTTTGCTTTGTTCACTTCTTTGTGTCTGGACTGCATTGAGTATCATATACAAAAACAATTTAAGATTAAAATTTAAATAATAATTATTTTACTTGACACACCAAAAGTGCAAATTGTCTGTATCATGCAAAAATATTGTACGTTCATGTTGTAATTGAACACCCAGGAGCAGCAAAAAAAGGGCCTTTTGTTTTCCATATATGATAACAGCAAACATTATGATTAGCCACAATGGCTTTGAGCCAACCGTATTAGTTTTTGAGATAAGATATTCATAGTATATAGAGCTGGATGAGTACTTCTAGAACGTGAAAAAGATTCAAATTTGGACAAGGATCTGAATTTTTTTATACTGAAAATATGTACTAAGGGAGCATGCATGAATAAAAAATGTTATACAAATCATTTTACACTTCTCCAGTTAATACAGTACCAATATAAATCCATGGAAACCCATTCCACCATGTGTTCCCCCTATACTACTTTGAAGCCAAAACACAAATTCTGTCAGGAAGGTAAAATGGTACAGGGTTTTTGTTATTACGATGGGGAGGGACGCCAGAGAGTGAACACGGGGAACTGCATGGCATAGCAAAGCACATTAAATCAGCCCTGAAAGGCTCTATTATGCAACCTAATGGAGATTAAAAGCTCAGGCATTCACCGCCTAGAGTGCTCCCCCACCTGGGTGGTCTAGTGATTCCAGAAGGGCTGAAAGCCTCAGACATTCGCCCTGAACGCAACTGCACTCCACGAGATCAGGTCCCCACAAAGACACATTAATACACACATCCAGCTGAACACACACACACAACTAAAAGGGCTGACAGGCTCACACAGACACTTGTTGTAATTTGCTTCGGCTAAAAGCATCTGACAAATAGCAAACTGTAAATTGTGACTTGGACACACACACAGAAACACACAAATGCACAAGCTGAGGCACAGACATACACACAAGGAGACATATACACAATATACACACATACCACCATATATATATTCACACAAACATCCACACACAATTGTATGCAAAGTAAACTTTTACACAGGCCTTAAAGGCATACTATGCAGGCTGTTTTAGCCTTGCTGTGGTCCTGTTTTTACAATTAAAGACATCTCCTCCTCTGTCTTCCACCCCTGCCCACTCACCCCAAGTACCCCATCTAATGTTGCTGGGTAGGATAGCAAGAGGTAGCGCTACTTAGAGGACCAACAGAAAACAAGCAAACTCCGTGTGGCTTTTCTTCTCCTTGGTGAACTTCAGCTGACCCCACCTAAGAAAAGTAATTCCAAGGTTAACTCTAGTTCTTGAATGAGCCCTGTGGGCTTCTCTTTTTGCTCTTCTGTATCTGGGCTTCTTCATTAGCTAGCTAGCAACAAACTCTCCTCTGAAATCTGATTCCAAACCACAGGCTCTGTTGCCACACCCACTCCTCCCCGGACAGGAAAGAGTGCCATGCCCAGAAATCCGACAAAAGTATGTGAAGACAGAAATTGCCGGTGCATATAGATATGCCTTTATATTTTCAAGATAAAAATCCTGCATAGCATGCCTTTAAAATGGTCCTCAAATTCAACATTTATATGGGATAGTTCACTCTACAAATGAATATTATTCTTTTTTTTTCTTACCTCAGCAAATGTCTTTTGATCTGACAATGATGAATCATTCAGAAGCTGTATGTACAAGTGCAACCATCTCCATAAAGTTGTAACCTCTTAAATGATCTTGTTTTACAATTCATACTTTAGTCATTTGGAAGACGCCAAAGAAACTTTCAGAAGTGCATTTTACGTGGTAAGCATACATAGCTAGACCTAGAAATACGCAAAGTTACAACGACAAGTGCCACAGAGGTAAAGTTTTCATTAAAAAAATTGATAACAAGATAAATAGCAAAGGACTCATATGTGGTATGTTATTATCACATCAGGACAGAAACTATACTTTCATATCCCATTGCTTTCCTTTACAAATCTACTGCTGTAACCTTCATCGACAAACAACATGTTCGCAGCTTGCTTGGTAATTAATCACAGCACGTAGTATCTTTGACAGTGATTCGAAAACATTTCATTACAAGGTGCTGAATAATATGGAACTACTCAATCCAAAATTGTACTCTTTTTTAATCCCCTTTCCCAGTTTCAGATAAACAGTGTTGGACAGTAATGTAATCTGGTTGACATAACAAGATATTTATAAATGAAGTAACAAATCAGATGTAAATCATGATTACATTTTGGATTACTTCAACGTACAATCTATACACACATACAAACACACAGACAAGCCCACCAAATGTACACACATTAACAGCACACACATGCTCTCTCTCTCTCTCTCTCTCTCTCTCTCTCTCTCACACACACACACACACACACCTACATAGGAGAATGAGCAGAAACCGAGTGTATATATAGTAAAAAAATAAGGAACCAGTCTTGTCAGAAACATACTAACTAAAGTATTTTGCTAATACATTTATTGTAGAATACACTTGGCTAATGAAACTGTATGTAACCCAAAACTAATTATACAGATTATACATTCTGAGTAATTATGTTACAGGTTACATTTTAGTCATGTAATTTATAAATGGTGTCAAGGTAAATTTAAGATTCATAGGAGTCAGAGTTAGGGTTATGGTTGAAGCAAAATTAGGATTATGTGAAGGAGGTAGGGAAAGAATAAGTAGCATGGTTAGTCTTTGATTTTGGATTAACCAAATGATTTCACTTTTGGAAAGTAAGACTTGAACCTTTTAAATGTTTTCAGTGAAAATAATTTTTTTCAGAAAATTTACTACAAACACATTTCCTTGCATGTGGAGCCTGCCCAGTGTGCATTGAGAGAGAGGCAAGAATACACGCTGGACAAGTCGCCAATCTGTTGAGAGGGAACACACACCATTCACTCACACAACCATACCTATGGGCAATTTATTGTTGGTAGTAATACAAAAGTAATGAAATGAGATTATATCGTTTGAGTAATCCAACAGATTAAATTACTAATTAAATTTTTTGTAATTTAATATGTTAAAAGTATCAGATTACATTATAAATATCAGATTACAAATAACCTGTCAAACACTGCTGATACCATGAATTGTGTCACTGCTTAGCCACTTTTTCTTTTTTTGTAATTTGTTATGAAAACATGATCATTCAAGAGGATATATAATTACGCTTACATTTGCAACTGCACAATGTGCATACAGGCTGCAAAGGATTCATTGTTACAAATGATGGAATTTGTTTTTTTTATTGTTGTCGATATTGCAAAGAGAATTTGGAGCAGAATTAGTTGGACCTCCATAGACTATTCATTTTTAAATGAGGCCTTATGAAGCCATTTTGAAGGCATAATCAAATCTGTAATAATATGGCGCAAAGAGCTGTCCTTGTCGAGACAACAGACAGTTTTCAATGTAAGAAAAGGGACTAAACTATCTCTTAACTTTATCTCTCTGACATTGTTATGCTATAATATGCAAACAGTGAAGTGTCATTCAATAGTTTGTGATCATGAAAATGCCTTCACAGTGATGCTGCTTAAAAATAATTTCATGCTCATGATGCAGCATGAAATACTCACAGTCTGAACCATCACACATTTTCAGAACTTTAGATGCAATGAACATGACACTTGGACTACATCGTTTTCTTTGGTGTGTATTTGTTGAAGACATGGTACGCCTTTCAAAACTGTTTCCTTAGCCATGAGGGTGTTTACCTGCACAGCCGGCGTGACCAAGACAAGCGTTACCTCCGCTTTGAGAGGTATTTGTATCTCAAGGACAATAAATGATGAACGCAGCAGAATGCCATGGCCTTGGCACACATCAATCAAGCATCCACGAGACCTTGAGAGCTTCAGAGAGGCAGATGTGGAAATCCGTTTGACCTGTCCGTGGCTAAATTAATTATCCAATTACTCCTCTTCAACTGACTGCGGTGCCTAGATAACTGCAGGGCTATTTACAACTGACTGTGTCTCAGAGATAGCGAAAGAGCTATTTACGCATAATCACCTCTCCCAGTGAATGATCAGAGCAGCACAAACGTATCTGAATCTTTTTAAAGAAGTATTCCTACTTTGCGTAAAAACAAGTGGAAGTCAAGTTTGGAAGTTAGTTGAGAAAAGCAGTCTAGTTATTACGATAATGTATTACTTCTATTTTAGATTTTAAGAGTTGACGACAGTTAGAACTTTAATGTATTTTACCATGACTTACTTTCACAACTTAAATAACTTGGCGTAATAAAATGGCACAAATGTCGTTGGTGATAAAGTGACATAATTCTGGGTAATTGCATGTGTCTCTTTCACGTTATCACCAGTAGAGTAAAAGCTCTGGCACTGAATCTGTAACCACAAATCCACAAATTGAATATTTTAAACAAAGATGCCACTAAACCAGAATATAAAAGCAAGGAAGATCAGTTGTTCTCCTTGGCATGATTTTCTCAAATCTAGCGAATCAAAGAACTTTTGCCATCTGCAGTGCACAAAAACCTCATGGCCAAATGGTGCTCCCAAAGTACCTGGTTTGATTTTCACATCCTTTCATTAATTCACTCATGGACAAGCAACAAAAGCTACAGTGTGGAAACAGGTCCAATAACTATTGGAATGTATTTATTTTTGAATATGTTGTTCAAGAGTAGATTTCACAATATTTCTCAGCAATCTCATGTCTGAGTTATTCAGTACATTGTCACATTATTTTGATAAGGTGCAACAAAAAAAAGTCAAATTACATTTTTAAAAATTTATATCTGTTAGTTCACTGGTTCTATAAAATTGTATGTATGAAGCTTAGCGCTAATGCCCTTTTTCTGCAAATTGATTTTTAAATGAGTTCTGGGAGTGTGGCTTGGCCACACATTCTGTACATACTGCAGGCACAAACTGGCTATCTTGCATTGGTACTGTAAATCTGCACTTTCATCTCACATATCTTAATGCAAATTGGTTTTCAAGAAAATATCCTGCATATATATCAGCTAAACAAATAGACACTAATAGACATTAACACTGGGGGGATTTCCAACTTCTGCGCGTAGGAGTTTGCTATCTGAGAAGGTGCTGGTGTCTGAGAAAGTTCCCTGAAAATAAAATAAGGGTGAAACATGAGCATGCGGGGGTTGATAAACGATATCACGCGCCCCAGGAGAAGTGCAGTTTAAATGAGCAAGGGATACTCACCTCCCTCCATCCTCATCTGCTCCCACATCTCACTGTTCACCACTAACAAGGCGATGCGCAAGCAGTGTTTTAATCTCAGCCAACATTACTGCCAAGGACGATTGTACAGCAGCCAAGATCTATTGAGATCCCATTATAATCTTGATGTATCAAAATGCCCCGTGCGACATCAACACGTTTCCTGGGACGGCGTGTCTCTTCCAGTTTGCGGCGAGTGCTCATATTTCTCTGGAAAAATAGAGGACAAAACTAACTGGGAACAACCAGCCCCGGATGTCAGTCTCTTATCTATCCCTGTATTTGTGGGTTTGGCTTGTTTCTTTCAAATGTTGATTCATTAGGTCTTTCAACTTGTCCAAAGCAAAGAAAGTCCATCAGAAAGCCTGCAAGCATGCCCAAAAAAGTGTGTGTCTGTGTGTGTCTGTGTGTGTGTGATTATGTTTGCATGTGTGTATGTATGGGGGACATTTGCCTGTGCTTAGTTTTATGTCTTTAAGATTGTTGACAATAGACCAAGGTCACAGCATATTTTTGCTGCAAATTTTTTATTCAAAGCTTGGCATTGAAAGAGATACAGATTCATTTCATGTATTGTATCTCACACGTACTCTTTCTCTGCCTTGCTTCAAGCAGAAGCTATAAAAAGGGTGTCTCACCCTCTCTGACATGGTCACTCACGTACTGTATGAATGCCTGAATGTTTCTGCAGTACTGGTCTACAGTAACAATCTCCTGAAATGCAGCCTATTAGAATTCATTGCAGAATGTATCCTGCTTCAAAGGCATTTGAGGGGTGGAGGGATTGCTTTGCAGCTATGTAGTGGTAGGGCTGTGGAATGTGTGTGTGTGTGTGTGTTACAGTGGGGGGGGGGAGGTGGGGTGTGAGGGGTTCACACTGTAAGAGTATTTCATCACACATTTTGCCAGGAGCTCAGTGTAATTTCACCAACTCATTACTAAAATGCTTTGCAAGGGGCTCAGCAAATCAATTCTCTGGATTTGTTTAACAGACCAGAAACGTCAATTATCATCACAACGATTAGCCAGAGACAAACATCTGCTTTCAACAGTGAGCACTGCTGAAATAGAGAGACAGATGGGAATGGTGGGCTAGAATCAGGCATTCAGGAAAACATATTCAGGATAACTTTTTAAATGAAAAATGATTGGAAGAAACTATTTTGTTCGGGAACATCAGAAAACCTGGTTTTTCTGAGACAAAAGAAACCCAGTGCATTTGATTATTTTTTATAGCCGTATAGGTCAGGGCAGCGAGTCTTTCAGCACTTGAGTTTTTTTTCTTCATTCCATCTGACAGCAGTGTTTTGAGATTGAAATTGAATTGGAATATGAGGGTCAAATTTACCTGGGTTCAGAATTTAGAACTCCAAATCTATCCCAGAAGTCCTCTCACCCTTGCAGCATTCCACCCTCAGACTCAATCATCCTCTGGCTCTCTCTGCGGTGGCTAGAAAAATAGCAGATGCCTCTAGAAGAGTACTAACAAGCACGCCCAGACGCCACCACATTTTTGAGAAAGGCCTAGAGGATGCTGGGAATTGTCTGACATATTTCACTAGGATCTAGGGTGGATTGAGAAATTTGATTGCATAGCTGAACTGTACTGCATAAAGCAAGACCGAAAAGTACATTTTAAACGTTTAAAGACAATATAAAGTGGGATTGGGGCAGGGGTGGAAAGAAATGAGCAGGGTTATTGTTTGATCTTTATGCCAGTGGTTAGTAAACAAGAAATGAGTATTCATGAGAAACAGTATGAAAGAAAGGGCCAAGGCAGGAAGTTCAAAAGCAGGGCGCAAATAGCACTGGGCCCACGGAAAAGCCTGAAACTGAGCTCAAGACCCTCATTCAACAGAGGTGAGCCCCACTGACTGCCCACATCAAATCCTCAGTTCCCTGGCATTGGTGCTGCTTTTTCGGAAGCTGACCCCTTCAAAGACCTGAACAGCTGGGATAACCGGCACACAGACGGAAGCGGGTGACCCCTCCCTGTTGCCGTCCCTGGAGACCAGACCTCTCGCCCTCTGGCCTCAGGCAGAGACAGCGCAAACAGAGAGGCCTCCAAAACGCCCTGTGGCACTCCAAGCGTCCTGCTTCACGCGTCACCCTTCCACAGAAACATCCCCGGGGTTGGCTGCCCACAGACCTGCTGAGCTGTGATTGGCTTCCCAGAACTCTGCTGACCTTGGATTGGCTGCCTTCTCAGTCTCCTCAGTGACTTATTATGAACTAAAAGCATCGATCTCATCTTTGCAGGCAGGGGTGAAGGAAGGGTAAAGCTAGTTGCTATCACAATTTGCCTCCAGGGGGAGGAAGAAAAAGAAAGATTAAAGTTTTTCATTTTAAAAATGGAAAAAAAGGGTTGTGTTGGTAAGAAGCTGATGCTTAAAAGTTCAGCACGTACGTTTAATGCTTACCACACTATAAGAGAGTTTTAACATCAGTGTCAAAGCCAGGTCGTCAGGATACAGGTCAGAGGCATCATTAACAACAAATGGTGATTTTATCAACGTGTATAGATTCTCTTTTCAACACAATAATACAAATACCTACCAAAAACCCTTCTCAGTAGGTTTAACCATTATGATGTGCCACTCAGGACAGAAAACCTCATTGAGAGAGAATACTCGGTCTGTTAGAGGGTGCACATCTTCGTAGAAGTGCATGTGAGGTCCAGATTACAGCTTCAGACCAATTGCTCTTCTTTCACCTATCACCAACGCATCAACAACCTTCATAGATTCTGAATCTATCTGGAGTGGATGAGGACCATTGTGAAATGACTCCAAGATTGAGGAACGTCGGCTCTACAGCACAAGATTCTATCAGAAGATCAACCATTACAATTTGTTCACTTGTTTTATTTGATCAAAACCTGTTTAATTAACAAGAGTAATACATTCAAGTAGTTTTATTTTGTCAACTTTTTTTATGTCATTAAGTTTTTTATGTCTTTGTCCTGACTCAGAATTCAGTGATTGTTTTTCTCTTCACAAAATCATTTTGGCAGGTGCAGCTATTGCCAAACTGAATGAAATAAATGGTTGTTTTTAAAAGGATTATTTGCATTTCTTAATAAATCAAAGTAAAAGACAAATGTTGATTGAATCCAGGACATAATGTGGTAGTCCCAAGCATCTTAGTTCTGATAATACACACATCCATTAATGCATTTACAGACATATAAAACAGTATGAGAGCAATATTTGTCTCACTGAAGATAGTGATCATATTTTACTGTATATTTATAGTACTATATTTATGGAAATGTGTTTGAATGGGTACCAAAACAGTCCCCCTCTTTCAAGGTAAACAATAATAAATTCAGATGAAAAATGAAGATGTGAACAATTGGACAAGCGTTCAAACAGGTATTAAGGGCCTAGGGAGAGACAGAGAGGGAGGGAGAGAGGGGGGAGTGAATGAGTGTGAAGAGGCAAGGCAACTAATTAAGGTTGAAAGAGAAGAATAACAAGAGGAGGGGAAGGGAGAGAAAGAGGGCAGAGGGGGAAGAAGGGAGAAACTAAGGGAGACATGTACAAGGGAGAGATATAAAGAGACTGACGGAGATGTGGGGGGAGGAAGGTTGATGATAATTTCATATTTATGAGCATGACATCATTAATATGTGCCAATGGTTGATGCCCACCTGACTGAGTCACAGACTACCCACACAGATGAATACTACCGATGTCACAAGCCTCACAACACCGCGTTGCCCATTTGGAACTGTGGTGCACACACTGCATGGCGCTGGGAGGTCAAACAACATCAAAAAGCCGCATTGTTCGGGTCAGATGGCATAGACCAGAAGCCGAGTCTGCTGTGAATGGCGGTGAATGCTGATTGGTCTGTATGGTCTGGACTGCAGTGAATGCTAGAATTGTTATGGAAGCTGGCGAATGCACATTGGATAGACTTGGTGTGTATGGGGGGGGGGGGGGGGGGTGATCAGCTGGGTTTGATGTAAAAATTGGTTAATGCTTGAGCCTGGTTTATTGAGCTCGGTTTGATGATGCCATCAGACATCATCGCATTGACCACGGGTCAGTAATCCCAAGGGAGAGGCACTGGAAGCGGCACGTGCGTAGCTTTTTCAGCCATCGTGCTGGTCCGTCAGTGGACGTGGGTCTCAGGATGACAGGGAAAAAATTCCAGACGGTGCAAAGAGACATTCCAGACGGCACAAGACTCAGACGTCAAAACGATGTATAAAAAAGGCTAAGAAAGATTTCTCCCTGTTTGAAATGCTATAATTTCTTAAAATTAATTTGAATAGTTAAGTAAATGGCTGTGGCTAAAGACATGGTTTGCAGCTTTCCTTAAGTGCAGTCAACAAATTTTGCTCTTTGAGCTTCAGCGTCTGTATTTAATGGAGCCTGTGCCAGGGCAGATTAATGCATATATGACATGATAAAGGACATGCTACACTCTGGTTGACAGGAAAGGTTGTTTGTTACTGACATGCCCAGCAAATGTTCAAAGGGGAGGAAAATATGAACAAGTGAACGTGTTAATGTTTTGTTTATTTTTTGTTCTCATGAAATTGATCGGTGATTATGAATTTTAAAAACACACAACTTCCTATGGTTAATTATCTCAATCGGCTTAACTCATAGATTGATAGCCTTCTGTGACAAGTCCTGACACCATTCTGTTAATGGAAATGAGTGAGGGTGACTATTTTGTACTTTTCAGTCCAAAAGAAAAAAACTGATGTCTTCTTGCAGATGAGTGTACATGTGAGACAGACTGAGTGAGTGAGTAGGAGAAAGAGAGAGAGACTAAGGGGGGGGGGGGGGGGTGCCTGCACAGAAAAAAAACTGAACAATAAAATCATCACTGCTTAATATTGAATTGCGGTAATTTTAAAGGCGGGATACTGGCTGAGAGAGGGGGGAAAAAGGGTTTGGAAATATAACAATGTATACAATGATTACCCAAAATCAGTGTCAAAAGCAATTGAGGCAAGCGGACACATATTGAATATTTAATACAGCTCGAAACAATACAATCTGGCGACCCCCCGCCTTCCTGGCCCGCATGTCGGAGCGCGGGAGCGATGAGTGAATTAACGAGGAGTCCTCCGAGGCTGCAGCAGAGCCGGGCAGGTAACGAGAGTGCCAGAGCGCATTAGCCACGGTGGCCAATCACAGTAACTGGTTGTGAAACCAGCAGTCTGTGTCATATTGTAACCACCTCCTTTCAACTCCAGTGTTCAGATTGGGGGGTTTTGGGGGGGGGGGGATTGGGCTTCGGATCTGTCCCGATTTACTGTCTAAATTAGATGGGTTTGCGGGGGGAGCACTCAAACCCATTCAAACACCACGTGCCACTCCCTCAACCCCCAACCCCGCCATACAAAGTAAATACAATACTAATCAAAGTAAATGGAGAAATATCAATGCATACTTCTGCAAAAAAGGGCGTTATTATGAACTCGAAGATTCATTCTGATGCGCTGTTGGCGGAGATCATTTACTCCTTTCCATGGATACAGCCAGCCATGCTGCTGACTTTCAAAATGCTACTCATTCAGCAGGCAGGCAGCGGGTAAGAATTATGAAGGGCCAAACAAATCATAATTTGTTTACATCAAACAAAAACTGATGTAAGCAGTGAAAACCGTCAAAAGAATGGTTTCCGATGGGGGGTGGGGAGCATATGGTTACGGAGCCAACCGTAACGGAGTATGGCAAGAACAGCTCTGGCGCCATCTTTTTGTCTTTTAAGCCACTTCATGCGTGTTTTTGTTGGTGGCCAGTAGACCGGGTCAGCGGCATTCACTCGAAAGTTACCCATGGAGAACACAGCAGAGATCACCTGTCTGCCACCCCTAACCTACTGCCCCTTCGAAACATAAAAAATGAATGCATTGGGGGGGGGGGGGGGGGGGGGGGTACAACCTCTTCCCCCTGAGTGATAAGGGCTTGCATTTTCTCCTTCTGCATGAAGGATACCCAACATGGCCTTGGGGGAGGCGGGGTCCAGTGAATGTATGTGGCCTCAGAATTGTGCTGACTGTCTCAGCACCTTGGCCTCTCCCTGCTTACTAAGCTCTGTAATAACCCTGCACATACACGCTTGACTTTCAGCCATAATTTAATAAACGGTCCATAGGGACAAGGTGATGCCTAATAACAATTTATTCTTCTCTGAAAATTGTGCTGACAACAGCAATAATTAGGAGGAGGACTCTGAGGAAACGGTGATGCTGTTTTTGTGATAAGCACGGAAGCTACCACCTCTAATAATGAGAAGGAAGCTGACACCTTCCTCTCATGTCGTGCTGTCCAGGAGGTATTGATCCAAAATAATAAATGCTCATTGAAAGGGACACATTTCCACTCGGATTCATGAGAATCCAGAGTTCAGAAATGTCACATGTTAGGCAATATTTTTTATTAATATTCATATTGCCTACAAATGAATAAATTGAGATTTTGAAATTAATATTGAATATTAATATTGGTAGTACCATTTCACCATCTGACTATTACAATACTATTATTATTATTATTATTATTATGATTTTCTTTATATTTTTCAATGTGTCTTTATGATTTATTGCTTTGGCAACACTGTTGTGGTATGAAAGTATATCGCTGATATAATGTGCATTGCCCAGCAGTCACAGTTAAGTGAGAAGCGGCTCAATGTGACTTTGAGATGCGGCAGAAGTATCGATGCTGTCTTTATTAGGGGGAGGTGTGTGAAGCACACTTTAAATGAAGGGGTTGGGGGGGGGGGTGAACAGCAGCAGTGCAAAACCCTGCAGCTCGCTCAGACAGACAGACATAAAGACAGACAGACAGCTCCTGCTCAGGCTCTCCAATCGATCTGGCTCAGAGGAAACTACTGACCACTGATCAGCTGCTCTCTTTAAGCTGGCTCTCCAACTCACCTGCTGCGATAGAAAGAGAGAGACAGAGAGAGAGAGAGAGATAGAGAAAGACCGAGAGAGAGAGAGAGAGAGAGAGAGAGAGAGCGCAAGGAGAATTTTTTTCCAGATTGAGACTGAGCTGCATAACCAAATTCAAGTAATACTGGAAAGAACCACTTACACCAGAATTCACACAGATGAGCCATGTTTGATTGCCATGCCAGTAAAGCTATTTGAAAAATTGAGAGATAGAGAGATATAGACAAACATGCAGGATAAATAGGGAGACCCCCACAATCCACATCTCTCATACCTTGTGTCTTTCCATGTTTTCAGATCCCCTCCTCACCAGATGTGCACACATTAAAACTCACACACGCACACACACACACATTCACGGCATGCGGCACTATTGTTCCACTCTTTCTTTTTCCATTACAATGTCTTAATGGATCTTTTTTCCCTCCCTCGGCTCCTGAGGAATTCGCACCAAGTGTGCGGAAATAGAATTTCCATTAAACGCATTGTGGAGAATAAATTGGCCCTCGTGATTATGGCCACGGTGTGCGGCCACGCATTTTTAGGGGGCATAGATCACAATTCCAAAGTGCGGTGTGACATTTTATGACGGGCTTGCCCATTTGCCATTACACTGAGTGCACATTTAGGCCAATTAATACTAATTTACAGGCATTGTCAGGTTATTCCAAAACATGCTGGGGGTCACACATTTTTAAAGCCATTTGGGTTTTTATTGTGCGTGACACACATTTCCATTAACCGTGGTCACGCGGCTTCCAGAAATCGCCTTTTCAGCCGGACAAATTCCCCTTCAAAGGAAATATTTCACTTGTGCGAAGTAAAGAAACGACAGTTGACAACCTCTGTAAAAAACTGAGCCCGGACGCGGGTCGAAAAGAGTCCGCGGCCCGCTACTATCCGGGAACTTGGCTTACCTCGGAGAAGGGCAGCATCTGTTTGATCACCGGAAGCTGACTGGGCAGCCGCACTGAGTCAACACAGCTGCCAGGTTCAGCCAATGAGGCGTCCAGTACAGACGCATCGCGGGGCCCTCCGCGGACCCGTTCACTGGCGGGCTTCCATCAGACACAAACCCATCCCCATGCCTGCCGGCGCTGCCAGCTTAGTCTCAATCAGCCAAATTGCTTAAATTGCCACTGACTTTGCAAGGACTTGGTGACTTGTGGGCCTTTTGCCATTTTGGGGGCTTTTTCCTCCTTGTGAATATAAGCCACCGCTCCTGTATTACCGTGGTTTGTTTAGTTTAAAGTGTGCCATTTCCCTGCTGCCAAAACATGTTTGAATCTGTTTCTGCCTACGTTTGTTACTGTTCTATGATTTTAACAGGTTGTCTCTACATGCAAACTAAAGGATGAAAACAGATGTGTGAGGACACGGGCACACATACTGAACACAAAAGGGATGTCATTTGTGTTCAGTTCACAGAGAGGCTTAACTGGGCACAGCAGAAGCAAATGTGCTGGGTGAGTGGGGTGTAAATATTTTATTATTGGGTGACTGCTTTCCGTAATGTGAGTTATGGTAATGTGCACTCCCATATTGAGAATGTTTCTGTTTATTGTTTATGATGTGTCCTCTTGCATAGCTGTGTAGAAAATTGAAGCAATGTGGTTTTGCTTTTACCTGTTAGGCATTTCCAGTGGTATAGCCCACCTGAGATAGCCTTCCTAGAGAAGTCTATTTAAAGCAGTCTGTTTTAGACAGTGGGGGGACAGTTTAGGAGGGCATTCATACGGTTAGCGATTTTTGGTTATTAAGCAATTGTTATTTTGTTTTGTGAATAAACAGTGATTTAAGTGTTAATTATTTTCGACAGTACAAAGCGTGTGAAGATGCATGCTAAGTAACCACTGACATTCACCTCGATTTCCAAGGATAGAAGTCAGGGCTGGGCAAAGAGGGCCGTGTCTGTTTCTGGATTTCACGCCACCTTCTGCTCTTAATTAGATAATTAGCCCAACCTTATGCGTGGCCTGACATTTTAGATTAATTTCTTAATGAGTTTGTGAATAACAGCCAACAGCTCGTTTTGTGTGCCTACAAGAAACATTTGACTGTCATCGAAGTCTACTTCATGAACTGGTTTTGGTTTGTAGAACTAATTATCTAACAGGGTCAGAGTTTCTGGTGGAAATGAAAACATTCCTCTAAGAATGGAACTGCCTAAGCGTGGTATAAGTGCACCCAAACCATACCAAGAAAATATGCTCCAACCATTGCAGGTTCACAAGAACCTTTACCATTTACCATTTCACTGTTAGAACTCATTTCTGTTCCCTTCTTTTTCCACCATCGCTATAGACATACAGGAAAACTCCCTAAAGCACGTTGCTTGTTTAAAATAGTGACTTAGTCCTAAGAAACAGCCACATTTGCATTTCTTAATGTTTAGTGACTAGTTTATTGCAAGAAGCTCGTTTGTCTTTGTTTTTTCTTTCATTTTGTGTTGAAGGTATTTCTGTAACACCATAGCCTTCAGATTCTGGCTGAATGCATCACTTTGGCTTGGAAATTTGGAATTGTAAAATCAGCCTGGAAACCCTGCAGCTCAAGCAGGATTTCACCCCCTGCAGCTTCACACCGTCTCCCATCCACACAGAGGTGCTAATGCGGCATTAAAAGAGACATTCTCTAAAACAGACTCGGCGAAATCGGCACTTGTACTAACGGCTTTAAATCTTTCAAGGAAGATGAGAGAATCCTTTGGGAGATATCAGACGAAGAAAAGGGGGAAGAAACATGAGAGGAAAGTGAGAGGTAGGCGTAGGTGTGGCTGTTGAGGTGCCGACTCCCTGTTTTCAATATGTGCAACATAGACTGATGACTCTCACACTCGCGCACACACACACACACACACAGAAAGGTGGGAGTCCAGAAGGCGTAATCATTGCACGCTCACAGAGGTAATAACTGCATTGACGGGGGAAAGAGAATGTATTTATCTCCATTTGAGCTACGGAATCCAGGAGAGAAAAGCAATTGGAAAAGCATCAGCCGACCAGACGAAGAGTGGAGGGTCAGAGGTCACCCGATACCTCCTCAGATGGGTGTGTGTCCCTCCTTACCAGCCCAGCCCACCCCACCCTCCAACGATACCACGCGAGGATGGAGGAACGCCCGCGATGTGGCGGAGGAGGGTATCAGTGTGTAATTATAAAGATAACACAGCACCGCGGCGCTCCACCTGACAAGAGCGTGCGAGTCAGCTCTGATGTACTCCCTGGCGCACCTCAGACGCCCACGTCGTATTTCAGCGGGGGGGAGGGCCTCCGGGGGGGGGGGGGGGGCCTCCAGAAGGGGGGGAGCGGCCCGATAACGGCAGGCGGAGGCACATATCTCTCCGACGGCAGCTTCAAAAGCGAAAACCGCCGGGGATGAGCACCGTCGACGGGGGCGGCCTCCATCTCGGGGAGCAGACCCGAACGCACGGACGCGGCAGTGAGACGCCAGATGAAAGATAAAACGCTCCCCGCTGCCTTTTCTCACTTCTGCTGCAGAAAAATCGCATGCAGGAAATTGGCTGATCCGTTGCGGAAAAATCGCGTGCAGGAAATTGGCTGATCGAACAGAGTCCGTGCTCACACTCACGTGAACAGTAATCGATTAATGAAAACAATACGTTTGACAATCAAAAAACATCTATGTTCTGTTACAAGCTTATTCTGTGCCTATTGGACTGATTGGGTAATTTCCTTACACAATGGCAGGTCAGTTCTGATTGGTCAGCGCAAAGTATAGAGTGCCCTCCACTTACGTGAAAAACATGACCGCAATATCACAGTAAAATGCAATGCCTGTCACACAAAAGCATAATATGAAGGAGAAGACAAAACTGCTCAGCTCATGAGAATGCAAGTTGCAAATATCCACAATTTGTATGATTTCATGGTCTGGAATCTGAACTGAGGTGGAACAAATTAACAGTGGGACTGAAGGGGAATGTAAATGAGCGTTTGAAATGGACTGAGCTTGAAGGAAACCAGCACAGTTGCCGAGTTTCCCGCTCGGTGTGGGTCCTGTCCAGTGCGTCTACCTGACTCGGTCCAGCAGCGCGGCAAGCAATTAGCAGAGCGTCAGGGGCAAGTTAAATCAACCAGACCTCTCCTTTAATGAAACGCATCTTCCATTAATGACCCACAGAGTTCAACATTTTCACAGTGTACAGTCGAACCTCCGAGATTTACTTGCATTCTCAAAAAGGAAAACAATACAAACCGTAAGTAGAAACGTCACAACGTCGCGTGTTGATTACAGAGAAACTGAAACCTAAAAGAGATAGTCAGTTAGGGACAGGACAGAGTTTCAAGCGAGGGACGGTCCTAGCAGTATCACAGAATACACAGCGTCAATGATTTAACATTGCAGGGGAGGAAAGCGTTCCACCGACGAGCAGGTGGGTTCCAGCTGCCCAGCTAAAGTTAAACATCTACTACCACGAATTTATAAAATGTGTTAATATATTGAGCAATGCATTAAAACACTCGTTTTATTACGCACATGCTTTTGTCTTGTTATGCCGCTCCCTCGTAAACTTGCTTCCAACTCACTGATTTTAGATAGATCCAATATGCAGTTACAGATATATATTGTTTTTCCAGTTATCTATTAAAGAAAAGTAGTGAATCATTTCCATTTAATGCTCACTTTTTTACACCAGTGATAAAGACAATCTATGCATTGTGTATATTAAGGTGCTTGTGAATGCATAACTGTTTTTCCATTTCTGGGCTCATACCCTGATTGGTTGAACTGTAAATCCGAGGTTCACATTTCTCCTCTACCGTTTTTTTTGTTTCCTGTAATACACAGTAACCAACCGATCGGGCTTCTGGGCTCTTGCGGTTTTCTGTTGCGTTTTCTGAGTCTTCTTGGAGCTCGCGATTATTTTTGGCGAAAGCTTTGTATTTTATTAATCTTGTGTATGAAAAATGAAACATCGCATTATAAAAGCAAATTAGATGCTGGCCTGGATTCAATCAAATTCATCTAAAACTACTACTACTTTTTTTTTTTTTTTTGTTAAATACATGCGCAATACAAACATAATATTTAACTTTCCTTTCCTAATGGGGATGAACCTGTGTGACTGAAGGAGGAGATGAGCACCTGCTGTAAACAGCGAGTGAAAGTTAGGGACGGACGTCGAGCGGCTCCAGGCCGGCGTCTTTGGGAATGTCTGACTCTTAAAGCCTTTAATCCTGGGCGCTGCGGCGGTGACATATGGCGTGTTGGCGGTCTGCGCCGCGCCCCGGGGCGAGGGCTGTGTTCTGGCAGCGGCGGCGGCGGGTCGGCGCGGTCTGCCCGCGTTTAGCGTGGGGGTCGCCCGCTGCCCGGTGCCGCGGCCTCGGCCGGCTTCAAGCGGGGCGCCCGTATGTCCGCCCAGCGCCGCCCGTCCCCGCTCCGGCGGGCCAGACACCCCCCCCACTGCCCCCACCCCCCCACCCCCCCGCCCCAGCCGCCAGGCCGCGCCGTGCCCTCGGGGCCCGCCGACCGTAGCCAAGGCAACGCTGCCTCCTGGTGTCAGGGTTCGGCGCTGCCGCGGATCGGAGACAGGCGTTCAGCGGGACGCGGGGGTACGGATAGAGGGGGCGGGCTGAGTCCGGGGAGGGAGGTGTGACGGGCCGTGTGAGTGGAGTGCAATTGTGCGTTTGTGTGCAGGTGTGTGCGTGTGTGTGAGCAGATATGCGTTTGTGTGTGTGTGCGTGTGTGAAGGTGTGTGTGTGTGTGTGTGTGTGTGTGTGTGTGTGCATGTGTGAAGGTGTGTGTGTGTGTGTGTGTGCGTGTGTGTAAGCGTGAGTATGTGCGCGCAGGGTTGTGCGCATGCATGTGTGCATGTGTGTGTGTTTGTGTGTGTGCGTGTGTGTGTGTGTGTGTGTGTGTGTGTGTGTGTGTGTGTGTGTGTGTGTGTGTGTGTGAGCGTGAGTATGTGTGCGCAGGGTTGTGCGCATGCGTGTGTGCATATGTGTGTGTGTGTGTGTGTCTGTGTGTAGGTGCGTGTATCCAGCACAGAACCAAAGTACTGGCACCAAGAAGTGAGAGAACCAGGAAATAGAGCCTGTGGTCAGTTTATGATAAAATATGTAATTTAATGCATTTTCATATTGGTCTGCAGAAATATATATAAAGGTACTGTATACTACAAACAAGAACGTCTGTTTACAAAGGCAAAACAGCTATACATCAAAAACAATACTGATAAATTACATCAAATATGACATTTACATTCGTTGGGTAATCTTAAAAAATAATAAGAATTATTTGGAGTTGCAGAGAACTTATGGAAAAATGATCTACATAAAATGGCATGATACACTTTTTGTCTCTCTTTGTAAAACATTGTTTTACCACATACCATGCAAACGGAAACGCTACTACTGAATGTACGTACATCTGTGATGTTTTGGCACATTTTACCAAGTATACACCCATTACGTATTGCTTTGACAATGGGTTTTTCCTCATGGTCATGTTATTCAAAATATACAGAACACATTAAATTTAAAATAATATCTAAAAAGTAAATAATTCAGGAACAACGTATTGTGTAGTGTAGCCATTTCAACACAGAAAACCTGGAGTCAGAGTCGAACCCAAGAAGGCCAAACCCCGTGCCCAGCGGGCCGACGGTGGGCCGGCACGGGCCAGCTGACAGCAGCAGAAAAACCACGGAGTGTAAAAACGATCCCTGTTCCACAGAGGGGGCGACTCAGCCGACGAGCGCGGGGACAGTGGAAGAGTGCCACACGGTGGCGGAGGCCAGAACTGCGCCCTCCGGCTCGGCAGCACCGAGGGGTTGCTCGGAGACGAAGACGGTGCTGAGACAGACTTTGGCAGCTGAGCTTGGCTTGTTTCCTGCCCTCCGTAAAGAGCTTTAGCTTTAACTGATTGCTCCGAGCCCCAGTTTTTGCAAGAAAGGCATATTGATAATTATCTTTATGAATAACTGGCTTAAAATAATGCCGTATAAATAAGAGGAGTGAGATAAGAGGGAGCGGAGCGAGTTTAAAAAGGAGATCCCTGTTGTAAAGCCTGCACATTGAACATACCACATACGGCAGGGTGGCGTATTGCACACAACGCGCACGTCTGCATACGCAAACTCACACACGGACGCACGGACACACCTCATGCCATGGTGTACCCGTAACTCCCACAATGCAGTGCGACAAGCAGCCTGTCTCTGAGGACTTCCTGACTGGGGTATTCTGGGAGTTTGAGCATGTTGATGCTGCAGAGGAAACAGAAGAGCAGGGGGGGGGTTATGCTGAACACTCTTTAACAGGCTTAGAGAATATCTTTCTTAGAGAACATGGGCCGAGGGTTATCGAGAGATAAACTGCAGCGACACGCTCGTCAGAAGGCCTCGAAGGCATTTAACGCAAGATAACGATAACGCACGAAGATAATGCAGCCAAATTTAATTTTTAATAGATATTTGTCTCTTCCCCCATCTCTGTCATATTCAAATACTGCCTACATTTCAAAGGGCTGCATTTTGAAAGGCTTCACTTTGATTTTTATTATTATTATTTTTTATTTTTTATTTTTACGACTTCACCGATCTACCGCGAGAGTAACGCAACACAAACACAGCACTACGCGGCCGTAAAAAAGGCACTCTGCTTCAGGTGCGGCTCCTTCGCTGGCCTTTACGGAGGGGGCAGTGAATCAGGCAGCCCGCGAGCGGGACGGACGGTGATTTCCGGGACCGCCGCCCCCCCCGCCGCAGCCGAACCGCGGGACCCGGAGCGCGCCGGCTAAAGGGCAGCCATGTTATTTTCCCCCGGCGCGCAAAAAAGGCCAGCTGTTTACAGGCCGAAGGGCCGCTGATTTAGTGCAACCTTTACGCTGCCCAAGCGATGGCGTGTAGGAGCGGGTCTGTGGAGAGCAGCCTGCAGTCGCTCCGCTTTTATATAGAGAAACCCCCCCACCCCACCCCACCCCTCCCCACCCCCACCCCTCACCCCACCCCCCGCGCACACGGCCAGTCTCAGTCCTGCTCTCTGTCTCTGAGGAGACTCTTATGTGTGCATGCTTGAGGCACTGTGTGTATGTGGTCTGTTAGTATTCACATGCGTAGCGTGTGTGAAGCGAGTGCATAGCATGTGGGTCTGTGTATATGCTTGTGTGAGTGCGAGTGTGCGTGCATGTGTGTGCATATGCGTGCGTGTGTGTGTGTAGGTGTGTGTTTGTGTATGTGCGTGCGTGTGTGTGAGTGCATGCGTGCGCATACTCACCAGGTGCTGGATGTAGGCAGCAGGTGGGCGGTGTAGGGCACTGCAGCAATGGTGAATTTCTGTAAGCCACTCCCCCCCATCAGGTACGCAAACCCACCGTGAGGCACCCGGGAACTGAGAGCCAGAGAAGGACACACAGGAGGAGGGAAGGAGAGAAGGACGGGGGAAAAGAGTGAGACAGACGGAGAAGGAGAGTGAGAGAACAACAGGAAGAAAGTAAGAGAGAAGGAACAAGAGGGAAGAAGGGAACAAAACACTCATTACCTTGTAACCCTGAACCCGTGACCTGTTTGCATATAAAGTGAGTAACACAGCAGTGCTTGTCTGTTTTACCCAAACCCAGGGGCTGCAGGTTTTATTCTCAGGAGGCACAGCTGATGCACACTGAGGAAAGGCACTTTATCCCTAAGTGCGTCAGTAAAGTGCCCTGTACATTAACGATGTCAGCCTGCATAAGGAAGAAGAATGATGCAGCTGACAAAAGCAAGGCCCGCCCCCATGTCACTCCAAATCAAGAAAGGTGTTTGTTGGCTCTGTTCTAAAACCCATTTCCCAGGACCTGAAACTGGCTGAAACCAGCAGTTTACAGTCAGCGGGTTCACATAAGTTGAATATCCCAGCCGGGGTGCTGAGGGGAGATTTGTTTTAAGACGCATGACAGTGTTGCCTGAATGGGTTGCCAGAGTTTCTAAGAGCGAACATGGCTGATAATGAAGAAGTAAAGGGCTCAGTCACTCATGCGTTTCCCACAGACAAGCTGAGCGGGTCTGAGCGGGGCACTGTGGCCCCCGCCGCACCGTCCCTGCCCCCCCCCCCCCACCCCTTTAATTACACCAACTACGAGCACGAGTCCTCAGGTAACCCACCTGCCAGTGACAAACTGGAGCAGGAGAATTCTCTCCTCCTGCGTTAGGCTCTCCACCACCTCCCAGAACCACTGCAACACAACAACCCCAACATTACACCCCCAACACAACAACCCCAACATTACACCCCCAACAAAAGATCACAAGAACCCCAACATTACACCCCCAACAAAAGATCACAAGAACCCCAACATTACACCCCCAACAAAAGATCACAACAACCCCAACATTACACCCCCAACACAACAACCCCAACATTACACCCCCAACAAAACATCATCAGCCCACAATAACCGCAAAGTTAAATTCCCTCAACATTAAAACTCCCAAACAAATAATACAATATTAAATCCCTCGATAAAAGAAGCCCAAAATCAGCTCTTGAGCGCGATCACGTGATCAGGCCCACGGCTCCCCAGCGCTGAGGATCAGATGCGGATATGTGATGCTCCGCAGCGCGGCAGCTCACCTGGATGACGGGCTCATCCAGGTCGTACCCGCTGGTGTATTCCGTGTTTCTGTTCCAGTCCGTCACGTCAATCTCCGGCATTCCCGAGAGGAGCAGCTCCTGTCGGGCCACACGGCGCAGAAGGACACCTGTCAGGAAGCGTGCGTGGGGGAGCCCTCCAGGGGAACGGGATTTCATCCCAATTACAGCAGGAAGGCTCCATGTGCAGACAGCACGTGAGAACCCAACCGCAGCCCGGGAGCCCTCGCACGCGTTAAGGCGGGACGTGGCGTTCAAACGCGGCGTTCGTGCCGTTCGGGCCGTGCGCGGTCAGGCAGGGAGGCCTGTATCCCCCCCCCCCCCTCTTATGCTAACGCGTGACCCAGACGTGTCCACGCACACGTATGCCCGATAAACAAACAACGCAAACGCTGCACAATCTCCAGGGGAGAGGATCGATCTGGTAAAGGGGGGAAAAGGGGGGGGGGGGGGGGGGGGAGTCATCTCAAATCTGTCAACTCCGGCAAAACAGCTGTGAGGGGAAATTACAGATGAGCGGAAGCGAAGGCCTTAGAGAGAGAGAATCTACTAAATAATCTGTGGTGAAACCCCTCTGATCACCCCGAAGGTGAGGCGTGAGTGAGGGGACGGGGGGGTACGGGGGGGACGGGGGGGTACGGGGGGACGGGGGGGTACGGGGGGGTGCTGAAGGGGTGCGGCGAGCGCGCTCCGGGACTCACAAGCTCGTACTCGTCAAACAGCTGGATGAGGGACGGGAGGATGAAGGTGTGGAAGCCCTGCAGGAAGGCGTTGATCTGGGGCTGGATCGCCCGGGTCATCCTCAGCTCTGTCACCAGCTGCACGTACTCCGCCTGGAGAGAGAGAGAGAGAGAGAGAGAGAGAGAGAGAGACGCCCAGTCAGGAGACATCGAGTCACACGCACACAGACACACAGAAAGAGAGAGACAAAGAAAGAGAGGGAGAGACAGAGAGAGACACCCAGTCAGGAGACATCGAGTCACACGCACACAGTAAGAGACAGAGAGAGAGAGAGAGGGAGAGAGAGAAAGGGACACAAGAGAGACAGAGAGAAAGGGAGAGAGAGAGGAGGGAGAGAAAGACAGAGAGGCACACCCAGTGAGGAGACATGGAGTCAAAGACACGCAGAGAAGTGCAGAGACAGAGAGATGAAGAGAAGGAGAGAGAGAGAGAGAGGGAGCAAGAGAAAGGGAGAGAGAGGCACGCCCAGTCAGGAGACAAGGAGTCACAGACACGCACAGAAGTGCAGAGACAGAGAGATGAAGAGAGTGAAGAGAGACACAGTGAACACTGAGACACTGAGTCACTATGACGCATAGAGACAGTTACAAGTCAAATTAAGAGTCACAGAAAGTCATGTGGTCACAGAAACAGACCAGACGTACGACAAAGGAAAAACCAACGCATTTCATCAGTAAAGCAGGTTAAACGAGAATCACAAAGAAAAACTTTTCCATTTATTGAGTGAATTTTCGTCATTACCGTGCCTCACCCGATCCCTGTCTCTGTGGTTACGCTCGGCGAAGTGAAGCTCTCGAGTCAGCACCCCCTCCCGCATCCCACCCCCCCCTCCCTCACTCACAGGTACACCCCACCCACCCACCCCCGGCTAGGCAGAAATTGCATGATGTGCACTGTGTGACTGAGCCACACCACAATGGAGATTCAATACATCTCCCGGAGAACAAGACGAGAGAGAGAGAGAGACAAAGACAAAGAGAGAGAGAGGGAGAGAGAGAGGGGGGGAGAGGGAGGAAGAGAGAGGGAGGTAGCGAGAGGGGGGGAGGGAGGGGGGGGGGAAGAGAGATGGAAATAGGGGGAGACAGAAGGAAGAAGGAAGAGAGATGGATGGGGATGGAAAGAGAGATCGAGTGGGCAGGGAGCAGAAAAAGAAAAGGCTGAAAGGGAAGCAGAGAAGGGAATACAGATACAGTCCTGCAGTCAGAACAAACAAACACAGCAAACGGCTTTAATTTGGTCCTCCCGCCCCGACCCGCTGTGCTGGTCTGCAGCTGGCTGCCGGCGCTGGCTGGGCAGAGCGGACCCAGCGTGGTCTGGGATCGTCTACTCTGGCCTGCGGGCTCGCCCACCTGCCCACGAAGCCGGCAATTAGCTCGGAGCGGAGCGCGGGCCCGCGGACGCCAGGGCTGCACCGACAGCGGGAGAAAGCCTCACCCTCAAATCATCAATGTCAGAACGCATGCCGCATGTTTCTGTGTGTGTGTGTGTGTGTGTGTGTGTGTGTGTATGTGCGTGTGTGTGTGTCTGTGTGTGTGCGTGTGTCTGTGTGTGTGCGTGTGTGTGTGTGTGTGTGTGTGTGTGTGTGCGCCTGTGTGTGTGCGTGTGTGTGTGTGCGTGCGTGTTTGGGGCCAGATCTAGCCATGCACCCCAGATCTGGCAGACCCTCAAACACATCAACGCACTCACCTTCAAACAGAGCCTGGAAAAGACTTCTACCTTATGCAACATTGGCCTCTACTGGTCACTTGCAGAACTGTGCGAGTACACACGTGCATTCACAATGCTTGCACGTTTACACATATGCACACACACACACACACAACGCAACAGACACACACATGCAGACACACACAGACACGTACGTGTGCATGCACACATCATGTTCTACCATATTCTAAAACAGACCTGGGTTCTGATACTTAAAATGGTTGAAATTTAACCATTCTACTTTATAAAGGCTCAGAAAATCTGAGTCACCACAGAAGAGCAGAGAAAAATAAGATCAAATGCTCCAAATCCCTTCCTTTAAAGGCTTGTTACATGGACAAAAAACAAACCACTACACCCTACCAAACAGCAATTTATGAATCAATCTAGCAATCTCTCTCAGCTCGTAAAAAACTGAGGAACTCCTTCAACAAAGTGAAGCAGCCAGGCAGAGTCACAATCAACATCCTGCACTCCACAAAGCCGTAGCCCCTAAGAACGGGTTTTAGGTGGAATCG
Source organism: Anguilla anguilla (assembly GCF_013347855.1). Lineage (NCBI taxonomy): Eukaryota > Metazoa > Chordata > Actinopteri > Anguilliformes > Anguillidae > Anguilla > Anguilla anguilla. Next base: position 53,937,074 of record NC_049201.1, on the reverse strand, counting down.
GAGTAGCGGAGAAAATCTGTGTTCCCTCAGTCAACAACAGTGCGCCAATGAATTAGATTCAGTATTTAAAGAGTAAACACCATCTGAGAATAGCCCCAAGCAATCATAAATAAAACTGTGAATCACTGCCTTAAAGGTAACATCTGTCCTTACAAAACAGAAGACCCAAATCTCAAATGCACATCACAAATCCAACCGGCATCATTTCGCATTTAAGCCGCAACTGCCTGAACAGAAAAGACAGTGGCACATTTTATATAACATAACCGGATCTGTAACAGTAACAACAATAACAATCATATAAATACCAGTGCTCTCATCCAATTCTCCATAAAAGTTCAGAATAGATTACTCATGCAGACCCTTTTATAAAAGTACCCCCACTCTGCAGAAACACATGTCCCACGCAATATTTAGCCGCAGGATGTTTGTTTAAATACCCCCGGCTAACTGCGCTCGGGGCAGGGACGAAGGCTCCCTCCGACCGAGCAGCTGTTCCCTCCAGCTGTGCCGAGGAGAACGCCGCGCCTCGACGCCGCCCCCGTCGCCGACGGAAACGGCGGGGAAAGACGCGCTGATTAAGAGCGAGCCGCTGAATGCGAAGCGCGCCCTGAACCTCGGCGCACAAAAGGCCGCTGATGGCCCGCGAGCGGAGCGGAGAGCGCCGCCGCGCAGATGGGGCATTAGCGCCGCTCGCCGTTTCTAATCCGATGCGAAACGCGTGGCGTTTTCTCGCCCGCGCGGGCGTACCGCGCTCCAACATCGCCGCGGCCTGCCGTCCGGGAAAGCGAGCCGTAAATCCAACAAAGAAGACGACCCCACCCCTGGGGGGGGGGGGTTGTGGGGGTTACCCCTGCGCCATGGGACCGGTAACAAAGAGAGGCTTAATGGGGCAGCCACGGTCGGGAAATACGCGTGAAAGACAACGCTGTTAACATTTCACACGCAATGCTGTCATCATCCACTGCCTGCAAGAAGGGCTGGAGTCACACGCGTTTGTGACCAGAGCTTACTTTACTTCAATGTCACAGTAAAATCCCAACACTTGGGATTTCATCTGATTAAAACGATGGCCTATGAATGGAGACATTTTCGTGAAATTAAATCAAATCATTTCAGCGACGAAAAAAAAGGAATCATTTTACTTGCTTACCATCTTAATTAAATTCAAGGAAAAACACCGGCAAATTAATGGACTTGGAGTTGCAATTTAAAATTTCACCTTTCCTCCTGGGATGTGGCTGTATGAGCATGTGTATTCCTCCAGGATCCCCTTTCTGTAAGGTCGGCGAATCGATCAGCACTTACCGGGCGAAGCGTCAGTCAGAGAACTAATCTTTCCCCCGTTTCCCCCCAAGAGGAATCGCCACGTGTGCCTGGAGCTGAAGCTGCGGGAGCTAGCCCGGCACACCCGGAGCGCCGCGGCGGAAACGCTCGCCCTCTCACACCCTACAAACACAAAGCCCGCGCGCTTTCCCTCCGGGCCCAGTGAAAGCCCAGCTCAGACCCAAACCACGTCCTTTTCCTCGAAAAACAAGGGGCTTCAACCTCTACGGCCTTGAGCGCAGCTCGGTTTTAAAATCGGGCCGACTCATCCAAAACAGAGGCTCAAAGGACAAGGTGGAGGGAATTAGCTGTTGGCGGTTCTGAGGGGAGCGGTCTGAGAACATACGGACGCGTAGCGCGGAGAGCAGGCCGCTCTGCAGCTCTTTCGCCGCTGTGTCGAGCCTGGATTTGAACACCCCAGGGGTCCCCCTGCCTCCATTACATGACCCAGCATGCTATTCCAGGCACAGACAACTCTCCGTGGGGGGAAAAACTACTCCCTGATACCGGTGTAGAATTTACCCTCAACTAGTCCAGATATGCCCCCCTGTTCTACTCCTGTGATTTATACTGGAGACTTTTTCGCTATATATCCCAGCATCGCGCTGGCCTTTTCATCTGCTACAGTACAGTGCCTGGATCCTGCTTCACACGGCTACTACTCATTTTCAAACTGCACCGCATTTCCATAAAATAATCATCTTAATTATTTCCCCACGTGCATAAAATGACGCTATTTTAAATGCCGTTCGCTAGGTTTTTGCCCACTTCTGGATTTTGTTTAAATCCTCTAGGATTACTTTAGTAAATACCAAGCTGCTCACTAAACCAGTTTTTTTTTTCTTCTTCATTGTCGTCTGCAAATAGAACTATTTTGCAACCGGCGTCATTAGTAAGATCGTCATTTAGAAAGGAAAAGCAGAGGTCCCGACACTAATCGAAGTGGGACTCCATTTCCCACAGCACCTTACTTGCGAAAGCATCCTATAGGTACCTTTATATTCTACTGTGCGGCTAACTTTGAGACCACCTCTGAAATAGCTCCTACAATCCCATGATTCCAACTTTAATTTAATTTTGACAATGACATGTCTCTCATGTGGTACTCGGGTGTCAAATGCTTTTTATATAAAAAGCATTGGACAAAATATAATCAAACTTGCAAGACTGACAGTGTGCTATAATTTGACTTGGTAGACTGGGGTTTCAGCGTCTACATGTTTTATTAAGCGCCTGTTCGATAACTATGTAAAACGATGCTTTTAAGAATGTAGGGAAACTGAACAGATGTGCAGTAAGAAAAGGTAACTCATCTACAGTTTCGTGTTCTCCTAACACACGAGTCCCTCCAGAATGGACCAGGATCTGTTCACTGTGTAAAATGTCACATTTGATGCCCGCCCCTGCAATAAACCCTCAGCAGCTCTGAGCGAGGTTAGCAACAGTTCCGAGGTTTCTGATTGGTCACCTTATTGTCCTGCGTGACGAGGATGCTGATACCGCCTGGCTTGAGTGGGACCTCCTCCATCGCCCCGAACACGTCCGTTTCCACGGAGAAGGTGAGCTCCAGGCCCAGGTCGCTGATGTCATTGTCCAGTATCCACTGGAGGTTCTTGGCATATTCTGGATCGATGGATGCCACATCCTGGTAGTTTACTGGGATCCCTACACACACATGTAGAGATAATCAGTGTGTGCACGCACACACACGCACACAGAAACATAAGTACTTATGGAAGGAGCACCATACAGTATTCTGTATTCTACCCAATATGCTTACACAGGAAAAGGAGTTTCATCCAGTATGTGCTTCATTGTGGAAGGGTGTTTTACCCAGTATGTGCTTGCAGAAGGAGCAGTGCTTTACCCAGTATGTGCTTGTAGAAGGAGCAGTGCTTTACCCAGTATGTGCTTGTAGAAGGAGCGGGTGAAGTAGATGTTGACCAGCTGCCTGTGGTACAGCGCCAGACCCAGGATCTGGCCCGCAAAGCGAAAGTAATTGAGGTGGTCTGGGTTCACTGAGGAGTTACTGTTGGGCTGGAAGGTGGTTCCTGTAATGCACATAAAGGCACACAGATACAGAGCCCTGTCTGAGCAAAGACACGCCCACCTCTCTCTATCTGCGGTACAGACACATTTAAAAACAGACACAGAAAGGAAAGAGAGAGAGACCAATTCCCCCCGCACAGAGGGACGCACTTAGGCAGAGACGCCTCACAGCCAATGGCATCGCGCGGTTCCAATTACCACATGACCACAAGAGCGTCCCTCGGCAGAGCCCCTCAGACAGGACACTCACCGTCGGCAGACTGCGTGAAGAGGGCGTAGTCGGGGTTGATGATCTCGTTGGAGAGGATGTCAAACCACTCCCGTACCACGCCTTGGCCCTGGGGGGTCAGAGGAGGTGCATGATTAAAACGCCCAGGTTCGGTGTCTCCAGCCTCACAGAGAGATAGAGAGAGAGGGAGAGAGATACAGAGAGAGAGACAGAGAGAGAGAGAGATACAGAGAAACCCTGGCTTTAGAAATGAAGAGAAGCGAGCAGCCCGGAGAAGCTCTCCACTGTTCTCTACTGCAGTCGGTCTGCATCAGTCGGGGGGGGGGTGTGGGGAGTGTGTCTGTGTGTGTGTGGGGGTGGGGGTGGGGGGGCGCAATGCCCGCGGTGTCTGGCCGCCCCGTGGCAGGTACGCACTTCAAAAAACCATTTTCATTTCGCTCCAGGTTTTTTGGAGAGCCAGCGTTGCGGCAAGATTACAATCTGTCTAGAGGTGCCAGAGAGGTCCCAGCTCCTATGACTGGCCTACTGAGCGCTCAAATCAACGCCCACACACACACGCAAGCACCCGCACACACACACAAGCACACGCATGCACACACACACACAAGTACACACACACACACACACACACGCACACACACACACGCAAGCACCCGCACACACACAAGCACACACACACACAAGCACACGCATGCACACACACACACACAAGTACACACACACACACACGCACACACATGCACACACACACACAAGTACACACACACACACACACACACACACACACACACATACACACACACCCGCACACACACACACGTACACAAGCACGCACACATCCACACACGCACACAGACACACACACCTTAAATTTTCTCTCTTGCACAGCCAACAGAAGGATAACATTTCAACCCTCACACACCACTATCACTCACTCAGTCACACACACACACAAACACATACACACTCCAAACATCACACACTTACAAAATATGAAGAGTCAACAACGTAGAGACAGCGCCAGTAGAATACGAACAAGATTACCTTTACACTGTAAAAGTCTCAATAATAATAACACTGTATCAATAGGAGATGGAATACATACACTTTAGCAGTACACAACAAGATAGACTATATCAGCGAATGACAGGATTATTAAGTATCTTACACTGTATTTTCAGAAAACAGAAACTACACTGTATCAGCAAAAAAGGAACAGGTATACTAAATCAGTGTACAACTGGAGTAGGAGCAATATATCAGTATAAGACTGGAATAAACAGACTATCAGTATAAGACAGCAATAAGTGCACTACATCAGTAAAAGACCAGAATAAGTATGAGACACGAGTAGGTGCACTGCATCAGTAGAGAAGAGGAATAAGTACATTGTCACAGACTTGAGGGTGAAGGAAGAACTGTGGCTGTTTTAGCCCTGGGGGACTCACTTTATCTTGTAAGTGACAAAAGTTTTTGCAGCCAGATCATTGTCTGGTATTGATTTCTGTCTGGGTCAGGCTTCACACCGCCTGTCCAAGCAAGCACAGAGTCTGACCATCTCCACACAGGAAGAGCAGCAGAGAGGCACACAGGTGAGAGGAGAGGAGAGGAAGGGAATGAGGAGAGGAGGGGAAGGGAAAGAGGAGAGGAGGAGAGGAAGGGAAAGAGGAGAGGAGGGGAAGGGAAAGAGGAGAGGAGGGGAAGGGAAAAGGGAGCGGAGAAGAGACGAAGGGAAAGAGGATAGGAGAGGAGGAGAGGAGATGAGAGGAAGGGAAAGAGGAGAGGAGAGCAAGGGAAAGAGGAGAAGAAGGGAAAGAGTCGGTTAAAGAGCAATGCAAAGCAGCAAGATGGAATGGTGACATGGTAGAGGAAAAGTAAAGGGTGAAGGTGATAGGGAGACTAAAAAAGGAGGGGAAGAAGAAAAAGAGGACATGGGGAAGGACAGGGGAAGTGGGAAAGAGAAAAGAGGAATAGAGAGGAGAGGGGGAGGCAAAGAGAAAGGAAGCCGGGAGAAGCGGAGGTGCGGAGAAAGAGGCTCTAATGTTTTAAACACCCACCATGCCTTCCTCGCCATGGAAACGCACAGCGATGCCCTGCTTCAGCTTCTGGTTGCTGGATTTGGAGACGACCTCACAGCTGCTGCGGAAGATGGACTCTGCGTGGAGGGAGGAGAATGACAAACACTTTGCAGCAACGAGCATCTCCTTTTATTTTCAGAGAGAAAACGAGTCCAAAGTTTTGCCATAAACTAGTAACGACCACCAGGTGTCACTGTTGTCCTCGGGGGTACGCCTCCCGTCCCTAACCCCCACCCCCAGAGTGATATCTCCATCATTTACAGCCACGCGCAGCGTCCCAATTCAGGTATATACAGGAGAAGAACAAAAGACCCTCGTGGGGAGAGATAAAAAAAAACACGACGTGGCAGTGCAATATAATGGTCAGGGAGCCTATCATGTAAACTCAGCTGTGAGGCTCAATGCTCTGGAGGGGCACTGAAAGATGCTTAAGCTCATCGTTTCAGTAAAACATCCAGCTGTGCAAATGGGCGTGTTTAAAAAAACTGCTGTGTGTGTTGGGAGCGCTTTTCCCACCCCTGATGTTTTATTTATCGACAGCACATAAAGGCAGGCATCTTTAGTGCGTCAGTAGCAGTGCCAGGCAGTGTGTCCAATAGGAGTGTCGGTCATTGTCATGTGGCCAAACTGAACGACCGAGAGTGAGCGAGCCAGCTTCCTGCTGCAGCCGGAGATGAAGGGGTGAGGGAACGCATGTTCACGCGTGGACCGCAACCGTGCGACACGCCTGCTCATTTCTGGACCGCAGCGCTTGGACACGGCGCACAGGGGGGAGGGATTTTGAAACTCTGCGGGATTTGATGCAAGGCAAAGAGGGGAAATATCAACACCCAAAAAAGACTTAACCATACCAGTGAATGGCTTGGTTCCATCTTTCCGTGTGCTGGTCATTTTAACTGATTTCGGGGAACAGCAGGGTGACGTGTTTGAGAGGGGTGAAGGGATAGAGCGAAAAGGAAAACACCGCGGCAGAGAAAGGAAACGAGTACAATGGGGGGGACGAGAGAGCACGAGAAAGAGAAAGAATGGAGAGAAGATGGAGAGGAAAGACAAGGAGGTGAGATTGAGACAACGAGAGAGAGGGAAGAAGAGAGGAAGGAGAGGCGGGTACCTCTGTGGACAAGCAGAATGTCGTTCTCGTTGACGGGCCGGTGGACCATGTCTGAGTCGGGCTGGCCGGCCAGCAGGTGCTCGTAGAACCACTCGCACCTCTCCTTAAACGGCTGGGGGAGAAGAGCGGCAGGCTCGTTACCGCTCGTTAGGTCCCCTTAATTACCCGCACGCACCCCGCACGAGGGGAGCCGTCCCCGTCTCAAATTCATTATCTACTCCTTAAACTTTTGAATAATGTAAGCAGAAGATATCCCAACTGATAATTAAAACGCTTTCTTAAAAAAGCATTGAAATAACATGCCCCACACACGCACACACGCACATGCACACACACACAAGCACACATAAAAAGTCATTTGCATGATATTTCAATCACTTTGTCTCACCGACCATAATGCCGTTAGGGAAGGTATAAATTGACAGAACAAGAACCTTGAGGAGAGAGAAATAAATGAGGGTAAAGCGGATTCTTTCTCCCCGGGGGAAAGAGAAGACACAATCAAAGGCAAGGAGAAAGATGAAGCCTGATTGGTCAATTTAAAGGAACCCATAATTAAAACTGTTATTCCCACCAGGGCTATAATAATTCAAGGGTAAAGGGACCTGCGTCGAAAGAGTGGAAATATGAACACTAAAAGTGTATGAATACTAAAACTGCGACAACATTTAAAATTTATGAACCAATGCAAGGGGGCTTAAGATGAGCGTTATCTTCACCTTAATAGATGCAACTTTACGATTCAGCCTCGTGTCATGTGGGGGTGCCTGCTGCTACATTGCAGAATGTTCCATGGGGAGCTATACCGGATACTTTACAATGTGACGTCATGCTGCGTAGAGTTCACCTAAAGCCCCACGCACAAAGGAGCTGCCAGCCAATCACAGCCTCCATGTTCTTGATTGGCAGGACGAGCGAAGGCTCTGGGTGAGTGGCAGTGCAATGCACACTGCCAGAGATGCTGCCCATTTGCAGGCTACAAGGGTCAGACTTCGTTTAATAACCCTTTGTTTCCCACAGTTGCACCTAAAAGTTTCCACAACCAGGTATCCGCAATTTCAGCATTACTACAGCTGATTTAGCCGGTCAGTTTTTAAACTGAGTAACTGGTGACTGAACTATGAGGGCAACCTGGGTGTTAGTGATGCGTTAATTCAGCAATGGCGGCGCCCACCTGAGCTTTAATGATGTGCATGAACCTGGACATGAGCTCGGGACATTCCAGCAGGAAGTGGAAGTGGTTGAAGATGATCTTGGGGTTCCTGGATGAGATGGAGAGAGGGAGAGAGAGAGAGATTGAGAATTTCCCAAAGAGCCAATCAATCTGGTCCTGATGTATGTATGTAAATACGACGTTCTGCTCTTTCACCTGGTGACGAAACATTTGAGCACCTCGTCGTGTTTGCAGACAAACTCTATGAAGCGAGGAGACGTCATCCTTTAAAAGCAGAAACAGAAAGCGAGAAAGTGTGAGTGAACGAGAGCAGAAATACATTTTAAAATTATCTTACAGAAGAATGAAACCGCACGAGACTGCCATTCAAACAGGAAAATATGCTTTGAAACAATCAAATAAACTAAAAAAAGCACTGTTAAAAGACTGCAACTTTGACATATCTCATTTAAAATTACAGCAAAGCAAAAAAGTTATTTTTAGCTGCAATTCAGGGTTACAACCTGCATCTTGTCAAAGTAAAATTGTCAAAGTAGAGTTTTCTGGCTGTTACTAAAGAGCAGTCAGAGAGAAAAAGACATGCTTCAGTTCGCCAGTAACAGCAACATAATTCAATGTAAGTTAAAGGCTAGTTTATTGATGTAATTACATCTAATTAAACAGCTGCATGAGCACAGAAGATAAAGACAAGCAAGAAAAGATCTCATATATTCTTCACACAGAAAGTATGTTTTGACGCGGAGGTCGGGAAGCCATTTTTATGGTAAGACAGCAGCCGCTTTTAAAGCCCAGCCTGCACTTTACCACCATATTTCACTGCCAAAAATGTGTGACACCAGACGGATCACCCAACGGCCATGCGCTACTCTAATGCTGGCAGTGACTGTGTTGACTTCCCAGCATGCTAAGCAGTTACGGTTTGAACTCGCTCAGCGGTTCCGATGACCGTATGGGTCCAGGACAGCGTGGTTCTGCAACCTTCAGTCCTGGCCCCACCCCCTTCCCTCCCTTCATCCCAGGACAGTTCCTGGGGGGGTCTTTGTGGGGGTAATGAGTTTTACGGGCGTCCCAAGGATAAAGCGCAGATAACGGATGGTTCACCCTCAGGGTCGGGGAGGTAATGGAAGCCGCCGTTGGAATTCCGCCACAAGTAGAACCAAGGTCAACCAATGGGACTCAAGGGCCCCAATTCACACATAGCTATACAGACGAACGTAAGCACCCCTCATTCTAACGCATCTTCATTCCCAAGGTTATCACAGAAGAGAAATGAATGCTCAGCTGGTTAAATTAAAATTTAAAACAATGTAAAAATACAAAGTTCCTAATGTAGCTAGACAGCCAAAAACTACTCTTCCCATTTCTTCAATTCCACTGAGAGCATTTCACAGTCGGAAAGATGGTGACATCACAGGCCGACATCACAAGCTGACACCCACCCACTGGACTCTTGAATTGAACCACCATGAACCATCACGATGTATTGGATTTGAGACGGTCTAAAACACCATTTAAGGCTCAGTTATTGTTACAGAAAAGCAACAGGAAGTAGGAAGGTGGTGCGCAGGACGTACCCTTGTGGCATCTGACAGGAACAGCACATGTAGAAGGCCTGTATAACAGCGCTGAGGCGGTTGGCGGTCATGGATATGACATCCTCGCCGTCGCAGCACGTCTCGGGCGTCACCATGACAACCTCCGGGTCCAGCGAAGGCTGGCCGGGGGACGGGAGAACCGAGGGGACGGCGCCGCTGCCGTAGTCCGTTACCGTGGCGATGGCGCTGACAGAGGAGTCGGCCTCGCGCTGCTTCAGCAGGAGGGAGGCGATGTCGGCGCCGGAGGCCGGGTCGCTGCAGTTCTTCTGCAGCTCGGTGGAGATCAGAACCAGCCACTCGTCCAGGGAGTGCCACAGCAGCTCCAGAGGCTGCAGCAGAGACAGCCCAGTCTGACACGACCACACCACAGAACCTCCATCAAAACAGCTAACCGCAAAACACCACACAACCAACCAGCACAGCTAACAGCAGGATATCATACAACCACAACAACACAGCTACCTGTGGTCACATGACCTAACCTAGACCTAAATATTTACATTTGACATTTTATGAATTCTAATGTTCCAAACAGTTTAAGCATTTAAATAAATATTAATTGAAGCAAATATTTGTTGCAGAATATTTAAAACAAATCTCACAAAACAAATACTTTCCATGTATTTAAACAGTGAAATGTAAATACAGTGCTACCCATTTCTAAGAATAGCATCTGTGAAATTAGATTGTATACTTCAAAGATGTATAAGCAGAGAGTGTTAACATGAATGAATCAAGCTAATTAGTGAGAAGAAAACACAATTATTCCATTATATTTTTGCTTTAACATAACATCAGAAAACAAAGGTAATGTACTGTCCAGCAAAAATATTTCACACAAGTTTTTAGGAATGAGAATTCATAGCATGCAAACCCCAATGTGATGTTGCCTGTTAATTCTAGCAAAATACATCGGCCATGTTGCAGAGCGCCCAACTTAAAACATAAAACAAGCACATTTTATTTCAGCCTCAGCCTTTAAGAATGAAAGTTATGCTGTATATCGAAATATGCGCCACTGTAAAATGAACTTTTGAGACAAAATGAACCATTTTACTCACACAATTTAGTGACTTGGCAGCAGTCACGTCACCATTTGATAAAGCGGCCTCATGGTAAAGACAATTCTTTCATGTTTTTTCATGTGCTCGTTCACATTCATTTACAGTCTCCCTCACTTCAAATCATTTTGTCGCTGAGAAATTTTGAGGGTGTAGTCTGGGGAATGTTCAGAGACTGAGTGGTTTTACTTCTCATTTTCATTTTTAGACTGGCACAGTATTCAAACAGGCAGCATTTTTCTTTGGCAGAAATAACCCTTCTTTAGTCTGGCTTGCTGAAGAGCAGAGACTATTTCATGTGATCCTGTTTGCCTAAATTAGGCCGGGAGACATTTGGTGGCAACATGGTGCAGAGAATTCAAATGAAAATGTCTTTTATTGGTTCATTTATTATTTTGGGAAAAAAGGCAAAAATAAATTATGCAGAATGAACAGATTGTGCATTCTGTGAAAAGTTTTTTAAAAGAAATTATTCTTAGAAATGAGCACTTTGTTAATTTATGCAGAGTATTTAAACAGTATCTGAATGGGAACAATTGCGTTTTCTGGATCACAATAGCCAGGTTATTCTTGCAGATTACACTATATATACTAAATTTAATGAATAGAATTAGGTTAAATTCAGGATTATAATTAAGCTACTGCACGATAAAATTGTAGTAGTTTGTAGTAGTCCAATGTATAATTATTTATCCACATTATACCAATATTTTAAAATTAGTATAATGTGGACTGAAATGTTTTTCCTTTTTTTAAATATGAAAGAGTTCCTTTCTTGGATCAGTACTGAAATATTACACATTATTAAATCGTTTTTTATTCTGAATAGTTAATTTCTGAGATCTGCATTTCATTAAAAAAGTAATCTCCACAGCTGTTCTCCCCCATCGCATTCACCATATCAATGAAATACAGTATACAAACATGTAAACTGAGAATGTTAAATACAGTAACAATCCAGCCACCTCCGCATTAATTACCTACATTATCCGCATAACTAATCATCTCCATAGTAACAGTTGGCCTCTCCCCAAACAGTGTTCCTATTCTCCCACACTTTCACTACATACCTAATCTAAGCAATCTACATATACTGCCAGAAATTTTGAATCGAGACAAAAGCACACAAGGACGATTGAAGAATCCATATTAAATACACCTGATCTGACAGGATGGTTCTGAACAGGGCCTCACCCTCGACTTCATCCGATCACCTGAACACTCGACCGCGGGAGACACTCAACTCAAAACTGGGACAAACCTGCCTCCTCCACAGCGCTTTTACCCACGGAGATCAGAGGCCGACCGAAGCGGTGTATCTCAGGCCCCGACTTCAGAGTGTCTTTTTCGGGGGTTTATCCGTGGAAATGGTGGATTTCATGCTTTCCAAAAGCAGCCCCGTAAGAGAGGGTCTGAAACGAGCCCAGCTCTGACGAGCAGGAGGCCGTAAGACGGTCCTTTGGTACCCTCTGTTGGAGGACCCGAATCACTACAGCTAGGAATGTTCATGTCCACTCAGTGATGTATATCATATGGATACCCAACAGCCCGGTGGGTCTTTTATCCTCAACCCTCCCTTTCATCTGGCTCAGATTGCGACTAGCACAAACGTCACGTTTCAGCTTGTCCAGAGTCAGCAGCCACACCGCCCTGCTGGAGAGCTGAACCTGGGCTTCATTAATACTTTGATGGTAAAATCTGGCAGCAGATGGAAGTGGTGCAGGTGTGCTATTACAGGGGGGTCTTCCCTCTGGTCTGAGCAGAAAAACCAATTTGCAACACGCCCCGCTGTAGGCAAGGCTGTCTTTTGGATGAGACGTTAAGGTGCTGATTCACTGAGTCTACAGAAAGAGTAGGAGTTTCACAGTGTCCTCACTCAAATCTACCATCTAACCATCCCTTGGTAAAACAGGACAAATGGGTCGCTCCCTCGCCACCTCGCCTGAGGTGCATTCAAGTTCCCCGTCCCATTTTATGGTCCTCTAAATGGTGCTGATCTAGAGTCTTTCCCCCCTTTCCCCATCCCTCACTCTCTCTGGCTCTCACCTTCAGCACCTGGCTCTTGGGTGTCTTGTTGCCGTTGTAGCCCATGTCGTTCCCGTTGTTGGGGGAGGAGGGCCCCAACCGGAAAACGTGGCAGAATATCCGCACGATCCGCAGCAGGCTCTTCATCTGGGCCTCGTAGTTACTGGATAAACTGGAGGAAAGGGAGTTCCATCAGGAACAGGGTCAGGACGAGCAGCCCGTCTAATGCTCGTCTAATCAACAGACATCCATCTCGGGAACGGCTTCAAACTCAGGTCCTGGCTCAGTGCGGTCAGTAAAGATGGCGCGGCGCCTGTAGCCCGAGAGGAAGGCTTTCCCTGACGCGCTGCCTAACTCCCGGCCTGTCGCTCTCAATCTGGCCATTACATCATCCTTAAGCTCGGCCGAGTTAAGAACTCCCTCGCCGCCTCGGCTGATGTGTGGTGAGCGCTCCGGCGCAAAATGGATGCCATGCATCACCCAGGTAGTACAGTGGATAAGGGCCGAGAGGGGAAAAAAAGCTTTTAATCACTATGTTTCCTTCCTGGCCACGGACCAACATACAGAAAGCTCAAACTAGATAAACTGGTTTCACTCAGTGAATTCAAAAACCTGCTTCTTTCTCATTTTTCTCTATATATTTCCACAAATTGAGTTTGTATCGCCTTCTTGTAGTGCTTTGTGGACAGTGTGGCTGTGTAAATTGTTTTTACGCGCCGTGTAAACTGTACTGCTACTCATCTTGCCAGCCCTCTCTGGTAACATAAATAAAAGGCGGGTACTACATATTGCTGGCGCAGAAGGCGAGCTTCCATTTCCTGCACTGTAAAGCACAGTGAGGAAGACATTATACAACTGCAATCTATCAAACCGCAGTTTTACCCTCTGACCATGGTCCAGGGGAATACATTAGTGGGGAGAGTGAAGACATTGCATAAACCCTGTGATGGACGAAACCAACTTGTCATGTTAACTATGGACTTTGAGTGAATCAAAGCTTGTTTCTCTCCAAAGCAAAGGCTATGACGGGTTAAAATCTCAGAATCACTGATCACAAATATTAGCTCCACCCATTTTGGTGGGATCGGGACATCCCGCTGTCGCATCACTGGTGGAAATGTGAGCGGTACCTCAGGAGCTTGTGCCCATTGGTGGTGGCCACCTCAGCGAGGCTGGTCAGGATCCTCTGGTAGTGCAGCTCACTCTGCTGGGAGACATGCTCCAGGACCTGCCTCAGCTACAGAGAGACAGACACACCATCAGAACAGGGCAAAAAGGGGCAGTGGACACACAGACACAGGGAGACGAAGAGGAAGAGTGGGAGAGGAAGAAGAGTACCATGTTCTCTTTGATGTCATCGTTCTGTGTCATCTGGATGAGGGTCTGGAACAATCTCCCATGGTGCTGAATGAGAATCTCACACGTCTCACCATAACCACCCTAAACAAGGACACACATCAGTAACTCAACAAGAGAGTGTGCATAAGACTAAGGTGTGTGTTTGTGTGAGAGAGAGAGTGTGTGAGAGAGAGTGAGACTGCCTAATGGATGAGATAAGCATATAATCGGACAACATAATCTATTCAACAAAATCAGTGTATGTACTGAAAACTGTCCCAGAATAGTTGACCCCAAAAAAACACTGGTGAGCGCTGATTGATATATTCATCAGTAGTAAGATGCGACTCGTTTTTCTGCAATTACAATCACTAAAGGATGCATGTATAATCATGGATGCAGCCAATCACTGAGACACAAAATTGTTTGACCAGGAATATTTATCATGGTAAACACCGGAACTCCTCATTACGGACAACAATAAAGCACAGTGCTGATCTCACCACATCTTTTTGTGGAAAAACATCTTTTTGCATGCATGTGTGGTTTAAAGATCCTGTGTAATTACACTTTTCTCCCATCTGAAGTATTCATTAAGCCGCAAGACAAAGATGTAAACTTCCTTATTCAAATGAAAAAAATAACGAAATTTCCTTTTGATAAACAGGAATGCTCAAGGTCTGACACCGAGTGCCTATTCTGTATAGATACTCAATTAAGTTCACTCTCCGACTGGCAGCCCGCTAACGGATCTCACTGCTCATTGTTTCAAATGTAAAGTCCCTGTTAATTATGCAATAAACGAGCAGGAGGATTCAATCAAACACACTTAAACTATTTATGTGCATATGCGACTCAATCAATCCCCCCCGGATTAATCCAGCAGCGCATCTCAATGAAGACTGCTTTCCCCGCCATATCACAATGCCGCAGAAGGACGCAAGAGATTTCTGCTAATGAGAATTAGCTTCCCACCGAGTGATTGACACCATGGATCGATTCTCATTGGTCACTTGGCATTAGTCAGAGCTGCCTTTTCATGCTTAAAGTGTTATTTTGGTGGCAACTTTCTAACATCCTGGCAATGAAATAAATATAAACTAATTCATTTGTTTTGTTTCACTGGTTTCTGCTAGTGATTACATTACAAATACAACCTAATGTTTAAATTTACCACAGCTTAAAAACACCATATGTATTTGGATTTCTTCACTATACTTCATTCAGTAGTAGTAAATAGTCTTGATTTACTTTCAGCCAGCGGTTTTGTTAACGACAGGCCTGTACGTGGACACATGCAAGTGAGGCTGTCTGGAGACATCTAAAACAGGTACAAACAGACACCAAAAGGTCATAGAGGCAATCTGATTACATGTTTTGCCTATTGCAGTGCCAACCATCATTATTTAAGTATGTCCTATCCATAAGAACATGACTTCAAACAGAGAGGTTTCCATTTCCTTCCCACAAAGTAAATTAGGGAACACAAAAACTTGTTTGTGTCCTATTGTAATAGCACTTACCAGAAATGTTCAATTGTTTATAAACACTTTACTAACGGTCAGTCCAAGGTCATTAACTTGCCAGGCCTGCTTTGCTCCAATGCCATATGAAAATGAGATGAGACTTTATGAAAATGTTTATGTCGTGCTACAAGGAATGACAGAATGTTTGTGACAAAATGAACTGATGGTAAAAGCAATTATCATGCAATGTTACAGCAGACTATGCAACATGTTTTCATAATTGTGTTCTGGAAGCAGGTACTGTCATGCTAAACTGCTTAAATCAGGCATAAGCTACTTTACCACATATATGCATGTCCACCTTAACCATCACTTAATACATCAAATACTATAAAACACCCTATCCAGTAAATTTCAGTGGGTTAACAGTGGAAATTGCCTTTACTCTGAATAATCTTGATGATTTACCAATGTTGATTTCCCTTTTATTAAGCAGTAAGATAATTAAATCTAGTCAGAGACATGCATACACATACATATATGCAAACACGCATACATTCTAGCTCAAAGAATAACATAAGCATGGATTCAGTAATTTTCCTTTACAATGAATTGCAAATAAAGCGTTTGTCATATTTTTAATGGATTACGGCCAGTGTTTTAATGGGTGATTGTATACATGATAGACCTACTAATTGTTTGTTTGTTGATAGATGATTTATAGGCCTAGCTCACATTCATTTAAAAACTTGGCATTTGCAAGGTAGCTACAGTGCTGTGAAAAGGTATTTGCCTTTCTTCCTGATTTCCTCTATTATTGCATATTTGTCACCCTAAATGGTTTCAGATCTTCAAACAAAATGTAATATTAGACAAAGGGAACCTGAGTAAACAACAAAACAAAATAATTTATTTCATGAAATAATTATGAAACGCCCATAGTAACCATAACCCCCTTAGTTACTCAATCAACCAATTAATCAAATGTAATTGCTAATTAGATTCAGCAGATTGAACACAGCCAGGCATGATTGCACACAGCTCTGTTAAACCTTGCTCATATTGAAACTTACCATCAGAGATGATCAAAGGAAATTCCAGAAGAATTTGTGGGAAAACAAATTGTGGAAATATAACAGACTGGAAATAGTTACAAACGATTTGCTCTGAACTCCACCAAACCAGAGTTAATGCTATTATCTCCAAATGGAAAACACTTAGAACAGTGGTGATTCTTCCCAGGAGTGGCCGACCTACTAACATTACTCAAAGGGCGCAGCGACAACTAATCTAGGAAGTCACAAAAGATCCTAGAAGAACATCCAAAGAACTGCAGGCCTATCTAGCCTCAGCTACGATCAGTGTTCATCACACAATCACAAAGAGACGGGTCAAAAATGGGAGTGAAGCAAGTTGGAAACCACTGCTAACCAAGAGAAACATCGATGCAAGTCTTTCATTTGCAAAAAAGCACACAGATGCCATTATGTCTGGCATAAAGCAAATACAGCATTCACAGTAAGAACATCATACCAACAGTCAAACATGGTAGTAGTGGTAGTGTGAAAGTGTGTGGATGCATTGCACCTTGGGACCTGGATGACATTATTGAAGGAACAATGAATTCTGCTCTGTACCAGAAAATTCTTAAGGAGAATATCCAGTCATCTGCCAGTGAGCTAAAGCTAAAGCAGAAGCTGAAGCTGCAGAAAGACAATGATCCAAAACACAAAAGCAAGTTCACATCTGAATGGCAAAAAATAAATAAAGTTTTGGAGTGGCCTAGTGAAAGTCCTGACTTGAACCCAATAGAGATGCTGCATCAGGACTTGAAACAAGAAGTCCACAAGTGCCCAGCTGTAGCCCCACAGAACAAGCCCCTGACTGGGTGAAGCCTGCAATAGTAGTCCAAGGCTTTAAGGCCTACCTTGTAGTCATGTAGCTTACTGAGTCATGGGTACTGAAACCCAGTAGTACTATAGCACCAGTTCCCATACGACCAGTACCTACAGGACCAAATCGCAACAGATTTTGGTTTTGTCTTCACTAACATAACACTTGCTCTCTTGACTCAGTCATAGCAGGTACCGTTAGCAGGCTAGCTAATGTTAAACTCCATAAAAATACCAAAAGCGAAACTGCCTAGTGTGCCTGCATTTAACCCAGAAGGATTCAAACAATTGGACTTGCCTTTGAAAATAAAAAATGTTTTAAAATTATTTAATGACATAATTTGCTCTTTTGAAAGAGCATTACATGTGCACTTCCTTGTATGTCCATCTTTCTTGTGTATCCAAGTATCCTGCAATTGGCTACTTTGATCAGACCATCTTGATCAGATGTTATTGGCAGAAAATGCAGCTAAATATTCAATGGGGAGAATTATTGATTGTGGGACCGGAGCATTTGTGATGACAAAACTGGCAAGAAATAAAGGATAAAAACAGAAAATATCCCAAATTTGGGGTTTTATTGTGTGGGCGTGTGAAGTTGTACATGACTTTCATGTGCTTACATGAGGTCAGAAGGTACAGAAGTTCATGTTCTCAAGGGCTGAGAGTCTGTGGTTATTCTGGTTATTTCTGTATGAAACCCTGAAAAGTGCCAGATTTTGCTGCTGTACAGGTATGAAGCATGCCCTGCCAAGCCAAAACTTGACTGGAAAATATATACTATAATTTTAGTTTGAAACAATTCAGGAACAACACTTCTCAATAAAAACCTGCTTCACTACTCAGGGTTAAGGACATCTAAATTGTTTAAACATGAATGATGTAGACATATCTGCACATCATTTGTAAACCTGAGATACATCATACATGATATAACAAGAAAATTATGCAATTTCAATGAATAATAATAATAAGGATTATGTACAGGAGAATTCTAAATATACGTTACAATGATAGATAAAGATTATTATTTTGTTCCTGTATGAATTACAAAAATGATGAGCCATGCTTCACCGTACAACTAGCCTTGCAGGTGAGTGGAGGAATAGGTGGTAGGGTGTGCCCCATCCATAACAGCAGGTAACACCTTACCTGTACACACAGGTCCAGGGGCGTCACCCCGTTTTTGTCAGCCAAATACTTGGCCCCGCGGGAGAGGAGAATCTGCGCCGTGTCTCTCTGACCATGACTGTGAAAAGACAAGAGAAACATGGTCATGTTCATTCTGACCGTGACCACGAAACAGAACCAAGAATACCTTGAGAACATGGTCACAGTACTGCCCAAAACAGTTGAACACAACAGAAACACGATCATGCTCCTTATGATCGTGACCATGAAAGAATACAGGGAGGGAAAATCATGGAATGGTGATGAAGCTCCTTCTGACTATGGGTGTAAATCAGGAAATCTGAATTGGAATGGACCAGGAATGGGAATGGTTCCTGAGTGGCTCTGACACCAAGCACTGACTGGGCCCTACTGTACACACATCACAGGTTTGATTCAGGCAAAGTCAATAGATGACTGACCAGGACTGTGAATATGATCACAGCTGTGGTTTCAACAGTCAGGTTTGGGACATGCACCCCATTCAAACAGAATCCAGTGACATTCCCTAAGGCAATGATCTCAGAAAATATTACTAGCACATCCTGCCACATCTTGGCAACGGTTTTGGAAAAAAAAATCCCCCCTCCACCAACCTTCTCATTTAAATGTGTAAGCGCACATTTTTTGTACCATGTAACCCTATAGCGTTTTTCCAATGGTGTGGGTAGATGCTTACCTACAGGCGAAGTACAGGGGTGTGGCTCCAGAGACATTCGGCCGGTTGATGTCTGCGCCACTGTCCAGCAGGCACAGTACAGTCTGAGGGCGTCACAATAGAAAAGGATTAAAGGAAATTCTCTCTCTCTCCCTACGCCCTGCCTCATACAATGCCAACTGTATCCCACGCTATAGTTCCTCCCCCTGAATTTGTGAAGCAATATGATACAATTCCTCATTTTATGACCAAAGTTGGGTCATCTTCCTTTTATCCAGAAACCACCGATTAGTCACTGCAGTGTCAAAATAGGTTTCTATGAAAATAAGATCCAAAAGAAAGAACCTTATAGTCATAGTTCCATTATTTTCATTGGTTCTGTCGAAATTTGAGAATTATTAAAAGCGTGAGCACCCAGACAGAGACAAATAAGGCTTCCAATCAGAGGCAGTGTTCACATTCTTTACCTTTTTCATTCTGGTGAATTGTACTGTCAGTGACTCATGAAGCTCTGAAATCGGTATCATGGCAACGGAAACACAGGTATTAGATTTAGTGTAAGTTCTGGTGCCTTTTTTCTGGATTTTATGTTCGTTTGAGAAACCTTTCCTGAAAATTCAATATGTCTACCAGAGGTATTGATGTAGAGCACTGGGGTGCTATGCATACCGTCTTGTGGCCATTTTGGCATGCCACGTGTAGGGCGGTCTGTCCCATGGCATCCTCCACATCCACATTGCTCACGTGCTGGACCAGGTCATGCAGCAACTCAGTCCGCCCATTGACTGCAAGCCAGTGTATCTGCACATTGAGTAGGAGAGGGAGAGAGGGAGGAAAACATTGAAGGAGGAAAGAGAGAGGGAACAAAGAGAGAGAGATGTGGATGGAAAGAGAGACTGGTGAGAGGTAAACAAAATCAAAATACTATGGGGCTGGATGGTCCCACTTCCTATAGGACCAGTGTGTACAACTGCTCAGTCTGCTTTTCCTTTCTTAACTCTCCGAATCATTTAATCAGCTTCCATGAAAAATGATTCATTATGATACATTACAGACTGCACACATGCCCTGGACTATAAATATTTTTCTGTAGTGGCTTTTCAGAAATGTATTGCTGGAAATATATGCCGTTTGTCAGCTTATTGGACTAAGGAAGTCAAGAGTAACTGATCAGTGCAACTCCACCCTATCCCTAAAGAGCAATGGACACATACAGATAAAGCTACCACACTTACTGCGGTCAGTCCCTCATTGTTACAGATGTTCACATCTGCATTGTATTCCAACAGTCTGCCCATACACTTCTTTTGCCTGGATAGGGAAACAGGCAGAGGGAGGGAGGGATTTAACACACATCATTTCCAATTCAGAGAGTAATTTTAGCTTAAGTAAAAGCAACACAATTTTGAAAGCAATATTTGTCATTTCACATTTTTAAATGATTTGACAACACAGATCTGTTAATTTGGATGTTATTACAACCTGTATGGGCACTGTATATGTTGGCAATCAATATAAACTTCACCAAATTTAAATTATTTACAGCACTGTCAATAGCAGCAGCAACAGATAAACATGTATTCCCGCCATCTTTTGAGCATTTGAATTATATGGATGTTTCACGATTTGCACCATTGTATTTCAGATGCATAGTTGGCTTCATTTGACTTCTGATATTTTCAAACATTTTTTTCATGTTTACCTTTCCTGCTTACATAAATACATCTAGGCCTGTCTTGATGTTCTTTGTGTACAACACAAATGTTTAAAATGAATAACAAATATTTTGGAATCTTTGTTATAAATCCCAGCTGAATCCAGCATGAAGGTATGTCATTCAGTCAAATTCCTCATACCCGTTCCTGGCAGCCAAGTGCAGGGGGGTGCACCCTGAGATGTCCTGGTAGTTTGGGTTCGCTCCTCTCTTCAGCAGCAGAACCAGACATTCCACCGATCCACAGCTGGAGAGGCAGAGGCCATAACAGCAACAATGACCACTCTTGTGCTTCTTTTGATTCTAAGTGATGAGCAAAACAACTCTCTCCGCACAGCAGCGATGAGCAAAACAACTCTTTTTGCATGGCAGCGATGAGAAAGACAACTCTCTCTGTATGGCAGCAATGAGGAAAACAACTTTCTCGGCACAGCAGCGATGAGTAAAACAATGCTCCTTACTTGGCAGCGATGTGCAGCAGACTCCTCTTCACACGCCCAAAAGCGTAGTTCACGTCAAACTTTGAGTTCAGCAGCAGCTCTGACACTGACCTTCAGAATAAACCAAGTAGCCTACATCATGACCATCTCCGATTGCGCTTAATCATCATTATGATTTTTATTTATTACATTTTTTCAATTGTATAATCAACTTTTCTGGACAATTATTAATATATTTACAGTTTAAGGGGATATTGATAAAATACATTAACTGCACATTGCAAGACCAAATAGCACAAATTGAAAACAGGTACAAAGAAGCAAGTGACTGACCAGATCGACTTGAAAAAAGGGCAAATCAATATGTCCAAAAGTAATCTATACATTGTACAAAGTGCACACCCTTTCCCAAAAACAGCACAGCATACCATCATCACACCACTGTTTAGACCAGTGGTTCTCAACTCGGGCCAGAAAGGGCCGGTGTGGGTGCAGGCTTTTGTTCCAACCAAGCAGTTACACACCTGATTCTACTAATCAAGGTCCTTAGTAAAGACTCCAAAGGTTGTTTCGTAGAATCAGGTGTATAACTGCTTGGTTGGAACAAAAGCCTGCACCCACACCGGCCCTTTCTGGCCCGAGTTGAGAACCACTGGTTTAGACTAATACAATGCTATATAAGCAATGTAAGTGCTTCCATAATTAGACACACATCATTTAAACTTAAGTCGGTGCCGATCAACTAACTCTAAGATCCACAGGGACTGACGGCACCACAGCTGTAGCCTGTAAACCAGTAACACTTTAAAGTTTTCTGTATATGAGATCAGAGTGCCCAACACATTTCGTTACCCAGAACACACCTGTGCTGGTCTGCCATCACCATTGGCATAAGGGTGTACACGGCAGTCTCATTATCTGCAGAAACAACACATAGGTGGAATAAGTTAGGGTGAGGAAATGGTTTAAGATTCCTCAGCTTAACCAGAATGCATTGAAAACCTTACTGGAAGCATAGTAGCCAATCAGAAATCCATCAGAGATCTCACCTTCCTGCATTTCATTGTGCCTCTGATCCACTTAAGAGGTTTAGCCTCTCGCAGAAGCAAGCATTCAATGCCACGATGCGGAAGTGTACTGAAGCGCCGCAGTAGTCTAATCTACTGGTAACAAAGGCATGTACTAATTACTCTGCATTAGCCTGTGACAGGAAAGATGTAAATTTGCTAATGTTCCTGAGGTGATAAAAAGGCACTTTTGTAACATTATTCAAGCTCAGATCCACATCTATACGCTTAGACTTAGACCTACGACATCGGATTTTGTGTTTAAAGCCCCGACGAATTACACAGCATTTCTCCTTGATCCTTTGGCTCAGTTATTATGCTCTCCATCTAATCTTTCTTCAATTGGAGAATGCCATTTTCTTTTAACGGATTACTAAAACACTGAAAACACAGTTCATGGCAGTGCGTGTTACAGGTAGCCCACTAAGCCCAGACTGGACTTTTGTATGGTATCTTCATTTAACATGATAGATGCAGAAAAGCAGACTGTAAACTGAGAGATGAGATATTGATATTTCATTCAGTCCCCACTTAAATACTAAAAACCTGTGCTGGCCTCATTAACACTTACCCTACCATAAAATGCTTTTTTTTCACCTCACTGCAATGACTAACAGCAGCAGCAAATGTTATGTGTATATATATATATATATGTATATATGCACACACGTGTACACATGCTCCTTTAGTGTGCTTATATCTGTATCCAGATATGAGTAACCACTGGGCGGCACCGTAAAACCCCCGAATCTTTTCCAAATTCTTAGGTTGTGACAAATATTTACACTTGTGTGCTGTGTCATCACCCTAATTCTTTGTGTCCCTGGTATGAAAAGGTTACCATAAATGGAAGTCTTTGTGTTATCAAATCAATAGTTAGCGGCCTTTTGTAAAACTGCTAATGTAAAACTGTATAGCTTATATTTTATCAAGCATGTGTTAGTATGACTTCAATGAAATGTTACTATTTATATAAAGCCACATATCAACTATTCTGTACAGCGAGCCAATGCATAATGATGAAGGATACTGTTCGTTCCGTAATTATATTATATATATAGCTATATTATATGAATATCGCCATATTAAATTTAAAAAAATAAAAAAAATAAAATAAAAAAAAACCAAGCTAGAACCTAAATAGCTCAAGTTGTAGTCACAGCGTCGTTTTACTTTGTACCACAGCAGACTGGTTTAAAAATGTCTACAGATGCTACTTTTTAAATGTCAGCTAGCTTAGCCTAGCCATCAGTCTGGCCAACAGACAGGCAGGTAGCTAGCTTGAATGGCTAACTACCTATACCCAGTGATTCAAGTTTGCAGCCAAGTAACATTGGCTATAAAACGTCAGTAGTACCCGGAAACGTTTTAGCTACGGGTTTTCAGCTGTAATAAAAATTGTGGAGAACGTGTTAGTCGTTACATTCAGAAGGTAAGCTATTACCCTCCGGTAGTTCCACGGTCCTGGCGCGTCGTAGTGAGCGCGTTAGCCGATTCAGTTGTACGTTCAACTGCTCCATCGCCCGTTCCATCATAGGTGTGAAATCAACCGGAAGAAACGGGGGGATTGCGCTTATTCTTTTAGTTCTATACTGAGTAGTTTCCTGGTGTCATCCATCTAGATAGCGTTAGCTGGCTTGTAGTAAAACTGGTTCTGCGTTCGGAGATTCCGATTAGGGAGCGTAAGAGCCTCCGCTGCACTGCCTTTGATTCATTCAGGATTTCCTTGTGTTTGACGTGCATGCTTCCTGTTTTCATTGCATGTCGCCGCTATGAACTATGGGTATTATTGTTCTTTTGCTAAGAATTGGTGCACGACATAGAGCCAGGCATTTGTGTGAATTTATCTTGTCTTCCAATAGTCAAAAATACTATCGACCATATTAAGGTAAATCGTATTTAACATTCTGTGTATATATAAATCGAAATTCTATGTAAACAGTGAGTCATGTGCAGTATGAACAATAACCAATAGGATTGCAAAAGCAAAATCATGACAGTACCCTTTCACCATGATCATCATGATCAGTTGTTAGACAGATATTCATAAATACTATAACAAGAATATTATGATATCATTAATAGATGTACTGTAACTTTATCTTGGTAGAAAAAAAATGCCAGGGCTATTAAACATTGAATTGTATTATGTAAGGTGGGTTAACCAAGAAAAATGTGTGTTTTTGAGTTTTCATTGTGTATTCAAGCTCATAGATGACCTGGAGGTTGTAAGCCTGTAAGGTTGTAAAAATTTATCTGAGAAAAGAGGGTGAACACTCATAATACAGAAGAGTATTTATTAGCTATCAGAAGGCAGCAGTTCCAATAATTTAATGAAGTATTAACTGTATTATGTTTTTGGAATTGAAAAACTCAATTGTTGGCTTGTTGTAGGATTAAGCACTGGCCAATGTGTCCAAACCTGCATTTCATAAGCATTTGAATGCACCTGACTAATCAGAAACACCTGTGAAGCCATTTATCCCAAACATTATAGTGCCCTGAAATGGGGAGACAATGTATAAAAAGTGCTGTCATTTCTACATAGTGAACAATATGCTTTAATAAAAGCTGAGAGTGTGGACTTTAACCACATATGAATTGTTTGATTACAAATCTAAAATTGTGGAGAACAGATCCAAATAAATTTTAAAAAATTAAAAACTCTTACAGACTTAAATGGATTTCTGTATTTGGCCCTATCCATCTTGCCATTGTAACAAGCTTCCCAGTCCCTCTGCTGAAAAGCAACCCCATAGCATGATGCTACCACCATCATGCTTGATGTCAGACATGGTGTTACCTGGGTGATGGTCTGTGTTTGGTTAGTGCCAAATATAGTATTTTGCTTTTAAGCCAAATAGCTCAAGTTTTTAAACCAGAGAAATTTGTCCCAGAGCGTATCAAGGTCAGGGTCTGTCTCCTAGCAAACTCCAGGCATGACTTAATATATGCCTGTCTCAGAAGTAGGGCCGGGTATCATTTGGAATTTCATACCAATACCAAACCAATATTTTTTGATACCTACATTAAATTTACTTCATTAAGCAGCCAAAATATTTTTCACTTTCTTTTCCTTCCTTTTTTTCAAATAGAAACAATCAAAAAGTCTTAATCTGCTAAAGCATTGTGACCAACTGTTGTTATTATTATTATTATTACTAGTTTTTGTAGAAATAAGTATGAAATAATCCCAGCAGGCTAGTTACCTGTTCTGTCTTCTATAGTGTCTATCAATAACACCAGCTGTAGTACCGGTAGACCATAGACTCAAAGGGACTATAGACTCTAAGATCATTCTGGACGATGACACCGCTGCATGGCTTGCCTCAACTGAGCTGCACATTTAAAAACACTCAGAAGAAGAAAGTTTCTTCTTCAAAATGCTGCTGTGACTGACTGAGTCATAAGTGACTGTCTGCCAGATAGAATTTTTCATCCTTATAGGAAACATAAAGAGTGATCACATGTCACTTCCTGAGGGAGGAAATGGATTAGCTGCTTGTGAAACAGACTGATATTGTTTTAAGCTTGTTTTGTTGTTTTATTTTTTGTTTGTTTTTTTTCATTTCATTGAGTACTAAAATGTGGAACTGAATATTCTGGCATGTTTTGGTGGTTGGTAGTATCTAAATTATTGGGTTGGTATCCAGAAGTTACCAAACTTCTACACTCGGCCCTACTCACAAGTGGCATCTATCTAGTCACTTCCCCAAAGAGGCCAAATCTGTGAAGAGTTAAAGAGATTGTTGAGCTCTGGGCAGTTTTATAAATTTCTGCCAATGAGCTTTACAACTTCTCCAGTTGTTCAGTTTTGTAGGACCGTCTGATCTTGGTAGTGCCTGGATTGTGCCACATTTTATCCATTTTGTAATAGTGGACTTACTTCTACGAAGGTTCAAGACCATGCCAATCTTTTTATGACAGTTACTATTTTCTGTTGTAAATCTGTAATCTGTATGATCATCTGTAAATTCTATGGCCATTTCCTTGGTCTTCAAGACAGTGTGACTGGCCTGATCAGTAGTTGTAAGACATAAAGTTTGTGATACTTGTTATGTAATCATACAACTGAACTCAGGTGGATTCAAAATCAGCATAGGTGGATGTTGTTAACAAAGGTAGTGTGATTTCTCAAGAAAATGAGTTATATCTGCCCAAATTTAACGGGGTGAACATTTTTAAAAATCATTTTGAGGTTTTATAATTCTGAAAGCATCTAAATGCTTTATTTCATTTATAGAGTTACAAATATAGAAGTTGAAAATCTAATTTAAATTTATTTTTATTTTGTTTTGTAACACAACAAGATGAGAAATAGTCAGTGGCATGAGGTGGGAACCTTTCTGAAGGGACTGTAAGCACCTTACTTCATACAGGAGACTGAAGCTATTACAGCACTGAGCCATTTGTTTTTTTTTTGTTGTTTTTTTTTTGTATGGGCAGAGAAAAATGTTCCCCACTGTGCTAATAATATGGAGAATAAAACTAATTTTCTTTTAGACAAAATAATTATTCATTCAACTTTAGTGATTGTCAACATTTAAGCCACTGACTTCTTCTGATAATTAAGACAGAAACCATCATTTCTGAAAATCATCCTGCCATTGAGCACACAGACTCCTTGGTCATTTCATTGGGTCTAACTGGCTTCATCAGGTAACCTCATTTGAATACGTCTCCATGGTCACTCGGCCCAATTCGAAACACCAACCACACCTTCTGAATAATACAACTGCAATGAAGACATTGACCAGTAGAGGTCTATGTTTTGCACAAAACCATTAATATTCGAGGACCTGGCATAAAAGGTGCAAGGCACCCAACTGTATTCCATGGCATTATTAATATTCTGCTTTCTGCTGTTTTTTCCCAGTTCAGGCCCAACCACCCGGTCCCTTTTTTTGTAACTTGTAACATTCAAATTGTTACTCCTAGATTCAGTCCTAGAACAAATTCATCACTTCTGTGAAAAAGTGTGTGTGGTTGGGGTTTCAGCCATTTAGAATTTTTTGAAATCTTCTCCTAGACAGTTTAACGAAACTTGGAATACAGCATGCACTTGTGAATATCTTTAAAAGTTATACAAATATAAAAAGTTATATAAAAAGTTGCTGTACCCTTGCCCTGTAAGCTGATGAATTTGCATGTGGCTTTGGCTTTTTTTTTTTTTTTTACTAAAAATAAAAATACATCCCAAACAATTTAATATAAATTGATGAAACTTTGTGTGCCTATTTATGGAGGACGGCCCTGGAGGACTGGCCCAATAGAACTGCAATAGAGCACAATGATTTTTTTTTTAAAATGAAAAAATGAACAAAAAAATCATTGTTTTTTGCAGGCATTCAAATCTTGCTACAGTGACAAATCATCTCATTCAAAATATTAATATTTACATTTTGCCAAGTTACCATATGATCTTGCTATAGCAATCAACTGAATTTCAAAGCATTAAATATTAAGTCCTGTTCCATTTTACTTATGGACCTGAAACTAATATCACAAGATCCCCCTTCTCACAAAAAATATGGAAAAGATCCATAAGCCTACCATTATGGATTTCTCACCATTTTGAATAAATAAATAAAAATATTTCTGTTTTTTATTTTTAATAAATTTATAAAGTTTTCGCTTTCTCATTATGGGGTATTGTGTGTATATTGACGAGAATAAAAATGAATTGAATCCATTTTATAATAAGGCTGTAACATAACAAAATGTGGAAACGGTGAAGGGGTCTGAATAGGCACTGTACACGTGGATGTGGTTTATTGCAAAACATCTAATAATTTTTAAATGGTATGGCATAAAGTGATGAAACTTGAAATGTTTATTCACACATAAATCATGGCAGCAACCTTGAACAAATCAATTAAACAAAATTAAACAAATCAAAAGACACAGTGGTGCTATACAGCTTCAAATGTGAAAAAAAGTTATTTTACAGGTATTTCATACATACTACAGGGACTAATTGGCAGACAAGGAACATGAATAGTGTATCCATTGCATTACTGCCATTTTGAATTGCCCTACATAATCAAGTCAAGCGAATAATTGCTTATATATATATGTATAATAAAAATTCAAATATTCAACAGGTTGCTCAAGGTTAACATCCCATATGAAGACAAGTTGTTGGCAGGAAGGTGGTTGAGCTCAAGATTATTGGTAGAATTATAGCATTATAGGTATTTGTAGCAATGAGTGATTGGCCCCAATAATTTCTTCTTGTCCCTATATTTATAATATATTTCATGATGAATAAGTGCCTGGTCACTTGTGAATAAACAATGTTTTATGTACTGAATAAACTGAAATTCAAAGTTTCTTGGTTATGATGAAAAAAATGTTTTAAAAAAAACAGAAAGTACTTGTGTGAATTAAAGATGATCTAACACCATTATCTTAAGGTTCTAGTGATAAACACATTTTCCTATGCTCTGGATACATATAGACAGTAAATAAGCAAGTGTACTGTTAGTCTACTAACATTCCTTACTGAGTTTGTGGCTATTGTCCATCATTTTACAAAATCACAGAAACTCATAGGGTGGAATATCAAAGATCAAATCTACAATAAAGCTCTTCTTGAATTAGCATTTTATTTTTTGACAAAACAAACAAAAAAACTCAAACTGCTCATTTGGTCTTTGTGTGTGTAGCCTCAAAACACTCAATTTGTTAAATTATGTTTATTTGCTTTTTTTCATCATAAATAATTTTAAACACTATATTTAGATGAGATGCACCCAAACTATAACTGTTATTTTAAGATATTACAGTTTCTAGAGCTTACACTTTAATGATTTGGCAGATGCTTTTAGCCAAAGCAACATGCAAAAGTGCATTTAACATGTAAGCAAAACAACTGGAATATTTGAAGATCTAATTGTAATGTTAAAATATTAGACATACACACAAATCAGAAAGCAAGTCACAATCAAGATCTGCAAAGTAAAGGCAGAGAATGATTAGTTGTTGTGATGAGAGAATGCTGAGTGCTCAGTGGAACAAACAATCAGGAAAAAGCAAAGTAAAAATGTGCTCTTTGAAACAAAGATGTAAGACAATAAGTGTGCTGTAGACACTGGGAAGTAAACTATTATTGATATTTTTTCTAAAATAAGGATTTTTTTCCAGGAATAG
This sequence comes from Anguilla anguilla, assembly GCF_013347855.1. Taxonomy (NCBI): domain Eukaryota; kingdom Metazoa; phylum Chordata; class Actinopteri; order Anguilliformes; family Anguillidae; genus Anguilla; species Anguilla anguilla. Next base: position 53,907,529 of record NC_049201.1, on the reverse strand, counting down.
TCGTTATATTAAAAAGAAGAAATATGGAGGTGCAGTTTGAAAAGATGGGTATTCAAACATTTGCAGGAAAATCCTTCCACTACTGGAGGATGAGACTTAACTAAATAAAATTGTGACAATTTACAATATAACAACAAAATAGTTATGTTTGTAAAACATTCAATCAAATCCATGTTTAATAAAACCACAAGTTTGAAATGCATGATACAGTTTGGTAATCACTGGAATGAACAAGAAATCTTCATCAAAATCAAAATAAAATATGTGCCTAAATGCTGGCACTTATTGTTCTAAAGACAAAGTTCATGCTGCTCACCCCCAGAAGTGTCTTACCTCACTCCACAGGTACAGCAGGCATATGCTGGGAAGACAATGCAGGATGCAGAGGAGCGCTGAGGCAGCCAGCAGTGGCTGCTGGCTGCTCGCAGAGACCAGACCACTAGCTGATGGGAGGATGCTGAATGTAGATTAAATCTCTTTAATGACAAGTCACCATGAAGTCCAGGCCTTGTGTTTCAATATCTCAATATTGTCCTTATGTTCATTTTAAATCAGTTAAAATTAAAATCATTGGATGCAGATTTTCTAAATATGAACAAATAAAGTTTTTTTTTTAAACTGTTCTTTCCATGCAACCGAACTAATGCATTCACCATAAAAGTTTCCAGTTTAAGGACTGTGCATGGGTCTGTCTAAAATTTAATAAAAATATTATTATTAAATATTATCAATAATGTATTACTCACATAAATTTGAGGACTTTAAGCCATTGTCTCTTGCAGTTTGAAAACAAGAAATTACCAGATCCATTTTTGGGATAAAGGAATCAAGGTATGGCACTGGCACATAAGCATGCTGTGGGGAGGCAAAAGAAATGGGTGGGCTCCAGCAAATCTACCAGGAATGGTGCATAACACAGGACATGGCATGTGAACAAAGACCCCATCAATTAATTCATGTGTTTTTTCCCCTCTTTAGTTTCAGTAGATAAAACTTGCCATGCGTGAAACAGTCCTGTTCACTTCATAATGGGACGATGGGAGGTCACCATTCCAGGAATGAATGCCGAACTGTTGGCTGCGGGACAGCCTCAACAAACCCCCCCAAACACACACACACACACACACACACATGCACACACACGCTCAAACACACACTCACACACACACACACGCACACACACGCACACAAACACACACACACACACATGCACACACACGCTCAAACACACACTCACACACACACACACACACACACACACACACATGCACATGCACACACACACACATGCACACACACGCTCAAACACACACTCACACACACACACACACACACACACACATGCACATGCACATGCACACACACGCTCAAACACACACTCACACACATACACACACACACGCTTACGCACACACGCGCTCACGCACACACACGCTCACATGCACACACACACGCCTACACAAAGACACAGACACACACACACTCATGCATGCGCACGCACACACATGCAGTGCAACATGAACACACCAATGTTAAATCCCAGCTGCATGTTCACACAAACAGTGCTCTTACCACTCTGCTGAGGAGAAATTCAAATACTATGATTTTGCATTGAAATATCAACTATTTGGAGAACACTATTCAGTATAATTGTGACTATATTGAATATAGAAATATATGGCTCTGACTTTAGAACATTTAAGAAATAAAACCATGCATTCGCAATGCATAATACCATGGGCGCGGTAGTCACTGGGATGCTAAGAAATGGTGGATTAAAACAAAATACGTGCTTGATCATTGCCACTTGATTGTCATGAGGACAAAGTGCATCATGCCCCTCCCTGAATGTCTCTTACCTCACTCCACAGGTGCCGCACAGATAAGCTGGGAAGAAAATGGCCACCCCTCCTCACTCTGGATCAGCTTCCAATGTGATGTTGTTTACTATGTGGCTGCATGCTTCGCACACAACGCTCTGAACATCACATCACCATCCCAAATACACCGCTGTCAAGTCATAAGCAGCAAAAAAGGACCATGCCATACTATACACCACTGTGTATGCGCTGAACTTCCACAAGATAGGGTAAGTAGCCTATATGGGATGGTGAGTAAGAATCTGCACAGAAGTCATGTAAAGCACTAACATTCATTAATGACATTTAATTATTTTATTTTTTTTGTGTCCAGTTCAGTCATCAACCTGTAAAAAGATGGCTTAGATATGCATTGTTAGAATACACTGCTCTTCTTTGTTCCTACACATTGTACAATAATAATGACACCTTTGCACACATATTATTGTACTTAGATTATTGATAATTGTGGCTCAAATAATGGTTTGCAGAAAAAAGTACAGTTAAAACAATTGGGGACTGTATAATGATACTAGTCTTGAGTCTGTAATACTGTTGTGAACGCACAACATTGACATTTTAATACTTGTTTCAAGGCAAAATAAGTTAATATTAAAGACCCAATCTCTATAAACTACATTAAAGTAGTAAATGCAAAATGCATGACCATTGCTTTTAATGATTGTTACATACATCATCATTAAAAGTAATGGTCATGAATTTTGAAATACCACGTCGCATGTGGTATTTCAGCTGCTGGAGTAGTTCAATAAGTAAAAAACTTGTGTGGCAGCTGGTATAATTTTATGGATTAAATTAGCCAAATGATTTGTTTCAAAAATGTCACCTGAACTACACTCACTTAAAATAAGTATGAATTCTCTGTTAATTTGTATGTTTTTTTTTTGTTTTGTTTTGTTTAATTGGAATATACTCAATAAAATTTGGTAAACTGTCTTTATTAACAATTTGGTTCATTTACCCCATGAAGGAATACAAGTGAAAAAATGTAAATTGAAAGAAAAGAGAGAGAGAAAGACAAATTAAAACAAAGGTGAAATGAAAGGTGACATTGAATCTTGAATAAAAAATTCTGAATGTGCTAAGTAAATTTTATAACCTTTAAAAATATTCACAGCACGTAACATTTTTTGTTAAACTAATCTTTTTCCTTTTTTAGCAATTTCAATTTAAACTTCATGCAAGAAAACAGTTTTTATGTGTTGATTTTCACTTTTTGCAATCCCTTTCTTCTTTGTTTTGTTTGGTTTTGTTTCTAAGTTTATATAATTATTGTGGAAAGCAAATTTACAGACTGTGCCAAAATGTTGAAGTCCATTATCAAAAAGCTTTCCTTTTTTGGTTTAGCATCAAGGCAGAAGGCAGTGTATGCACCTCTGTTTGAGCAAAAAGTGTACACACACTTGTACTGGTACTTGTTTTATATTCAGTGTAGAGCATTGTGGAAAAAGTCAAAAGTAATACCTGCTTGTGACTAATTTATTTATTTTCACAAAGATAAAAGTTATTTCCAAACTAATATTGGAGTGTAATATGAGTTTAATATGTAGTTTTGGATTATAGTTAATGGAAGATTCTTAATTCCTACCTTTTAAATGTTAAGGGACTTTTTTGTAATATAAAAGAACAAGCAAGCATAATTTTTATTTGGGTATAATCAATTTTACATTTAAAGTTGTAAGCTTTGAACAAAAGCACTTAATATTTGTCCATTTTACACTGGCATTGTGCTAATTGCTTTTGTTTTGTTCAAGAAAAAAGTTGAAAAATACAAAAGTTTTTTATTTTCCAGTGTTACACATACACCTCATTTTGCTGAAGTAAATCTATTCAAAATTAGTCTATACAAATATTGTAATTTATTTGTCACATTGTCATTGTAATTACTCCCCAAAACAGCTACATATACACATTTTGCTGAAGTAAATTTACTTTAAATTAGTCTATCCAGACCTTGTAATTAATTTGTTACATTGTCATTGTAATTACTCTGTCAAAACAGCACTAAATTATCCAAGAGATTATTGTAAATTGCAGCATTTTACAGTAGATTTGTTTTCCAAAGATATTCAACATTCAGCAATATCCTACAGATGAATATTTGCCACAAAGTGAAGTGTTGTAAACTGGGAATAAATTCCAGCAAATAATTTAAAAAAATAACATTAATCAAGTTTAAACTAAAAACGTGTATTTTATTAGTTTATGCACAAGTAGTAATTGACACTTGAAGCACAATAATAAATAGACTACATTCTTGTACAGTAAGGGACCATAAAATTATAACACATTTTAAGAATTGCACATATATTGTACTGTTTCATAACTATCGTGTAATTTACTTACAATTGCATCACTGTGTAATAACATAAATATTGATTACATCTTTGCAAATTCAACTTCATGTAAACTCAACTGGATACAAACATTTGGAATTATACATTGACATTAGAATGACAATTAAACATTTCCATTGGGTGAAAACAGAGATAACGGTTTCTTATAAAACAAAGAAATTCCAATTAATACTCAATTAAATTATATGTCAATAGTACAGTACCGAATTACAGTTCAAGTCCACGTGTCCTGTTGTGATCTCAAACACATGTATTCCCACTGAATTTCACTTTTCGCCTATTGCTCACCATAGTTTCCTTGCTTACGCTACAATCGAGGACTTTCGTTGGACAATGACGTTTTGATTAGGTAAAGTAGCCTAAGACAAAGATACACGCGGATTCACTTCGGCGAATTACAACAGGTAGTGTTGGATTTTTCGTTTCTTAAATACTTTTATTAAGCCCGACATAAAACATTAACGAGGCATAAAAAGCAAAGGAAAGGAAATAACATCGCCTCCATTTAGTTTGTATGTTCAATGCTAGGTCCAAGCAGTCTGAAAAAACACACTTAAGACTAAAGCTACGTCCCATAAACTTAAAATTGTGTACTTTTGTTATGTAGGCTATCATGTAGGGCTATATCAACAAAATTTATGTATAAAAGTACATGTTTGTTTCCGTGAGAAAGGTATTCAGATTAAACAACTCTGCCGACATATTTTATACTGACATAAAAGGCTGCGGTTCAAAAAAAGGCAAGCCAAAGTTCTAGTGCCTCGTGGGTTCTTCCACGTTCCGCTGTGTTTGCGCAACACTGCCACCAGGTGGCACACAGGAATGGGCACTTTAAGACACGACTTGACTGACGTCAGCAACTTGTGGGGTTTTAGATGCATATTAAATAGGCTACAAAAAAAAAAAAAAAAAAAAAAAAAACCCACAAAAGATTCGCGTGGGCGATAATGGTAATGGTAAAGGGTGTAATAAATGTAATAAACCATGTATTAAAGCGCTGAGAATTAACTAAATCATAGCCTACTACGTATACAAAACACTAAGAGTATTTGATAGGGGCAACACATTTAAAGCGCATAAAAAGCAAACACACTGACACACACCCAAATACATAAATGGCCATGAATGAATTAAAAACGCTATTAAACAATGCTGGGGACCGTTCCAAATAGCTGGAAAAACAAATAGGCTAAACAAACGCAAGCATATAGTCAGATATACAGTAGGATATGGTGAGATTCCGTTTTGACAATTCAATCAGCCTAAATAAATAGGCCACGGCCTAAAGGCAGTGTGTTACTTATGCCCTTATTATTATTGCGAATATTTAAACCACCAAGTAGTAGGCAAAATGGTCAAATTCGTTTCTTCGCATTGGCGCTAAAAACCATTTGGTCTATTTTATTGATTGACCGAAGACGCACAAACTGATTGTGACAACAAATTTTTAAAACTGTGCTTATTTTCACAACCATAAGCCTTCATTTCCAATTTGGCGCTGCTGGTGACAGCATCCAATCGCTCGCCGGGGAGGAGCGCGGAGCAGGTGAGGCTGCGCTAACGCTGTAGAAACACTATGGCAAAAGACAGCGCAGTTGACTACGATAGAAATCTATCGACAGCCCCGTTAGTGTCGGTTCTGCAACTGCCTCAGGTCCCTCCACTCGAGAAGTGAAACACCCGTGTTTGAGAAATAACTAGTCGTTTCGGCCATGGCGAACAATAGGTAAGCTGCTGCATACGCCTTTCCCCCCACAATGAATGCGGCTAATTAACCCAACGCTTGGGAGCTACAGGATCGCTAAAGCAATTGTGCTCTTGGCGAAGAAAAAAAGAAACAAAGATGTTCAGGTTGGATCGTTCATGTTGTCATGATGAAGATGAGATGTGTGTCATGTTCTTCCGGGTTCGTATAGACTACGCTGGTTTTGAACGTAGACGTCGAAACTCACGGGCAGGCATCCAGCACTTTTATTTTCTTATAGAAACAACAACAATCACGCATCATATAGCTTTCATTGATCGATTGGGGCGATGTTGTACTATTGTGTGATTTCATATCTAAAGCGCTCCGAAACTCAGTCGGATCTGGTGTAGATTTAACTCTTGCTAGCCCACTGTCAGCTTCCCCTCTCTCTCCTCGGTAGTTTTGAGGTTTCCGACGCTGGGCACTGGGGGGCGTTGACTCATGTTCAGAACGTGGAGGAGGATAGCCTTAACTTGCTTAAAGCTCTTGGATTCCTAATTGTTGTATTTAGACGTTAACTACTCACTTCAGTTATGTGCTTACATTTAAACTTATATTAGAAACATTAAAATTCGAGTATAGGCTAGTCTATCCTTTAACGGAGCCGAAGCCTAAGTATGCTAAATGTATTCAATCGCAAATAGCTTGTGTGTGGTTTTACTGACGTTGCTATTGACAATAGCGGAGAGTTTAGTAGAGTAGTAGTAGAGTTTACGCGGCTGCTCTCCAATTTAACCTACAATACACGTTATAGTGGCGTGACATAGCCTTCTGCAGACATATTAATTTCACATATGACGCCTTCCTCCCCTGTTGGACAGACCGGTTAATACAGGGCCCACTTAATACTGTTACACTGCAGTCAGCCAACCCAGTGGACTGTATAGTGGATTGTACAAGACATAATATATAAATAAATATATAATATATGGACATAATAATAAAAAAGGTTGTTGTTTGCGATAGTCTCAAACACATGACTTACAGTATCACAGGATTTGAACAGCTTGAAACTGCTTCAGACAAGACCAGTTGTCGCCTTTGACCAGGTCATGTACAACTGTATGGTCATTCTGAGGCCAATGTCGACATTTTTCTCAAATTAATTGTACTTCGGGGACCGCTCCGAGTGTCAGTCAAATTCGTAATATGTCGGTATAATAGAACAATTATTACACCAACGTGTGACACACGTGTAGCCCACAGCCGAGAAAATACTATATGCTACTTTGCCATCTGTTGCGAGGTTTGGATATGCATCACCTTAATAGCATCGTTTTCCTGAGACATTTTAGGTTTTATCAGTAATTCTAAAGTAGCCTAACGTTTAGGCTACTACAAAATGGCGTAGATTCAAACCCATAAATCCAGCAACTCTCTGAAAAAAAGCAGTTGTACGTGTTGTTTCATATACTTGTATACCTAAATTTTATTTTTAAAACAGGTTAACGACATTATAAATTACATTTTTGTTGTAATTCGCATTCAGAACACGTGGCTTCCTCGTTATCTGTGTCCGGCATTTATAGACGCGAATTGGTTTAGCCTTCTAAAATCAGGAACCACTATAAACGGAATTTAGTTAGCCTAATGAAACCTGAAAATCTTTGATCTGGCAGTCAGCTGGCGACTTCCTTCCGTGAAATGGGTGCTGTGTTGTCGCTGGCCGTAGTGCTGAATCCCTGCGTTTTTATTGATTACCCCCGTATCATCTACATTTATTTATAGTACATATAGTTACAGTAGCCTACACATACCAGGCTGAGGTTTGCCGTTCTCATTCTCTGCTGGAGATATTACATGTATAGCCTACTACAGTCGGGCTTTGGTTTTAAAAACGTGAGTTCAGTTTGTGTAGATGCTTGTACTGAAAAAGCTGTTCAATAGCCTAACATAATCGTTTATTTACTTATGTAGGCTACATTTATACATTATGGCCAGGATTTGTTAGATTTGTTTTATGTTACATATTTACATATTTATTCAGTCACAGGACTTAACGGATGTTATCGGTTATGGTTAAACCTAATAGTGCTGAAAACCTCGAATACCTGGTGATTTCCATGAGAAACGTTTTTATGTTTTATTTTTTATGCAGTAGTAGAAAACGGAAGCCGTGCACAAAGGTTGGTGTGTATTCATGCAAAAGTGAATAAAACAAAGTAGCCAATATCATGAATAAATCAAAAAACGCTTATTTATTTTGTTATTAGGCTACTAATGTTGTTTTTACACAGAAGAACAGCAATGAAGAGCATGGATATGCATGATAACCAAATGAAAGGTCAGAGGTGATAGACCAAGGGGCAAAGTTCACAGGGCTAATTCCCAGACCTCAGTTGGACAGAGAAATTCTTTACTCTGATTGGCTATGACTAAGAATCCTGCTAGGTCTACTGTCATTGCAGGAAACTGGGAAAGGTTTCTTCAGTAGGTCAGAGTCAGATGCGCCTTGATTTGTAATATTTCTTTTTTTAAATGCACAGGTGAATATGTGAATTGAATAATTGAATTGTAGAGTCTGACATGTGTATGAATTACATTTATTTTATTTTTCCACCATCTTTTGTGAAAACATTTAAAGAGCAGCAGTCTTAATAACAACTCAGATGCAACTGGTGTTACATGGTATAAATATTCAGTGTTAGTGCTCCATGGGGACTCTGTTGTATGCTTATGGTAGAGGTGTCTTGGAATTGTAGCAGAGATTCTCTGGTCAATGCAGCACGTGTTAAAAACCATGAAGAAAAACAGTGCTAACTTTTTTTACATACCAAATTGCATACACGTTGCAATGAAGCATAGTTGTCATTTCTATACATATAGGGGAGTTTGCACACATTCCTAAGCCATTGTGTTTTTGTTTTTTTTTATGTTGGTTGCTCCTAGTCATGAAACCTAATTAACCACTGAATTCAAATATGTCATCAAGTCTATTAAATTAATTAACTGTTGAAATGATCAAGTTCCTACACACACATTTTCAAAGCTAAATGTTTCAGCTAAAAAAAAACATTTTTGTGAAATATCATTCAAAATGCACACAGGCTGCATTGTAATTTGATGTAAATATCGTAGGAAGGTATACAGAAAGATTACAGTACACTGAAAACAAAGCACTGAAAGAAAATGAAATGGTGGTTTAATTATAATTCTACAGAAATTTCTGAAGTTTCATATTTTGTGATACTGGTAAACTTAATTTTTACCCACATAATTTAAGACTAATAAATACATAAGCATACACGTATTTTATCTCCAAAGTCAGAATTTACTAATGCCACTGTTAATGAATTGAAATCACATCAATGTTAATGTATTGGCTCTTGTGTATATTTAATCTTTGAAACAAGAATGTGTATTTATTATCAATTGTGTGTGTGTGTGTGTTTGTTTGGGCGTTTATGTGTGTGTGTGTGTGTGTGTGTGTTTGTTTGGGCGTTTGTGTGTGTGTGTGTGTGTGTGTGTGTTTGTTTGTTTGGGCGTTTGTGTGTGTGTGTCATCTTAATCACTCAGGACTTGCTAACATGTGGCTTCTTAGAGAATGTGAAACCATTGTTTTTTTTTATAATAATGGAATAAAAATAAATTGAAATGTCTGGTTTTCATGTGGTAGGCATATTTGTTTTAGGCATGAAAGATACACTATGTAAAACAAAGTGACAGCACTGCTGCTTTTTTGCTGGGTAAAGTATGAACTTCCATTTAAGTAAGTCATGCAAAAATGCTGGATGATTCAACATCACTCCGAAGTAGTCTCCATTCCAAATTTAGTTTTTGTCTTTTGCATAATATTCAGCAGACACTGAAATTAATGGGATGAACATTTTAAATCTGCAATTGTTGTTTAGGAAAAATAGCCCTGATTAAATCAAATTTGACCTGGCGTACTATGATCATATTGCATTATACAGCACAATGCTACTGTACTTCAATGAATGGAGATTGTTGACGCACAGTTTAATCTTTCATTGATTAAGTGCATTTAATAATTATATGTGTGCCTTCTGAATGTTTTACTGTCCACATATAAAGCTTTACTTAACAAATAATAACAAAAAAGAGACTATGGCTGTGACATTTTCTTTATTTTCTGTAATCACTAAAAACTGATAATTGAAGTAAAGGTTTTCTTGTGTATAAGTATGTCACAAATAATTGTCTTCTGGTTCATTAGATAGATTGATAGAAAGATACACCTTTTTTGTTTTCTGTCTGAATAGAGACATACACAAGACAATATTGTACCAGAAACATTTTTTTTTCTAAATCTGTTTTGTCCCCTTGTTGCTTGTACTTGATAATTAAAAACAGATAATAGCAGCACAAAAAGGCCTATATGGGACACCTCTCTTCTGCTGTAATATAGTCGGTTTTTACTGAATCGTGATGTCATGTCAAAAAGATTGTGCACATGCATGTTTTTGCATGCATGTTTGTTAATTAGCACATTTGTTGCTGATTGTGTGAACCTTCTCATCAGTAGATAAACCTAGGACTTGCTTTTGCACCAAAATGGTTCCAGGAAAATGGCTGTCACAGTAGCAGTGATAGTCACATCTGGGTTAATAGTGGTTTAATTCATCTCAGTATTATAGTTTACACATTTTTTTGGATTTACAGCAATAATTCACTCATGTTGCTTGCACCAGTCCCATTGCTTTTACTCCCAAGACAAATAATTATCTAGCTCACAAATACCTGATCTTTCATAGTAATCATTGTTTCAACTTATTTTTCACAATAACTTTTCTTTGTGCCGTAAACCAGATTTGTTCAGGGTAACTACCAATATGAGAAGTCTTATGGATTTGAATTTGGATTTGGAATAAGGTGAAAAATGTCAAATCATTGAGGTTCTCTAACTTCAGGTCTTACCACCAATCATGCACCCTATAGAGCAACCTACACTAAATACATTTTTTGTTACAGTGAAATAGGCACATACATATTAACCAGTAAATGTTAACCATGAGTTGTTTTTTCTGGTGCTGACGTTAGCTGTGTGCGATTGAACATTATTGACTCTGCTGGTAATGTAGAGTATAATGAGAATAATGTATACATACAAACCTGCCAGATTATGTGACTTGAGATTAAACTGGTTTTCTGAAACCCAGTGCCAACCAGATGGGAACCACTGTCTTAACTATTCCGTAAATGCATTTATGCCCCCCCCCCCCCCCCTAAACACCGCCACCACCACCCCGCCCCCCACAGTCTACATAATGGAACTGGTCCACAGAGAACTGAAAATAGCCTGAAAATAGCCTTGCAACCCGACCTCCCTCGTGCCATGCGCCGGGCACGAGCTCCGATTTAAGCAGTCCTGTGACCAAACAACCTGACAAAATACTGGCACAGGAATTCGTCCAGGTTTACATCGAAAAACAAAACCAGCTTCTCTTCTCTGTCTAATACAATTGTGTTCAGTTAGAGAACGCAATTATGTCCCTTGGTTTCACTTTATGCGTCACGACACCCAAGAATAAAAAAAACAGTTTGGCTTTATTCCGACCGTTACACTGATGAAGAACATATCCCCACGATGGTGTTTAAGACGCGGATATTATTTCTGGTAGCCTACCAATAATCAGTGGAACTTTGACGAGGTGCCAACATCGAAAGCTCGAGTTACTTTGCAATTAAATATTAATTAATGGAAAGACTACCTTGCGCAGTGAAAAAAAATCCGGGAGCTCGTCAGCTTGAAACCTTTTGACAACAATAGCCTTCAGGTCTGAGGACACTGCTAAAAAAAATCTTAAGGAATTTATTTTCAGGAGGTGTCTGTTTGACTGGATGCATTATTTCCCCTTTCGTTCGTAGGCTAATGATCATATCATACGTTTAAACGGGACAATTAGATGTAAACAAACTTTTAATGGACATTCCCCCTCTGCTTCACAGGTTGTTTAGAAGAGTATGAGTACAAGAAAAACTATTCCGTCACGCTCAGGTAAGCTCTTCACAAGTCCCCGGTTGAGCACAGCGCTGAGGCTATGTTCTTGGGAATTTTCTAACTTGTTTCCAGAGCATACAGAAAGAAATGCATGTTGTCAAACTCGTTTTGCATTACTGGACTATAAAAGTTTACTGTGCTAGCTGAACAGATCAATGATTCGTCAAATAAAGGTGGGTAACAATTTTATATTGATTTAACCCCGTTTGCCCAATTGTGTTTCGTAAATGCATTAATTTAAACCGTTTGTTAAATTCCAGTGGTAAGTCAGCTATTTATCTCGTCCAACAACCGGTACTTGGTTCACAGGATAGCAACAACCAACACTGAATCTCACACGCGCATATATTGCATGCAAACAATAGTATCACGCTAATATCCATTCATCCAAATAGACGGGGCAAACAATTTGACCGTCAAAATGTGGTATAGGTTGCAGCTGATAAAGTTTAAATTAACATGGAAACGAGAATGACCTACTTAAGGCGAAGACTTGTTCTTTCGTGTGTCCGACTCATCCACCAACACTTAATTTCGTCCAAAGCGTGAGCACTTTAGCCTATGTGCTGCCTTCTGACGTCACAGCTCAAGTAAGGGGTTTCCTTCAGTGATGTCACCGAAATGTTTTTTTGTTGTGTTTGGGTTGAAATGGGTTAGTTTTGAGGGTGGTGTTTTCCTCTGTTGGTTATTCATGTCTCTGTATTAATAGCCAACTATGAAATTATATTCTACAGTAAACAGCCACCTATAGTCCAAGTTAATTATTAAATAGGCTATGCCACTGGCTATTATAAGTCTTCCATGTACTCCTGTTTTTTGTGTGTATTTTTTTTTACTTAGTTAAAATTAGTTAACAGCATAATCGTGAAAGTTAAGCTTTATGAATTAGCCTACATTTTCATCAATCGTTTAATTTAACAGGGCCTAAATTTAATTGGTGCACGTATGGCTACGGGAAATGCAGCACGAACATTTTAAGAAATTCTTAGATATGTGCACTTTCAAAATCCATGTGAAAAGCTTCTAAACTGGTATTTTTAACGAATATCTCTTTCCTTTAAAAAAAATCATGTTCCTGAAACGAGAACTATGTCCAAAAGGTCTGCTTCTCTAGTCTAGCCTACCTCTAATTTCACGTAGTCTAGTCGGAATCACGGTAATGAAAATGTAGATCCCACTTTGTGCAATATAAATAAACATTTGAACGATTTTTGAATGGCGTTTTGACTACATGGTGTGGATGGGGCAATTCTGTATAGAATTAGGAACCTTTACCATTGCCCAACTTTTACAGTGGTAGGTTACATTTTTCACGTATTTAAATGTGTATTTACCATCTGTAGGCTATAGATAGCTGCGTTAGATCATTCACAAATGTAGTTTCAGATGAGTACAACTCACATTTTTGCAAAGTGAAGTACATCACATGAGAACACTCAAGAAGAGAAACTGCTAATTTATGGAACCAGAGCTTGAGCGATTAAGCTGTCCGAATTGATTTGTGATGGTTGGCGATGGATTCGAACAA